>NC_133326.1:103753281-104353281 GCF_042186555.1 Aquarana catesbeiana
TTTTAAGGAGCCCCCCCGAAGCGGAAGAATCCTATGGCTGCTACTTAGCCAGCAGGCTTCTTCAGATGGATTGGGAGCAGCGCCTCATTTGTGAGCGCCTATTTGGGGAAACAATCCATAAGGGGCTGCAGGGCACGCTAACACAAAACACCCAACTACATGAGGCAGCCCCCCCTCCTCCTCCTCCTCCTCCTCCTGCCACAACTGAAACACCAGAGCCACAGCCTCAAAAGAAGGCTACAGGGAAGGCTGCAGGGCAGCGTGGAGGAAAGGCTGCAGGGAAGAGAAGAAAGTGATGACCTGGGTTCAGTCTGGTCTGACAGAAGACGCAGGCTGTTGTAGGACCACAGTCTGGGGACATCTAGATCATCTGCTGGTGCTGTTGATCTCTGGGATTCTTGGACCAGATTGTGCTCCCTCTTATATGGACTCCGCAAGATCCCAATTTTCTGGTACACCGACTTTTTCCAGCGTTGACTTCCTCTTTATTTTATTTTGACCATGAATAAATGGATCTTTTTTGAGTTTAGCAAAAGACTTTATGTGTTTTCTTTGAAATCATTGATTTTACACACAATGTTAAATTAACAAGGGACAACAATCTCATTGAGTTTGGAAAAAACACACCAAAAATACATTACTAATGTTAATAATGTTCAAGTGGTAAGTCTTGAAAATAAAAAAATTTACATAACCAAAAACGGTGCTTTGGGTTAACTTTATCTAAAAACTAAAAAATAATCACTATAAAAAAAAAACAGAATAATGGGTTCTTTGTGGTAACTTTACAAACCTAAAAAAAAAAAAAAGGGGAAAAAGTATTATTAGTATGGAAACATTGTTTTTAAAATGCATACTATATCATTCATGAGATCAAAGAGAAAAAGAATCCAGAAATCAGTTTGGGAGAACTCTGATTATGAACAGCAAAACACCTTCGTTCTTTAGAGCCTTCGTAAAGAAGAAATAAAATGCGCTGCATTCAACGATCACAGATTTTGCAGCGTGATGAATGTGCTACCTACAATACGAACACTAGTTTTACTAGACCGAGTGCTTCCGTTTAGTTTTTGCTTATGAGCATGCGTCGTTTTTTTGTCCGTCGGACTAGCATACAGACGAGCGGACTTCGGGGTCCGTCGTAGTTACGACGTAAAGATTTGAAGCATGCTTCAAATCTAAAGTCCGTCGGATTTGAGGCTGAAAAAGTCCGTTGAAAGTCCGGAGAAGCCCACACACGATCGGATTACCAGCCAGCTTTAGTCCGTCAGCGTCCGTTGGACTTTTGTAGACGAAAAGTCCGACCGTGTGTACGCGGCATAACAGGTTTTCTTCTAAGATGTCCCTGTATTTGTCTCCATCCATCTTCCCATCAACTCTGATCAGTTTCCCTGTCCCTGCTGAAGAAAAGCATCCCCACAACATGGTGCTGCCACCACCATGTTTCACGGTGGGAATGGTGTGTTCAGGGTGATGTGCAGTGTTAGTTTTCTGCCACACATAGCGTTTTGCTTTCAGGCCAAAAAGTTCAATTTTGGTCTCATTTGACCAGAGCACCTTCTTTCACATGTTTGCTGTGTCCCCCATATGGCTTCTCGCAAACTGAAAATGGGACTTCTTGTGGCTTTCTTTTAACATAGGCTTTCTTTGTGCCTCTTTTCCATAAAGACCAGATTTGTGGAGTACACTAGTAATAGTTGTCCTGTGGACAGATTCTCCCACCTGAGCTGTGGATCTCTGCAGCTCCTCCAAAGTTACCATGGGCCTCTTGACTACTTCTCTGATTAATGCTCTCCTTGCCTAGCCTGTCAATTTAGGTGGACCGCCATGTCTTGGTAGATTTGCAGTTGTGCCATACTCTTCCCATTTTCGGATAATGGATTGAACAGTGCTCCGTGAGATGTTCAAAGCTTGAGATATTTTTTTATAACCTAACCCTGAATTAAACTTCTCCACAACTTTATACTTGACCTGTCTGGTGTGTTCCTTAGCCTTCATGATGCTATTTGTTCACTATACTATATAGGTGACGTCTGAAGGCAATTGGTTCCACTAGATTTTAATTAGGGATATCAGAGTAAAGGGGGCTGAATACAAGTGCATGCCACGCTTTTCAGATATTTATTTGTAAAAAATTATGAAAACTATTTATCATTTTCTTTCCACTTCACAATTATGTGCCACTTTGTGTTGGTCTATCACATAAAATCACAATAAAATACATTTACGCGGCACAGTGGTGCAGTGGATAGCACTTTCGCCTAGCAGTAAGAAGAGTCGCTGGTTCGAATCCCACCCACGACACTACCTGCCTGGAGTTTGCATGTTCTCCCTGTGCCTGCGTGGGTTTCCTCCGGGTACTCCAGTTTCCTCCCACACTCCAAAGACATGCTGGTAGATTAATTGGATCCTGTCTAAATTGTCCCTAGTATGTATGAATGCGAGTTAGGGACTGTAGATTGTAAGCTCCTTGAGGGTAGGGACTGATGTGAATGTACAATGTATATGTAAAGCGCTGCGTAAATTGACGGCGCTATATAAGTACCTGAAATAAATAAAATAAATTTACGTTTTTGGCTGTAACATGACAAAATGTGGAAAATGTCAAGGGGTATGAATAGCACTGTATCTGTTACCACTTAATGCAAACTTATTGTACATAACTACAGCGCCGGTGCTAGACTATTTTGTGTCCTAGGCAGCTACTTCCACCCCCAAACAAAAAAAAATTCTATACCTCTGAAATTTACTTTCTATATAGTATAAAAAGGACGCAAAATAGTCTAGCACCGGCCCTATCTATACCTCCCTGTGGTGTGAGTTACCCCCTCATTAAACTGACCTGAGCCGCCTTACCGGACACAGATAGCAGCACATGGCTGGAGTACCTGGTCTGTCCCTCCCCGCTCAGTCCCACTACCCAGCTCAGTATTTCCACGGTTCCACCTGGCAGTCTGAGTTTGTCCATCTGCTCCCGCAGCCTCCGGTCCTCATACTGCAGGTTGGTGATTGTCCTCCAGCTGTCTCTCCACATACGCTCCAGAACTCTTCCACCTCGGCTTGCAGCCCCTGCACGGTCCCCCATAGTGGACATTCCCTCGCCTCCTCTGGTATACTCCTGCAGACTGGCCACACTGACACCTCCACCCCAGGCTGTTGGCGGGTAAAGACAGGCAGTGATTGGGGCTTTGGGCTGACTTCAGCTGCAGTGAACGGTGATCACCATCTTTCTTCAGGTGCACCAGTGTGTGTAGGGGAGGGACGGTGGCTCCAGAGGTGACGTGGCTGTGGCTGTGCCCTAGGCAGCAGTGCACCCTAGGCGGCTGCCTGGTTTGCCTAGTGGTAGCACTGGCCCTGCATAACTGCTATATCCAAAGCATTCATATACAAATACATTCAGTAACCAGCGCAATGCATTAACCCATAGAATCCAGTCAGAATTCAGGGTAACAAATTGGTATGAAAGGAGTACCTTTAGCAAAATTGATTTAGTCGCAAAGTTTCACCAAAGTACGCAGAATTGATCTCATCCACTTCTTTTTCCATTTTTATAATTAGAGGGTCATTTTTAGTAGGGGGTTGGTTTAGTTTTTTTCATGTAATGTTGTTTGTATTAATTTTTGTGTGTATTTGATCGCTATCTGTAAACTGTCACTTTAAATGTATTTTACTTTGTTTCACTGCCTGTTTTTTCTGTGAAATAAAGTAATGAGGCTAATGAACGGCAATTATTTGGCACAAGGACAAGTCCAGGTTAGATCAAGAGCTTCTGTAACCCTCAGGAGCCATTTAAAGCCTATAGCACTTTTAAAAAAAACACTGCTTTCACCTTTCCTTCTGTCTCCAATCTATTTTGCCAAAATGACAACATTTTGATGATATTTCGTAATTTTCAACTAATATTCATGGAAATTAAGACTCTCAATTTTACAATTCGCTATCAATGAAGTTTAACACTTTTCACATATTTATTTGTAAGAAATGTTGAAAACCATTTATCATTTTCCTTCCACTTCACAATTATGTGCCACTTTGTGTTGGTCTATCACATAAAATTGCAATAAAATACATTTACATTTATGGTTGTAACCTGACAAATTGTGGAAAATGTCAAGGGGTGTGAATACTTTTTCAAGGCACTGTACATTGGAGTCAGATGGCAGTGCTCTATCTTGGACACTTTGCAACTGACCATTTTACTAATTGGTCATCTTTTTTCTTGTTTTTCATAAATCAGCAGGGAGTATATTATATTAATGACAGGCGCTACCTTTGGTTAAATGTTTACTTGTTTCGTAAATGCATATCTAAATACTTAGTAAAAAGAATTTTACAAAAAAGAAAGGAGGAGTAGATCAAAATGTTGTCCAGATAGACCAGCATAAACTAACCAAGAAATCTGTGGAAAACATCAGTGACAGATTCCTGGAACACAGCTGTGGCATCACATATAGCCCAAAGGGCACAACTAAGTTTTCAAAATGCTCCTCGCATGTGTTGAAGCTGTCTTCTACCCATCGCCTTCAGAAATATGTATTAGGTTATAGGCCACCATTCCAGTTCCCGAAAAATGGAAAACATGTCCTGTCAGTGGAAGGTTACTTGACCAATGAGGTGGAAGTTCTGAAGTGATACATTGAGTGATCAGGACCTCAGGTCAGGGGAATTGCTCATGGTGATAATAGAAAAGGTACTCTGCAGGGTGGGGGGAAGAGTCTGGAGGAGATCGCAAGACTTCTATCAATGAAGTTACTAGCAGAACCTGAGTCTATGAAGGTTGATAGGAGGTGGATCAGAGAGACCAAGGTAACCTGGGAAGGAACAAATAATTTGTTTTGGTTTGGGTTTGGTATCGGGTTGCCTAAAGAGGCAGAACCGGGCTTCTCTAGACTTTTGAATTTCTTGATTGTTAGGGCACCTAGCAGCAAAGTGGCCTTCTTCTAGCTTCATCTCCACCAGGCACAACTTAGTAGCAACTATCTGCATAGGTTCACCTCGACTCTGAGCAGAGGTGCTTACCAGTGAAAGATGATTTCTAAAATGTGTGTCTTTGCATCCCAGTTTGGGAATTTAACATAATGGCATGATGTGCATCTGTGTATGTCTTTGTGGCGTGGTAGCTCTGGCTCTATGTAAAAATCTAACTGACAGGGCACAAATGATTTTAAAAGGAATCTTCCCCCAAAAAATAGCATTTGGACATGCAGCTGTCCAATAATTTAAGAAACATCTTTCTGCCAAGGATGTCAATATCCAGTTTACTAGTAAATTGTAATAGCTAAAATAAAATTTCAGCTTAAATCTTTTTTTGTTGTTTGCTTGAACCTTTCAATCACTTTATTGCTTGTAATTGTCAGCCTCCTCAGTGTCTCCTCTATGCACATTGGTACATTTTAAAATCCAGACAAACATTTCTCAAAATCCCCAACAACGTGTCCAGCTGATGCTCGCATATCTCCCAAACATGCCGGATTCACCAGGACCATTGCAAGAATTGATATTGATAAGTCCCAGCGAACCAAAGCTGAGTGCCAGAGTGGAGCCAAGTGCCAGAACAAGTTCCGGCACTTGGTTCCTGTGACTTCTCTGGTGCAGGAGCACTAGCATGGGCACTGGCAGCCTCTGCCCCGCAGCTTGTATGGAGTGTATGGGGTACCACACACACTGTGTTCCAGTCTCTGTATTGCAGCCAACATCTCCCCGCCGGTTGCCTGTTACAGTAACTTACAGTGTGTGCAGTGCCGGTGCCAGCATACTGATCACCAGTGGGGGTGGCTGCTCCCCCAGATTTCAGTGGCACCCCCCAGGTTGCTCTAGAGGCTGTACAGGTCTAAGTCATGCTTACTATCCTGTTGCAGCATCACTTCTCTACAGAGCTCCCGAGACTTGGGGCACATGCCTCTGTATCTCTCAACTGATGCCCCAGGTGCTGACACCACTTGCTGGCAATCTTTACTGTACTGTAATTTTTTTTTTTAAATCCTGCACTGGCCGCTGCCTAATAGAGCCATCCTGGCTTCTGTTAGGAAGACATGTGGTGAGCCAAGGAGGGTTTCAGCGTATGCAGGTAAGAACTCTGTGGAGAGGGGGTACTGGGCGCAGGAGGGAATCTGTGGATAGGAGTGCAAGGGGGTGATGGCTAAATAAGTGAGAATTGGGGGTGGATTGGGGTGGATTGGGGGTGGCGCTAGGTACAGAGGTCAGAGCTGGGAATGGGTGGGGGCTGGATGCCACAGTGAGAGCTCTGGATGTAGCTGGGATGCAAAGGTAAGAGCTGTGGATTGGGTGAGCTGTGGACAGGGCGTGCAGGGGATGAGATGTAGAAGTGCACAGAGACGAGATGTGGAGGGGGACTGAAAGGTGAGCCAGGGTCGGGAAATGAAAGGTGAGCCATGCACAGAGACGCAAAGGTGAGCTATGGACGAGGATGCAAAGGTGAGCCGTGGACGGAGACGCAAAGGTGAGCCAATGACAGAGAAGCAAAAGTGAGCTGTGGATGGGGAGAGAAAGGTGAGTTGTGGATAGGGATGCAAAGGTGAGCTTTGGATGGGGACGCAAAGGTGAGCCGTGGACAGAGATGCAAAGATGAGCCATGGACAGAGACGCAAAGGTCAGTGGTGGATGGGGACGCAAAGGTGAGCCGAGGACAGAGATGAAAAGGTGACCCATGGACAGGGACTGAAAGGTGAGCTGTGGACGAGATGCAAAGATGAGCTGTGGATGAAAATGCATAGGTTAGCTATAAACAGGAAGTTCAGAGGTGACCTATGAACCGGGAGTGCAGAGGTGAGCTGTGTACGGGGATGCAGATATACACTATGGACAAGGAACACAGAGAAGGTCTGTAGATGAGAGGAGCAGAGGAGAGCTGTTGACAGCAAGTGCAGAGATGTGGTGGTGGGGGTGCACAGAGATGAGCTGTGGATGGGGGGCGTACAGGTGAGCTGTGAAAGAGGGGTTCAGACGTGAGCGGTGGATGATTTTGATCTCCTCCCAAAGCGCCCCCCCAGCACTTATCCCTTTCCCCTCCTTCACCCCACCTTTTAGCACATGTCCTCTCCCCTCCCAAAGGCCCCCCAGCACATATCTGTCCCCCCATTCAGCCTTCAAGCAAAAGTCATCTCCCCACCCAAAGCCCCTCCCAGTATACAGTATCTCACAAAACTGAGTACACCCCTCACATTTTTGTAAATATTTTATTATATCTTTTCATGTGACAACACTGATGAAATGACACTTTGCTACAAAAGCTGTAAAGTAGTGAGTGTACAGCTTGTATAACAGTGTAAATTTGCTGTCCCCTCAAAACAACTCAACACGCAGCCATTAATGTCTAAACCGCTGGCAACAAAAGTGAATACACATACAGAAAACACAGTCACTTCCAGCGCTAATAGGTCTTCCAAGGTGTGTAGTAATAGATGTCAGATAAAATGGTGGTGTGAAAGGTATATATGGTATCCAAAACTGGGTGGATGCTGCCTTCCTCAGATGGGGTAATCCGAAAGGAACTACAAGAAAAACAGAAATGGAAGGCGCGCACACCTAGTGCATTACCAAAGATAATTTAATAATAAAAATGTTTTATATAAAAGTGGGTACTCACAAAATGCAACTGACAAAAGGTCATAAAAACAATGCATAGACATGCACAGAACACGAGGTACAGCTAACGCGTTTCGAGAGCGCACCCCCTTCCTCAGCCTAGCTCTGAGGAAGGGGGTGCACCCCCGAAATGCGTTAGCTGTACCCCATGTCCTGTGCATGTCTATGTATTGTTTTTATGGCCTTTTGTCAGTTGCATTTTGTGAGTACCCACTTTTATATAAAACATTTTTATTATTAAATTATCTTTGGTAATGCACTAGGTGTGCGCGCCTTCCATTTCTGTTTTAAAAGTGAGTAAACCCCTAAGTGAAAATGTCCAAATTGGGGCCAATTAGCCATTTTCCCTCCCCGGTGTCAAGTGACTCGTTAGAAGGTCTCAGGTGTGAATGGGGAGCAGGTGTGCTAAATTTGGTGTTATCGCTCTCACGCTCTCTTACTGGTCACTGGAAGTTCAACATGGCACCTCATGGAAAAGAACTCTGAGGATCTAAAAAAAAGAATTGTTGCTCTACATAAAGATGGCCTAAGCTATAAGAAGATTGCCAACACACTGAAACTGAGCTGCAGCATGGTGGCCAAGACCATACAGCAGTTTAACAGGACTGGTTCCACTCAGAACAGGCTTTGCCATGGTCGACCAAAGAAGCTGAGTGCATGTGCTCAGCATCATATCCAGAGGTTGTCTTTGGAAAATAGACGTATGAGTGCTGCCAGCATTGCTGCAGAGGTTGAATGGGTGGGGGGACAGCCTGTCAGTGCTCAGATTATATGCCGCTCACTGCATCAAATTGGTCTGCACGGCTGTCGTCCCAGAAGGAATCCTCTTTTAAAGATGATGCACAAAAAAGCCCGAAAACAGTTTGCTGAAGAAGGGCAGACTGATGCCGCGTACATACGATCGGAATTACGTCCCGCAAAAGACCGATGAAAGTTTTTCGTTGGAAAATACGACCGTGTGTATGCTCCATCGGTCTTTTGCTGGCTGAATTCCAGCCAGCAAAAGACTGAGAGCATGCTCCCAATTTTTTGGTCGGAAAAAGTTCCTATCTGAAAATGCGATCATCTGTGGCAAATCCGACATACAAAATTCCTACGCATGCTTGGAAACAATTCAACGCATGCTTGGAAGCATTGAACTTCATTTTCTCGGCTCATTGTAGTGTTGTACGTCACAGCATTCTTGACGGTCGGTTTTGCATGACCGTGTGTATGCAAGGCCAACTTGAACAGAAACCCTTCGGAAAAGCCATCATATCTTTTTCCGACGAGAAAACCGATCAGGTGTATGCGGCATAAGGACATGGATTACTGTAACCATGCCCTGTGGTCTGATGAGACCAAGATAAACTTATTTAGTACAGAGTCAAGCGTGTGTGATGGCAACCAGGTGAGGAGTACAAAGACAAGTGTGTCTTGCCTACAGTCAAGCATGGTGGTGGGAGTGTCATGGTCTGGGGCTGCATGAGTGCTGCCGGAAATGGAGAGCTATTCATTGAGGGAACCATGCATGCCAACATGTACTGTGACATTCTGAAGCAGAGCATGATCCCCTCCCTTCAGAGAATGGGCCGCAGGGCAGTATTCCAACATGATAATGACCCCAAACACACCTCCAAGACGACTACTGCCTTGCTAAAGAAGCTGAGGGTAAAGGTGATGGACTGGCCAAGCATGTCTCCAGATCTAAACCCTATTGAGCATCTGTGGGGCATCCTCAAATGGAAAGTGGATGAGTGCAAGGTCTCTAACATCCTCCAGCTCTGTGATGTCATCATGGAGGAGTAAAAGAGGACTCCAGTGGTAACCTGTGAAGCTCTGGTGAACTCCATGCCTAAGAGGGTTAAGGCAGTGCTGGAAGATAATGGTGGCCAAAATATTGACAGTTTGGCCCCGATTTGGACATTTTCACTTAGGGGTGTACTCAATTTTGTTGCCAGTGGTTTAGACATTAATGGCTGTGTGTTCAGTTTTTTTGAGGGGACAGCAAATTTACACTGTTATACAAGCTGTACACTCACTACTTTACATTGTAGCAAAGTGTAATTTCTTAAGTGTTGTCACATGACAAGATATAATAATATATTTACAAAAATGTGAGCGGTGTACTCACCTTTGAGACATACTGTATATCTGTCCCCCACTCTACCCCACATTCTAACACAAGTCCTCTACCTCCCAAAGCGCCCCCCCCCCAGCATATACCGGAAGCTTTGCACGATGCAGGCTTCTACCTCCCCATGTGTCCCTCATTCTCAAATTTGAAAGATGGGAGGTACAGTATGTGCTTGTGTCTCTCTATTGATGGTGCGCACATTGGACTGACTTACTATGGGCAAAGAGTGCTGGCAGAGAGTCAGAACTACAGATGTAAATTCCGTGAAGAATATCTTAGGGTTTCTGTGCTGCCCAGGGCGACAGGGGAGACATTTTTGGTCTTGGAAGACGTTTCAGAGCAGTAAGGCAGATGTTTATATATATATAGGTTTTACACTTGTTCTGCCTCCTGCTATCCATTAAACTGATGTAAACCCTCACATATACCCAGAGAAGTGAACAGCATCAGATGATACAGACACGAAACAAATCCTCCTACATAGGTTTTACTTGTTTACCTGCAATGTTCTCTTGTCTACACCCCTTCAAAAGGGCAGAATCATGTTAAAAATCATCCTTCATCTGTCAGGAGCACAGAGGAGGGGGCAGAGAGGCTGATTGGAGGAAAGGAACACCCCCCTCCCTCCACCACACACACACACACACACACAGCAGAAGAACTGTGTTGTGTGTAGACAAGCTTCGTTCTCAGCTCCCTCCCCGACACAAACTTATCTCATTTGTCAGGAAAACTTCACAGAAGTGACTGCTGATAACAGAGGAATGAAGCACCAGAGAAAATGTTATTAATACTAGGGTTTGGGGACACACAATATAATTTATTGGCAGTATGTGAGGGATATTTGAATTAGTATAAGTAATGCAATATAACAGTATTGCCTATGTATTACCCATCGGGATAATAATAATGGGTCCTCCATATCCAGTTTATTACCAACTAAATCCATAGTTACAAACGGGTTGCTATATATGGGGGATATTTCTTTGTGCTGACTGTCCTTTAAAAAAACAATGGAAACAGTGATATTTATACATATATTTTGATTATTTCACAGCATACTTTGGAGCCCAGCCAGCCCAGGTCTCAGTTCTATGAGTTTGATGTGACCTTACGTGTAGGTACATCTTTCTGTTTAAGTGGTTCAGTATATGATTTTTTTACTTTTTCATATACCAGTATACTCCCATTTTTTTTGTTTAATTTCCAGAACTCTGTCTGGCCTCAGTGTTCTTGGTCGCAAAGTGGGACGAGCTACCAGACACTCTATGTGACAGTGTTTCTTATTTTTACCACAACATGGAATTCTTACATGTACATGACTGGAATAGATGTGAGTTGGAAATCCTATATTCATTATACTAATGTATCACTATGTAGATTCATCTATATTGATTACTTGTATTTGCATTTCATAGATTATTGATATCCTGTTAACCCCTGATGAAAGAGACGACAATCAGCTCTAAAACGCGTCGGGTGAACGATACCATGTGTATCTCCATATCTTGTCAATATGTATTTCCAGTTGTCTAGGCCATGTTCATTCCGTGTTTTTGATTTTTCTATCAATAAATAGTTTTTTATCAAATATTCTATTGTACTACAATTGAGTGCCTTTAAAGTTCCACCCCAAGGGTTTTTCCATTTCCAGTTCTTCATAGGGATGTGGCACACTAGGGATTATCTATCACCAAAAGCCTTTTCATTTCATACCAGAGAGAAATGACACTTAGAACTTTGGAGAGAGATAAATAAACATTACACACATATGTGCTTTGCTCAGATTCCATGACTGAGGTCTACAACCACTTTAGGTTGTTTTCCTGCAATATCAGATTTGACTACAAGATGGAGCCGGTGGTTAATTTACTGTTTTGGCAGAACCTAGAAACTGTTCAACTTTACTAAAAGTTCCCATCATACTTCAGTCTGGGAAGAGAGACAGGAGCATCCTGGGAGCTCAGACTCTATCTTAGAGACTAGAGAGAAGGAATCAGCTATCAGAGCACATGTTGGATTGGAACTTGCATCTCTTTACATCCGCTAATGGCAGCATCACTGGTATGAATAATTTACTGCCATGCAGAGCTTAATTGTTCATTGTATTTACTGTATATTTCATATAATGATTATATGTACTTTTATCATTTTTTTCCTAATACTTTCACTGATCCTGTTTTGTTAATCAAGCTTCAAAATTACATCCAGTCTGGCTTATTGCAGAATAGGAGGGTTTAGCTGCATGTCGAGCTAGACACAGGGAAACATATAGTGGGGACAGAACAACGTTTTAGAAAAGAAAGCATATGAAAAATAAGTACAGAGGGCAAGCACTGAACATTGGTTACTTACATTTTCTTATTACAGTTTTAAAACTGACTTGTATTCTGAAACACGCTGATATTCATTTGATTTTAAGCCAGCAAACACCACTTCTGTTTATTTTTCTCAATAATTAGCCCAAGTATCTATGCAGAAATGTATGGCTAATATACTCGAACATAAAAAGCAGTGTATAGAAGCAAATGCTATTAAGAAGTTCAGTAATTTGGACAGGGCAAATTGGTAATGGTAAATGAACTGAAATCTGAACACTTCCTCAAACCCATTAAATATATTTGGGAGAACATGCAGCTGATTAAAAAACACTGAACATAAGCAACATTTTGAATTTAACCACTTCCATACCGGGCCTATTCTGGCACTCCTCTCCTACATGTAGAAATCATCATTTTTTTGCTAGAAAATTACTCAGAACCCTCAAACATTATATATTTTTTTTAGCAGATACCCTAGGGAATAAAATGGAGGTTGTTAAGGTAAAGTTTCATGAATTAAAAAATAACAAAACAGTCAAAGCCAAACTTTGGTACTTAAAAATCTCCATAGGCGACGCTTTAACATTTTTTACAGGTTACCAGTTTAGAGTTACAGAGGAGTTCTAGTGCTAGATATATTGCTCTTGCTCTAATGCACGCCAGCGATACCTCACATGTGTGGGTGGGACTTACATGTGCGTTTGCTTCTGTGCGCGAGCTACCGGGGACAGGGGCACTTTTAAAAATGTTTTTCTTTTTATTGCTTATTTTACTTTATTTTTTTTTTATTTTTACACTTTCTCTTTTAATTTTTTTATCACTTTTATTCATATTACAAGGAATGTACACATCCCTTTTAATAGGAATGGTGTGTGATAGGTCCTCTTTATGAAAAGATGTGGGGTCAATAAGACCCCACATCTCTCCTCCAGGCTGGAAAGCATGAGATAAAAAAAAAAAATCATGATCCCATGCTTTCCAGCAGCGATTGCGGCTTTGTTTACAAGTGCAGCCCGGAGGTGATGTCATAACAACGCGCCTGGGCCTCCGATGGTCATAGAGATGACTGGTGACCATATGGAAAAAATTTTAAAAAAGTAAAAATAAAATAAAAGTAAAATTAACAATAAAAAAAATATATAAGTGCCCCGGTTGAGTATGTTTAGGTGTTTTTAAATAGTCTTGCAGGATTTAAATGTTATTTTTGTATGTGTGTGCTATAATCTATTTTGTTCTGTTTGCAGTCTTATAGCAGCACCATCTTGAATGTAAACGCATTTTTAGGGTGTGCCCCCAAGTATGTTGTTAGGAAGGGAGAGGATGTCAGCCCTCTCAGTGGTGACATGGCGCCGTTGAGAGGGCTTCATTCTAAGGTGAGTATTTTATAATGTGCTAGTATGCGATGCATACTAGCACATTATGCCTTTATCTGGCAGCTTTTTTCTTTCAGTGGTTTACAACTGTTTTAAGATCAGTTGTAAACATTTTTTTGGAGGAAAGCTTAAAACTCCACTAAGTTTATCTTTGCCATTGACAAAGTTTTGTGAAAATAGCTTATGACATGTGACATGCATTCGGCTTAGTTTTCTGTTCTCAGATTATCCCTAAACTATAATGTCAACTACTTCTCTATGTTATTTCCACAAATATAAAAGGCCAAAAAGACCCTGACCTTGGCAGGCTAACTAAGCAGAAAAAGGCAATCATGTGTACAAGGCTGTCACCTAGTCCACAAATTATGATAAAATATATCTCTTGAAAGGGAAAAATAGTCTTGAGTCTTCCCTGACATTTTACTGTCCTGCATTTAGGTTTTGAATAGGAGACCAATTTATTTTGCACTAAAATGTTTTATGAAGATAATAAACTATTAACATCTTAGGTGACAGTTTTCCTAAAGTCCAAAGCATTTGGCATTATCTCTATAGTTAAGGCAGAAATCATTAAAAATATATAAATATCTGGATCTTCATGTGCTAATAAATTGAGCATCTTGTAGCTGACAAGATAACTGGAAAGCTGTTTTTCAACAGAGAGAAGAAATATTTTTAGAAAAATAAATTACACGCAGATTTATTAAGGAAATAAATAATGATTGCTTAACCTTTAAACTTCTTCAAAACTAAAACATAAAGTATTTTAGAAAATCATTTTTAACTACAGAGTTTGCTGTTTTTTCTGCTTAAGCTGGCCGTATGTGAAATTTGGCCATTTCAACAAGACTGCCTTTTCAACAAGACTACCTGAAATTTTTGATCAATGTGTGGCCGTTCCTGCTGAACAGAAGATGATTGTTAAATCAACTAATATTGAAGGGTCATGTCATAATATTTTACTTGATCAGTGACTGTGGCCAAAGGGCTCAAGTCACTGATCAGGGCATTTTGACAGCTGTGGGATCCATTGATTGTTATATTTAAATGTCCACGTAAGGGGGGGGGGGGGTGTTCGGTGGTTTCCTCTTTCCTCTTTCCTCCATCTCTATTATTTTTGCGGATGGAGAAATATTTTTGTGGGTTTTTTTTGTTCAGTCAGCTGGTTGAATGAAAAAAAAAACATCTGCCCATCTTTGGCCAGCTTCAGTCTATCTAGGAAAAAGAGGAATTTGGGAAAGACTGTGGATCATCAGAAGAGGCTAGTAGACATGTGTTTTAGGAGGGGGAGGGGTCAAGAATATCACAAGGAGGAGAGAGGTTAGACATTCATTTTGTGGAGAATTTGTCAAAATGATGACAACATTTTGTCTAGGTGTGCAAACACTCATTGTAAACATATCAAAATGTCTTTTTCAATTTGTTATAATTGGCCAGCATTAATGTAACCTGGGTAATCTTATTAGACAGACTACATAGGTTTCAGAATCACTAGAAGACATATTGATTTTTCTAAGAGGGCTTCAATGAGTAAATTAACCACTTGACCACTGGGCACTTAAACCCCCTTAATAACCAGACCAATTTTCAGCTTTCGGTGCTCTCACACTTTGAATGACAATTACTCAGTCATGCAACACTGTACCCAAATGAAATTTTTGTCCTTTTTTTCACACAAATAGAGCTTTCTTTTGGTGGTATTTAATCACTGCTGGATTCTTTATTTTTTGCGCTATAAAAGAAAAAAGACCAAAAATTCTGTAAAAAAAAATGCATTTTTCTTCGTTTCTGTTATAAAATTTTGCAAATTAGTAATTTTTCTTCATATATTTTGGCCAAAATTTATACCACTACATATCTTTGGTAAAAATAACCCAAATCAGTGTATATTATTTGGTCTTTGTGAAAGCTATAGAGTCCACCAGCTATGGTGCCAGTCTCTGAAAATTGATCACACCTGAAGTACTGACGGCCTATCTCATTTCTTGAGACCCTAACATGCCAGAAAAGTACAAATACCCCCCAAATGACCCCTTTTTGGAAAGAAGACATTCCAAGGTATTTAGAAAGATGCATTATGAGTTTTTTGAAGTTGTCATTTTTTCCCACAATTCTTTGCAAAATCAAGATTTTTTTTTCTTTTTTTTTTTTCACAAAATTGTCATATTAGCAGGTTATTTCTCACAGCATATGCATACCACAACTTAAACCCCAAAACACATTCTGCTATTACTCCCGAGTATGGTGATACCACATGTGTGAGACTTTTACACAGCGTGGCCACATACAGAGGCCCAACATGCACGGAGCACCTTCAGGCATTCTGGAGCACCCAGGCCAATTCTGACATTTCTCTCCTACATGTAAAAATCATAATTTATTTGCTAGAAAATTACATAGAACCCCAAAAAATTATATATGTTTTTTTAGCAAAGACCCTGGAGAATACAATGGCAGTCGTTGCAACTTTTAATCTCACACGGTATTTGCGCAGCAATTTTTCAAATGCGTTTTTTTTTTTAAAAAACAGTTTTGTGCTTTAAAAAAAAAAAAACAGTAAAGTTAGCCCAATGTTTTTACATAATGTGAAAGATGAAGTTATGTCAAGTAAACAGATACCTAACATGTCACCCTTCAAAATTGCACACGCTCGTGGAATGGCGCCAAACTTCGCTACTTAAAAATCCCTATAGGAGACGCTTTAAAATTTTTTACTGGTTACATGTTGTGAGTTACAGAGGAGGTCTAGGGCCAAAATTATTTCTCTTGATCTACCGATCGCAGCGATACCTCACATGTGTGGTTTGAATACCATTTTCATATGTGGGCGGGACTTACATATGCGTTCGCTTCTGCATGCGAGCACACGGGGACACGGGGAAAAAAAAATATTTTTTTTATTGTTCATTTTACTTTATTTATTTTAGTTTGATGCTTTTCTCCAAAAAATAATTTTTTTGATCACTTTTATTCCTATTACAAGGAATGTAAATATCCCTTGTAATAGGAATATGGCATGACAGGTCCTCTTTACAGTGAGATATGGGGTCAATAAGACCCCACATCTCACCTCTAGGCTGGGAAGCCTGAAATTAAAAAAAAAAACGACCCTGGCTTCGATCGTAGCGGTGAGTCGGTAGAAGGACCTGAGGGCGGTGGGAGGGAGGGACGTCCCCTCTCACCTCCCATAAGAACGATCAAGCAGTGGAACAGCCGCTATGATCATTCTCATGGTGTAGGGAATCGCTGGCTGAAAAAGCTGATATCTTAATGATGCCTGTAGCTGCACCCATCATTCAGATATGCCCGCACAAAGTCAAGGACGTCGTATGACGGCCGACGGGCGGGAAGTGGTTAAAACACTTTTTTTTTTTTACACAAAGTTATCCAGTTATACAATATTTCTAACACATAGTATGTACATACCAAAAATGACACCCCAAAATAGATTCTCCAACTCCTCCTGAGTATGGCGATTAGGGATGAGCTTCGTGTTCGAGTCGAACCCATGTTCGACTCGAACATCGGCTGTTCAATCGTTCGCCGAATTGCGAACATTATGGGCCGTTCGCGCTAAATTCGTGTGGCGCGTCACGGCCCATAATTCACTGCGGCATCGCAGTGCATTGCTGGCTGATGATTGGCCAAGCATGCACTATGACCCGCATGCTTGGCCAATCACAGCGCCGTCAGTAGAGAGAGCTGTAATTGGCCAAAGCCAGGGTGGCTTTGGCCAATTATGGCTCAGGGGATTTAGTACACACCCCACACTATATAAGGCCGCCTGCACGGCGGCCCTGTGTAGTGTGTGTTCCGGTGTGCTGAGAGATAGAGAGAGAGAGAGAGAGTGTCATTTGATTTGAGTTAGATAGATTAGGCAGAACAGTCAGTCAGTTAGCTGCACTTACAGTGTATTGTGTATATATATGCATCCCAGGTGTTGCATATATATATATACACTGTATTCAGTTTAGCTAGATCCGTTCCTGTTATCTTCTATCTAGACTATTTACATTTAATGCAGTGCGTCCTGCTCACAGTGTTCAGCTAGATCCGTTCCTGCTATTTACATTTAGTGCAGTGCGTCCTGCTCACAGTGTTCAGCTAGATCCGTTCCTGTTATCTTCTAGACTATTTACATTTAGTGCAGTGCGTCCTGCTCACAGTGTTCAGCTAGATCCGTTCCTGCAATTTACATTTAGTGCAGTGCGTCCTGCTCACAGTGTTCAGCTAGATCCGTTCCTGCTATTTACATTTAGTGCAGTGCGTCCTGCTCACAGTGTTCAGCTAGATCCGTTCCTGCTATTTACATTTAGTGCAGTGCGTCCTGCTCAAAGTGTTCAGCTAGATCCGTTCCTGCTATTTACATTTAGTGCAGTGCGTCCTGCTCACAGTGTTCAGCTAGATCCGTTCCTGTTATCTTCTAGACTATTTACATTTAGTGCAGTGCGTCCTGCTCACAGTGTTCAGCTAGATCCGTTCCTGCAATTTACATTTAGTGCAGTGCGTCCTGCTCACAGTGTTCAGCTAGATCCGTTCCTGCTATTTACATTTAGTGCAGTGCGTCCTGCTCACAGTGTTCAGCTAGATCCGTTCCTGCTATTTACATTTAGTGCAGTGCGTCCTGCTCACAGTGTTCAGCTAGATCCGTTCCTGCTATTTACATTTAGTGCAGTGCGTCCTGCTCACAGTGTTCAGCTAGATCCGTTCCTGCTATTTACATTTAGTGCAGTGCGTCCTGCGCACAGTGTTCAGCTAGAGCCGTTCCTGCTATTTACATTTAGTGCAGTGCGTCCTGCTCACAGTGTTCAGCTAGATCCGTTCCTGTTATCTTCTAGACTATTTACATTTAGTGCAGTGCGTCCTGCTCACAGTGTTCAGCTAGATCCGTTCCTGCTATTTACATTTAGTGCAGTGCGTCCTGCTCACAGTGTTCAGCTAGATCCGTTCCTGTTATCTTCTAGACTATTTACATTTAGTGCAGTGCGTCCTGCTCACAGTGTTCAGCTAGATCCGTTCCTGTTATCTTCTAGACTATTTACATTTAGTGCAGTGCGTCCTGCTCACAGTGTTCAGCTAGATCCGTTCCTGCTATTTACATTTAGTGCAGTGCGTCCTGCTCACAGTGTTCAGCTAGATCCGTTCCTGTTAAATTCCTACTGACCGGCAGGCTTGTCTGGTTACAGTATATAAAGCTACCTGAAGAAAATTACAGGTGTTCTATTTGATCCTATTAGTACCACGGTCAGGCAGCTAGACTATTTACATTTAGTACAGTGCGTCCTGCTCACAGTGTTCAGCTAGATCCGTTCCTGTTATCTTCCTACTGACAGGCAGGCTTGTCTGGTTACAGTATATAAAGCTACTTGAAGAAAATTACAGGTGTTCTATCCCAGCTTAGTGCAGCTACAGGCCATTAGTATGTCTGGAAGGCCAAGAAGGAGAGGCAGACAGTCACAAGCCAATAAGAGAGGGCAAGCAGGCTCTGTGTCTAGTGCTGGTCGTGGAGACGGTGCATCCTCATCAGCACGTGGCCATGGGACACGCTTGGCCTTTTTTTCGGCAGCTGGCCATGTTGAGCCGCAACATGCGGAAGACTTGGTCGAGTGGATGACCAAGCCGTCCTCATCCTCCTCATCCTCTCTCACCCATGCCCAGGGTGCTTTGTCTGGCAAAGCAGCGGCCTCTTCCCTCAGCTCAATGTCATCAGTGACTCCTTCCCTAGCTCCACCATGTCCTCATGAGGATTCCCTCAAACTGTTTGACCACAGTGTTGGGTACATGCTCCAGGAGGATGCCCAGCGTTTGGAAGGCTCTGATGACGATACTGAGCTCGATGAAGGCAGTAACATGAGCGCGGACAGAGGGGGTGCCCAAGAAGGACAGCAATCTGGCAGTCATGCTCCCCCTGCTGCAGCATACTGCCAGGTTTGCTCCAGTGATGAGGAGGGAGGGGATGATGAGGTCACTGACTCAACGTGGGTGCCTGATAGGAGAGAGGAGGAGGAGGAGGAGGAGGAGGAGGCGGCAGCACATCACCAACGAGGCAGGATGCCCTCCAGGGGCCAGCCTAAGGGCAGCACATTGACTGCATCACACCCCAAAGCTCCACATGTGCAGGGCGCTGCAGTCTCTGCGCGTTATTCAAAAAGTTCTTTGGTGTGGGCCTTTTTTGAGACGAGTGCATCAGATCGCACCGCTGCTATTTGCAACATATGTCTCAAGCGTATCTCGCGTGGCCAAAATATCTCCCGCTTGGGTACCACATGCTTGACCAGACATATGTTGACCTGCCATGCAGTTCGTTGGCAAGCGTATCTAAAAGACCCACACCAAAGAACAAAGAGGATCTCTCCTTGCTCCTCATCAGCTGAGATTTCCAACCCCACTAGACCTTCAGTCCTCTCTGAGACCTGCAGTGAGAGGAATGAAGGTGTAAAATTAGGTGTGTCACAGCCAAGTACTTGTGGGCAATCTGCTTTTGGTACACCGACGTCAGATTGTACCAGGCAAATTTCCCTGCCCCAGCTGCTGCACCGCCGAAAGAAGTTTGCTCCCAGCCATCCACATGCCCAGCGGTTGAATGCTAGCTTGGCAAAATTGCTAGCACTTCAACTGCTGCCTTTTCAGTTGGTAGACTCTGCCCCCTTCCGTGAGTTTGTGGAATGTGCGGTTCCTCAGTGGCAGGTACCCAAACGCCACTTTTTCTCACGGAAGGCGATTCCGGCTCTCTACCGGCATGTGGAAGGCAATGTCCATGCCTCGCTGGACAGGGCGGTCAGCGGTAAGGTGCATATTACCGCTGACTCATGGTCCAGCAGGCATGGACAGGGACGTTACCTAAGTTTCACGGCGCATTGGGTGACTCTGCTGGCAGCTGGGAAGGATGCAGGACAAGGTGCAGTAGTGTTGGAGGTTGTTCCGCCACCACGCCTCCAAAATGCTGATTGTGACACACCTCTCTCCTCCACCCCCTCCTCTTCTTCTTCCTCCATGGCCTCTTCCTCGGAACCAGCGGTGCTCCGTAGGCGTTCAAGGGGCTACGCAAGTACGCAGGCCAAAAGATGCCATGCGGTGCTTGAGCTGGTGTGCTTGGGGGACAGGAGCCACACTGGGGCAGAGGTTCTGTCAGCTCTGCAGGGGCAGGTTCAGAGGTGGTTGACGCCACGCCAACTTAAGGCAGGAATGGTGGTTTGCGATAATGGCACCAACCTCCTCTCTGCCCTCCGACAGGGACAAATGACCCATGTGCCCTGTTTGGCTCACGTCCTTAACTTGGTGGTGCAGCGGTTCTTGGGCAGGTACCCGGGCTTACAGGATGTCCTGAGGCAGGCCAGGAAAGTCTGTGTGCATTTCCGCCGGTCATATAATGCCAGTGCTCGGCTGACGGACCTCCAAAAGGAGTTTAACCTGCCCAAGAACCGCCTAATCTGTGACATGCCCACCAGGTGGAACTCAACGTTGGCCATGCTGCAGCGGCTGCACACGCAGCAGAGGGCCATCAATGAGTACCTGTGCGACTATGGCACCAGGACAGGGTCAGGGGAGCTTGTTTTTTTTCCCCCACGCCAGTGGGCCATGATCAGGGATGCATGCACTGTCCTGTCACCATTCGAGGAGGCCACGAGGATGGTGAGCAGTGACAGTGCATGCATCAGTGACACTGTCCCCCTTGTCCACCTGTTGGAGCACACGCTGCGTGGAATAATGGACAGGGCACTTGAGGCAGAACAGAGGCAGGAAGAGGAGGACTTCCTTAGCTCTCAAGGCCCCCTTTATCCAGACAGTGTTCCTGCGTGCCCGCCGATCACACAGGAAGAGGACGAGGAGGAAGAGGAGGAGGAGGAAGATTGTGTCAGTATGGAGGTGGAGCCTGGCACTCAGCATCAGCAGCAGTCTTTAAGGGATCAGTCCCAAGAAACACATGGACTTGTACGTGGCTGGGAGGAGGTGGCTGCGGACCATGTCGTTCTTAGTGACCCAGAGGGCTCCGGACCGAATGCCTCAGCAAACCTACGCTGCATGGCCTCCCTGATCCTGCAAAGCCTGCGTAAGGATCCTCGTATTCGTGGTATCAAGGAGAAGGACCAATACTGGCTGGCAACCCTCCTTGATCCACGTTACAAGGGTAAGGTTGCGGACCTTATCTTGCCATCGCAGAGGGAGCAGAGGATGAAACATCTTCGGGAGGCCTTGCAGAAAGGTCTGTGCAACGCGTTCCCAGAGACTGGGAGGTTACAAACTCCTGTTTCTGGACAACGTGTTGCTGAGGCTTCGGTCAGTCAAAGAAGGAGCGGTGGAGAAGGTGGCCGTCTGACCGATGCGTTCAGACAATTTTTTGGTCCGCAGCCCCAAGGTATGATCGGTTCCAGCAACCATCGCCAGCGTCTGTTTTACATGGTGCAGGAATACCTAGGGGCAAGATCAGACTTGGACACCTTTCCCACCGAAAATCCTCTGGGTTACTGGGTCTTGAGGATGGATCACTGGCCAGAGCTTGCACAGTATGCAATTGAGCTACTGGCCTGTCCTGCATCCAGCGTTCTTTCGGAACGCACATTCAGTGCTGCTGGAGGCGTGGTAACCGATCACAGGGTGCGTCTGTCCACCGACTCGGTCGATCGGCTGACCTTCATAAAAATGAATGAGTCTTGGATCACCACCAGCTACCAAGCACCTGATGCTGATGTAACCGAATAATTTTTTTTGAAATCTCAGATCCCTTCAAAGACTGCCTATGCTGATGCTGAGTGACTATCCCTGAGTAATTATCCTCTTCCTCCTCAATCATCACGCTGATAGCTTGTAAGAACATTTTTGGTTCTGGGCGCCACCACCAGTGCCTAAGGCACAATTTTTCAGCCCCTGTTTAACAGGGGCGTGTAATTACAATTTTTGATGTAATACTTTGCAGCAGGGCTCGTTCCTGCATTCCAACTAGAGTGTCTGTGAGGGGTTGCAGTGTTGTGGCACCAGCACCAGTGCCTAGGGCCCAATTTTTCTGCCCCTGTCTAACAGGGGCGTGTAATTACAATTTTTGATGCAATACTTTGCAGCAGGGCTCGTTCCTGCGTTCCAACTAGAGTGTCTGTGAGGGGTTGCAGTGTTGTGGCACCAGCACCAGTGCCTAAGGCCCAATTTTTCTGCCCCTGTCTAACAGGGGCGTGTAATTACAATTTTTGATGCAATACTTTGCAGCAGGGCTCGTTCCTGCGTTCCAACTAGAGTGTCTGTGAGGGGTTGCAGTGTTGTGGCACCAGCACCAGTGCCTAAGGCCCAATTTTTCTGCCCCTGTCTAACAGGGGCGTGTAATTACAATTTTTGAAGCAATAATTTGCAGCAGGGCTCGTTCCTGCGTTCCAACTAGAGTGTCTGTGAGGGGTTGCAGTGTTGTGGCACCAGCACCAGTGCCTAAGGCCTAATTTTTCAGCTCCTGTTCAACAGGGGCATGTAATTACAATTCTTGATCTAATATTTCACAGCAGGGCCCTGTGAGGGCTTACAGTGTTGTGGCCACAGCAACACCTAAGGCCCAAATTTCTGCTGAGTATATAGGGCAGGACCCTACTTTCAAACATCTAACTTACAAACGACTCCTACTTGCAAACGGAAGGAGACAACAGGAAGTGAGATGAAATCTACCCCTAGGAAGGGAAATTCTCTCCTGTAAGAGTTAATATGGAAAAACAATTTCTCCTTTCCACTGATGCTTTCCAATCCTTGTTCCACAAAAAAACCCAAATTTTCAAAAAACATTTTTCATTGGGACAAAAAAGTGAGGTGAAATCTTCTGAAGAGGAGGAAAGACAGCAAAACAAATGTCACAGGGGTGATAACCCTTCCCTATGTTTTCCAAAAAGCTTAGAAAAGATTTTTTGGCTGGAGCTAAACACGTTAAAAATGTTCAAAATTACAAACAGATTCTACTTAACAACAAACCTACAGTCCCTGTCTTGTTTGCACCGCCTGTATACTGCTGTTCAGAGTATATAGGGCCTGGTGGCCCCACACCTTTCCTTATTTTAATTTGGGTGCGGGGTTCCCCTTAATATCCTTACAAGACCCAAAGGGCCTGGTAATGGACTGGGGGGTACCCATGCCGTTTGTCTCACTGATTTTCATCCATATTGCCATGACCCGACATGACATTAAACCCGCAAGCAGTTTTAAATGAGATTTTTTCCTTTAAAAATGACATTTGGTGCAGGGACTGTTCTAAACATGGGAAACACGCGTCACTTTACAGGCATACTATAGACACCCCCCAGGTACGATATTTAAAGGAATATTTCACTTTTTTTTTTTTACTTTAAGCATCATTAAAATCACTGCTCCCGAAAAAACGGCCGTTTTTAAAAGTTTTTTTTGCATTGATACATGTCCCCTGGGGTAGGACCCGGGTCCCCAAACCCTTTTTAGGACAATACCATGCAAATTAGCCTTTAAAATGAGCACTTTTGATTTCGAACGTTCGAGTCCCATAGACGTCAATGGGGTTCTAACGTTCGTGCGAACTTTCGGTCCGTTCGCGGGTTCTGGTGCGAACCGAACCGGGGGGTGTTCGGCTCATCCCTAATGGCGATATCACATGCGTGAGACTTCCACAGCCTGGCCACATACAGAGGCCGAGTACAGCTGGCAGAGTATGGCAGAGTATGGCAGAGTATGGCTGGGTATGGCGGGGTATTGCAGAGTATTGCAGGGTATTGCAGAGTATTGCAGAGTATTGCGGGGTATTGCAGGGTATTGCAGAGTATTGCAGAGTATTGTGGGGTATTGCAGAGTATTACGGGGTATTGCGGGGTATTGCTGGGTATTAATAAAAGAAAAAAAACGCGCTGAAAAATAATATAAACACTTAAAGCTGCACGAATAAAACACCAATACCTGTGTACAATAAAAATAAAAGAGAAAACAAACGTGCGCTCATAATGAACATAATCTGTGTAAAAAATACATAATCTAAATCCCTGTAAGAAAATCAGAAATGTGCATCAAAAAATATTGATAATTAATAAATGGTAAAAAGCTGTGAAAAAAATATGCTTAAAAAGTGTCATAACATTTCAAGAAAAGTTTTGATCATATCCCCCCTTAAACTCCTCTTCTCAAGAGGGAATAGATTTAGTTCCTCTAATCTTCCCTCGAAGCTGAGCTCCTCCATGCCTCTTATCAGTTTGGTTGCCCTTCTCTGCACTTTCTCCAGTTCCCTGATATCCTTTTTGAGAACTGGTGCCCAAAACTGAACTGCATATTCCAGATGAGGTCTTACTCATGATTTGTACAGGGGCAAAATGCTATGTGTTCCATTGTGTAACACTGTATAAGCTTACTTGAAGAATCCCTTTTTATGTTGTGTTTACTGCCTGTCTGCTGGCCATCTCTTTCCATAACTTCTTAGATTCCCTGCTTGCTTTGTAGTTTTTCCTCAGCTGTTTACTACCATTTCTAAGGGCTACATATCCCATGGTACCTTGCTGCCTACACGCAGTGATTGTTATATTGGCTCCACCTCCTGAAACTCCTCCTCTCAGCATCTCTGTAGTTCAGAAGGCAGGCTGTCACATTTACCTCTATCGCAGGTAGTCAGACACTATAGCTATCTTCTGTGTTTTTCACCTATAGCAGCCTCCTCTCCCATAAGGTAAGCTGGCCTACCAGTACTCGGTTGCCCCTGGGACTTATACAAACTGCTACAGTGCCTGGCTACCATGACATTACTGAGCAAAGCAGATACTTGCAGTTGGCAGACAGGCAGAGAGGTTCAATGAGAGTCCAGGTACGATGAAGGCAAGGTTCAGAATAGTCAGGGTCAAAATTCAAAGTCAGAGGCAGGCAGAGTTCAGAGAATAGTCAATATCCAAGGTCGTCAACAAGATAATCCAATCTGGCAAAGCAGGGCAGGCAGACAGAGAGCTGTATCAGGTATTACACATGCTATCACAAGCATGGCACTGCTGGCTTGGCTGTCTTATATCAGGTTTGGTCTCCACTCAGAGTCTGGCCACAATCATTCACCTTACAGGCGGACAAACAGATAAGGAGAATGCCATAGTCAAAACCTGGGACCAGCTGGGACCTGCTGGGACCAGCAGTTAGGCTTTGTGAAATGTGTGACACACCAATGCCAACCCACAGGGCATTATGAATACGTATCACAGAATTCAAGCAAGTAAAGACGTGGGGATTTTCACAAAGTAAATTTACAAACTTCAAGATTATTCAGATTACTAGAAGTAGTCTAGAATAATTTAAATACAATGAGGAAATTATTATACAGTATGATTTTACATTTTGACCATAATTTTGTACCACCAGAAAATTATGACATGTAGGCTGATAACCAAGATGAATGACTGAATGAATGAATGAAAGATTTGTATAGCGCTGCAAATGTGAACTGAATCACGGAGCTTGATCCATGCTGTTAGTCCTGTTTCTTAGAAGAGATGGGTCTTGAGTTTTTTTCTGAAGGCCCGATGATTTTCTTCCATGCGGATCTTGGTGGGTAGAGCGTTCCATAACCATGGTCCTTGGACTGCCAATCTTCATTCTCCCTTTGATTTGTAGCAGGACTTAGGAATTAGGAGGAGGTTTTGGTTAGTTGATCGAAGACTGCGCTTAGGTGTGTAGTGTTTTATTTTCTCGCAAAGGTATTGTGGAGCGTTTCCTTGAGTGCATTTATGGGTGAGGCAGATGGTCTTGAAAGTGATCCGGTCCTTTACGGTTAGCCAATGTTGGCTCCTCAGGGATGGGGAGATGGATTCTCAGGGTTTTCTTCCTGCTACCAGTCTTGCTGCAGTGTTTTGGATGACTTGTAGGCATGCAATCTGGTATTTAGGTAATCTATGTAGAGGGAGTTTGCGTAGTCGAGCCAGG
This sequence comes from Aquarana catesbeiana, assembly GCF_042186555.1. Classification (NCBI taxonomy): domain Eukaryota; kingdom Metazoa; phylum Chordata; class Amphibia; order Anura; family Ranidae; genus Aquarana; species Aquarana catesbeiana. The sequence goes on from NC_133326.1 coordinate 103,779,576, forward strand.
AATTGATGATTGTACCAACTACTGCTGCTTTGTCCTTTTCTAGAATGAAGGGGATGAGTCTACGTAGTAGGCGAAGGAGATGGTGAGATCCACTGACTACCAATCCTATTTGTGCATCCATTGACATTTCTGAGTCAAAGATGACTCCGAGACTTTTGGCTTTGGTGCTTGGGGAGATGGTCTGTCCAAGGATGGTGGGTGGTGTCCAAGGGTTCTTAGTTTTTCTATTACGGTTTGCGTGGAGGAGAAGAAGCTCTGTTTTGGATCCGTTGAGTTTGAGGGAGCTCGTGGTCATCCAGTCGTCTATCAATGTGAGGCATTTTTCTACTCGCTGGTAGCGGTCTTTTTGACATCAGCGTATGAGTGGAAGCAGAGGTCTGATGTTCTAATGATTTGGAGGAGTCGATGGATGTAAATGTTGAAGAGCACTGGTGATAAGGGTGAGCCTTCAGGGACTCCACAAGAAATTGCACGAGTTTCACTGTCTGTGAAAGATTTTGTAGGAAGGATGCGAACCATGGTAGATCTGAATCTGAGACTCCAGCTACTTCTGTGAGGCGAATGAGTATGGTATTGTGGTCCACTGTATCGAACGCTGCACTGAGGTCCAACAGTACCAGGAGACATGATTCCCCATTATCTGCTGCTTCGAGGACATCGTCCCATATTTTGAGAAGTGCCGTTTCTGTGCTATGGCTTGGGCTGAAGCCTGATTGCAGTGGGTCCAAGAGTTTATGTGTGTCCAAGTGGGGTTGCAGCTGTTGTACTACTGCTTTTTCCATAATCTTGGAGTTGGAGTTGAGGCTTGTAACTGGTCTGCGGTAGTTAGGATCTTTAGGTTCGAGGTTGGGTTTCTTTAGGAGGGGTTTGACAATGCCTTGCTTGAGGGCGATTGGAACAATCCCTTCTTTGAATGATTGATTTATGAGATGTGTTATAGTAGGAGCCAGAATGTCGGAACATTCTTATAGGAGTTTTGTGGGAATGATGTCGTTTGGTGATGTGCTGTCTCGGAGACTTCTGACAATGTTTTCGGTGGTGTCAGTGGTGATTGGGATCAGCGAGAAATTCGGTGCTTGTGTGACATTCGTGACGATTTTCTCTTTTTGCTTTAGTTGAATGAGGTTGGTTGTTTTTTTCTGTTGAATTGTTTCCCGAATGTTGTCGATTTTGTCGATGAAAAAATCTGATAACTTATTACAGAATTCTTGAGTTTCGTATGCTAGGGGCTCTAGGCAGGTAGGGTTCATAGTCTGCGTGACTATTTTAAAAAGTTCCCATGGGCGGTTTAAGCCTGTTGAGATGGTGTTTGACAAATGTTCTTTTTTTGCTTTGAAGATTGCTATGTGATATTTCTTGGTGAGTGCTTTGTAGTTTGTGTGGTTTTCCTTTGTAGAATTTCTTCTCCAGGCTCTTTCAGCTTTTCTACCCTGCTTCAGTGAAGTAAGAGTGCCATTAAAGCATCCAGAGTTCTTTTTGTGGATGCGTGTTCTACGTTTTGGAGCCACTTCGTAAGCTGTTTGTAGTAATGTCTTGTTCAAGGAGTTGAGAGTTTGTTCCGTTGAGAGGTTTGAATTTAGCATTGCTATTTTGGTTGATAATGTGGATTTGAAGTGTTCGGAATGTGGGCGGCACAGTGGTGTAGTGGTAGCACTCTCGCCTAGCAGTAAGAAGGGTCACTGGTTCGAATCCCAACCATGACACTACCTGCTTGGAGTTTGCATGTTCTCCCTGTGCCTGCGTGGGTTTCCTCCGGGTACTCCGGTTTCCTCCCACACTCCAAAGACAATGCTGGTAGGTTAATTGGATCCTGTCTAAATTGTCCCTAGTATGTATGAATGTGGGTTAGGGACCTTAGATTGTAAGCCCCTTGAGGGTAGGGACTGATGTGAATGTACAATGTATATGTAAAAGCGCTGCGTAAATTGACGGCACTATATAAGTACCTGAAATAAAATAATAAATAAATGTAGTTTCTTCTGAGATCTGGCCCAGTGTGTTGTTATTGCGTGTTTCGGTTTTTGGATGGTGGTGTTGGTGGCGATTTTAAATTTGATAGCGTGGTGGTCCGTCTATAGCAGCGATACATTGTCGAATAAGTTGATGTCCATATTTTGTTTGAAGATGAGGTTCACAATGTGCCCCGAACCATGTGTGGCAGTATTTATCAGTTGCTGCAGACCAAGTTCTTCTAGTTGGTTAATGCAGGCGGTGGCGATGGGGTCTTGGGTAGAGTTTGCCCAGAGGTTGAAATCCCCAAGTACCAGAAAGTTTTGGTTTTCAGGGTGTATGTTGAGAAGAATTCAGTGAAGGGTGTAAGGAGATTAATCTTTGGTCCTGGTGGTCTGTAGCATAGTAGTATGTGACTGGTGTCTTGGGATGTTGGTTGAAGATGAAGAGTGAGTGTCTCCATGAAAGGCACTGAGTTCTGTAAAGTTGGTTTGATGAGCGCAAGGTGAGATTTGAAGATCACTGCTAGGCCTTCTCCTTTTTTCCTCTTCTATGCTCAGTTAGAATGCTGTAGTTCCCTCGGCGCCAATTCCATTGGGATGGCATTGCAGTCGGGTGTAAGCCAGCTTTCCGTGTTGAAGAGGCAATCCATGTCGTTTTGGTTGATGAAGTCGTGAACTTCCAGTCTGTGTTTGACTGCAGATCTGGTGTTGATCAGGGCGCATGTTAATTGTTGTGGTTGGATTGGTGACTTCCTGTGTTTGATGGCTGATTGTAGGTTGGTCTTTAGTAATTGTTCTTTTCTTAGTATTTTTTGAATGGAGGTTGGTAAAGTTGAGGTGGTATTTCTTAGCCTGTGGAGGATGTCCGCTGAGTATTTGAAGTTGCACATGGTGAGAAAAAGAGTTGATACTGATAGGATGATGCGATGAGGATACTGATGAAGCAACGATTGCGGTTGCTGAGCAGATGGTGGTCCTGAGGGGTGCCACTGATAAAAGGAGTGGTGTAGCTGATGGTGCTGATGAAGGTGGGAAAGTTCTGGTGGTGGTGATGGAGGGGGGCCCACTGGCCTACCCTCCCGTTGATCCAGAGGAAGGCGAAAAACCCCTAGCTGAGCTGGCCAATTGCTGCAGTAGAGAAAAAATTACTTCCTGACCTCCCTGAGAGGCGATCAGACCTGGGGACCCTGGATCAACTGCTATGAGTGGTGCCCTGGGTTGCTTACCTGACCGGAAATTCCAGAGATGGAGTGAGAGAAGGAAGGATTATAAAGTCGGGGGGGACTGACGGACAGAAGGAGGGCCTAGTGGACCTAGGCCACTGCTTACCAATCCTGCAACCGCGTCTGGGTGGGTTGGACCCTGGGGCTAGGCCTGGGCCGTGGTTATCCTGGCTCTTGTATCCCTCGGTGCCCCCACGGTGGTCTGGTAGCGGAGGGGGGGTGTTCTTGTAGGAAGGGCCGCTGGCCCGCTGAACTGAAGTGGGTGAGTTGAGGGGGTAGGCTGGCGAGGGCTGGAGCTAGGCTGCAGCCACGCTCTGTCCCTCGAGTCTAGCGGGCTAGAGAAGAGGGGACCGGACGGCGGCTGCAGAAGGTACCCTGGTGGGCTGGGAGATAGGTGGGGGTTCGGTGGAACCATGGTCCCGGTTCAGCACTGCAGAGGAGTCCGGGAATGAGTTCCTGGAGGACCGTTGGAGTGCTGTGGCCTCGTTGGGTGGACCAAGATGGCAGCTGGACTGGCCTTAACTAGGCCTGAGCTGCGTGCTGTCTGATGCTCGGGCTCCCGGCGTGGCTACGGTCCCGTCTGCGAGTGTAGATGGGGTCCGGTTGGAGGGAGTGCGCGGGTCTGCCGATCGAGGCTGGGGGAGAGAAGCAGCAGGCCGGCACTGGGCCAGAGCTAGGCCGGAGCTGCGGCCTGTCCTGGAGGCTATCCGAAGAGGCTGGCGGCTCGGATCGAGCATCCAGATGGTTGTGGACGGCTCAGATGGAGATCTGGGGGCTGGCTGAGGCGAGTCGGGTCCGGGGTAGTCTGGGTGGTCCCGTCCCGGTTCTGTTCTCTAAAGGAGTCCAGGGATGAATCCAGGGAGGCAGGATGGCCAGGAGCTTTCAGACGCACACGTCCGCTCTCTGCTTCAGACAACAGGCGAGTCATTGTGAGTGAGTCAGTGAGACTAAACTGACAAGCAAGATTATAGTTTAAAACAAGAAAAGGCTAGTGTTTGCAGGCATATTTCTAAAACAGCATAATTCAGCAGACAATCTGAAAATGTAAATAGAATTAGAAGAAAAATTGCAGATCATGGAGTATCACAAAAGACCAATATGCACTGCACTGTTCCAATATGCAGAGCAGTATTTAAATTTGCCAGCCAAGGAATCTGCAATGACAGAAATATGAAGGCTACCATTGCTGGTCTCTTTCTAAAAATTCAGGTTGCCTGACTATGTTTGGCTTTAATACTTTTTAAATCAAATACTTAGAACAATCATGCTGTAAACTAGTATCAAAATCTCTTATCTCTATGCTTGTTCCTAGTCAGCCAAACGGAAAGCATTGAAACCAAAGCATCAGCATAAGTCCTCATGCACACGGACGTTTTTACAGCTGCTTTTTTGAGCTTTTTTTGCAGCTTAAAAAGGCCTGTCTATGTTAGTCTATGGCTTCATGCCCACCTAGGCGTTTTTGAGCTGCAAGTGGCATAGGCGTTTTTAAGCTGTAAGAAAAACCCAGGACCAGTGGGTTCTGAAAGACGTTTTTCAGCTGTAAAAACGCTCTAACGCTGAAAAACGCTCAAAAACGCTGAAAAACGCTCAAAAATGTCATTCACCAACGTTTTTTAGCGTTTTTGATCCATTGAAAAAAAAAAAAAAAAAAAAAAATTTGAAAAAAAAAAAAAAACGCTCAAAAACGCTAACGTGGAAAAACGCTCAAAAACGCTCAAAAACGCTATTGCAAAAACGCTGAAAAAAGCTGAAAAAAGTTAAAAAAAATCACTGCAAAGATACTGGCGTTTTCATAACGTTTTTTTAACAGCCTGTGTGCATGAGGGCTAACAGTCAGGTAATTAACATGTTCAAAAATAGAGCTCAGCAATGACATCTCCCATATCTCTATTTTGACCTATTCACTTTAACTTTACAGCTCATGATAATAATAGATCCCCTTAGAGCCACCATTGGAAAACTCTATTGCACTGTGCATTTTCTTAGAGGATATAACAGGAAGATTTAAACAAGGGATTTATGCCCTTTAGTGTTACTGGTAATGCATTTTATGACTAGGAAAGAGCAAATCTGCCTGTGTCGATTCATGGGGAATGTTCGTCAAATCCAGCAGAAATCTGTGAAACTGGGGTTTAGCCACTCACCCTAATGAAGTCTATACGGGGTGAATCTTGATATTAAATTCTGGCCATTTTCAGCGTTAATGGGCTAGCTATTGATGAAAACGACATGGGAGTGGGGCACTGTCATAGAGAACATTTAACAAGGCAAAAGAAAAAGAATGTAAGGTGGGGCAGGAGGCGGAGCCTAGCAGAGCAGACATGCATTGTTAGAGCTCCACACCGCTGAGGAGAGAAGAGAAGGACAAAGCGGAGCCTGCAGGCTCAAAAGGTATCCATTTGAACCTTTTTGCCCCAGGGAACAAACTGTGAAAGTTTGGGCAGGAAATATGGTACTGGGAGGAAACCGTGGCAGAAATAAAAATCACCTCACAAAGAGCTCACAGGCACTCACTGCAGCTGAAGCAGCTCCAGTCACCTCACAAGATACTGTACAGCATCAGGGCGCTCTCACAGACAGAAAATGTCACAGCAAGACTCTCCATTTGAGTCAGATACAGAACAAATCCTCTCACAAACTTCTCCACAAGCCTCCTCAGTATCCCCAGAAATATTATTACAATTTGAAAAGATGCTTCATAAGGCTTTAAAACAAACCTCAGACCAAATAACAAAAAGCCTAACCAAAGAAATAAGAGAGCTGGGAAACCGCACCGCAGCCTTAGAAATAAAAATGGATGAAATTGAAATTACAACCCAAGAAAATATAACAGAATTGGAACAATTAAAAAAAGAGAATTTAATACTTCAAACTAAGCTCGAAGATTACGAAAATAGAGCCAGACGTTCAAACTTGCGCATAAGGGGAATACCTGAAACTGTGACAGACCTGCAATCTACTATTACTGCTCTATTACAAGAACTAAAGCCAGATATCCCTATTGAACGTTTAGAACTGGACAGAGTACACAGAGCCCTCACAGCCAAAAAGAAAGATGGACCCCCACGTGATATAATCACAAAATTTCATTATTACAGAACGAAAGAACAAATACTAATTGCTGCAAGAGAAAAAAAGGAACTTAATTTTCAAGGACACAATTATCAAATTTTTGCTGACCTATCCCAACTTACTATTACTAAAAGACGATCCATGAAACCCCAACTAATGGAACTGCAACGCCACAACATTATGTATCAATGGGGCTTCCCCTTTTCAGTCAGATTTAACTACCAAGGTACAATTTACAGAAGCAGATCAGCAGATGAACTACAACAAACCCTTTTAAAATTAAATCTGACAGAACCCACAAGCAGCAACTCTCCCACACACAGAAGAATGGCATCATCTTCACCTTCAGGCAGCACCCAGAAAATTTCAGAACAAAATGGGAATCATCATTCTCACAAAAGAGGCCGTTATGCCACATCATCCATGGACCAAGAAGATTCAATGGACTGACATCCTAATTCCTGATATCTCTTCATTTATTATACTAAGAGATGGTTCTCTATAAAAAACCTGTATTTATAACTGAATGTAACTGCATTCTGATAGTCACACACTGTGTGGGATCATGTTACATTCCAGTTATATTTCTTATTACTTCTGATTCATATAGCCTTAGAATATATAAGTGAAATAAGGAAATTCTTGTTCAGTTATATATTATCAGGTAATAACAATAGATTTATTACTTTTTAGGACAAATATGTTCAATAATCCAGAAGTAATGGAAGCTTTTTCTTTCTTTTCTTAAAACAAATATATTATTATCTAACTAGTTCCTAGAATTATGTTTTTGTTTATTCTAATCTGAAGCAATACAACCTCAATTTTATGAGTTAACATATCTAAACAGTTGCATATGAATAAAATATGTAATTGTTTACTCTAAAATGGTTAAAATCCCAAAATAATTCAAACTATCTTCATCAATACCAAAGTTATTAACAGTACCTTTCTAACTGAATTATTTAGCCTAGGGCAAGACTAACCATATACAACCACCCTGGAATAAATAATTTCAACAAAAACTATATTCTGCACTCCAATTAATGAAACATCATTTTGATGTCTTTTGACATAGCACTTCTCTCCTGTAAGCGGAAGATCCGTGTACCCACATTAGCCCTCCTCATTCTCCCAACCATATTATGTGGGAGTGTGACGAAGGCACTTATTCCCCTGAGAGAGATATTTACTCTCTTTCACGGGTAAATTGTGATTACTTGTAAAAAATAATTTATACAATGTATCATTTAATCTCATATGTTTTTTGTTTACTCTTTACTCCAGAATTCACTGGTTTCTTTTCTATCTATTCATCTCTTCAGTCCACACAGGTTGATCTGCGCAGTCAGCTCTGCATAACAAAAAGTAAGTCAAAACTATTTGATCTATTGCCATGGCACCACTGAATATACTTTCCCTGAATGTTCAGGGAATAAATGTCCCTCAAAAAAGGACCAAAGCCTTCCGTACTTTCCATAACAAGAAGGCTCACATAGTATGCCTCCAAGAAACACACTTCACCAAAGATTCTACTCCAAAATATATTTCTCCTTTTTATCAACAAATTTACACGGCTTCTGCCTGTACCAAGCAAAGGGGAACTCTAATTGCATTTCACCGATCCACACCATTCACCTTATCATCAGAAATTAAAGACCCAGAAGGTAGATACCTGATACTCATGGGTTATATAATGGATACAGCAATCACTGTGATTTCCTACTACGCTCCTAACAAACAACCTACACCATTCCTCTCACATATATTACAAGTGATTAATACACACAAAATAGGAACAGTGATAATGTGTGGGGATTCGAACCAGGTCCTCCTCCCATTTCTAGATAAATCACCTTTTACACCATCCAAAATAACCTCTAGATTACCTTTTTCTCAACTTCTTTCCAAATACAATCTGGTAGATTCATGGAGAGAAAGTAACCCAATGAAAAAGAAATTCACTTATTTCTCGCACCCTCATCAAACCTTCACCAGAATAGATCATATTTTTCTAACAATAGGAATGATACCAGAAATTATTGCATCAGATATAATTCCGATTCCGTGGTCTGACCATAATGCAGTATACACTACTATAGCCTCAGCCATACCAAAAGCGCATGACCCAACGTGGTACTTACCGGACATAATGCTCAAACACCCACTACATCAGATGGCCATTGAACAAGCTTTAAAGGAATACATATCAATTAATAATACAACAGACATCTCCCCAATAACACTGTGGGAAGCTCATAAGCCTGTCTTGCGTGGTACAATACAAAGACAAATGGCACTATTTAAACGGGAACGCAAAAATCTAGCAAAAAAACTAGAACTCAATTTTAATGCAGCCTACATATCATTTCAAGATAATCCATCTCAGAGTACAAAATCTCATCTGGAAAAATCTAGATTGGAATATGATCTATTTCTCACTGAGTCAGTTGATAAATCCCTCAAACGCTCCAAACACAATTTCTACATGAATACAAACAAACCAGGTACATATTTGGCTCGGGCATTAAATTCAACTAACAAATCTTTCAAACCAATACGTTTGAAATTATCAAAAAATGTTTACACTTGTAATCCAGTTAAAATAGTCCATAAATTTCACTCACATCTCGCAACTTTATACAAGACAAACAATGAATTTAATCCTACAGAAGCTGAATCCTTCTTCTCAAAAATAAACTTACCTGAGTTATCTCAGAATCAAAAAAGCAGTTTGGATGAGCCTATAACTATAGATGAAGTTGCTAACGCCATAAAAGACCTAAAACTTAACAAAAGACCAGGCCCAGACGGCTACTCGGCTTTATACTATAAAACATTCTCAGAAATACTCTCTCCCATTCTCACTGAAACTTTTAACAAACTTCTAGATGGACATTCTTTTCGGCAAGAAACACTAATGGCAATTGTTTGTATGATCCCAAAACCCCTTTCTGATGATACTTCCTGTGTGAATTATCGGCCTATCTCTCTGTTAAACCTCGATATTAAATTATTAGCAAAAATAATAGCAAAACGCCTCAATAGCATTATAGGAAAATTAATACATAGAGATCAAGTAGGCTTCATGCCAAATAGACAGGCAGGCGATAATATACGCAGGGCAGTGTTATTGGCACATATTGCTAAAAAACGGAAAATCCCTTTATGTTTTCTATCTCTCGATATTAAGAGGGCATTTGACACAGTATCCTGGCAATATATGCAATATTCATTACAAAAATGGGGTTTTGGACCCCACTTTTTAACATGGATCAAAGCATTATATAATAAACCCAAAGCCTATATAAAATATGCTGGATACAAATCTGAAGCCTTTAATATCGAAAGAGGTACCCGACAGGGTTGCCCATTATCTCCCTTATTATTTGCCCTTATACTCGAACCCATGGCCCAATACATCAGAACAAACCAAACTATAACTGGCATTGAAGTAGGAGGTATTACACACAAATTATGTATATTTGCAGATGATATATTACTTTTTCTATCATCACCACAGGTCTCTGGTCCTAACTTAATACCAGCTCTTGATGGATTTGCATCCCTATCCGGCCTTATGATTAATCCTAAGAAATGCCTAGTGCTTAATATTTCACTCACAAACATGGAATTGATCCCGGCTAAGGCTGCACTCCCATTCACATGGGCAGAAAAATCAATCCCATATCTTGGAATTCATTTAACAGCATCTCATTCTGACTTATTCTCAACCAATTATCCTCCTGTATTAAGACAGATCACAAATCTAATAAAACAATGGTCGCAACTTCCTTTATCCTGGATAGGGAAGATTAATGCAATCAAAATGACTATTCTACCCAAATTGCTTTATCTATTCAGAGTCCTCCCTATTCCAATTCCTTCCTATTTTTTGAGAATAGTACAAAAAAGAGCAACTTCGTTTATATGGGGCTCTTCTAAACCACGTATACCTATACACACACTACATCTTCCCAAAAATAAAGGAGGCCTGGGATACCCTAATTTTACTAACTACTACAGAGCAGCACATTTGGCCAGTCTGTCCAAATACCATGCAAAACAGGAAATCCCATTATGGGTATTTATAGAGGCTTCAGAAAATGACCCTCTATTAATATCAAATTTATTATGGCTTGATCCTAAAGACCGCTTTAAAATTCATAATCCCATAACTAAACACTTCTTATCTCTCTGGGATAAACTAAAAACCAAATATCAGTTACAATCTCCACACAATCCTCTCCTTTCTTTTATCAGAAATCCGGCCTTTTATCCGGCATGGATCTACCCAAATTCTTTTAAAGCTTGGACAACATCAGGCATTCAGACACTAAATGACTTCATAGCATCTAAATCATTCCTTTCATTCCCATCGCTTAGAGAAAAATATGATCTACCAAACTCTGAGATATTTAGATATCTCCAAATCAAAAATTTCTATACACCATTCCTAAAGGGGGATACACCATTATCCCAATTATCCATTTTTGAATCAATCTGTACAAAAGATCCACTTGCTAAAGATACAATTTCATCACTTTATAATCAATTATATGGAGTAGCAAATCTTAATAGACCCTCTTACGTTCAGAGGTGGGAGGAGGACCTGGGACGAACTTTAGAAGACACGGACTGGTCTAACATATGGCTCACATCTAAGTCATCTTTCCCCAACATCTTAGCACTGGAGACAAATTATAAAGTCCTAACTCGCTGGTACCTTGTACCCGCTAGAGTGGCAAAATATTCACCTAATACCTCAGCTCTTTGTTTTCGAGGATGCCCAGAAATAGGCACATATTTACACATATGGTGGACGTGCCCAGTAATCCAAACCTTCTGGAAGGAAGTTTTCGTGATTGCATCTAAAATATTTAAAAAGATAATACAACCAGATCCATATTTAACTTTACTTAATCTAAAACCGGAATGGTTAACACTCTCTCAATTCAAACTTATGATCCAACTAATAACGGCTGCAAAACAAACAGTGGCCAAGGCATGGAAATCTCCTACATTGGTACTAGCAGAAACAATTCACAGAATGAATAATACAATGTCCCATGCTAAGATGGTAGCCATCGATCAAAATCAAATTCCAAAATTTGAAAAACTTTGGCATCCTTGGATAAAACAACAATTCCTGTCAAACTTCAATGACTCTGTCCTGTTGCCATGGTAACAGATTAAATGACTTACAGAGACACCCATTCTAAGGCTTCAAAGAGAACTAAAAAGAATAATAAACTGACGAGCGGGACAACCTTGTGGACCATACCTCTACCTTTCAACCCTTTTTCTTCTTTCTCTTTCCTTTTCTCCACCTTACGATTAAAGCTCATTATCAGAATTTATTTGACCTATATACACTCTACTTGTAAACAATATGTATAGTAGGTATAAATCATTTAAATACCTACAAAAGTAACTAAGGAAATGATATATATCTTTAATTTAGGTTTACGTGAACCTAATGTTTAATATTTGAAATTTCATGATATTTACCTATATAAACCCTACTGTAAAACAATGAGCTTACTTTATAGATCCTTGTAAACTTACTTTATGTATCTTTATAACATTGTATACTCAATAAACTTCTTTTGACAAGGAAAAAGAATGTAAACGTACTGTACACCAAGTGAGTGGATTCACCTTTGAATGTGATTTCTGGGGCGGCACAGTGGTGCAGTGGATAGCACTCTCACCTAGCAGTAAGAAGGGTCGCTGGTTCAAATCCCGACCACGACACTACCTGCCTGGAGTTTGCATGTTCTCCCTGTGTCTGCGTGGGTTTCCTCCGGGTACTCCGGTTTCCTCCCACACTCCAAAGACATGCTGGTAGGTTAATTGGATCCTGTCTAAATTGGCCCTAGTATAGGTATGAATGTGAGTTAGGGACCTTAGATTGTAAGCTCCTTGAGGGTATAGGGACTGATGTGAATGTATAATATATATATATGTAAAGCGCTGCGTAAATTGACGGCGCTATATAAGTACCTGAAATAATAATAAATAAATAATTTCTTGGGAGACAGAAGACAAAAAACAAACCTTTTAATGCTTGGGAGTTGCCTTTAAGCTGTATGCGGTGTTACAGACCCGTACAATTTTCATGTACAGCATCTTTCAGCGTCACATATTTTGGATGTTTGTTTTTAATTTAAATGTTACATTTAGATCAATTTAAATACAGCAGCAGCACCACAATCTGATTCATTTCAACTTGTAAATAAGGGCTTTTTTGGGTAGTTTTGACTGTGACACCTGTTTTTTTTTTATATCAGGTTATGATAGGCTTGAATTGACCTGGTGAATTGGGAGCCACAACAGATCTAAAAAATGATAGGAAAGTTGCACTTAAACAAGTAAAGCTAAAGCCCTCCATTGTACACAAATTGGCTAGAAGCAAAAGAGTTTAATAGTGGACTTTCTCACAATATCATACTGCATTGTCTTAAACGTTCAATAAATTGACGAAAGAGTGCACAAAAACACAGAACCACTAGCCCTCTTTCACTGAACCCCCTCCCGCTGCACCATCTAGAGTCAGGGCATATGAAAAGTATTCATACCCCTTGAAACTTTTACATTATGTCACGTTACAACCAAAAACGTAAATCTATTTTATCAGGATTTTATGTGACAGATAGACCAACACAAAGTGGCATATAATTTTGAAGTGGAAGGAAATTGATACATGTTTTTCAACATTGTTTACAAATAAATATGTGAAAAGTGTGGCGTGCATTTGTATTCAGCCCCCTTTATTCTGATACCCCTAACTAAAATCTAGTGGAACCAATTGCCTTTAGGAGTTACCTAATTAGTAAATAGAGTCCACCTGCATGTAATTTAATCTCAGTATAAATACAGCTGTGCCGTGAATTCCTCAGAGGTTTGCTAGAGGACCTTGATGAACAAACAGCATCATGAAGGCCAAGGACACACCAGACAGGTCTGGGATAAAGTTGTGGAGAAGTTAAAAGCAGGGTTAGGCTATAAAAAAAGCTTACCCACAGTTGATCCAGCAGAAGGCAAAAAAAATCAGCAAATTATGATCCAGTTTGCTACAGCAGGGGAAAAAAATCCATCCTGATCCCCCAAGAGGCAATCGGATGTTCCCTGGATCAACTTCACCTATAAATGTTAGTACCCAGCTATATTATGTACATTTAGGAAAGAGTCTAGGCCTTTTTTAAGCAATTTACTGAGCTGGCCAGAACCAGCTCTTAAGGGAGTCCATTCCACATTTTCACAGCTCTTACTATGAAAAAGCCTTTAAGTACTTGGAGATTAAATCTCCTTTCCTCCAGACATAAGGAGTGCCCCCTTGTCCTGTGTGATGACCTTAAAGTGAATAGCTCAAAACCAAGTTCACTATATGGACCACCTATGTATTTTACATGTTCATGATCATGATCATATCCACCTTAATCTCCTCTTCTCATAGCTGAGCTCCTCCATGCCTCTTATCAGTTTGGTTGCCCTTCTCTGCAGTTTCCCCAGTTCCCCGATATCCTTTGTGTGAACTGGTGCCCAAAACTGAACTGCATATTCCAGATGAAGTCTTACCAGTAATTTTTACAGGGGCAAAAATGATATCTCTCTCTCTGGAGTCTATACCTCTTTTTAAGAAAGGATTTTGCTCGCTATGGAAACTGCAGCTTGGCATTGCATGCTATTATTACTCTTATGATCTACCAGAACACCCAGATCCTTCTCCACCATCATTACTGTAAAAATATTCTTGGAGCCTTAGTCTCCTGAAGAATTTCTCCATATCTGGCAATATCTGTAAATTATCCAATCCAAACACTTGTGCAAAACCCAAGTATACTTCGTCCAGTATAAACAAAGTTTACCGAATGCTCCAAATAACAAAACTTTTTTTGTCCGAATTTCTGAAATTCAAATTGAAATTCCAGTCGAATTCGAACTGTAAACATATTTCTAAAATCAAAGACTGTGTGTGTTATTACAGTACCATTTTGAAAAAATGCTGTTTTTGTTAAGCCAAAGGTGATCTAAAGAGTCATTGTAATCATTTGATGAAGATTTTTCTTTTGTTTGTTCACTTTGCCACATTCAAATAAAAAAAAAAAATCTAAAGTTTTCATTTCGACTGATTAAAAATGTATTGATTTGAACGTTTAGAATTGAAAAAATTGGTAAATATAGAGAAAATTTTGAACAAGTCATAAAACGAATTCCGAATACGAATTCCGAATACGAATCCTGAATACTAATTGAACGAATCATCCAAATTTGTCGAAACTAAATGACCAGATTAACGAATCTAAATGAAACTAAACTTATTTTTTCATCATGCACATGTCTATTACAATCCACTGATCAGAGTTACTAACCTCAAATGTGACACCCTTCCCTATGCCGCTGCTTCCCTGTCCCCAGCCTCTCCACCTCCCGCCACTCCTATTCCTCTGAAACTGCTCCCCGCTATTCTGTCCTTTCCCCTTCACCCCCCCAGCACTAATTACCTCCCCCCACACCTGATCCGACCCCCAGCAAAGCCGATCCCCGGTGGCTACCCTCAGAAGCCGGCTTCCCTTTTGTAAAATGTGCTGTGTTTTTATCTGCTAATAATGATTTTAGTGTATTTTTAACGAAAATATTGTTTTAATAAACATTTGTGCAAATATCATTGTGCCCTAAATATCAGTAGCACCTTATTTGTATTCTACTGGTCATGTGCTTTCAGAAAATATATGGTTTGGGGGGTCTTTAACAAACTCTGAAAGCTGTAAGGAAAAATACTTACCCCAGTTGAAGTCTTGGTAGACGAGACGCGTCGGGTGTGTGACGCTACCACAGCCATCTGAATTTACTGCGCTAGATTTCTTTTTTGTTCATATGAACTTTGATTTTAAAACCTGATTTTTATTGGAATTCTTAACCATAACAATAAAATTCCTTGGTTACTTGGATTTTATGCTATGTGGAAGCCTTTTTTCTTTTCTCGATCATATACGAGCAAAACCAAGCGAGGGACTATTGGAAGAGGATCCTATTGTACTATCTAATACGCTCTTTCATCGGAGTGGATCCGATCCCATCGCTGAAGATTACAAGTCGTGAGGTCGTCCGGAACTTTCCATCACAGACCGGGGACAGCGTTAACCCTACCGTATAAACGGTGAAAGCTCACATGACTCACCGCCAACGGCCAGTGAGTCCACCGCTTCTGGTAAGGGCATTTCATTTATTTTCCCCCTTACTGAATATAAGAAGAGTCACTCTGGATGTGAATACATATTGCTGTGTGACCCACATTCATGCTTTATGATCATCTTTACGCTTAGATGAACTGTCTAATATCCCAGAGACTTGCTCTGTACCTCATTTAAAGTTTAAATTGTACACGTGTTTTTGGTTTTATGGGTTTGTTTGAATACAACCACACAGCCCAGAAGAAGTATTATTATTGATTTTTGTTGTCCATATTTATATTTTTTTTCACAGGTGCTGTTATAATGGCCTTTTTCTTTTATGTTTGATTTGCAGCATTGATTGCAAGTCCATATATGGGTGAATTACACTAATGTTCACACTTATAAATATAGCGCTACACTTTTTGATTTTTCTATCTATATACACAATTAGTCTAATTGGTAGTGTTGGCAGCTTGACACGATTGAGTTTGCGCAGCAGTATCTTTTTCTTTTATCTTTGAAAAATAAAAAAGCAATGGAAAATTGCAAAAATGGTTCGGCCAGCTAAGCTTAAAAGTGAAGCACACGGCCTGGTAGCAAAAAGGTTAAAATATTTTTTTCCAGCAAGAACTCATCTACTGTATGTGACCTTTTATTAAGCTCTCCAGTATCTTCCCAACTATATTAGTTAAACTAACAGGTCTATAGTTACTTGGTCTTTTAAGTATAGGCACTGTTATTTCAGTCCTTAAAGAGTCCCTAAATATGAGAAACAATGGCTTTTAAATGATAGAGCTCAATTCTTTTTTGGATTTGTGAGTGTATGCCATCTGGTCCAGGTGCTTTATCCACCTTTATTCTCTCTAAATATGTCTGGACCATATCAGTGTTGAGCCATTGTGGATCATTAGGGCTGTGTCACTACCACCCCCATTATGGAAATGAGCTCCTCCATGCTCCTTTGTATACACAGAGCTGAAGAAAGTATTTAATAAACTAGCCTTCTCTTTGTCCCCAGTCACCCACTTTAGATTATTTTGTAAAGGGCATATATGCTCAGACCT
Organism: Aquarana catesbeiana; assembly: GCF_042186555.1. NCBI lineage: Eukaryota > Metazoa > Chordata > Amphibia > Anura > Ranidae > Aquarana > Aquarana catesbeiana. The sequence continues at coordinate 103,796,066 of NC_133326.1, forward strand.
GACCTTTGCTGTTAATAAGAATTTTTGGGGGTTTGTCCTACTATCTTTTGCAATTTGTCGTTCGTTTTGAATTTTTGCAGCCTTGATTTTCAATTTACATATTCTGTTAATTAGTTGTAACATTTAAACAATGGTAGTGTTCCTTCATTTTTATATTTTTTTAAAAGCTCTTTTCTTGTTATTTATAGCTTTTCTAACTTTGGCCGTGAGCCACATAGGTTTTATTTTTAACCTTTTAAATTTATTGCCCATGGGAATATACTTTTCAGTGAGTTCACATACAGTCATTTTGAAGAATCATCATTTCCGTTCTGTGTTTATCAATGCCAATATTCCCTCCCAGTCTAAGTCTTGGAGAGCAGCCCTCATCCTTGGAAAACGTGTTCTCTAAAAGTTGTGTTTTTATCTTTCCAGTATGTATTTGTTGCTTACAGATAATATTAAGTGAAATCATGTTATGGTCACTGCTACCCAGATGTTCTTTTATGTGAACATTAGTAATAAGCTCTGCATGGTTTGAGATCCAGGTCCAGCGAAGCATCATTCCTAGTTGGGGTCTCTGAGAACTGGATAATAAAATTGTCTTTTATTAGGTTTATAAATGTTTGCCCTTTAACTGTTCCAGCAGTGCCATTTCTCCAGTCAATTTCCGGGTAGTTAAAATCCCCCATTATTATCACCCTCCCAGCCCTTGTAGCCCTTTCTATCTGTGCAAGGGGCTGAGTCTCCACCTCCTCATCAACACTGGGAGGTCTATAACAAACTCCAATGAGCAGCACCATCTTGAATTTAAATGCATTGTATGGTGTGCCCCCCAAATATGTTCTTGTATATTGTAATAGGCCCTGACCAGGTTTTTTGGGCTGGAGCACCCCTCCCCCTCCTCATTACCTCCTATTTAGTGGCCACCAGTGTTTAGGATGTATCCCCTTCAGTTCTCCCACATAGAGGAGTTCAGCTCCCATGGTTGAGACAAAGGATCTTCCATTCTATTACTAGTGTAGGACCCACTAATTCAGGGTACTTTGTCGCAGTAAGTGGGCTTAGCACTATATGACCATATAGTGTGACCAAACCCCCGTATTTTTTGAATATGTTCAGGTGTTTTTAACTAGCCCTGCAGGAAATGTCATTCTTGTATGTGTGCGCTTTAAAATATTTTGTACATAATGCATTTATGTCACTTGACCATGTTGTCAGTGACAGGCTACACATGACCACAAACACATGGTCAATAAAGAAAACAAGTCCACATTTTTTTTTGTGGGGTTAGGTGTTCTTTAGTGAAACCTGTTAGTCATTTAAGGGTAATTATTTTTCAAATCAGTGGTAATACTACTACAGCTGGAAGCAATAACAACTATTAGACATACATTGTTAGCTATCCTTTATATTAGCTATACTTTGCATTGATACTGTTTACAAAAGCATTTTGTTACTTCTCACAAGCGCCAAGTTAACTATCGCACTGGGGTTGCAAATGATCAGAAAAATCTACGGGGCACAGGGAAAACCCATGTGCAAACTAATTTCATTATACATTGATATTGTAGATAGAAATTTTAAGTAGAGTACAATCAGTATGTAGCTGAATGTAAAACTGTGGCTGCTAGAGAGGATTGCTTCACACACAAATAGAAAAAGAAAGGACAGACACAACACCACATGTTGATTGGACAGAGCAGCAAAAAAGCTATGGGAATCTACTGACCTGCCTTTGAGGGTGCCTTTTAAAAGAAATCAAACACAGGAAAACTATGGTCATGTACACAAACATCTACTGAAGGAAAGTCCTGCCCAGCAGCATAGCCTAAAGTTTCCAGACTTTGAGGTGTATTTATTAAAAATTTGCATAGCAATTCACCCAGTGAAAGTGCATGTGAATTTGCTTTTTGTGAATGGGGAGAAAAAATGAATATTATTAGACCACTTCCTGTTCGGGGGAATATTGTTCATTGATTTAAAACAGGAAATACAGAATTTGGCCACTAGATGGCATTAAGTATCATAGGAAATGTCTATGATGCTTATTGCCATCCAGTGGTCAAATGCAATATTTTCATTTTTAAATCAATGAAAAACATTCCTTCAGCACAGGAAATAGCTTAATACCATTTGTTTTTTGCGCCATTCGCACATAACAAATGTCCATGCACTTTCACTGGGAAAATTGCAATGCAATTTGTTTTTATATAAATACACCCCTCTCTTTGCTATGCATAAACTGTTTCTGGGAAATTATTCATTTTTTAACTTAAATGAGAACAGGTCTCTGTTCTCCAAAGACCAACTTTTGCTGTGGCAAGGAGCAGTTTGTTTACTGAAAATCAATGAGCCAGCGGTGTACCTAGTGTAGCTGACACCTGAGGCAGATTTTTTAACACCCACATGCTCCTTTAGTCAAAATTATTTTTAGTAGTAATAATAAAATTAAAGCCTAACTCCAGAAAAAGCAAATATTGTTTAAAAAGTGAAGTATGCTTTTTTTTCTAGAAATCGTACATACCTAGGTGAATGCAGCATTGATCCGATGCTGCATCTGTCCCCCACTGGCTCTAAGACTGAGAACTGAGTGATCAAAGACCAGTGATTGCTCAGTTGTCCTTGAGCAGCAAGCTGGTGACTGTCAGTTACCTCTGTCTGCTCTGCCCCTCCCATGCTCACTGGAGTGCTGGGCTGTGGAGGGGGTGGGAGTGGCTGGCTCAGGGTCACAGTACAGAACAAACTGCACTCTTGTGGTCCACAGGAGAATTACCACCAAACAAGCTCCTTTAAATATAAGGCAATAATGAGGCATGTGTATGTACATATGTACTTGAATCTTTGTGTGTGTTGTATATTTCAGTGTGAAACTTTGCCTCTGCAGGAACTTCCTATTTATTAAAGCGGTTGAAAACCCTTACATATAACGAGTGAATAGACTATCCTCAGGTAATACACAGAGATTAAACAAATCCTCCTACAAAAGTTGTATCTGTCTATCTACAGTCTTCCCTTCTCTACATCTATTCAGTTGTGAATTTTTAAAGCTTGTCTGAGAGTTCCAAAAAAAGGGGCAGAGAGCTGAAGTTACACTCTGCAGAGCTCAGTGAGGATAGATCTGAGAGCTGATTGGTGGGAAAAGACACACACCCTCCACACAGCACACAGGAACAGAGCTGGGGCTGTTAATCAGCTGGAGGTCCCTCCCGGTCACTTTTTTTCTCTTGGTGTCAGAGAGCTTTCTTTTGATGCTATTTGATCACCTCTGCGGTTTTTATTTTTTGCGCTATAAAAGGAAAAAGACCAAAAATTTTGGAAAAAAACGATATTTTCTACTTTTTGTTATAAAAAAATACAATAAACTCAATTTTAGTCATACATTTAGTCCAAAATGTATTCAGCCACATGTCTTTGGTAAAAAAAAGTCAATAAGCGTATATTTATTGGTTTGCGCAAAAGTTATAGTGTCTACAAACTAGGGTACATTTTCTGGAATTTACACAGCTTTTAGTTTATGACTGCCTATCTCATTTCTTGAGGTGCTAAAATGGCAGGGCAGTACAAAACCTTCCCAAATGACCCCATTTTGGAAAGTAGACACCCCAAGGAAATTGCTGAGAGGCATGTTGAGCCCATTGAATATTATTTTTTTTGTCCCAAGTGATTGAATAGTGACAAAAAAAAAAAAAATTACAAAAAGTTGTCACTAAATGATATATTGCTCACACAGGCCATGGGCATATGTGGAATTGCACCCCAAAATACATTCAGCTGCTTCTCCTGAGTACGGGGATACCACATGTGTGGGACTTTTTGGGAGCCTAGCTGCGTACGGGACCCTGAAAACCAATCACTGCCTTCAGGATTTCTAAGGGCATAAATTTTTGATTTCACTCCTCACTACCTATCACAGTTTCCAAGGCCATAAAATGCCAAGATGGCACAGCCCCCCCCAAATGATCCCATTTTGGGAAGTAGACACCCCAAGCTATTTGCTGAGAGGCATGGTGAGTATTTTGCAGCTCTCATTTGTTTTTGAAAATGAAGAAAGAAAAGAAAAATGTATATTTTTTTTTCTTTTTTCAATTTTCAAAACTTTGTGACAAAAAGCGAGGTCTGCAAAATACTCACCATACCTCTCAGCAAATAGCTTGGGGTGTCTACTTTCCAAAATGGGGTCATTTGGGGGGGGTTTGTGCCATCTGGGCATTCCATGACCTCCAAAACTGTGATAGGCAGTGAGAAGTGAAATCAAAAATTTACACCCTTAGAAACACAGAAGGCGGTGCTTGGTTTTTTGGGGTCCCGTATGCGGCTAGGCTCCCAAAAAGCCTCACCCATGTGGTATCCCCATACTCAGGAGAAGCAACAGAATGTATTTTGGCGTGTAATTTCACATATAAAAAAAAAGAAAAAATAAGAATTGCGCTAGGTGCGTGAAAACGTTGGAAAATAAAGTTATGAATAAAAAATGGTCCTGTTGCTGTACACTGTAACCCCGATATAAGGGCACAAAAAACAGATATGAAATTGCAAAGTGCAGCGCTGGACTTAGTGATATATGTGGGTAATATAAAATCAATTAATCAATATAATAACAAAACCACAGTGAAAAAAATGCCAATCATTAATGACAAATCACCAATAATTAAGTGCTCATAAATATTAATATAAGTTTATGTGTTGAAAAACAAGTGAACAAAATAAAATAAAGTCCAAAATTATTATGTGTAGATATTCTATACAGGGTCCGGGATCGATTTTCACCGTTCAGTGCTGCCCACCACCTGATGGTAAAAAATGGAGGCTTACCAGAAAGCCTGTGACCGCCCTTACTCAGGGGGGTCCAAACAGGCTTAGTAGATAGAAATAGACCACTTAGGGGATACTCCAGGGGACACCGCTGGGTAGGGACACCAACCTCCTTCATGGATGGCAAGCCAGCGACAACTTGAAGTGCCTCACAGGATACTGTCCCGGGATCGCTTCTCATAGAGCAGTCAGTGTTTGCTTCCACGGATCCAACAAAAGTGAATTGTAAATGCCAAAAAGAAAAAAGAGGGAGAGACTCCACTGGTGTAGAAAAACTTTGGCTAGGGTCACAACACTATACGCACCGCGCATGCGCGCTTTCATTTTAAATGGCGGTGGTGTCGTTTTTTACCAATTTTGTTAAGGATCCTTGTTTTTTCTTGTTTTTACTTGCTATTTTAAATAAACTAGCCAAAGTTTTTCTACACCAGTGGAGTCTCTCCCTCTTTTTTCTTTTTGGCATTTATGATTCACTTTTGTTGGATCCGTGGAAGCAAACACTGACTGCTCTATGAGAAGCGATCCCGGGACAGTATCCTGTGAGGCACTTCAAGTTGTCGCTGGCTTGCCGTCCATGAAGGAGGTTGGTGTCCCTACCCAGCGGTGTCCCCTGGAGTATCCCCTAAGTGGTCTATTTCTATCTACTAAGCCTGTTTGGACCCCCCCGAGTAAGGGCGGTCACAGGCTTTCTGGTAAGCCTCCATTTTTTACCATCAGGTGGTGGGCAGCACTGAACGGTGAAAATCGATCCCGGACCCTGTATAGAATATCTACACATCATAATTTTGGACTTTATTTTATTTTTATTTTGATCACTTGTTTTTTAACACATAACCTTATATTAATATTTATGAGCACTTAATTATTGGTGATTTGTCATTAATGATTGGCATTTTTTTCACTGTGGTTTTGTTATTATATTGATTAATTGATTTTATATTACCCACATGTATCACTAAGTCCAGCGCTGAACTTTCCAATTTCATATCTGTAATTTCACATATGCCCATGGAATGTTTGAGCAATATATCATTTAGTGACAACTTTGTGCAAAAGAAAAAAAAAATTGTCTTTTCCCTGCAACTTGTGTCACAATATAAAATATTCCATGGACTCAACATGCCTCTCAGCAAATAGCTTGGGGTGTCTACTTTCCAAAATGGGGTCATTTGGGGGGGGGTTGAAGTGTCCTGGCATTTTATGCACAACATTTAGAAGCTTATGTCACACATCACCCACTCTTCTAACTACTTGAAGACAAAGCCCTTCCTGACACTATTTGTTTACATGAGAAAAAAAAAATTTTTGCAAGAAAATTACTTTGAACCCCCAAACATTATATATTTTTTTAAAGCAAAGGCCCTACAGATTAAAATGGTGGGTGTTCATTTTTTTTCACACAGTATTTGCGCAGCGATTTTTCAAACGCATTTTTTGGGGAAAAAACACACTTTTTTTAATTTTAATGCACTAAAACACACTATATTGCCCAAATGTTTGATGAAATAAAAAAGATGATCTTAGGCTGAGTACATGGTTACCAAACATGACATACTTTAAAATTGCGCACAAACGTGCAGTGGCGACAAACTACATACATTTTAAAAGCCTTTAAAAGCCTTCACAGGTTACCACTTTAGATTTACAGAGGAGGTCTACTGCTAAAATTACTGCCCTCGATCTGACCTTCGCGGTGATACCTCACATGCATGGTGCAATTGCTGTTTACATTTGACGCCAGACCAACGCTTGCGTTCGCCTTTGCGCGAGAGCAGGGGGGGACAGGGGGGCTTTTTTTTTTTTTTTGCTTTTTTATCTTACTTTTAAACTGTTCGTTTCATTTTTTTTTTTCATCATTTTTATTGTTATGTCAGGGAATGTAAATATCCCCTATGATAGCAATAGGTAGTGACAGGTACTCTTTTTTGAAAAAAATGGGGTCTTTTAGACCCTAGGTCTCTCCTCTGCCCTCAAAGCATCTGACCACACCAAGATCAGTGTGATAAAATGCTTTCCCAATTTCCCAATGGTGCTGTTTACATCTGGTGAAATCTAAGTCATGAAATGCTTGTAGCTTCCAGTTTCTTAGGCCATAGAGATGACTGAAGCCATTCTGGTCTCTGATCAGCTCTATGGTCAGCTGGCAGAATCACCGGCTGCATTCTCAGGTTCCCTGTTGGGACAGGAGAGCCAGAGAAAAACATGGAAGACGGTGGAAGGGGGGTACATTCCCTCCCACTGCTTGTAAAAGCAGTCTAGAGGCTAATTAGCCACTAGGATTGCTTTTACATGAAAGCCGACCGCTGGCTGAAAAGAATGATACCAAGATGATACCTAAACCTGCAGGCATAATTCTGGTATAACCACTCAGAGTCCAGCAACATACCAGTACATTGCTGGTCCTTGTTGGTCCTATAAATTGTAATCTTTTTTTTTTTTCATGCAGCCTGTGGGCTGAACGAAAAAAAGAGATTGATTGGTGGGTATGCCCACCATTAGAATACCTCCCTTCATCCACCCACTTCTAATGATGGGCATATATGCACCATTTATATATGCCGAAGCATGGGAGCAAATCGCTCCTCCGCCCCTGTTGCCCCCATGCTTTGGCATATATCACCTCCGCTGGAGTCATGGCTTTATATATCGTGGGAGCAAACGCTGTTGCTGTCAAGATAAATAAATCCACGCTGCAGCTGAATGGCGTACCTGAAAACAAATAAATGGTTAACAATAAAACACAGTAAACAATAAAGTATAAAAAATTGCATACCTGAAAAGCAAACATGATAAAACATAATAACAATAAAACATTGCAAAATAGAATACAGTAAAAAAGAGCAGAACAATAGAGAGAGAACAATAAAACGACAACTATTTTTGTTTTTTTACTTTATATATATATTTTTTTTTTACACTTTTTTTTGTAACTGTAACTTTTATAACTGTAACCGGTTCCAGGTTCGGGTCTCTTAAAATGCGATGGCATCTTGGGAGACCCTGTAAAAGTGTGCCTAGTCTGTGCAATGCTGTACCCTACGCTAATACTCAACTAATGTGTGGTAACGTTCAAAACATTCACCAATGCAAAGACCAGGATTGTCGGGACAGGAGGGACAATAATAGCGGGTGTCACGCCTATATCTGTGCTTGCTGCAGATATAGGGATACTCGGGAGGACATAAAGAAAATGCCTTTCGTGCAGCCGACTGCATTTGGTTGGGGATGTGAATGGGGGAAGTACAGGTGCTGCAAAAGTGGTGGGTTCCCAATTAGGATTGGCGAATGCAGCAGGAAGGGCATTATGGGCACGACGGGCCTGTGTTTGTCTTCTTCTTGGTGGCAGCGGGACACTACTTGTGCTTGCCATCTACCAGCTTGAACTGCACATATGGGACTTGCTACGTCACCAAGTGTTACTGCAGTGCTGGTTTGACTATGACCGGGGTGTACTAGGCCGCTGGTTCTTGCCAGTTCACCAAAACGCTACCAAAAAAATTGTTAGCGATCACAGGGATCAGGCCTGACTCTGCAAACACTGCAGTTATACGTTTAGTGTTTTGTAAGTGACAGTGATCGATCGATACTGCACTTGGGTGGGCTGGGCTGGGCTGGGCGGAGCGGCAAAAAGCAGGTGCTAGCAGGTATCTGGGCTGATTCCGCTAACACTGCATTTTTGGGAACCCTAAACTGCTGGGGACACTAGTATGGATCTGATCTGATCAGATATTGATCCGTTCAGATACTATACCACTAAGGGAGGTGTATGGTGCGCGCGTGAGTGTTAGCGGTACTGGTGCTAACCTGACGCTGCCTGGGGCACCACAGACCCTATCTGACCCTAAAACCTAACTTATATAACCGCCGGGAGATCAGGGGGCTAAACCTTTATTAGGTAATAAATGGCAGGTGCCCTGACTATAAAAAAATAAACTAACCAACCAGCATCACCCGTAACACTTATACGGTGATCACTGGTGAAAGGGTTAACTAGGAGGCAATCAAGGGGTTAAAACCTTTATCAGGTAGTATATGGGGGTCCCTGACGCTATAAAATGCTGACGGCGAACCTATATATTTACCTCCCTAACTAGCGTCACCAGTGACACTAATACAGCAATCAGAGAAACGATTGCTTAGTGACACTGGAGACGGGGGGTGATCAAGGGGTTATAACTTTATTAATGGGGGTTAGGGGGTACCCTAGACCTAAAGGGGGCTAACCCTAACTGCCCTACCACACTAACTGTCACAAACTGACACCAATGCAGTGATCAGAAAAAAAAAACTGCTTGGTGTCACTGTGACGGGGGGGGTGATTGGGGGGTGATCAGGGGGTGATCAGGGGGTGATCCGGGGGTGATGGGGGGGTGTAAAGTGTGCCTGGTGTGTTTTACTGTGTGTGTGTGTTGTGCACTTACTCGGATGTCTTCTCTCCTCGGCGCCGGAACAGAAAATATCGAGCCGACGAGCGATGACATCACTTCCTCTGCCGCTGATTACTATACAGCAGCAGAGGAAGAATCTCATTCGTGGGGAGCGATCGCGAGGGGGTGGCCATGAATGAGTGGTCTCCCCCTCTGCCTGGATCGCTCCCCTAACAAAGCCGACCGCCTCGGGCACCGGGTACCAGGTACGTGATTTTGCCTGCCCGTGCCATTCTGCCGCAGTATATCTTCGTTAGGCGGTCGGCAAGTGGTTAACAAGTTAAAGTGGTTGTAACCCTAAAAAAAAATTGCTCCTTTTCCTTTAAAGTATGATAAATAACACCGTGCTTTTGCAGTGTCATTTGTCCCAATACAGGTTCTAAAATACCTGGTTAATCCTGCATGTTCCTGCATTAACCTATGTGTACTGACCATGCTATCATGGCTGCTGATCCATGATAGCATGGTCAGTTTATGTCCCTCCTTAATCTCACTGTTTGTTGAGTGTCTCTGCATTTCCCCCTCCCTCCCTGCCTCTCATTTTTATAGTCAGTGTTGTGAGATGATCTCCTCTCCCCTCCCCCCCTTCCCTTCGGCCTCTATTCCCCCATGCCATGGCTGTAAAGTAATATAATGTATATAAATTACTTGTATCCTCTCTGTGTTAAGAAGATATAAAGTATAGTGTGTCAGTTTTTTAAATTATAAGGCTAAATAACTTCTTGTATAGTGCCGCTGTGTGGTCATATGTCCTCCCTCTGCTAGCTTGCTTACGTCAGATGGGAATCTCAGCCTGCTGTCCTCCTTAAATCGGGAAGGAGAGTGGAGGGAGCACATGTGACAGCACAGCGGCACTGTACAAGAAGGCATTTAGCATTATAATTTAAAACTAGAAAAGCTACAATTTCTGGTGAAATTGTGTGAAGTGTTCTTGCTTCCACCAGTAGTCTACAACTGGAGTGGGCGGAGTAACTGGGAGGAGTGGCTTGAGTAACTGTTGTGTGGTTGGAGTGGCTGGAGTAACTGTGGAAAAGTTGGACTGGGCAGAGTAACTTTATGGAGTGGGCAGAGTAACTGTGTGGAGTATTTGGAGTGAGTAAAGATAGTAAACATTACACTTACCAATTGATTGATCAAGTTTAAAAAGTGCACATGACAAGCTTGATAGAGTGAGAAATGCATTTCAACTTTTATTTATTTATATAGCACATTTAATTGCAACGTTGTTGCCCAAAGTGCTTAACAGTTACATTTTGATTTTGATGCATATTATATCTCTGAAATATTAAACATTAAGGCACAGTCGCAGTTTAGATATTGCCCTTCAAATTTAAAGGGGCTAGAGTGGAGTTTCAATGAATGCCAATGGACGGCATGAGTTGCAAACAAATGGTCATATTGTAAAAGCTATCAGGACTATGGCTTAGCCGTAGACATGTTTAGTGGCAGCAGGGATAGCTGAACGTTTTGATATACGATTTCTGTAGGTGGGCTTGAAAATGAGGGAGTGGTGGCAGTTTAGAAATCATGTCCTGATTTTTCAGCTTTTGTCACCTCCCACTCTAGTTTTGAACATTTCGCCAATTATTCCCATGGGACCAATTTCGCTGCAAAAATGACGATATTTCGTGAACCATTCAGCGAAACGTTCCACAAAGTAATAGCACACCAATTGGGAACAATCCGCACGTTTCGGCATATTACTGTCTATGTAGTGTAAAAACTGTGGGAGGAGTTAGGGTGGTAAATTTGGCTATAATAAGAATAATATATATATATGTGAGATAACAGTAAGTGGTCTTGCTATGCAAGAACACTTAAAAAGCTGACACACTGTACTTTATATCTTCCTAAAACAAAGGGGGATACAAGTAATTTCTGAATGTGACTTTACAACCTCTTTAAATGAATTAACCGCTTGCTGACTGGACCATAGCCAAATAATGGCTACAGCATGGTTGGATAACTCTGGGAGGGCATACTATAATGTCCTCCCAGAATCGCAGCCCCATGGGGCACACACCTGGGAATGTCCGTGAATGAATGAATGATTTGTAAAGCGCTGCAAATGTGAACTGAATTGCCTCAAGGTGCTTAATGCGTTTAGTGTTGTCAGCTTCTAGAAGAGGAAGGTCTTGAGTTTTTTCCTGAAGGCCAGATGGTTTTCTTCCATGAGGATGTGGGTCAGAAGAGCATTCCATAGCCGAGGTCCTTGGATCTCCCAGAACCGGCATGTCACGGATAAGGATAAAGGGCCAATGACAGCGGCCCTTTACAACGTGATCACTCCACCCAGTGATGGAGTGATTACTTGTAAGCAAACCAGAGCATATCCGGTTCGGCTTCTCCACTCTTCCCATGCCAATCGGTACAGCATGTGAGGAGAGGAGAGAGCCGGTGCAGCAGTGCTGTGGGCTGGATCTAAAGTGCCCACAGAACTGATCTGTGCCCATTCCTGGCTCACCCATCCCTGGCTCATCCATCCTCATTCATGCTCCATCCCTGGCTCATCCATCCATATTGATGATCCATTACTGGCTAATCCATCCATCCCTGGCTCATCCATCCTCATTCATGTTCCATCCCTGGCTCATCCATCCTCATTCATGTTCCATCCTTGGATCATCCATCCTCATTCATGCTCCATCCATGGTTCATTAATCCTCATTCATGCTCCATCCCTAGCTCATCCATCCTCATTCATGCTCCATCCCTGGCTCATCTATCCACATTCATGCCCCATACCTGGCTCATCCATCCTCATTCATGCTCCATCCCTGGATCATCCATCTTCATTCATGCTCCACCCCTGGCTCATCCATCCTCAATCAATGCTTCCCTGGCTCATACATCCTCATTCTTGCTCCTTCCCTAACTCATCCATTCACATTCATGCTCCTTTCCTGGCTCATCCATCCTCATGCATACTCATCCATGCTCCATCCCTGGCTCATCCATGCTCATCCATCCTCATCCATGGCTCATCTGTGCCACATCATTGATCATCTGTGCCACATCTATGCCACATCAGTGATCATCCATGCCACATTAGTGATCATCCGTGCCACATCCATGTCAAATCAGTGTTCATCCATGCCACATCAGTGGTCATCTGTGCCACATCAATACCACATCAGTGCTCATCCGTGCCACATCAGTGCTCATCCCTGCCACATCAGTGCTCATCCGTACCACATCCTGGCCATATCCGTGCCACATCAGTGCTCATCCATGCCACATCAGTGCTCATCCATGCCACATCAATGCTCATCAGTGCCACATCCATGCCACATCAGTGCTCATCCATGCCACATCAGTGATCATCCGTGCCACACTCATGCCACTTCAGTGCTCATCCTTGAAACCTCCATGCCATGTCAGTTCTCATCCATGCCACATCAGTGCTCATCCATGACACATCAGTTGTCATCTGTGCCACATCCATGCCACATCAGTTCTTATCAGTGGCACATCTGTGCCACATCAGTGCTCATCCATGCCACATCGGTACTCATCCATGCCACATCCATGCCACTACAGTGCCCATCAGTGCCTCACAAAAGTGAAATAGGTAGTCAAATTAGATTTTAAAGGTATGCCCCTAGAACACCTGATGGTACTCCCTGCATGTTGGGCCTCTCTATGTGGCCAGGCTGTGTAAAAGTCTCACACATGTGATATCGCCATACTCAGAAGAAGTAACAGACTATATTTTGGGGTGTAATTTTTGCTATGTACATGATATGTGTTGGAAATATCTTTCTGTGGACGAAAAATGTTCTAAAGACTCATTATGCCTCATAGAATATGTACATTGGGGTGTTGACTTACCAAAATGGGGTAATTTTTTGGGCACTTCAAAAGTGTAAGAGGTAATCTAGAAATTACAGTATCTCACAAAAGTGAGTACACCCCTCACATTTTTGTAAATATTTTATTATATCTTTTCATGTGACAACACTGAAGAAATGACACTTTGCTGCAATGTAAAGTAGTGAGTATACAGTTTGTATAACAGTTTAAATTTGCTGTCCCCTCAAAATAACTCAACACACAGCCATTAATGTCTAAACCACTGGCAACAAAAGTGAGTACACCTCTAAGACAAAATGTCCAAATTGGGCTCAACGTGTCAATATTTTGTGTGGCCACCATTATTTTCCAGCACTGCCTTATCCCTTTTGTGCAAGAAGTTCACCAGAGCTTCACAGGTTGCCACTGTCCTCTTCCACACCTCCATGATGACATCATGGAGCTGGTGGATGTTAGACATCTTGCGCTCCTCCACCTTCCGTTTGAGGATGCCCCACAGATGCTCAATAGGGTTTAAGTCTGGAAACATGCTTGGCCAGTCCATCACTTTTACCCTCAGCTTCTTTAGCAAGGGAGTGGTCATCTTGGAGGTGTGTATGGGGATGTTATCATGTTGGAATGAACTGTAGCTCCCCAGTGTCTGCAGCACTTATGTAGCACCAGACCATGACACTCCCACCACCATGCTTGACTGTAGGCAAAACACACTTGTATTTGTACTCCTCACCTGGTTGCCGCCACACACTCTTGACACCATCTGAACCAAATAAGTTTATCTTGGTCTCATCAGACCACAGGGCATAGTTCCAGTAATTCATGTCCTTAGTCTGCTTGTCTTCAGCAAATGGTTTGTTAGCTTTTTTGTGCATCATCTTTAGAAGAGGCTTCCTTCTGGGACAACAGCCATGCAGATGAATTTGATGCAGTGTGTGGCGTATGATCTGAGCACTGACAGGCTGACCCCCTAACCCTTCAATCTCTGAAGCAATCCTGGCAGCACTCATATGTCTATTACCCAAAGACAACCTCTGGATATGACGCTGAGCACGTGCACTCAACTCCTTTGGTTGACCATGGTGAGGCCTGTTCTGAGTGGAACCTGTCCTGTTAAACTGCTGTATGGTCTTGGCCACCGTGCTGCCGCTCAATTTCAGGGTCATGACAATCTTCTAATAGCCTAGGCCATCCATCTTGATGTAGAGCAACAATTCTTTTTTTTCAGATCCTCAGAGAGTTCTTTGCCATGAGGTGCCATGTTGAACTTCCAGTGACCAGTATGAGAGCGTGAGAGCGATAACACCAAATTTAACACACCTGCTCCCCTTTCACACCTGAGACCTTGTAACACTAACGAGTCACATGACACCAGGGAGAGAAAATGGCTAATTGGGCCCAATTTGGACATTTTCACTTAGGGGTGTGCTCACTTTTGTTGCCAGCTGTTTAGACATTAATGGCTGTGTGTTGAGTTATTTTGAGGGGACAGCAAATTTACACTGTTATACAAGCTGTACACTCACTACTTTACATTGTAGCAAAATTTAATTTCTTCAGTGTTATCACATGAAAAGATATAATAAAATATTTACAAAAATGTGAGAGGTGTACTCACTTTTATGAGATACTGTATATGTGTAATTTATGTTCCTAGAACGCCTGACGGTGCTCCCTGAATGTTGGACCTCTGTATGTGGACAGGCTGTGGAAAAGTCTCACACATGTAGTATCACCATTCTTGCCAGAATGTGTTTTGGGGTGTAGTTGCAAGTATGCATATGCTGTGTGTGAGAAATAACGTGACAATTTTTTGAAAAAAAAGAAAAAAGAAAAAAAAAATCTTAATTTGCAAAGAATTGTGGGAAAAAATTAGAAATTCAAAAAACAACTTCCAAAAAGGTCTCATTTGGGGGGTATTTGTACTGTCCTGGCTTGTTAGGGTCTCAAGAAATGAGATAGGCCATCAGTACATCAGATGTGATCAGGTGTGATCAATTTTCAATGATTTTCAATGATTGGCACCATAGCTTATAGACTCTATAACTTTCAGAAAGACCAAATAATATGCTCTTTTTTGGGTTATTTTTACCAAAGATATGTAGCAGTAGAAATTTTGGCCAAAATGTATGAAGAAAAATTACTAATTTGCAAAATTTTTTAACAGAAACAAAGAAAAATGTATTTTTTTTAACAACATTTTCAGTCTTTTTTTATTTATAGTGCAAAAAAACAAACAAACCCAGCAGTGATTAAATACCCCAAAAAAAAGCTCTATTTGTGTGAAAAACGGACAAGAATTTCATATGGGTACAGTGTTGCATGACTGAGTAATTGTCATTCAAAATGTGAAAGCATTAAAAGCTGAAAATTGGTCTGATTAGGAAGGGGTTTAAGTGCCCAGTGGGCAAGTGGTTAATATGCTAAATAAGTAATAAAATAACTTAATACAATAGTTACATGCTTAAAAATAAACACTGATAGGTCTTTCAGATAAAGACTAATTAAGTCATTATTTTAGACAGCATGTCTATTAAATTTCTACAATCCAGTACACCAAGAACCTTAAAATATTGCCAGGCCTATTGTCATCCAAGTTTTTTAACACATTATTCTACATAAAGGAAATGCTGCCAAGTGCTTGCTGAAGTTGGGAAGAGTCACTTTTAAAACTAGAACAGTCCAAGAGCAAAATGGTATTTTTTTTTAACTTCCACTTCAACAGAAAATACATGAAAGGAAATATACACCCAAGTACATTGGAAACGGAGCCTGGGCTGTCATTCTCATAGTTTTTAAAGGAGCTTTTGATGAGGATATGTTCTTGACAAGTTGTAGGCTACAGGATGTTTGAAAGCAAAAATTTGCATGCAATGATTGATGAAAAGAACTACGGCCAGAGGGAAAAAGTGTCAGAAAAAGCAAAGCTTTATACAACAGCTTGGTTTCTAAAAAAGCAAAGGGTTGCTTTACTACAACACACATTTGATTTACCCTATATTCTCTGCACCACAATTTATGTATTTTGTTTCCATACACAGCTAATAACTGTGATTGTGCCTAAATTGATATTTGGAGACAATTGGGGTTTTCTGTCAAAACAAGCCTTTATATGATCTATGCTATACAACATAAAATTAAACAAGATTCTAGTTGGTGTTTTTTTCTACCCATATTGTACAAAGCAGTTCTATAATTCTCACAGGCAGATTGAGCAGACCCAATGGGGTAGCCAAACAAAGAAGTCAAGTCTTAGGAGCCACCTTTTTATTACCAGTGTAAGTAGAAACCTTATACATGTAGACACTGTGGCTGGATAAATGCACATACAGAATTTTGATAAACCTAGTAATTAAAGGAATGATTTGACAACCCCAATTGGTGTCACTGGATTGTCACACTAAAGAAGACATGTACTGGGGATACCCTTTTTACCAACAGATGTCCCTGCTTTGCCCAACAAAGGAAGACATATACTGCGGATACCCTTATTAATATTGGCTGATATTTCTGAATATATGGCTGAAAGCTAATTTCCAGGAAAAAAGTCTTGTAAATGTATCCCTCAAAGGACACGGAGATTCAAGTAAGAGTACACATGGCATTTGTATTAAGACAATACAGTATTTGTTCAGACCTGATTTCAGCTTTAAATTTCCGCATAGATATGATCGATAGATAGATATAGGTATGATCTTTCTTTGGTCCACTTCCACAAAGTGTTATGATCTTACTATGTACAGTATTGATCTGTATATTGCAGCCTTAGAATAACGCCTTAACATTTTGGGAATATTTTTGAATTTCAACAACTGTACAATAAAGCAAGGTAGATAACATCACTGTGATTGCCAATTAGTCACATTTTGTCATTAACTTTGTCACCTCTGAGGCTATTACTAAATGAATATAGTGTTTAATAAAACAGTCTTTAAAGAGCTGATCAGTATAAGTCTAAATGTAAAAAAAAAAAAAAAACAAGCTATCTATTTCTGTTACTAGTATTGTCCAATATACAATTTTATTACTGCACCATAAAGAATAACTACAGTCAAAGGAGACTCTGGTAATCCCCTTCACTGCAGCTTTGACCCCAGGCATTTGTCCCATCTGCCAGCACTGTGATCTTTTAAGGGTGTGTTGATATTTAATTGTGCAAAAAAGGACCTGAAACAGAGATGTAAAGAGCACTTCTGAGACACAAAGCATTGCATGTGAAAACGATATAAAAATTTATTTTTTTCTGTGAAAAAGGACCATTTTAAAGTGGAACATTTTATCTAAGTAATGAACATATATTTAATTGAATATATAGAGTATCTCACAAAAGTGAGTACACCCCTTTTGTAAATATTTTATTATATCTTTACATGTGACAACTCTGAAGAAATTACACTTTGCTACAATTTAAAGTAGTGAGTGTACAGCTTGTATAGGACTGTAAATTTGCTGTCCCCTCAAAATAACTTAACACACAGCCATTAATGTCTAAATTGCTGGCAACAAAAGTGAGTACACCATTAAGTGAAAATGTCCAAATTGGGCCCAAAGTGTCAATATTTTGTCTGGCCACCATCATTTCCCAGCACTGCCTTAACCCTCTTGGGCATGGAGTTCACCAGAGCTTCACAGGTTGCCACTGGAGTCCTCTTCCACACCTCCATGACGACATCACGGAGTTGGTGGATGTTAGAGACATTGCCCTCCTCAACCTTCCATTTGAGGATGCCCCACAGATGCTCAATAGGGTTTAGGTCTGGAAACATGCTTGGCCAGTCCATCACCTTAACCCTCAGCTTCTTTAGCAAGGCAGTGGTGGTCTTGGAGGTGTGTATGGGGTTGTTATCATGTTGGAATACTGTCCTGTGGCCCAGTCTCTGAAGGGAGGGGATAATGCTCTGCTTCGTGGTGATGGGCAACGTGGTGATTTGAAAATCTAGCTTAGGGTTGTACGCCACTGATTAGGGGCAAATCGTGTTTGGAGATCTGATTCCCACTTCATCATCATATTTGTTTTCCGGAAGGCAGTTTTGTTCTGTAAAGTATTATATATTCCACTTTTTGCTGTTTTTTGCAAGAAATAAATGTCCCATATGTTGGCTGGTACCTGGATAGTGGGAATAGGGTTTTTGGATAAAAAATATACAATACGTGTGCACGTAAAATAAAATTCCCTGGGGAGCATGAATTCCGCCATAAGGGCATTGAGTGTTTTGGGCTTGTTATTCTGCATAAGTTAAAATACTGATTCAATACCTTGGCGGCATAGAGATTTAGTCGAGATCTTCGGGATAACATTTTCTAGGATTTGAAGGAAGTAATTCAATGGTCCCTACTGTTTCTTTTCAGTGGAGAGGTTAGTCAGTACTCTCCATGCTAAAATCGATGCTTGGGATGGTAGTGGTAGGGTGGAGATGTCCCATGGTTTCCAAGAATCACAGATGAGGAGGTTGAGCAGGCTGGTAGTAGGAGCTAGGGCTAGTTTTATTTCTGTCCACAATGGAAGGTCAGTGTCGGGGGAGCCAAAATTTAAGTTGGTCCATGTGAGCAGCCTGATAATAGTCTTTAATGTCTACTCATCCTGCTCCTCCTACTGACCTGTGGGAAACCAGGTGGAATTGGGAGCATTGGGCTCTTTTACCCTGCCACACGTAGCTACTAAGGATACTCGACAGGGTTTTCAGATAGTAATTTGGTATAGGGATGAGGAGCGATCTGAATAGGTTAAGAATTTGGGATATTATCATAATTTTAAAGGAGGCCAGCCTACCCGCCCAGGATAGTTCCTGTGTTGAGAATTGCTTCAGTTGCTGTTTAATTTTGTTAGGGGATGTCCTTTTAGTGAGGGCAGTTCAGAGGCTTTACTAGTCAGTGTGATGCCTAGGTATGGGATGCCCTGTGTGCTCCATTTAAAGGGTAGAGCACTCTGGAGAGCACTTTTTGATGTATCACTGAGGCCGAGGTTTAGAATTAGGGATTTTGAAAAACTGATCTTATAATTAGATATTTCACTAAATTTGGACAGGTTTTCATGGGCTGCAGGGAGGGAGTCATGCGGATTAGTCAGAGTAAGTATGACGTTGTCCGTGAAAATGGTGATGACCTGTTATCCTGACTTAATCTGAAACCCAGTGATGAGGGGGTGAGTCCTGATCGCTTCTGCGAGGGGTTCAATCATTAGATTTAATATGGTGGGAGATAAGGGACAACCCTGTCGAGTTCTGTTTGAGATCTTGAATGGTGTGGACAGTAGACCCGATGTATACACCTGTTCCATAGGTTGGGAATATAGTGCTAAGATGGCCTATAGGATGGAACCTGTGAACCCCTATTTTGATAGTACCATAGACATATTTCTCCAATGCACCCTATTGAATGCTTTCTCCACGTCTATTGAAAGTAGCAGAGAAGGCGTTTGTGAGCGTTCCACGCAGTGCACAATACTCAGAATTCTCCTAGTTGCATCAGAGGTCTGTATCCCCGTGATGAACACCATCCAGTCTTTTTGAATTAAAGACAGAATAATATCCATAAGACGTTTTGCTAGAAGTTTCGCGTAAATTTTGATATCTGAATTTAATAACGAGAGGTCTAAAGTTAGCTGGAGTAATAGGGTCTTTCCCAGGTTTAGGAAGAGTTACGACATATGCTTTGAGCATTTCCTGGGGGAAAGAGGAGGAAGATGCTGCCTCAGTAAACATTCTGTTTAAATGGGGGGATAAGATGGAGCTAAATAAATTGTAGTATTTGTTAGAAAACCCTTCCGGACCGGGTGATTTCCCATTTGGAAGAGTGGCTATGATTTGGTCTATTTCCTTAAGGGTGAATAGGGCGTTAAGCGCTTGTAACTGGGGGTCAGATAGGGATGGTAGGTGTAATTTTTGTAAATATTTCTCAGTGTCCTGTGCAGTGTGTTGGGGGTATGAGGATCTTTTAGGAGATTGTACAGATCTTCATAATTTTCAGTGAACTGGTTAGCAATCTCTTGGGGGTTAGTAATTTTGTGTTTGAGGGTATATGTACGTGCTTTTAAATATTTTAGGATATTGTCATAGCGTTGTGTCAAGAAGATTCTGAGGTCATCCCTGAGCTTGTAAAGGGAATTTGAGATAGTTGGTGTGGGGTTGTGTTTGTTTAAGGCTTCTAATTTGTGTATTTCCGATGTGAGGGTTTTAAGTTAGAGCATTTATTTTATTCTAGCCCTGTGTTGGATCAAAATGCCTTGTATGAATGCCTTATGCACATTCCATACCACATAGGGATTGTTTACTGAAGGAGCGTTTGTTTGGAAGAATTTCTGTAGTTTTGTTTTTTTATCATTTTCGAGCTAGTGGGGTTTTGCAATATACTTACATTTCAACGCCAGATTGAGACAGGTGGGGAGACACCCTTTTCCTCTATTGTTATGGATATGGCAGCGTGTTTAGACCACATGATGTCATGAACTTTTGAGGCTGACACTTGTTGTAGTAACCATTTGTCCATGACAAAGAGGTCTGTCTATATGTGAATAGCTTTGGTGTCTGTTAGAGAAGTACATATAGTCTCTAGCTGATGCATGCTGGCATCTCCAGATATCATAGACTTCTTCCAAGTGGAGCAGGTTACATAGAGAGGAGATGCGGCCCGAGGCAGGATATGTGGTGTCTAATCGTGGGTTCACCGTCAGTTTAAAGTCCCCGCACATTAGCAAGTGGCCATACTTGATAGAGGAGATACGTTTAAAGAGATTTTGGAGAAAACGAAGTTGGTGCGAGTTTGGTGCATATAATGCTACCGGTATGTAGGGTTGTGCATTAATGTCATAGATGAGAATGATGTAATGCCCTTCTGTGTCTAAGATGAAGTCTTTGAGTCGAAAGGTGAGGGAGTTGCGTATTGCTAGGAGTACTCCTCTTTGTTTTTTTTCCTGGGCACAGGCTAAGAAGAGTATGGGAGCATTTGGGAGTAGCACCAAGTTGGAAATGGATTTCCTGTACGCTCAAAATGTCTGTTTTGCATTTAGTCGCCTCTGACCACATAGAGAGGCATTTCACTGGGTGATTTAAGCCCCTGGCATTTAGGGAAAGGCATTTTTGTTCTATTGGATACGATGTGGAATGTAGTGTGTCACTTTTGTTGTCAGGGAGCTGGTGTTGGGTCTCCTTGTATGTAGTGTAATGGGCATCAGATCAGACCAGGTATGGACGCTCCTGTTGACCCACATATTGATGTGGCGTGATGGTTTAGTGGAAAATGGTTCATCCAGTGTTAACTTCCGGGTAGCGTTACTCATGTACTGTGTACCGAACAGAAGAAAGGAAAACAAAGAACGTAACAAAACAAAAGTTATTGCAACTGTTAAGGTAGAAACTGTAAAAAGAGGATCTATCGGTAGATTCAAGTGCAGATCATGCTGCTTGTTTTGATCTTGGGGGTTGTGGTAGGAATACATTCCATACCATGACCTGGGGGATTACATTGGTTTGGATGGTACTTGATTTGTGCCGGAGCCCATGTGACACAATCTGCCATTCTGGATCTGGTGGATCTAGGTGGCTGACAACTGAAGAAGCTTGTGAGCTTTCAGGAATGATGCCCCATTTATGTAGAGCGAAAATCCCTTCCTCTAAGGATGATATTGAGACAGTGACTCCGTTGTGAGTGATGGACAGGGTGGCAGGGTATTTACATGTATGTGAAATGTTGTGGTTTCTAAGTGCCTTGGTGATGGTTGCCATATTGCTTCAACATTGAAGATTGTGCTTGGATAGGTCAGGGAGCAGTCGTATGTTGGCGTAGTGCTCAAGTAGGCCTTCAGCTTTCCTAAACGTGGCCATTAGGAGATCTTTTACATGATAAAAGTGTACTCTTAGAAGAACGTCTCTGGGTATCTCAGCCGGTAGGAAGGAAGGTTTTGGTACCCTGTGCATTCTGTCAATTGTAAGATCCTGTGCTGACAGCGTGGGGGCCATAGAGGAAAATAGAGTCAGGGCAAATTGTTGCAGCTGCCGGGGAGGTACAGATTCTGGTATCCCTCTGATTTTTATGTTGTTTTTCTGGATCTGTCCTCAAAATCTGAAATTTTATCCTTTATCCAGGTGATTTCCTTTGTGTGGGCATTGTGAGCATCCACTAAGGAGTTAAATGAGACAGAGTAATCCCCCATTGTATTCTTTATAGTGTCCACTGTCCACTCTGTCCCCCAGAGCCTGTACTTCTTTATGGCATTGATTTACACTTGACATTAAGTCAGAGACCAAAGAAGCCCTCATTGACAGCATCATGTCTTTTAACATGGTGTCTGATACTGGCTGGCCTGTGGTGGGGAAGGCAGCAATAGGTTTGTTTCTGGGTGGCTCTGTACCTTCCCTGGATGCATGTGGCCTGCTGACATCCATGCCTGTGTCCTCCTGGTGTCTGGGAGGAGAGCCTCTGAGGTGCTTGGACTTAGCTGGGCTTTGGGTGGATGGGCTGGAGTTTCTTATTGGCAACCAGAGTCTTGTTACCTTTTTGTTGGGACCCATGGTCCACGGCCTGTGCTGAGGCCTTGTGTGCAGGGTGCATGGCGTGGGTGCCGCCGCCATTTTTTCAGTGATCCTTCTGTACGGAGGGGAAATATCCCTGCATCTTCCATGGCTGTGTGTGCTCCTTGTGGCGCTTGGACATTGTGACCACATTCCGGGACTCGGGACGGCTGACTGTGGGTGTCTAGAGTGCGGTGGAGGGCTCCTTAGGTTTTGATTCCCCCGGTGGTTGAGCAGAGCTTCTGTGCTTAGTGACCACGTTGGAGCCCGGTCAGCACGCCCCCTTCAACAATTCTTTTTTTCAGATCCTCAGAGAGTTCTTTGCCATGAGGTGCCATGTTGAACTTCCAATGACCAGTATGAGAGAGTGAGAGCGATAACACACCTGTTTCCCATTCACACCTGAGACCTTGTAACACTAACGAGTCACATGACACTGGGGGGGAAAAATGGCTAATTGGGCCTAATTTGGACATTTTCATTTAGGGGTGTTACCCACTGTTGCCAGAGTTTTAGATATTAATGGCTGTGTGTTGAGTTATTTTAAGGGAACAGCAAATTTACACTGTTATTATACAAGCTGTACACTCACTACTTTACATTGTAGCAACGTGTCATTTCTTCAGTGTTGTCACATTAAAGGAATAATAAAATATTTACAAAAATGTGAAGGGTGTAGTCACTTTTGTAAGATACTGTACATGGTGCGGTGTTTTCCAAAATGTGGGACCTCATAATTGATCATTGCCTATACTGTAGCTGGAACACTACAAGGCTCAGGATTTCTATACAATGGAGACATGACATAAATAAATATTTAGAAGAGTGATGAAGAGTTAGAACTTCTGACAACTTTTTGTTGTGCTGTCTATGGCTTCCTTTACCAGTAATGTTATTGCCCCCATTTCTTTGTAAAGGCATCAGAGGCACAGAAGAAAGAGAAAATCTCCCCAGAGTCAAAGACAGAAAGAAAAAATCTTTTTTCAGTGGAGCTCCAATGAAGAAGCCATTCTATTACAACAGAAAGTGTTGAGGTAACTCAATTTTCTGTAAAAAGGCTCTAAAAAATAATTTCCTCAATTCCATTTAGAAGATTAAAATTCTTTTCTACTAGTGGCATTAAATCAGTTGTTTGGAGAAATTACTTCACTGCCTTCACTGTTAAGCAAGGCCACCTCAGCCCCAGTTTCTCAAGCCATTTTAAAGAATCCAAAGATGGTTAAACCTCCTATAACTTAAAGCTGAATTCTATGCAAACAGCTACACAGATGAAATGCAGATATCAGCGCCTTTTTAACTCCTAAATGATTTGTATTTCTGTTCATCCCATTCTTAGAAATTCACATCTATACCACACAGCACAGCGCTGTCTAGCAGGATAGGACCCCTGATCTTTCTGTGCTGTAGTTCAGTAACATTTAGGACCCATTCACACTGCCCTGGACAGCTGCTGCACACTAAACCCCAGCAGTAGACATGTCCAATTCGTTTAGTTCCAAATTCATTTTTTAACGAATTTAGATAAATTAGTTAATTCGGAAATAATTTCGAATTTTTAAGAATATTCAAAAATTTGAAAATTCAGAAATTGAAAATTCGGAAATTCGAAAATCCAAAAATTCTAAATTTCAGAAATTCGAAATTCGGAAATCCGAAGATTCAGAAATTCGGAAATTTGTAGATCCAAAAATTAGAATGAAAGTCTGAAAAATCAAAAGAACGAAAATACGAAAATAAGAATGAAAATACGAAAATTCAAAAACCCGAAAATTCAAAAATCTGAAATAACTGTGACAGACTCACCTGGGACAGAGGCTTTTGAAGGGGACTGAATGCTAGCCTCTTGCCTACCGACTATGGGCCCTGGCATTTGAGGGAGCTACAAGCATTTAGGAAGATATTCTGTTATGTAATGCAAAAGGACATTATTAACCACTTGCCGCCAAATAGCAAAATGACGTCGGCAAAGTGGTTGTGATATCCTGACCAGACGTCATATGACGTCTGGTCAGGATATGGATGTGGTCAGGATAACAGGTGGTTGCGTGCCCCCAGTGGTGCGCATCGCGGCGATCGTTGTTGCGGCGTGTCAGTCTGACACACCGCAACTCCAATCTAGGTAAATCACAATGTAATCAGGAAGAGCAGTTTATCGGCTTTTCCTCACTGGCGTCTGACAGACGCGTGTAGAGAGCTGATCGGCTACTCCTCTAACAGGGGGGTCTGCACTGATTGTTTATCAGGGCAGCCCTCTTCGGATGCCCACCCAGGACCACTAGCGATACCACTGGGGATGGCCACCACTGATGACCACCAGGAATGGCATCCCTGGTGGTCATGGGTGGCAATGTGTGCCCACACATGACGCCAATGTGTGCCCACACATGATGCCAATCAGTGCCCATCAGCAATACCTGCCAGTGCTTCCTAATCAGTGATGCCAATCAGTGCTATGAGTGCCCATCAGTGCCACCTATCAGTGCCCATCCATGCCCATCAGTGCCCACCTATCAGTGCCCATCAGTGCCACCTATCAGTGCCACCTATCAGTGCCCATCCATGCCCATCAGTGCCCACCTATCAGTGCCCATCAGTGCCACCTATCAGTGCCCATCAGTGCCACCCATAAGTACCCATTAGTGCTGCCTTTTAGTGCCCATCTTTGCCACCTATGAGTGCCCATCTGTGCCGCCTATGAGTGCCCATCAGTGCTGCATATCAGTGCCGCCTATCAGTGCCGCCTATCAGTGCCCATCCGTGTCGCATATCACTGCCCATCATCAGTGCCACCTCATTGGTGCCACCTCATCCGTGCTCATCAGTGCCCTCTTATCAGTGCCCAGCAGTGCAGCCTCATCAGTGCCCATCAGTGAAGGAGAAAACATACTTATTTACAACATTTTATAACAGAAACAAAGAAAACTTTTTTTTTCAAAATTTTCGGTCCTTTTTTATTTGTTTAGCAAAAACTAAAAACTACAGATGTGATCAAATACCACCAAAAGAAAGCTCTATTTGTGGGAAGAAAATGATAAAAAATTTTGTTTGGGTACAGCATAGCATGACCGTGCAATTGTCATTTAAACAGGGATGAAAGCTGAAAATTGGCTTGGGCAGGAAGGGGGGAAAGTGCCCTGTATTGAAGTGGTTAAGGAGGCCATGCTGGTCTCTGCCAGCTTGGGACTCAGTGGATAGGTGTATGTGAAAGGAATGCTGATTAACCACTTGACATCCGCGCTATGGCCGAATGACGGCCACAGCACGGACCTGAATTCCCGGGAGGCCATCATATGACGGCCTCCCCTGTGCACGTGCCCTGCAGGGTGCCGAGCGCGCTGTGATCACTGAGTCATTGAGTGATCACCGATCCAAGTAAGTCGCCGGTCCCAGCCCCTTGCCATGTGATCAGCTGTCAGCCAATGACAGCTGATCACATGATGTAAACAAAAGATCGGTAATCATTTTTTTTTTCTACACACGCTGACAGCGTGAGTAGAAAAAAAAAGCCAATCACCGGCTCAGATGTGAGGGACATCGGTCCCGAAGTGGAAGAGGCACATCTACCTCATCACTGCCACCTAACAGTGCCACCGAACAGTGCCCACAGTGCCACCTAACAGTGCCCACAAGTGCCACCTATCAATGCGACCAAAAGCCACCTATCAATGCCCAAAAGTGCCACCTATAAATGCCCACCAGTAGTGCCAATCAGTGCCACCTAGCAGTGCTGCCTATCAGTGTAAATGATCAGTGCCCATCACTGCCACCCATCAGTGCCCATCACTGCCGCCTATCAGTGCCCATCACTGCCGCCTCATCAGCGTACATCAATGAAGGAGAAAAATTACCTGTTTTAAATTTTTTATAACAAAATATAAAAAAATACAATATTTTTTTTTTTTAATTCAGTTTTTTACATTTTTTTAACAAAAAGTAAAAACTGCAGAGGTGATCAAATACCACCAAAAGAAACCTCTATTTGTGGTGAAAAAATGATAAAAATTTCATTTGGGTACAGTGTGGCATGTCATTCAAAGTGCATCAGTGCTGAGAGCTGAAAATGGGTCTGGATAGGAGGGGGGTTTAAGTGCCTAGTAAGCAAGTGGTTAACGAGATCTGGAAAGCCCGGGTCTTTCACCCAATAGCTTATTGTTCTCATTAACACACCTTTGTTTCCTAGCAAACTATTGGGGGATGTGTTTATACTCATGTGTATTGTAAGTTGTGAGATGGCAAGTCTACCCTGAAAGTTCATATCTCTGAGTCACCTAGTCTGGGTAAATGATTAGATAACTAGCTCATGTTAATTAGGTTTGTGGTTACATTTTGTATTGTCAGCCTGCTGTATATATTTGTGTGTCATCTCAAAAAAATCAGTTCATGGTGAGCAACCAAACAAATATTATCTTGTTTGTTGTTGTCAGCGGTTGGAATATCTGATATCTATATTCAGACTGGGAGGAAGCAGTATATGACGAAAGCACTCAAGTTGAGTGTGGGACATTCCGTTACATTGGTGGCAAGAAGTGGCCCTGCAGTCTGGGACATCCAAACCTCCACCTGGATCCAAGATCCAGATAGCAGGAGAGGAGAGTTACAGATACCAACCGCCATGGAAGAGGAATTCGGAAGGAGGTTGCGAGAGATGCAGATACAGCACAGAGGACCAGTATCAGAGCAGGTCCTGCTGGGATGGTATGATTCTATCCACTGTGAACTCTGGAAGGAAACACTAGCCCATGAGCAGCACCACCAGGGGAAAATTCTCCCCTCCATCCAGGAAAGGTACTGGTCGCAGTATGGATTGCGGATGCTGTTTTTGGGAGAAAAACCACACAAGGAGCAGACAGCTGAATTAAGCAGGCTGGTCTGGACAGAGATGGATGAGAGCCACAAAGCCCTCCGGTGGCATGTATCCCAAGCATGCCCTTGGATAGTGGATGACAGCCCAACAGAGGGCTTTTGCTACAGCGGCCTGGGACTGTTGTATGTGAAGCTGCCATGGGACCCTAACTTTGGGAGTGATTTGGAGTGGTGGTTGGAAGAAATCATGGATTTCAGAGAAGAGCTACTGAACGTGCACTGGACACTGGAAGATATAGAGTTTCTGGCCGTTCAGGAATGGGAGCTGGAGATCTCCTCCAGACGGCTGCTAGACTCTGCTCAGCACCAGGGCTGGGCTCCCTTTGCCTGGGACAATCAGGAAATACCAGCAGACAGCTCTGAAATCCTGGCTGAAGAGTCAGCAAGGTGGCAAAATAACAGTGTGCTTTGCCAACCTGCCCCCGCAGCTATGGACGTGGAGGTCTTATGGCAGATGCAGCAAGTGCTGACTGACCTTGACGAACCTGTTTCTGCACAAGATGAGGTTGGATGGAGGAATGTCCCTGTCCAGCAGCATGCCAGAGAATCAGCAGTGGAAAATCTGGAGATTGCCATCCCCAAAGCTGAAGTGTTGACAACAGGGCAGAGCTCTGCTAACCTCTGCTCAGCATCGATAGCATCTTCTGGGTTCCACAGACAGGAGATGGTGAACCTCTATCCCCAGACACCAGTTGTAGAGACAGGGGATTTGATAGACTTTTCTGCTGAGGAAGAACAACCTGGTGAGCCTCCAGCAGAAGAGCTGGTATCAGGGCCAAATTTCACTGAGCTCTGCCCAGCACCAAGAGCAGTATCTGTGGAGTTACAAGGAGCTTACCCAGCTGAAGCACTGGCCACCGGACAGAGGGTCCAAGACCTCTGCCCCACATCTGTGGCAGTTCCGGAGCCTCAGGGTGAGAAGGTGGCGGTCACTTCCCAGTAGCAGATCAGGATACAGGGGGAGAAGGGAGAGGAGGTATTCGTCGTCCCTCCGCAACATTCGGCCGGGGTGGAGGAAGCGGTCTTTCCTCGTGGGGCGCACATTACATGCAAGAATCAGTGACCACCGTAGATTTATCAAGAAGGGTAGTGATGAACATAGTGTTCCCCAGGATTTTAATTGATTACATAATAAAGATATTTAAACGTGCAGTTTTGTCTAACCTCATATATTCAATCCCCCTCTCTCTCCCCTTTTTTCCATTCCTTATCTTTTTTGTTATTTCTACAATTTATAAACCTGCACACTCCTCGCACACACAGGTGTTGATATAGATGTGCCTTGTTGAGGACTGTCGCTTTATTAATGAATTATGTATACTTTAATATAATATTGTATTTTCTTCATATCATTATTATTTTTATTTAGTTTTAATTTTTGAGTTATAATTGTTATTTTTGTTTAGTTTTATCTATTCAAATAGATTTTTATTGTATAGCATGTAGCAATAGGACTAATTATGTTTAGATCGTGTTTATTTTATTGTATATCCACTGAGCAATGAGGGGTTAATGATAGTGATCTGAATTACTCTGCCCCTTTGCTCGTATTAACTTCTCGCCCCTTTAGACTAGTTGCCTATTTCCTTGACTTAACAAAGCGCATGCATGCGAAACGTGTCATCAAGGCAACCTAGTACAGCTTGCGAGTCACCACGTCCCATCCACTACCACCATCAATGATAACCATCTCTGGCAACCATCGGTAGCTTTAATAGTTACCCCACTTCGTCAGCCTAGCATTGACTTTTAGCAGTGAGCTACACACTTCCACTGTAATGATTAGCCTGTGACATGTCCATGTGTAGAGGAGAGACTAACGGCTATTCTTTCTCCCCTCCCGCGTCAGTGTCTCAGCTGAACTGACGTCACTGACACACGCGGGTCAGGGCTTTCTGTCCATCTCCCCGCTGAACGCTGCTCCCGTCTCCTCTACTCACACATCGGATCACCATCTACACGCCGGCGAGCATGTTCCATCTCTGGCTGCAATACAGCAGGGGTACTGGCGGCCTGCTGCAAGAGAACTGACCCGATCTGGACATTATCGGCTCCTCGTTGCTCAGCGGATTCTTGGTGACATCGTAAGCTCCTTCTTTCCATTTCCCTTGTTTTAACACAGGACTGGTTTTTAATATCACAAAGATTTAATACATTTATTTATTATTTTTCATCTGCTGTGGGACTGCCTGCTTCTCCAACCCATTGAGTGCTGGATTGTTGTGTTTTGACTGTATGTATTTGTGTGTCATCTCAAATAAATCAGTTTATGGTGAGCAACCAAACGAGTATTGTCTTGTTTGTTGTTATCAGCGGTTGGAACATCTGATATCTGTATTCAGACTGGGAGGAAACGGTAAATAACGAAAGCACTCAAGTGTGAGACGTTTCGTTACAATAACTAACTAATAATAACCTAAGTTAAATTATAGGTATTGGAATTTCCTTTCAAATTTGTCTGTTAGTGAACCTAACGAATACGAATTTATCCAAAGTTATGAATTATCCGTAATAACGCATGCCGTATCTAAACAAATGTAATGTAACAAATTACTAATAATAAATAACAATAATAATAATAATAATAAAAACATTTTAAATTATTATTTATTACTATTTTGTTCCATTCCATTTGTTTAGATGTGGCATTCTTTATTTCGGATAATTTGTAACTTCAGATAAATTCGTATTCGTTACGTTCACTAGCAGCCAAATTTGAAAGGAAATTCCAATACTTATAATTTAATAGTTAGTTATTTAGTTATTATTTAGAATTTTTGGATTTTCGTTCTTCCTAATTTTCGGATTCTCCTTACTTATTTTCGGATTTTTGAATTTCCGAATTTCTGAATTGTCGAATTTTCGATTTTTCGAATCTCCGAATTTTCAAATTTAGGAAAATTCTAAAAATTTGGTAATTCAAAAATTCATAAATTCGAACATTCGTAAATTTGAAAATTTGGAATTCGTAAATTCGTAAATTCCGAATTTGTAAATTCATAAATTCGAAAATTTGGAATTCGTAAATTCGTAAATTCGAAAATTCGTAAATTTCCAAATTTACAAATTTTCGAATTTACAAATTCTAAATTTCCGAATTTTCGGATTTCCGAATTTATGAATTTTTGAATTTAACAATTCCAAATTTTCAAATTTATGAATGTTCGAAATTTACGAATTTTCGAATTTACGAATTAAAAAATTTCAAATTCATGAATTTTTGAATTACCAAATTTTTTGAATGTTCGAATTTCCGAAAAAAACAAAAAACAAATGAAACTAAAACAAAAACGAACAGATTTTTCAGCGATGCACATGTCTACCCAGTAGTTTAGAGTGTGACAGCTGTCCGTTCTGATGCAGTGAGATGGCGGTAGTTGGTGTGTTGTACGTTTCAGCACATCACACAGTACCCTTTTACTTTTGAAACACAAGTGCACAAAGTGTGAAGTGCTGCATTGCAGTGTGAATAGGACACATAGAAAACAATTGTTTTCTGTGTGTCCTAGTGGTGACCTGAGTTCTTCCAGTGTGGAAAAAATTTAGGTGTCAGGAGACTAGCCAGAAGAGAGTTGCTCGTAGGCCGGGCACAATGGCCAATTTCCAATATGGCCACACCTGCACAAATACGCGCACGCGTGCTGTAAACGCTCATTCGCCATGGCGGACACACGTGTGGGCGCATGTAATGCACATCAGATCCTGGCACCCTCTGGCCTTTAAAAGGGTGACTGTGGCACATGGACATTGCTGACTGATCTTCAGCTTCCTGTTCCTGTTTGCTGTTGTTTCTGATCACCTGTTACCGACCTGGCCTGCCCTTGGATACCTCTTGTCTCTCTCCCATTTCTGACTTTGGATTGTTCATCTTGTTTTGTCTCCTGTACTGCGTATGACCCCGGCTTGCCTATCCACGATTCTGATATCTGATCTGTTGACTACTGGCTTCCTGACCTCTGCTACCTTCCCCTACTATGCCTTCTGCTGTGTCCCATCTGCTTTGATCTACCTTGGTACCTACCTGCTGTACCCAGCCTGCAGTACCTATCTACAGTACTCACCTGCTGCTCCAGCTTGCAGTACTTACCTATTGTATCCAGCCTGCTGCACTCACTACTGCAACCTGTTTCCTGCTGTGTGCAGCCTACACCAATTTTAGCTCCCCCAGGTCCTACTGCACACCTCATCTGGTATCCACCTGCAGAGAGATCTCCACACCACCACCCCTCATCTGTGGCACAGCTGGCAATCCCTGCTTCTTTGGGCTTCGTGTTCCCAGTTATCACCTTCAGAGGCACCGTGCACTCAGCTGCAAGGTGAGCCCTCTCAGCTTTTCGGCTTCAAGACCAGGTACATGACAGCAGGTCATCGCACCGCACAGGGTCTTACTGGTATTGTCTTTCCACCAGCCTGTGACTGGGCTGGTGAAGACACACAGCAAAGAGCTCATCTAATTCAGTCTAAATCACTTTGCTTTCTCCACCTTTTAACATACAGTACACTACTGTATATTACCAAAAGTTTTGGGGAGCCTGCCTTTACGCCCACACACACATGAACTTTAATGGCCTCCCAGTCTTAGTCTGTAGGGTTCAATATTGAGTTGGCTACCCTTAGCAGCTATAACTGCTTCCACTCTTTTGGGAAGGTGTCCACAAGGTTTAGGAGTGTGTCTATGGGAATGTTTGACCATTCTTCTAGAAGCGCATTTGTTAGGTCAGGCACTGATGTGGACGAGAAGGCCTGGCTTGCAGTCTCCGCACTAATTCATCCCAAAGGTGTTGAGGTCAGGACTCTGTACAGGCCAGTCAAGTTCCTCCACCCCAAACTCGCTCATCCATGTCTTTATGGACTTTGCTTTGTGCACTGGTCCAAATCATTTGGTGGAGGGGGGATTATGGTGTGGGGTTGTTTTTCAGGGGTTGGGCTTGTCCTCTTAGTTCCAGTGAAGGGAACTCCTAAGGTGTCAGCATACCAAGACATTTTTCAAAATGTCATGCTCCCAACTTTTGTGGGAACAGCTGAGTCCTGACCTCAACCCGATAGAACACCTTTGGGATGAATTAGAGTGGAGACTGCGAGCCAGGCCTTCTTGTCCACATCAGTGGCTGACCTCACAAATGCGCTTCTGGAAGAATGGTCCTAAGAGTTAAACCTGTTATAGCTGCAAAGGATGGACCAACTCAATATTGAACCCTACAGTCTAAGACTGGGATGCCATTAACCACTTCCCACCCGGTCTATAGCAGAATGACTACCGGGGCGGTGGTTCAGTTATCCTGACTGGGCGTCATATGATGTCCAGCAGGATAACATGCCGATCGGTGGAACGGTGTGTCAGTCTGACACACCGCTCCACAGATCTTGGTAAAGAGCCTCCGGCAGATTCTCTTTATCACGTGATCAGCCGTGTCCAATCACGGCTGATCACGATGTGACTAGGAAGAGCCGTTGATCAGCGCTTCCTCACTCGCGTCTGACAGATGCGAGTAGAGGAGAGCTGATCGGCGGCTCTCCTGACAGGGGGGGTCTGTGCTGATTGTTTATCAGCGCAGCCCCCCCTCAGATGACCACACTGAACCATCAGGGATGCCACTAGGACCACCAGGGAAGGGGGCAACATGTGGATGTCCAGGTATGTACCCCATGGCCATCCACATGTGCCCAATGTGCCCAGTCTGTGCCCAATCTGTGCCAATCAGTGCCCACAAATGGGCACTGGTTGGCACCAATATATTTCAGTGATGCCCAGCAATGCCACCCATTAGTGTCATCAGTGCCACCAATCAGTGTTATCAGTGCCACCCATCAGTGTCCATTGGTGCCACCTGTCAGTACCCATCTGTGCCCATCAGTGCCCACCTATCAGTGACCATCCGTGCACCTATCAGTGCCACCCATAAGTACCCATCAGTGCTACCCATAAGTATCCATCAATGCCACCTACGAGTGCCCATCAGTGCTGCCTATGAGTGCCCATCGGTGCCACCTATCAGTGCCCATCAGTGCCGCCTATCAGTGCCCATCATCAGTACCACCTCATCAGTGCCACCTCATCGGTGAACATCAGTGCCGCCATATCAGTGCCCATCATTGAAGAAGAAAATGTACTTATTTACAAAAAATTTTAACAGAAACAAAGAAAAACTTGTTTTTTTTCAAAATTTTTGGTCTTTTTTTATTTGTTGCACAAAAAATAAAAACCGCAGAGGTGATCAAATACCACCAAAATAAAGCTCTATTTGTGGGAACAAAATGATAAAAAATGTGATTGGGTACAGTGTTGTATGACCGCGCAATTGTCATTTAAATTGCGACAGTGGCCTGGGCGGGAAGGTGTCTAAGTGCCTGGTATTGAAGTGGTTAAAGTTTATGTGTGAGTAAAGGAAGGTGCACCAATACTTTTGGTAATATAGTGTACTTCTTGTTCAATATATTTATTTAAAGGTTTTGCCATACAAATTGAAAATACAAAATAAAGTAATAATAAACAAGTATGCATACATATAATGTGTACAAAACATTACATAACTGAAAGGGCCATTTCTCAAAAGTTACAGTCTAAAAGACCGCAAGGCCTTTTTGTTGGACACAAATTGTGTACATTGACAAATGAAAAACCAAAACCAAATAGCTCCATAATAGATAAGTCAAGATACTGCCAGTCAGTAAGAAAACATTATCTTCATAGCAAGTTATAAAAAAAAGATGACCAGAGTAAATTCACCGCAGGCTCTATGTCAGCATACTTCTTCCACTGCAGCACAACTGATTGGTTCCTTGTGTTGCTTCTCTCATCCCCAGTCTGAGCTTTGCTTGACAGTGAACTATGAGAGGCTGATACCAAGACAGATTCAGATCTTCTACTGCTTAAATTCAATAAATATAGGAACACAGAGCTGTGCATGTGTGTATTTTTTATCTTCTTGGAGTTCAGTTTTAAGGAGTTAGGACATTAGTTTAATTTCTCAAGTTGCTTTCCTGAATGGAAAGAACTCTCTGAATCAGCATGCTAGTTAATTAGTGCTTGGGGTAACTAGCTTCAATCTGGATCAGAGAGTATAGAGACTTCTAGGTTCTGCAGCTGCAGCAGAGGGAAACATACTTCTGTTGTCATTAAAGAATACTAATGTGGGTTTGAGACAACCAGTCGGTCATATAATTGAAGTTTATCATAAAACATTAAAAAGACCGGTTGGTTCTTTTGATAATTTTTACAAGGCAAGTACCCGATGCATGTGTCCTTCAAAATGTATAGAGCATCTGTTGAGCTGATGTCTGTAAGAACTTTTAATTACCAAGAAAGAGTTGTGCGCCTTCTCTGCAAAATGGAGCACAACATATTTTGCCAGATAAATAACAATGAAGTGGAGACAGGAATGGTTTTGTTTACTGTTTCTTCTAAAAAGCTGATCCAACAGACAGCTTAAAGTAGAATTCCATGCTTAATGTCACTTTGAATAGTTTCTTTGGGCCAAGCTGGCTATGTACCATAGCTGAATAATAAAGCTCAAAGTGCATTATACCCCTTTGAACAAAAGGAAAAAACGTTTATGTAAATTGTTAGCATAACATTAAAATAAGATCAAGTTGGGCTGATAAGGTAACAAGTTAGCGTGAGGGTAACATTTTCTTAGGTCTCTGATAGCTAAAAATCTGAACACAAATGTCATTCAGATCATCCAACAGTGGGGACCAGATTCAGACCCCCGTGCATTTGTGCAGCTGCAGATCACTTCTAATAGTTATCTTTTGCTGGCTGCATTTAGGTCAGGATCAAGTTCAGAAAGATTAGAGGGAGCAATTACAAGTGGCAGAATCAGGATCATAGGTTTCAAAGAACAACAAGCAGAATGCATAGCCACACAGGTAAAATGCTGAGGCATTTTAGATTCTAGATTCTAGAGGAGGAGATGAATACCCTCCCAGCAGCCAGCATCAAAAGTTTAAATTCGTGGAACTTGAGGCTGGGAGGCACCTGCTGGTGGACACTGGTACTGTACTTTTTAGGTCCATGAACCAAAGTGCCACCAGCAGGTGTTTCAACTCTTTACAGTTACACTTTAGCTTTATGTAATGTATAAATATGTGTCGATACCAATGGTATCGACACATAGAGGTCTGGAACAATGAAGATTCACCACTCTACCTGCTGGAAAGGTATATATTTATCTTGTTTTACATGCTGGCCATGGAGTCATTATGTAGAAGAGACATTGGGGGTTATTTACTAAAGGCAAATCCACTTTGCACTGCAAGTGCACTGAAAGTGCACTTGAAAGTAAAGTCGCTGTAGATCCGAGGGGGATATGCAAGGAAAATAAAAAACAGCATTTTAGCTTGCACATGATTGGATGATAAAATCAGCAGATCTTCAACTGATTTCAGATCTACCCCTTAGATTTAGAGTGACTGCACTTCCAAGTGCACTTGCAGTGCAAAGTGGATTTGCCTTTCGTAAATAACCCCCTTTGTTATCTAGTCAATTCAGGGCAAAGTTGCACTGTCTTTGCAAAGGGGCCCTTCCGACCCCCTTATATTCACTTTAATAACACTCCCTCCCTGTTTCTTTCTCTTATCCCTCCTATCATTGGAATATGGGGTGTCATTGACTATAGGGAATGGTGATGTCACTCTCTCTTTCATGTTGCACTGCTTGGGCCTAGCAACTGGGCTTTATACCTGTTTAAAAACATATGTAACTATACCCAGGTGATTGACCTGTCTGTTTTATTTGTTTGTTTTTTTTTAAACTTCCCGTGACAGATTTGATGCAAGCTTATACAGAGCAAAAAGAACTATTGTTTTCATACCACTTCCTGTAGCTTACATCAAATCCAAATGCAGAGCACAGTCCCAGATATTATTGTTCCCACTTTATTTGTTCAAATCTTGTGTACATCTGTTCGGACATTTCCCAAGATGATCAAATTAAATAACCAAATGATGCAAAAAAGAACAAGTGACAAATTGTGTTTTCTTGTGGTGAACTTGTTACCGCATTGGCTCATGTACAATCTGTCAATGCAGTGCCGTTGTTTAAGCATCTAATTTTTTTCCACCAATTCCATTCATGTTTGGTAGACTATAGCGAAACCTTCAGAAAAAGCGTTTAAATCCCTGTGTCCCTGACACATTGTTTCTCTACAGATAATACTCAAGGAAGGCCACGCTACATTTAACTTGGCCATCTCTCAATAGGCTGGTAGTCCACACAAAACACAGCCTATCTGAATATTCTTTGCATGCTAAACAGATCACTGCAAGCCTTTTCCTCAGGCTAGATTGTTATAAATGCTGTTTATGATCCTGCTATGACAACTGTGAAGGACATGGCCAAGAATTTATCATAGCATTATTCATCCAATGTCAGAATACCTAATAAGATTCTAAATGACCCCACATGATAATAAGATCCATCTTGTAGCAATAAGGTATTAATAAACTTGCTTCCTTTTGATAGAGAAAACTCCAGGCATCATTACTCTGACATATTTGTTTTGCTTAGATTTTGCTGCTAGTCTGGGTCTATTGGTTTACAAAGTAAATTCTGTAGAAGGCCATGAGGTAGAAATAATAAACCATGCTTGAAGTAAAAGCCTGTAGGTTAAAACAAAGAATGCTCTGTTTGATGATACTGTAAATGGCAGATTCCCAAGGTTCTTTCTAATTGAATTGCCATTACAAACATCAGCCTGCTAAAACGGTGAGACTTTTAAAGAGGCTAAAAGAGAAATGAAAACTCCTCTTGTCATTTCTTGTTGGGAAAAATGATTTTTGTATCAAATATATATTAATATAGTTATATATCCTTCTATAGCATCTTCTCCCTTGATGTTGTTATTGACAAAAGAGCCATTGGTGCTAGGCGTGCAGATACTTCCAAGTTTGATTCGCTATCAGTTCCTTTTATCATATCCAAAAACCAGTAATGTTCATCAGAATATGCAAATATTAACAAAAAACTGTAGTACCAATAATACCCCACTAAGCCGTAATGCAAATTATATTAAACACTTGAATCCCCAGGCCTTTTCCCTCCTTTTTTTTTTTTTTTTTTTTTTTTTTTTTTTTTTTTAGTTTTGGCAATGCTTCAGTTCAGTTCAGGTTTTATAGTCAACCCTTAGATATTAGTTTTTTTCTGGAAAGATATGGTTTTAATTTGAATTCAGAGTAAGCTAGAATTTGGTCTGAATTTTGTTAGTTCAAGGTTCTACGAAAGGAGCCAAATCTCCTGCTGCATCCGAAAGTGATACATTTAGCAGTTGTATACATTTAACAGCTGCTAAATATGAAAGCTTACTGTGCAGGCTGGTTGCTAAGGAGCCAGCGGCTGCTGGCTTCCTAGCAACCGGCAATGCATCCCTGCCCTGTCCATTCAGCTGTCAAGCAAGGATTCCCTGCTGACAGGGCAATATAAACAATGGCACAGGGATGAGGACTGACATCACTCACCAAATATGGCCATGGTCATATATGGTCAATGACAGCCATCATCTATGCCTTTGTTGGCAAGGTGTATAAAGGCCACGTCAGCAGTTGTCATTTTTTTCAGTGGGTCGTTAGGTGTTGTTAATCTTGATTGCCAAGGATCTGCATTGCTGGACCAAATTTTCAATATACTTGAAAAAGTATTCATACCCCTTGAAATTTTCTAAATTTTGTCCCAACCAAAAACGTAAATGTATTTTATTGGGATTTTATTTGATAGACCAACATAAAGTGGCACATAATAGTGAAGTGGCACACCTAGAGTGACATTTTTGCCCATTATTTTTGCAAAATAGTTCAAGCTCTGTCAGATTGGATAGAGTACGTCTGTGAACAGCAATTTTCAAGTCTTGCCACAGATTCTCGATTGGATTTAGGTCTGGACTTTGACTGGGCTATTCTAACACATGAATATGCTTTGATCTAAACCATTCCATTGTAGTTATGGCTGTATATTTAGGGTCTTTTATCCTGCTGGAAGGTGAACCTCTGCCCCAGTCTCAAGTCTTTTGCAGACTCTAACAGGTTTTCTTTTAAGATTGCCCTATATTTGGCTCCATTCATCTTCCCATCAACTCTGACCAGCTTTCCTGTCCCTACTGAAGAAAATCATTTCCACAACATGATGCTGCCACCATCATGTTTCACTGTGGGGATGGTGTGTTCAGGGTAATGTGTTAGTTTTCAGCCACATATAGCATTTTGCTTTTAGGCCAAAAAGTTCAATTTTGGTCTCATCTGACCAGAACACCTTCTTCCACATCTTTGCTATGTCC
The DNA here is from genome assembly GCF_042186555.1 of Aquarana catesbeiana. Classification (NCBI taxonomy): domain Eukaryota; kingdom Metazoa; phylum Chordata; class Amphibia; order Anura; family Ranidae; genus Aquarana; species Aquarana catesbeiana. Next base: position 103,834,730 of record NC_133326.1, read on the forward strand.
CCCACATGGCTTCTTGCAAACTGCAAACAGGATTTCTTATGGCTTTTTTTCAACAATGGTTTTCTTCTTGCCACTCTTCCATAAAGGCCAGATTTGTGGAGTGCATGAGTAATAGTTGTCCTGTGGACAGATTCTCCCACCTGAGCTGTGGATCTCTGCAGTTCCTCCAGAGTTACCAATGGGCCTCTTTGCTGCTTCTCTGATTAATGCTCTCCTTGCCCGGCCTGTCAGTTTAGGTGGACGGCCATGTCTTGGTAGGTTTGCAGTTGTGCCATACTCTTTCCATTTTTGGATGATGGATTGAACAGTGCTCCGTGAGATGTTCAAAGCTTGGGATATTTTTCTATAACCTAACCCTGCTTTAAACGTCTCCACAACTTTATCCCAGACCTGTCTGGTGTGTTCCTTGGCCTTCATGAAGCTGTTTGTTCACTAAGGTAAATTAAAGTTGAACCTTTAGGCACCCCTGCCAGGCTTACTGGCAGGACCAACAAGTAATAAAACTATGGGGGCAAAGAAAAACTAAGACTGCTGTGTTGTTGCAAAGACAAAAAAATGCACATATATGTCATTTTTTACCTATAGTTTAAAGCGTATCTAAAGCCATTTTTATTTTCATTTTAGTCAAAGTGTGGAAGGATTAAAAGCTTGGTTTTATTATTATTATTATACAGGATTTTTATAGCGCCGACAGTTTAATGCAGTAGGAATCAGAGGGCCCTGCTTTTTAGAGCTTACAGTCTAATGCCCTGTACACACGGTCGGACATTGATCGGACATTCCGACAACAAAATCCATCAGATTTTTTTCGATGGATTTTGGGCCAAACTTGTCTTGCATACACACAGTCGCACAAAGTTGTCGGAAAATCCAATCGTTCTGAACGCGGTGACGTAAAACACGTACGTCAGGACTATAAATGGGGCAGTAGCCAATAGCTTTCGTCTCTTAATTTATTCTGAGCATGAGTGGCACTTTGTGAGTTGGATTTGTGTACACACGATCGGTATTTAAACAATCGGATTTTGTTGCCAGAAAATTTTATATCCTGCTCTCAAACTTTGTGCGTCAGAAATTCCGATAGGAAAAGTCAGATGGAGCCCACACACAATCGGAATTTCCGACAACACAATCCGATCGCACTTTTTCCATTGGAAAATTCAACCATGTGTACAGGGCATAAGAGGGAGGGTCAAGAGATACAAGTGGTAATAGCTGGGGATGTGCTGATGGAGAAAATAAATGTACAGTTTGGTGGGGGCCAGATAGGCATCTCTGAAGAGATGAGTTTTCAGGGATCGTCTGAAAGTGGACAAAGTAGGTGATAGTCGGGCAGATTAGGGTAGAGCATTCCAGAGGATGGGAGAGACTCAGAAGAAGTCCTGGAGGCAAGCATGGCATAAGGTGACAAGCATGAGGTGACAAGGGAACTAGAGAGCAGGAGGTCTTGGGAGGAGCAAAGAGAACAGTTTGGTTGGTATTTTGAGACCAGGTTAGTGATGTAGATGGGAGCCATGTAGTGGATGGCTTTGTAAGTTATTGTTAGCATCCTGAATTTAATTCAATTGTTTTTCTGTTTTAATGCTGTTTGTGTCCCAACTGAGCTTATTAACCCCTCTTTGTTCGTCCTGATAACCATTGTCAAAACACAGGAAAATCCAACATTTCAAGTTATCACTGGAATAGGGGGGGGGGGGGTGTTCTGGTAACAACTGTCTCTACTTTGAAGAGTCCTCCTCTCACTGATCTGTCTCAGGACAGGAAGTGAAAGAAGATCTCCCCAGTGAGTTTAACCATTTATACTCCAAAACGAAAATAAAAATGGCTTTAGATATGCTTTAACCTGTGTAGATCAATCCCTGTGCTGGCACAAATCTTACACCTTTTACAATCACCCTGTCGCATTTTTGCCAATCTAATATCATTATCAGTAAATGGTTATAAGACTGCCTGAGAAAATAGAATTGAGCGCTTTGAAATTCCTATTGACATAGAATATAGATGTACTAGACATAGACTACATACTGTGGATTTAGTCATTGCCAGCTCTAGCTGGTTTTATCCCATTTCTGAATCAGAAAATGCATTATCATTTTACAATAACAGTCATAAAATGAAACACAGATGTAGCCCAATCACATTTAAAAAGAATTCCAAACTACATATAGAAACCCCAACTGCAAAAAACAACACACGTACTAATAAATACGTAACCCACCCAAAACACCTCTAGCATTCAAGAGCCGTAAAGACTGAGGAAAGACGCATTCTGAAACCAAGCAGTAATCTTGCACATACCTTGTGACACTCCTGGCAGATTCTTTAACTTTTCCCTAAATTTTGAGGGTAATTTGACATTAATTTTTCAATAAAAATAACCTCTAGTTATATATTTTTATATATATATATATATTTTTTTTTATAAGTTTGAACTGCTCAGGTTTGTGTCAGATTTACCTTATACTGTACATACCCAACATTTGGATATCTTTCAATAACATATCTTTTTTCCACAGCTAAGGTAAAGTAAAAAGTCTTTATTGATAAATTTAAATAGAAAATATAACAGTAAAGTAGGGTCAAGAGGGTGTGGCAAAGGTTTATCTATAGCGTAAAATTGTAGGCGTTAAAAAATGTCTCTCGTTCTGATCTGAGAAAACTGGGAAGTGTAAAATTCATGGGCTTGTACATGCGGTATTAAACTTAATATATGAATCTTTTAATGTTCTCATTATGGCTCAATAGTTACTTAGGTGAATTAGTCACACCTTCACTACATGAAAGTTATCAGTTCATTTTAAGGCAATGCATTTGCCCCCTGTTACTACAGCTCTCTCAAGTGTAATACAGTGGAATAAAGCTCTGAGTAGATCAATATCTATCTAAACTCTGATTTTCTCTGCTTGATGATTGATTGACTGAGTGGGCACTAAGTAGTGCTTAAATGTCTAATTAATAGAAATTAATTGAGCCATTCAACATTTTACTGTAGGATTCCTGAACTATTATTGCCCATTAAAAAGTAAAAAAATGAGCAGATTGACATAATTTAACTAAATGACACCACATTCAAAGAGAAAGGCAATTAAAATACTTAACTCTTGTGTCATATAAACTATGGTCTTAATCTCTGTTTCACAGAATTAAAGGTTGAGAGATATTTTATTTTATAAATACAATCTTCTTGATCAGACCTGGTTGTGCAGAAAGGCCAGACAGGCTGGGGCGACAGCTCAGGGTAGAAAACTTTTCATAGGCCAGCAGATTGTCCTTTGTTTCACTACTGTAGAACAATTTTTCTTGACACAATTCTTCTGTATTCTATCCTGTCCTAGGATGACAATTAGGGATGGGCCCGAGGTTCGAGCTGAACGTAAGTTTGACTCAAACATCGGGTGTTCGCCCGTCCCCTGAATAGCGAACATTGTGGGGAGTTTGTGGCAAATTCGAGCTCTGTGGAACGCCCCAGCACATGCACCTGACCTCCATGCTTTGGCAAATCACAGCGTGCTCTGCTGTGAGAGCCAAAGGCAAGGTAGGGGGCTAAGTCTACACCCCCACACTATATAAGGCTGCTTACACGGCAGCCACATATAGTGTTATAATTGAGAGAACGTTAGCTAGAGGCAGGTTAGTTAGTGGCTTGCAGGCAGTTTAGTGTATATATATATATATATATATATATATATATATATATATATAAATACAGTGTAGTCAGTGTAGTGTAGACTATATTTATATATATACATACACAACGCTGTATCCTGGCCTAGGCCAACAAGGCCCAGGCCTAGGGCAGCACTTTGCAGGGGGGCAGCACGGAAAGAGTCCCCACCAGCTTCTGCTATACTGTTAGTGCAGCACCAGTCTTATGGGGGGGACTGGGCTGAGAGGCAAATTAGTCTAGCGTCCCCATAAAGCGGCCTCACTGCTTCCAGTATGCGGGCGGCTGGCATTCTGCAACTGGGGGGGGGGTCACCGCTTTTAACTTTGACTGTCCTTTCATCCTGGACCACAAAACTTCCTCACCGTGCTATATGTTTTCTGCTGCACCATTGGCATGGTTATATCTTCTTAGCCCTCTCCATAAAATTATCAGAAATGTGTGTTTAAAGTAGAACTATAGGCAACACTTTTTTTTTTCATTTTGGATAGAGTAAGGGAGGGTTATAACCCCTGTCAGTTTATTTTTTTTACCATCCCTGTCCCATTGCAAAGGTTTCCCTTCACTTCCTGTCCCATAGCCAAACAGGAAGTGAGAGGAAATCTATGCAAATTAAGGGAATCCATTGTCCCCCTGGCCTTCAGAACTAGTGTCCCCACTCGAACATTTCTTAAACAGCAAGGGGTATGGCCTTGACAGGAAGGGGTGGGTCATATTTAAATTAGGGGGTGCACGAGTTTAGTCAGGCCTAGGGCAGCACAAAACCTAAATACACTACTGTATATATAAACAGTGTAATATATATTATCGAGCTCCGCCTCGATGGGAGGTGTCCCGCCGACTGCTGTCTCTTGGTTGTGACAGCTGTTATATAGGCAAGGGTGGGGCCACCCAGTGACATAACCGAGTGAACCCGCCCCTTCTGATGTTATGCGCCATCAGAGGGGGATGGGGTCATTCGTTTATGTCAGCGGGTGGCCCCGCCATTGCCTATATAACAGCTGTCACAGCAAAAAGACAGCAGTCGGTGGGACACATCCCATGGAGGCAGATTATTTTCGTTTTTTTTTTTCGCTATTTTTGGGGTCCATCGGGCAGCGTGATTGACGATGGATGTACATCGCTGGACACTTTTTTTTTTTTTAAATAAAGGAATGATCAAAAACTGTTTTTTGTGGTTTTTACTTTTCGGGGGTTTGCGGTGCCCCTCCTGCAGACCCCCACAACCACCAGGCCAGGGTTGAGGGGACGAGGCCCTTATCCCCATCAACATGGGGACAAGGTGCTTTGGGGGGACCACAAAGCACCCTCCCCATGTTGAGGGCATGTGGCCTGGTATGGTTCAGGAGGAGGGGGGGGCGCTCCCTCGTCCCCCCCATCCTGTCCTTCAGGCTCCATGCTTGGATAAGGGTCTGGTATGGATTTTGGGGGGGGCCCCACGCCAATTTTTTTTTACATTTTGGCATGAAGTTACCTTTAAAATCCAGACCAGACCCAAAGGGCCTGGTATGGACTGGGCGGGGGAACCCATGCTGTTTTTTTTCCTTGATTTTTATCTATATTGCTGGGAGCTGGCACTACATTACAGCTGCAAGCAATTTTATATGACATTTTTTCCTTTAGAAATGTCATTTTGCTGTGGCACTGTAAAACACACACATATGCGCCAATTTACAGGCAGACCCCCCGGCACGATATTAAAAGGAATATTTCATTTTTTATTGTTTCACTTTAAGCATTATTTAAAATCACTGCTCCTGAAAAAACTGTTGTTTAAAAAACTTTTTTTGCATTGATACGTGTTCCCTGGAGCAGGATCCGGGTCCCCATACACTTTTTATGACAATAACTTGCCCTCCTGCTGCTGAAATAACATTTCATATCATATATAATCCTCCTTGTCTCCTAACAATAGGTGCTCCTGTCTCTGTTTTTTATTAAAAAATGCAGATTATACCTCATTTCACAGCGCCAACCGGCCGGCTCTTTCCTCCTCTCAGCGCTCTGAAATGAGGTATAATCTGCATTTTTTTTTTATAAAACACAGACACAGGAGCACCTATCGTTAGGAGACAAGGAGGATTATATAAAGTTCTTACAGTGGTTTAAGAACCACTTTAAAGTGGTTGTAAAGGCTGAAGGTTTTTTATCTTAATGCATTCTATGCATTAATAAAAAAAAGCCTTCTGTGTGCAGCAGCCTCCCTCAGCCCGCCTTACACTTACCTGAGGTCCCTTTCTGTCCAGCGATGTCCACGGGTGTCTCAGCCATTGGAGATGCTCCCCCCCTGATTGGCTGAGACACAGCAGCGGTGTATTGGCTGCTGCTGATGTCAGTCAAAGTCAGCTAGCCAATCAGGAGAGAGAGGGGGCAGGGCCCGGGTGGGGTCAGAGCAGGGCTCCGTGTCTGAATGGACATAGGGAGCTGTGACTCAACTTGGGTGCCCCTGATAGCAAGCTGCTTGCTGTGTGGGCACTAAACAGGAGGGAGAGGCCAGGATCACAGAAGAGGGACCTGAGAAGAGGAGGATCCGGGTTGCTCTGTGCAAAACCATTACACAAAGCAGGTAAGTATAACATGTTTCTTATTTTTATAGGACAAAAAACAAGAATTTACACTCACTTTAATTAAGCATCATTAAAATAAAACTAGATACTGATAATTTTAGTGGTGTTTTCTTATTCTTCTTATTGGTGGACTGCAGATGTCCTTGGGATAGTTTTTCTTTTATATACCATGTGTGCAGAATCTTGAGTGCACCAGCAAGGCTTAATCTCTTGCTTCTACTGTACTTATTATGCACATTGGGCTGCTTACAGGTAAAACTTTAAATAATTATATCCAGCAATGCATGTCCACATACATAATATTGTGACTATCTACACATTTAAATTTTTAGACCATTACCCCAGTAAAAAAAACAGCCAAAGTTCACTGAATTCTGGAACACAATGAACAATTTCCTAATTGCCTTCATTAAAATAATTGACATTTTACAGCCTCTGAAATAAGTGAATTTCGGTCTATACAACTAGTAAAGCATATGTGCAATCCCCACCTCCTGATTACTTAGCATTGCTTATCATGTTTGTATTTTTCATCTTAAATTCTAAGCCAGATGTCTCACTATGAAACATCTGGTCTCCTCCCTCAAGCTATGGAAAGACATCATATGGGAATCTTCTAGCTATCGCGCTTAACTTGTGTGTAGACTTACACAATGCAGCATAAAATGACTGTGTAGTGTAAAATAGGTTCACCCATGTATTTAGAATGTTCACTGGTGAGTAGAGATAATGAAAAAAGGGATCTTTGCTAGCATTAATTACACTGTACTCCATGTATGGGAAATCCCTACAATATTGTCTATATTAAAAGTAAATATAAGTGTTCTTGTCTTTTCTTGTACCAGTCAAATTGAACGCAGTGTTAAGTTAGACAATATTTGCTGATAAGGTAATCTTAGCTTACAGTACAGCAGTGCAAAGAGCAAAGCGGAAGCTGGCAGTGGCTGACTTCTGAAAAATTAGCCAATCTGTGTAGCACAACCTAATATCAGACATCTACAGTAAAGTTGACACAGGAATACAGTACAGAAAGCAAAGAAGCGAAACTGGGGGCACCAAGAATTCTTGACTAAAGACTGCTAGAATAATTCTAGATCACTAGACAGGTCGGCCATAGCAGGAACTGTACCACTTCAGATGTCAACAATAATCGATATGGATTTCACTTGGGTGATGAGAATATGGACAACTTGGTGTTTGCCATTACCTTAAAGCAGAACTTCACCCCAAAGGAAGTTTTGCTTTATGCCCTCCTCTCCCCTGCTCTTCTACTTTTGGTAATTTTTTTGGGTAGGGTAAGCGGGTACCTGGTTTTGAACAGTTCTGGACAGAAAGTCATGATGATTCCACCGGAAGTCCCCCCACCCCCTTCCTTGCCCCTCAACCTTCTGGGACCTCTGGTTTCTCTTTGTAGCTTGTGTATGTGCAGTGGGAAGCTAGCTGTGAAGCCACAAGGAATCACAGCTGGTTTCCCACAGTAAACATACTGGTGCTGGAGACCCGAAGAATCGGCCAGAGTGAGGATGGTGCTAGATCCTTGGACAGGCGAGTGTCCTTTTATTAAAAGTCAGCAGCTACAGTATTTGTAGCTGCTGACTTTTAATGTTTTCAAATAGGTTGAAGAACTTGTTTAGGTGTATGATATATGCCAGGTCACAGACCACAGCTTTGCTCTGCTGGCAACTTCTAGATGCAAACAGATGAAGAAATAAAGAAGAAACACAGACAGGACAAAGCTATCTTTCCTGATGAAAGCCAAAGGCAGGGTCAAGTATGGAAAACCAAGGACAAAATTACAATCAGGTAATGTAACGGCTAAAGCCAATGAGGAAACAGATACTATAGTTTGGTAAGCAACAGACACAAAAGCCACAGTATATTTAAGGACAAAGGAGGGTCATAACGAAGGTCAAGTTCAAATTCATTAACTTAGCAAAGACCATACAGCAATTTGCACACTTTGAAATTGGTATTTCTTATATATTAGGAGGCATACAATGATTTTTGTGTGTGGTCCCTTACATGCAGGAGCAATAAATGTATACATACTTCTTCCTGTCAGACATTAGTTTTGGTTACAGGCTGAAGATTTTTATGACAGGGAAATTGTTATAAAGAAATCTATATAATTTAATTAGAGACAGTCACAAAACATATTCATCAACTAACATTCTAATACCGCGTACACACGAGCGGACTTTCCGGCATACTTGGTCCGGCGGACCAGAGTCTGCCGGACAATCCGATCGTGTGTAGGCTTCGGTGGACTTTTTTTCCCCAAAAGTCCCGCCGGACCTAGATTTAAAACATGTTTTAAATTTTTCCGTCGGACTCAGTTTCTGACGGAAAGTCCGTTCGTCTGTATGCTGGTCCGACGGAAAGCCTGCTCGTCTGTATGTTGGTCCGACGGACCAGATACGCCGCAAGGGCAGGGTACTGCATCTCGCGAGCGCTGCAATAGGAAAAACAAATTTTCCTATTGCGGCGAGCGCGGGGCATACCAGGCCCTTAGGTCTGGTATGGATTTTAAAGGGAACTCCATACGCCGAAAAAACGGCGTGGGGTCCCCCCTAAAATCCATACCAGACCCCGATCCAAGCAGGCAGCCCGGCCGGTCAGGAAAGGGGGTGGGGACGAGCGAGCGCCCCCCCTCCTGAACCATACCAGGCTGCATGCCCTGAACAAGGGGGGGTGGGTGCTTTGGGGGAGGGGGGCCATGCGGGGCCCCCCACCCCAAAGCACCTTGTCCCCATGTTGATGAGGACAAGGGCCTCTTCCCGACAACCCTGGCCATTGGTTGTCGGGGTCTGCGGGCGGGGGCTTATCGGAATCCGGGAGCCCCCTATAATAAGAGGGCCCCCAGATCCCGGCTCCCCACTCTATGTGAATGAGTATGGGGGGGAGGTGCTTTGGGGGGCCCCCCTCCGCCAAAGCACCCACCCCCCATGTTGAGGCATGCAGCCTGGTACAGTTCAGGAGGGGGGGTGCTCTCTCGTCCCCACCCCCTTTCCTGACCGGCCGGGCTGCGTGCTCGGATCGGGGTCTGGTATGGATTTTAGGGGGGACCCCACGCCGTTTTTTCGGTGTAGGGGGTTCCCTTTAAAATCCATACCAGACCTAAGGGCCTGGTATGCCCTGCGACAGGGCACCATTGACTGTCAATCAAAGTCAGCCAGCCAAGCAGGGGAGAGAGGGGGCGGGGCCAGGTTGGGGCTCCGTGTCTGAATGGACGCAGGGAGCTGTGACTCGGCTCGGGTACCCCATAGCAAGCTTGCTATGGGGGGCACTCGACAGGAGGGAGGGGCCAGGAGAGCCGAAGAGGAATACGAAAAGAGGAGGATCGGGGCCGCTCTGTGAAAAACCACTGCAACAGAGCAGGTAAGTATAACATGTTTGTTATTTTTATAGGAAAAAAACAAGACTTTTTAAGTGTAACTCCAGCCAAATAAATAATTTTAAAGTTTTTTGGATAACATAATGAAAGGTTAATGTTATTAATTTGCTAATTTTTTGGAATAATTAATGAATTGTATTGTTTTCTGGTTGTCCACTTATAGTGGCAATGAAGATCTCGCTCTTCGTTATTTCCACCTCAGTCCCCCCCCGTCTGTTTAACAGTATTTAAATGATCTACTGCAGGCATTGTCATCTTTCCTTCCAGCCATCCCCATTCCGGCTTGTACACTACACTACACTAGGAGGTTTTTACATGGGCTACATTCAACAGATTTTTGGTGTAGTACTATAATCTTTCATGTGTATTGTCAATTGCATCTAAGTCCCTGGGCACTGTGTGTGTGTGTCTCCCTAAGAAAAGGTTAACACGCCTGTAACAAAAAAAGAATTGGTGATAAAGCTTCAGTGGAGACACCTTTTTCCCAGGATAACTCCTACAGGAGTGAATTTCCCTTCCTAGGGGTAGATTTTTTCTCACTTCCTGTTGTCTCCCTCCGTTCGTAAGTATCGTATGTAAGTCGGAAGTATGTAACTACCTGTAAAAGAGAATAAGACAAAACAAACATGTAAAAAACAAACATCTAGCATGGATTAAAACAAATATAGTTGCTTGTGGTTCACTGGAAATAGGGTTGTAGGGCTTAGCATGAGTAGTGGGTGGCAGGGATCTCCATGAATCTCTCTCTGAAGGTTTTGGTCTGGAGGTTCAGGTGGCTCAGGTCTCATTCCACTAGAAAAAGACAGTATGTCCACCATGACTTGGGTTTACAAGGAAACTGAATGCTTTTGCACTTGCCAGTGGCCTGCAACATTGACACTGTAAGACCCAGCTGCTTGTGAAAGATCATGTACCCAGTCACTGCTGTATTATGAGGCATGGTACCTCTGAGCACAAGAGGGCTGGGAGAGCCTGGACTCCTGCCATATCCAGGAGTCCAGGGGATGATAGTTACCCAGAGGATTGTTGGAGCCCAGGGAATTGAGGGGAATGCAGTAAAAAATACCCCGCACCTGCTGCTGAGGAAAACGAATAAAGGGTCTCTCCCCTACAGAACTTCAGGCTTTTTTTACGTGATAACCTCTATTTACCCTATGGTGAAAACACATTTGCTTTTTACAAAGATCAGTAACTTAAGGTGAAAATTATGCACAGAACTGAACAAACTCTTTTAGTGACTCATCCCTTATCAGATATCTCAGTTCCAGGTTACTTGAGAGCCAGTTTGAGCAAAAAGAAACAATCACTGTTGTGACAATGCTTTAGATAAAATACAGAGGGTGATTTACTAAAGGCAAACAGGTGAGGGAAGTTGTACTGCATGGGAATTTTCTCAGAGAATGTGGGAAATTTCACTTTGCAAAGAATGCCCAATCACATGCAGGAAAAATTAAAAACAAAAAGCATTTTTGCTTGATATGATTGGACGATGGAAGTCAGGAAAGCTTCACCTTATTCACTAAGTGAACAGGAGATAAATCATCCCCATAGTGCACTGGGATATAGAGCATATATATATACAGTATCTCACAAAAGTGAGTACACCCCTCACATTTTTGTAAATATTTTATTATATCTTTTCATGTGACAACACTAAAGAAATTATACTTTGCTACAATGTAAAGTAGTGAGTGTATAGCTTGTATAACAGTGTAAATTTTCTGTCCCATCAAAATAATTCAACACACAGCCATTAATGTCTAAACCGCTGGCAACAAAAGTGAGTACACCCCTAAGTGAAAATGTCTAAATTGGGCCCAAACTGTCAATATTTTGTGTGGCCACCATTATTTTCCAGCACTGCCTTAACCCTCTTGGGCATGGAGTTCACCAGAGCTTCACAGGTTCACAGAGCTTCTGAGTCCTCTTCCACTTCTCCATGACGACATCACAGAGCTGGTGGATGTTAGAGACCTTGCGCTCCTCGCCTCCTCCACCTTCCATTTGAGGATGCCCCACAGATGCTCAATAGGGTTTAGGTCTGGAGACATGCTTGGCCAGTCCATCACCTTTACCCTCAGCTTCTTTAGCAAGGCAGTGGTCATCTTGGAGGTGTGTTTAAGGTCGTTATCAACTGCTTCAGTATGTCACAGTACATGTTGGCATTCATGATTCCCTCAATGAACTGTAGCTCCCCATTGCCGGCAGCACTCATGCAGCCCCAGACCATGACACTCCCACCACCATGCTTGACTGTAGGCAAGACACACTTGTCTTTGTACACCTCACCTGGTTGCCACCACACACGCTTGACACCATCTGAACCAAATAAGTATATCTTGGTCTCATCAGACCACAGGACATGGTTCCAGTAATCCATGTCCTTAGTCTGCTTGTCTTCAGCAAACTGTTTGTGGGCTTTCTTGTGCATCATCTTTAGAAGAGGCTTCCTTGTGGAACGACAGCCATGCAGACCAATTTGATGCAGTGTGCGGCATATGGTCTGAAAACAGACAGGCTGACCCCCCTTCCCTTCAACCTCTGCAGCAATGCTGGTAGCACTCATACGTCTATTTCTTAACCTCCCTGGCGGTATGATTATTTCGGATTTTAGGTGCTGAAAGCGGTACAATTATTTTGCATGGAAATTTGGCGTTTTATATTGTAGGCCTGTAATTCTTAAGAGTAACACACTTAAATCTGTCCAAACAAGAGTCTAGTAGATATCCCAGGTATGATGAAGTTTCAACACAAAAACATAAATTATAATACAATAAATAAATATAAATAATTAAAAATAATAATAATATAATAATAATAAAATACATTTCCCCACGATTCACTATCGCTCAATTCTGCAAGTGTTCTAATTTACTATCGCTGTTTTCTAGCTGATCTAAAGCCACTTTTGACATAAAGGGACACTTTTTGGTTGCTTTGGACAATCTCCAGTTTCCAGGCAGAAAGAACAGCATATATCATATAAAACTGCATGCAGGGAATGGGCCAAAGCACTGGGGACAAAAGGGAAGTGAAATGATTTCATACAGTACTGTAATCTGTAAGATTACAGTGCTGTATGTGTTATGATTTGTAAATTATTTTGAATTTGCCGCCAGGCTCCGCCCCCGTGTGTCGCGCCGCTCACAGGGAACGGAGCCTGGCACGGAGAGGCTTCGGAGGAGGACAGAGCCCATGGACACTGCGGGGGACATCGCAGGATCCTGGGGACAAGGTAAGTAACACCGCACCAGGATCCTGCAATGTAATCCCGAGTGTGGCTCGGGGTTACCACTAATGGGACTGAAATTTAACCCCGAGCCACACTCGGGATTACCGTCAGGGAGGTTAAAGACAACCTCTGTAAATGACGCTGAGCACATGTACTCAACTTCTTTGGTTGACCATGGCAAGAACTGTTCTGAGTGGAAACTGTCCTGTTAAACCGCTGTATGGTCTTGGCCACCGTGCTGCAGCTCAGTTTCAGGGTCTTGGGAATCTTCCTATAGCCTAGGCCATCTTTATGTAGAGCAACAAATCTTTTTTTCAGATCCTCAGAGAGTTCTTTTCCAATGAGGTGTCATGATGAACTTCCAGTGACCAATATGAGAGAGTGAGAGTGATAACACCAAATTGAACACACCTGCTCCCCATTCACACCTGAGACCTTGTAACACCAACGAGTCACATGACACCCGGGAGGGAAAATACCCAATTTGGACATTTTCACTTGGGGGTGTACTCACTTTTGTTGCCGGTGGCTTAGAAATTAGTGGCTGTGTGTTGAGTTATTTTGAGGGGACAGCAAATTTACACTGTTATAAGCTGTGTTATAAGCTTGAGTGTAAGCTGTACACTCACGACTTTACATTGTAGCAAAGTGTAATTTCTTCAGTGTTGTCACATGAAAACATGTAATAAAATATTTACAAAAATGTGAGGGATGTACTCACTTTCGTGAAATACTGTATATATGTCTATATATATATATATATATATATATATATATATATATATATATATATATATATATATATATATATATATATATAGATAGATATATATATTACTGTATATATATCTATCTATATATAGATAGATATATATCTATCTATCTATATAGATAGATATATATCTATATATATATATTTTTTTTTTAAACAAAGTACAGTTCCAATGTTTGCCAAATATCATTAAGTAGCAAATTATCTTAAACTGCTCTTTAAAGCTAAACTTCTTGAAAATCTTTACTTTTGGATAGAGAAAGGTAAGGTTTACGCCTTAATCAACTCTTTAATGATGGCTGTGACCCTAGTTGGGTAATCTCACCACTTCTTTCATATTTCCATGCAGAATCCACAAGAGGGGGCACTAGCCTCAGCATTATAGTCTCTTTATGTCTGTAAACATAGGAGATAGCCACTTTACGCAAGATAATAAAACAGATTATTTAAGAACTAGAACCTGATTTAATCAAACAGTTTCTTAGTGAGCTCAAAAAGCTGATTGTTTCCTTCTTTGAAACACTGTCAAGATAAAACTGTTGGAAATGAGTAAAGAATTACAATGTAGCAAGCTATTAATCATAATTAAGATAGGTTTGACATGTCCTCAGGGACAAACAATCTTGTAAAATATTCCTATAGGAATATGTTCAGTTTCTTTTTAATGGCCTTTCTTCTTCAAATTAAAATACATACACTTTTGTAAGTCTAGACAAAGTGATCAAGCATCATTTTCAGTAGTATGCACTATCCTGATTTTGACTAAATTTATAACAAGAGTATTCATCATTGTGTGAAATATATGACTGTGTTAATTACACAGGGTTTTAATGCGTACATGAAGTATTTTTTTTTACTGTGTGGCTCTTTGTTTATACAGTTGGAATAGTTTAAGGTAATATGTGTAAGACTGTTAAAGTTACACTAAACAATATATTTATTCTCCAAAAGTAATCCAAACACATCCACTATTAAATTGGCTTGTAATCTATTTTTCATTAAAATATTTCTGTGCTTTTCTGCCTCCTGGTAATGTTCTCTGTGAGCTCCTGAATCTTTCCTTTTTCCTCTCACTTTCATTTGTTTGGAACAAACCCATTAGTCATGTGCACTGATCTATGCACACTACAAATCCCATAGTGCGATGTCCATAGCCCCTAGTTTATCTTGGGAGTGAGCAAGAGAGGGTGTCTGCATTCCTACATAAAGTGATACCATGAAGAATGAACGTAGCCACTCTCTAACAGGGAGTTGGATCACAGCACCAAAAAAAAAAAGGAATTCAAAGATTTGTATTTTCCTGAGTTAAGATTACATACTTGAATAGAATTTTTTTGTAAACCAGAACTTAGTGTCCCTGTAATTGGTTTTTGCTGCAGTCTGTATCTTTTGTCAATGCCAAATGAGTTGTTATAAAGGCAATCTTTTTTACCTTAATAATGCATTCTCTGCATTAAAGTGATTGTAAAGTCTTGTTTTAAAAAATAAATAAATAACAAACGTGTTATACTTACCTGTAGGGATGACCCCAATGTTCGAGTCGAATGTAAGTACCCCCCCCCCCCCCCCCCCGAACCATACCAGTCCTGTCCCAGGGGACATGTATCAATGCAAAAATGTTCTTTAAAAAATATTTTTTTGGGAGCAGTGATTTTTTTAATGCTTAAAGTGAAACAATAAAAATGAAATATTCCTTTAAATATCGTGCCTGGGGGGTGTCTATAGTATTCCTGTAAAGTGGTACATTTTTCCCATGTTTAGAACAGTACCACGGCAAAATTACATTTCTAAAGGAAAAATTGTCATGAAAAACTGATCACGGCTGTAATGAATTGTTGGGTCTCGGCAATATAGATAAAACTCATTGAAAAAAGAGCATAGGATGCCCCCCCAGTTCATTACCAGGCCCTTCAGGTCTGGTATGAATATTAAGGGGAACCCTATGCCAAATTTTTAAAAAATTATGTAGGGGTCCCCCCAAAATCCATATCAGACCCTTCAGGTCTGGTATGACTTTTAAGGGGAACCCTGCGCCAAAATAAAAACAAATGGCGAAGGAGTCCATCCCAAAATCCATACCAGAATCTTATCCGAGCACGCAACCTGGCAGGCCGCAGGAAAAGAGTGGGGGATGAGAAAGGCAATTTTTATTTTTATTTTTACCTTAACACATTCTCTACTTTAAGGGAAACAACCTTCCATGATCAGCCCCCGCTAAATACTTACCTGAGTTCAATCTCGATCCAGCGTGAGCAATGCTGCTCTCTCTCTTTCCTCACAGGACTCAGATACAGCAGCTTGAACCATTTGCTCCTACTGCTGTCAATAAAAACTTCTGAGGAGGGAGTGGGGGTGGGGCCGAGCCACGATGTGTGTGTCAATAGACAAACAGAGCCGGGTTTGAGATAAAACCTGCACGAGTGCCCCCTTAACAAGCAGCTTGCTATGGGGGCACTAGGATGGGAGGAGGAGCCGAGAGCTCTGGTGGGGGACCCCAGAAGGGGAGGATTGGGGCTGCTCTGCATTGCACACAGCAGGTATGTATAACATCTTTATTATTTTAATTAAAAAAATATCTTTATGATCACTTTAAGGATGGGTATAGACGGTTGGGTAAGACAGTAGGGCTGGGTATTCCGACATCTGAGACATTGTATTTTGACAGCGAGACTCTCCTGCACCATCATTCTGATTATTCGTCGATCTAATGATTGACTTCTGTCAAACAGAGAGGGCCACACACAGATCAAATTCAGCTGGTCCCTGCTGAACCTGCCCAATTTTGATCTGTCTGTTCCCAGCCTAAGACCTATGAGGGGCCCTTAATCATTTTGTATATGACTTGATCTTTGCAATTCCAGAAAACAATCCCTTAATTTTTGGAACTATATATTACAGCACTATTAGAGCTTTTAAACATGCTGGAATTGCTTTTGTTGGAGACTGTACATTTTTATTTTGACATGGCTCTGCTACCTTACACAGGCAAGCAACAATATTTAACATGGGCTTTTCTAATTATTTCAATCAACTGTTTGTGCATGGGCTCATCTGATGCAATGTCTAGCAGCAGCAAAATTGGTGGATGTGAGAAAATCCTATTGGTATTAATCATTTTTTTTTCTCACCAAAACTTTGGCTATTGACTCGTATTGGATAAAAAAAGTTCTTATTTAGCCCTTATTTTGGATTGGAAAGTGAAGGGTTGCCATTTGTCAATCAAGCCTAATCAAATCGGGGCTTTCAGAAATATAATACATCCAAAACATGTCAGTATAACATTATTAACGTACACTATATTACCAAAAGTATTGGGACACCTGCCATCACACACACATTAACTTTAATGGCATCCCATGGTCGGACATTGATTGGACATTCCGACAACAAAATCCTAGGATTTTTTCCGATGGATGTTGGTTCAAACTTGCTTTGCGTACACACAGTCGCACAAAGTTGTCGGAATTTCCGATCGCCAAGAACGCGGTCACGTACACCACGTGCGATGAGACTATAAAAGGCCATTTCAGAACCAAGCGCGGCACCCTTTGGGCTCCTTTTTGCTAATCTCGTGTTAGTAAAAGTTTAGTGAGAGACGATTTGTGCTTTTTCAGACTCGTGGTTTTCAGATCGTTTTCTGCTGTTCAGTTTGTGCTTGTATCTGCTCTTCAGTGCGTGCAGTGAGTTTGTATTTGATTATTCATTGCATTCTTGTCTGCTCGTTGCTGTTTTTCAGGTCGCTCTTCACAGGCCTTGCTGTTCTTCAGTGCATTCTGTTACTTCGTTCTGAGCAGCCGACCGTTTTCTAGCCATGTTGCGTAGACGTACTCCTCGTGGAGTTCATGCTGTGCGGGGCTTAGTGTTGGGGTCCTGACCTTGGCACAAGTCCAGTCCATGAACAAGGTGGGGAGGAGTTCATGGACCAAGAATTGGTTGACCAGTTCTGTCATATGCCTTTGCTCCGTGAGATCCGTGAGAATACTCCTGATGATTTCAGGAACTTTCTCCGGATGACGGACCCCGTATTTCACCGTTTGTTGGCTTTGCTGACCCCCTATATCAGCAGGCAGGATACCTGCATGAGGCAAGCCACCACTGCGGAGCAGAGGCTCGTCGCCACCCTGTGGTACTTGGCGACAGGGAGAAGCCTGCAGGACTTGAAGTTCTCAACAGGCATCTCCCCCCAGGCTCTAGGGATCATTATCCCAGAGACCTGTTCTGCCATCATCCAGGTCCTGCAGAAGGAGTATATTAGGGTAAGATTTTTATCCTTTAATATCATATTTTATTGTATTTAATGTTTGCTAATGTATTGTATTTCTTTCCTCATTCCCTAATTACCATGATTGTAATATGCTGTGAATGTCCCCTTTGTTCTCATGCATGCTGGATTTTTATGTAATTATTTTTGTTGTCCTTCATACATATTTGCCTTCACTTACCTCCCCAGCATGGTCTCCTGGCCCTATATTCACCTCATGTAGTCACTTAACAATTTATTTTATCAGCTCCATAGTAGTGCTTTACCCCAAACACCCCCTAAAATGTTTAGAAATGTGATTTGTGCTTTAAATTCAGGCAGAGTGCCAGAGGCTTTTTTTGGGTGTCCCCAAATCATTTGGAACCCTCCCTCCCCCAACTGCTAAGTCAGCTCATACCAATTCTCTATCTATCCTCAATCATCTATCTGCTGACTTTGCCAAACCCATACACACTATACCCACCTCTTTTGTGGTCAGATTTATGGATGAATTCCCCAAAGCATGTAGTGCAAGGGCCTGCCTGTATACTTTCAAATGGTACTGTTTCAAGTTTTTGTATACTATTATTATCTTGATAGGTAATAGCAGAATGTCCAAATGTGCTCAAATGTGTACAGTGTGTATTTATATCTTTGTATTATGACACTTCTTACCTGTCCAGTGGGCTGCCAATAGTGTAACTAAGGGGGGGCTGTTCAAAGTAATACCCATTATTTAGGCATTTATTTAGGCATTCATATCTCAATGAAGTGGAGAGGGTTACCTGTCCCAGAGTCCCCCCCCCCTATAATGTTAGAAATGGCCCAGGAGAGGGGGGGGGGGGATCTGATAGGTGTACCTTATACTTTGGTCTTAAAAAATTCCCTTGTAAAAATGTTAGCTTGATGTTGGGCAAGAATGTTTGTGTCTAATCTGCTTTCCATGTTTATGTGCAAAATGACTAATTTTTGATTTTATTTTGACTCCACAGTTTCCTTCCATGCCACAGGAATGGCAGACTGTGGCCTCCCACTTTGCCCAGCGGTGGGACTTTCCTAACTGCGGAGGGGCAACTAATGGGAAACCCATCCACATCGTCCCATCACCCAACTCAGGGTCATACTATTACAACTACAAGGGGTTCAATAGTATTGTGATGTTGGCGGTGGTGTCGGCTAATTATGAGTTCCTGTATGTGGACGTGGGGAAGAATGGCCGGATGTCCGATGGTGGTGTCATCGCCCAGACA
This sequence comes from Aquarana catesbeiana, assembly GCF_042186555.1. Classification (NCBI taxonomy): domain Eukaryota; kingdom Metazoa; phylum Chordata; class Amphibia; order Anura; family Ranidae; genus Aquarana; species Aquarana catesbeiana. The sequence goes on from NC_133326.1 coordinate 103,853,849, forward strand.
GAGTTTTACAGGCATCTCCAGAATGGCAGCTTGGACTTGCCACCTCCAGAAGACAATGTGGAAGGACTCCCATTCGTCTTCTTTGAGGATGAAGCCTTTGCGCTGGGGGACCATCTTATGCGGCCATTCCCGATGAGGACCCTCACCCCGGACCAGAGGGTTTTTAATTACCGGCTGGCCAGAGCCAGAAGAGTGGTGAACACGTTTGGAATCATGGCCAGCCAGTTCCGCCTATTTCTTACACCCATACATATGGCGGAGTACAAACTGAATCACATTATCCTGGCATGCTGTGTTCTACACAACTTTTTACGGAAACATTCTGCCAACTATGCTGGCTCAGTTGGGCCTGAGGCCAGAATTCCTAATGAACCAACCCTGACGGCGCTTGAAAGTGGTCGTCCTGGCTTGCCCTCCCTGAGTGCCCGTGATGTCCGGCTAAGATACCTTGAGTTCTTTGCGGGTAGGGGGGCCATCAATATGCCAGACAATGTCTAAAACATTTTTTTTAAATAAAAAAAAAATAAAACCAAGGTTTGGTGACATTTCCTGCTTGTGTTTGTTTTAGCTGACCCTGAGAGAAATGTGGTGAGTCCTGAAATTGGTGTGATTGTGTAACCTTACAAAGCACTGTTGGGTGTTATTTCCTAAAGGCAAAGACACTTTGCACTACAAGTGCACTTGAAACTGCACTGAAACTGCACTTGTAGTGCAAAGTGGATTTGCCCTTAGGAAATAACACCAATTGTCACAGAAAACACCCATTACAGCACAACAAAAGTTTTGTAGCGTTGAGACAATAATCCACACAATCTTGATTAACAATCTTTTTAATACCAGCACAATCACATATGCATTTAGAAAAGGTTTTTAAAACAAACCAACATGTTTGTTGTATAACAATTTTTGGGGTCACATTAGAAAAATTAGAAATGTCCATTTAAGATAAAACAGCCATGTTTAAAACCAACAAGAAAGACACAAATCTTGAACTTACAAAGTTCACATTTGGTAGAACTTGAAGGCAATATCAGACATGAGTATTTACAAACTGAGTTTGATATTGCGTTCAGATGGGGTGAAGTCACCCCAGGAAAAGCCAAATTTTGAAGATGCACACAAATTTAAGAATGTCAACATGTGCTAGCTGCCATCATGGGGGATCAAGGGACGTGTTTTGGGGGTGCCACCTCTTCCTCACAGCTACTTTATTATTGAGGAAGGGGTTGCACCCCCAAAACGCATCCATTGATCTCTTGTGATGGCAGATAGCACATGCTGACACACTGTGTGCATCTTCAAAATTTGGCTTTTCTAATATTTTTTTTAAAAAATGCAAAAATTTTAGCACACCAAAAAACAAAGGGATTTGGAGGGCTTTTAAACTCGCCCTAAAACATCAATGATGTTCTTATTTTTTTGAAGAACATCATTGATGTTTTTCTTGATGTTTTCCAATGCAACATTACACCCCATGATCTCCCCAATCAGGATCTGGGAACTTTCAGAGGTGAAAGGATCAGGATCCACAACATCACGATCACCTAAAAAGAGAGGATCCAAAAAAAATAACAGGTATTATAAATATGCTGGAATCCATCTCTTACCTGAGCCTGGGGTTGCAGACACTCACCTGTTGTGGTGCCAATTTCCACCACGTCTTCCTCCTCCTGCTCTTCTTGTCTTTGGGGGATTTCCCCTTCTTCCAGAGGTGGGGGGTCTCTGGTTTCCTCGGATGAGGGGTGTCCTCTGAGTCTTTTATCCCCAATGTAAAAAAAAATAGGTATACTTAGCACACAGATATTTAATGTCAGAACTATAAATATGAAGCATTGCTTAGAAGTGGGGTACAATTGTCTATTTTGGCAGAGTTCCAAGATGTAGCATTTTTATTGTCCTTTGTCAAGCTTCAATACTTTACCTGTCTTGTACAAGCTTCACAGATGGAGACCCCCCTATAGTATACACTGGAGCACCTGTGTGGGTCCCCTAATAAAAAGGGTGTTCTTGTGTCCCACACTAGTGCTCCAGCGTCCAGATGTGAAAACTGCTGCAGAGTGTCCTCTCCTTACACAGAATCTAGTTGGCATTTCATTCTAGTAACAAACACATCTACACCACCCAATTCTTTTCACACAATTAGGCCCCAAAAAATGATGGCAATTGCATATGGCCAAATGAACTATGTTTGATACAAACGAATAATGTGCCCATGAACATGAAAGTTGCCATTTTAAACTGGATAACAGTTATTAAGAAAAGCACATGGAGCAGCACGAACGTAATAAAAATAAAGAATAGGAACACAGCACAACTACTTACTTTTTTGCAGCACTCTCCAGATCTTTCTGTACTGCTCGTGTTCTCTTAATTTGAGGTCCGACCACCGCTTCCTGAGCTGATCTTTCGATCGTCGTACCCCGAAATTCCGGTGCAGACTCTTGACTACTTTCGCCATTATCTTGGCCTTTCTGACATTGGGGTTGGGGTAAGGTCCATACTTCCTGTCATAGTCGGCCTTCTTCAGGATGTCCACCATCTCCAACATCTCCCCAAAGGACATATTTGATGCCTTATATCGTCTCCTTCTGGATCGGGATGTTTCAGGCTCTGGCTTTCCTCCTCCTCCTCGTTACTGTAATTATCTGACACCTGCTGTGTTTCCGCCATGTGCTCTTCCCCCACTGCGCCGAACGAGAAGGGGCGGGGAATAGACTAGAAAGAACGTCAGGGGCGGGCGGAGTTTCATGCATGTGCAGTGTCTATAAAGCGTAATACGCGTGCTTAGTACGTACGATCTGTGAGTGGAGGAAGGAGTAACGGAGGCACGGATCGTGATTGTGAAGGTAAGATTTAACATTGGGCCTATACTGCTTCTAGATTGAGGCCTGTATTTGCACAAGTTTAGTAGACTTTAGGCTGACATTAGGGTTTGTCTTGTGTTGTGTTTTGCAGTGAAAATGGATATCTTTAGAGAGGATGAATTTATGGCCAGTCATTGATATGTACAGGGAGCTGCCTTGACTGTGGCAGATAAACCACCCACATTATAAGAACCAAACAAAGAGGAAGGCAGCACTGGATAGTTTGTTGGAATTTGTGAACACGGTGATCCCCACAGCAGACATCACCTATTTGAAGGTTCTAATTGGTGGCCTGAGGAGCACTTATCTAAAGGAGCACAAGAAGGTCCAGCATTCCCAGAGACCCAGAGCAGCAGATGACATTTATGTCCCCGGGCTCTGGTACTATGACAGGCTGCATTTTCTGGCAGGTCAGACTGAACCTGGCCCATCACTCTCCAGTCTTCCTTCCACGCTTCCTCCCCCCTCCCAGCTGAGGCTTTGGACGCCCAACCTGGGCCTTCCAGGCAGCAACATGTGGAGGAGCCCAGCTTGAGCCAGGTATAGCATTCCTCTAAATATTTCTGCTTGTCCAATCAATGATGTTAACTAGATGTTAGTTTGGAGTACTAATTTATGATTGTGATTGATGAAGCAAAAACTAAAACCATGTCCCTTTTTCATACACAGGGAAGTCGCAGCCAGGATGTGGCCAGGCCAAGCAGGCTGCCTGATATGCAGGTCCCTCCCCTACACCTGCAAAGACAAAGTGTCAGGAAGAGGAGTACCCTGGAGGAGGCTGCCATAGGCCTCTTTTGGAAGGCTACAGAGGCCCTGAGAAGCCCCCACACTGTGGAGGAGGACTTTGCTGGCATAACTGCCTGCAAAATGATGCGGATGGAGGAGGGCCAACGACTCTTGTGTGAGTTCCTAATTTTTGAAGCTCTCAATAAGGGGTTGAGGGGTGAAATAACATGTGCTACCCACATTTGTGACCTCACACATGGTCCTCCTCCTCCTCCAGGTCCTACTCCTCCTCCTCCTACTCCTCAAGGTCCTAATCCTCCTGCTGGCACATCTCCCACACCAGAGCCACAGAGTGGAAGGAAGATTCTAAGGAAGACCAGAGAGTGATGGCCCTGGGTTCAGTCTGGTCTGGCAAAAGATGCAGGATCTTGTAGTAGCACAGCCTGAGGACACAGATGTCATCTGCTGCTTTCCGGATCTCTGGGACTTCTGGACCAGACTGCACTCCCTTAGATATGGACTCCTCAGGCCACCAATTTTGCTGGTAAATAGTTGATGTGTGCCCTGGGGGTCAAAGGCTTCGCCAATTTCAACTGTTTCTCCAGCGTTGCCACCCTCTTTGTTTGGTTCTGAGCCCTTAATAAAGGAATTTTTGTTTCAATTATACTCGCCTATGTGTGTTTTCCTTCAAAAAGGACAGTTTGTTTGTGAGGATTCAGGTACATTTCAAAAATACAATGTGAAATTAACAAGGGACACCAACACCAAACAATCTCCTTGAGAATAATACAAGATAATAATGGTGTTGTGGTAACTTGACACACAAAACACACACAAAAATATTATGGAGTAAAACACAAAAAAAAAACAATAAAAACACAGCCTTGAAAAAAATACAAACACCAAAAAAAATAAAAAAAACAGCCTTGAAAAAACCATAAAATATTTAAAAACAACCCCAAAAAAATTTGGTCAGATGTGACAAATGTAAATACATTGAGGGAATCCCAATTAATAATAAAGAAATAAGTTTGTGAGAAGTCTGTGTGAATATGAGCAGCAAAACTACTTCATTCTTCTCACATTATAAAGAAGAAGAGAGTGCGCTGCATTAAACTATTTTTGGATTTATATAGAAAATTGTGCCAACTCCTAAAAAATCTAAGTAGTGCAGCAGCCAACACAAACAATCTGACTATTGTGGATGTATGAAGTGAAATAAAGTGTGGGGCTAATAAAGAAAATAATGATAATCAAACAACAGTGATATCTGAAGGGAGGGTACAAGGCCCTAAAATGTGTACCAATTGGACTCGTGATAGTCTCATAGAGTGTGTAAAGGGATATCTCTTCAGAAAACACCACAAAACAATTAAACAATAAAAATATAGGAACAAATACATATGGTTATAAACATGTCCCTATCCAATGTATCAGTTGTGAATGGAATAACCTACTTTAAGAATATCTCAAAGATAGATCACAAATGGATATATAGTGAAACAAACATCAATGTGATGTGCATTAACCCAAAAATAAAGTGTTCATCAAGACAATACCCTGGTATGAAGCCATGGATAAATTAAAATAGTGAATGTGTGCAGATATTTAATGTCCGTCACTGTGCAGTGGGGTAATCACAAAATCGCAGTGACACCCTAGGTGCATACAGTCCTCATATATGGTAAATGGAGACTGTTGAAAGTGTCTCTGCATGTAGATGGGTTCTTCTCTTGATATGGTGGTATTATCCCAGAATAATAAGCATAAAATGCCCTTACCAGAGAAGGTGGACTCACAGGCCCTTGGCGGTGAGTCAAAAGAGCTTGTACCGTCAAACGGTGTAATGCAGCGAACCGTATGATTATCCAGATCTGGATCCCATCGGTGGACCTGGCTTTGAGAAGACGGACCATGTCACCGAATGGCGTATTCCCTGGAGGGGTTAAACCGGGCTCGGGTGTCTTCTATGCTCAGCCTCGATCATCATTCGGAAAAGTCACCTCCTCAGCGACCATCCATATGGTTAGGCAAATAAGAGAGAAAAAACTTCCACATAGTGTACATCCTTTTTAAAACGTTGTAACGTTTATTGGCATCAAAAATATTTTCCAATAAGTATGCAAATATATAAAAAATGGGCAGTAAAAACTTGGCTCAAAATACAAAAAAGGTACAAAAAAAGTACAAAAGAGTAGCGCAATAGGTGATGGTGGGGGTAAAAACACAAGAACCCGATGCGTTTCGTCCTCTAAGACTTCTGCTGGGGTATTGTACCCTCCCTTCAGATATCATTGTTGTTTGATTATCATTATTTTCTTTATTAGCGCCACACTTTATTTCACTTCATTAAACTATTTTTGACATTGCAGCGTGACGAAAGTGCTGTATCCATTCCGAACGCTAATTTTACCAGACCGAGCTGTTCCGTCTCGGAATTTCTTCTGAGCATGCGTGGCACTTTGTGCGTTGGAAATGGCCACACAAGGTCCGAATTGACGCGATCGTATTTTGTTGTCGGAAAATTTTATAGCCTGCTCTCAAACTTTGTGTGTCAGAAAATCCGATGGAAAATGTCCGATGGAGCCCACACACGGTCAGAATGTCCAACAACACGCTCCGATCGGCCATTTTCCATCGGAAAATCCGACCGTGTGTACGGGGCATAAGAAAATCAGGCAATCACTTTTGTCCTAAGAGTTTTCAGACATTTTTCGCATATTGTGTACACAACTCTCGATAGCCGATTCAGAATTTTCGTGCGAAAATTCCCAAAGGGGCAAACTCCAAAGTTTTTCTCTTACGGGAACAGAACAAATGATTTTCATTAAATGTGCACCGTTTTCATACGATTTTCATACAACAAAAAACAGAAAGGAAAGACTGCACGTGATCAGAAACAAACAACAACAAAAAAGCATTTGTCGTATGAGAATTTTCGTAAGAGTTTTTGTACAAATTTTCTTTCATCGGTTCCAATTTGCTGTGAAACAACGAGGAAAATTGGACGATTGTGCGCCTGATTTTCTTATAGCGTGTACCATACTTACAGTCAGGTCCATAAATATTGGGACATCGACACAATTCTAATCTTTTTGGCTCTATACACCACCACAATGGATTTGAAATGAAACAAACAAGATGTGTTTTAACTGCAGACTTTCAGCTTTAATTTGAGGCTATTCACATCCAAATCAGGTGAATGGTGTAGGAATTACAACAGTTTGTATATGTGCCTCCCACTTTTTAAGGGACCAAAAGTAATGGGACAATTGGCTGCTCAGCTGTTTCATGGCCAGGTGTGTGTTATTTCCTCATTATCTCATTTACAAGGAGCAGATAAAAGGTCCAGAGTTCATTTCAAGTGTGATATTTGCATTTGGAATCTGTTGCTGTCAACTCTCGATATGAGATTCAAAGAGCTGTCACTATCAGTGAAGCAAGCCATCATTAGGCTGAAAAAACAAAACAAAAAAAAATGGATTTCCCATATCCCTGAATATTGCATTTTCTTAGATGCCCATCTAATGCCACGTACAGACGATCGGACATTCCAACAACAAAACCGTGTTTTTTTTTCTGACGGATGTTGGCTCAAACTTGTCTTGCATACACACGGTCACACAAATGTTGTTGGAAATTCCAAACTTTAAGAACGCAGTGACGTACAACACATACGTTGAGTTAAGAAAAATGAAGTTCAATAGCCAGTGCGGCTCTTCTGCTTGAGTCCGAGCATGCGTGGACTTTTGTGCATTGGAATTGTGTACACACGCTGCCTTGTCGGAAAATTTGAGAACCAGCTCTCAAACATTTGTTATAGGAAATTCCGACAGCAAATGTCCGATGGAGCATACACATGGTCGGAATTTCCGACAACAAGCTCACATCGAACATTTGTTGTCGGAAGTTCCGACTGTGTGTACGGGGCATAAGAGTTTTTTTAAATAATTAATACTCCCCACAGACACCACCAACTGTTAAAGGGAGTTCCGCATCCTTCATGCTCTGAGAGTAAAAAAAAAAACCCATGCAGTTTAAGGTTAAAGAGGAAGTAAACCCTGTATAAGTTTACTTTAAGTGAAGTGACCCATTAAAAACCCCCATTCAGAATTGAATCTGCTGACTTATAACCAGTATAAGATGGATTCTGATTGGCTATGTTTCATTAATGCTTTAAAGAATTAGCATCTAAGTATGCAAACTTACTGAAAATGCATTACTTCTTAATGCATGAGTTAAATTTAGGCAAAATGGGTTGTTAAGAGATAATTTAGGATAAATTTGCTTTTGCTCTGAAAACAAAGTATATGCACATGTAGTTAACCATCTGTAATACTGGTTTAACATAATAGCAAAATCTAACAGTACGTACATCAAAACACACACATTATATGAACAGTCTAAAGTGTCTTAAAGGGAAAGTATATGGTATGTATTTATTTTTTTATTGATTTTTGTATTTATTTATTTGGTGGTGAAGGGGGGTAACAATATATTGTATCCTGAAAATGTACAAATGTTAAGCCAAAACCTTTTTTTTCTAATTTTGTATAGAATGAAGAAGGATTAGATCTCATTTGGAGAGCCTTCCCTCACTTTCTGTCTGTGCTGACAAAGGTTTTAGCAGGCAGGAAGTAAGGGAAATGAGGGACACAGAAAAAAATAAAACCACAAGCGTAATAGTCAGTTTGAAACACTGAAATTATATTAGGACATAGACTGCAGTTCCCACAACCAGCAGATCTAACACCATCAGAGCCCTGAAGAAGAGGCAGTCCCAATCGCCTAAAACATATTGGCTATGTTTTATGTCATATGCCAATAAATTGATCATTGTTCTCCAACCAGCTGAAGACTAAAAAAGTTGCTATTCACATATAGGGATCACCACCTACTTCCACAATCTTCACACTTTTGAAGGTATCCACTCAGGAGGATACTCATGAGCCACCACAAACCCACCGACCACAGGTAAAGTCTACCGCTACCTCACACATAAACTACAACAATAAAAATGTGATCAATGCTCTAGCCTTCCCCTTCTGTGTTAAAAAAAAGCATTTTCCTTTCTGTCTGCTGAAAAGTTTCTCTCACTTCCTGTCCACTGTGTCCAGTAAAACATTGTCAACAGAACAGCAAGTGAGCGTAAATCTCTATATTGGAGCCCCAAACAGCTTTTCAACCTTCTTCGCTCAATCCAAACAAAGAAATAAAGTTTTGGCTGGACATACACTTTAATCATTATTTCTGAAAATAGTTCCTATTTTTACAATCTTTCTGTGCTATACATATTACAGTTGTTTATAGTATGCCAATTTCTAAGTTTCCTTTTCTGCTGGTCATTTCTACATCAAAAAGCATTTCTGCCATTTTCAAGGTTAATCTGCTTCAAAGCTTTGGATCACATTAAAGTGGAATTTCACCCAGTAAACAAAGCTCCCTCCTCTCCACCTCTCCTCCCTTCTGCTATACAAATAGCATTTTTTATCTATTTACCTTTTTTTTAAGGAAAGCGCTCATGCTCGCCCCTCCATGCCCATCACTTGCCTAGGTAAATGATGTGCACTTTTCTTGCTGTGCCTTCTTGGACACACATCACATATCCCAGGACACATAGTCCTTCATTCACAAAGGAGGAGTGGGGTGGACCAAGCGACATGTCATCGGGACGGCCACTGGCTGAACTCATAAGAACCTGCAGCCCCCAATGACGGCACAAAGAACATGACAGAAGAGGACTGAGTGATGGCAGAAGAGAAGAGGATCTCAGCAGTACAACGCAGGATCTGCTGGATAGGTGAGTATCTGAACTTTGCTGAACCCACCTCCTGGGAAGCAGGGGCTGAAGATCCGCTTTAAGATCAGCACAATAACTGCTGTACTATTAAGCAGAAAGCACAGCATGCACAAAAAAGGTTGCCCCAAGTACGGTACATATGGCTAAAAAGTAAAAATACACAATGCCTGTTTGTGATTTAATTTACATTATTGTAAGAACAGTAACTTTATTATAAAAAAAGCTTAAATATACTATAGATTTTGCTTACAATCAATGCTGCATTTTGCTGTATCCTTGATTGCATAATATATCTCCCAGTGAAGAATCTAAAAAACAATTAACTTATCTTAAATAAAAAAAATTTAGTTTTAGGACTGATTAAAAATGCACAGAAGCCCCATGCTGAAAATGGCTAGCAGAATGTGTCCCATTCCACTATCAAATATGAACATTCTATTTTATTAAATCATGCCTCATCTGCAAGTGTACTCCAGTTATACCTTAATGTATCCATAAAATTGAGAGTAAAAGCTGTTAGACGAACCCCCATTGCTGACTTTAGATTTTGTTGTGTATTATAGGTTGTATCTCATGTTAGTGAGGCCCCAAAGGATTTAGCAATTAGCATGAGGAAGGCAGTATGATAATCAGAAGAAATTAATGGTTTAAAAGCATAATCTCTGCATATCCCTCAAGCAGTGTTCCATGCAACTGAAATAAAAAGGACCTGTAATTGATTCTTATTAAGTGTATTATCTGCCACAATTGTTAGTCAGTGACAATGAATTGAAATTCATGCATCTTTGCAGTTTCAGAGGGCTTTTAAATTAGGGACACTTTACCTTTGGGTTTTTAAATAGGGATGACTATACACAGCCCAATAACAACAGTAACCATTGCACTGTATGAGAACTATTCTTTCAGTAATTGGGCTATGGGCTAAGGAACTCAGACCAGGGCAGTAGGGTTAGCAGACAGCACTAAGCGTCAATATGTACAAATCATATTATAATGTTCCCATTTTTTCCACTCTTCTGTCCGCTTCTGATATGCATGTGATCCTTAGAAGGGTCACGGGGCTCCTTACAATCCAGGAAAAGTGAAACCATTTTTCCTTTTTTTATAGCCACGCTCAACCATTGCAAACAACGGGGGTGTTTGTGGACTATATTGAAAGGGTTGTATTTTTCTTTAAGACGCTTGTGAGCTGTGCCCAAGGGAGTAAGTTCACACTATTACAAACTCCCACTGTACCACATCCTAACAAATGTATTAACAAACAATGGAGAAGATATGTTACTCCACAAGACAATCAGACTTTACAGGTACAATATAGAGTGAACAAAGCTCATTATAAAACTATACCATTTTATTAATATGTTCTTTAAAACAGATGTGCTATCCCCCCCCCCCACACTTTTTTTTCTGTTCTTCCTGAAAACTTCAATAAAAATATTGAACAAGTAAATCATAAAAAACAATTACCGGTATATATGGACGGGATTGAATCCCTGCCAAATGCATATTAAACGTTCAACAATTTTACCGTTTCACCTTGTGAAAAAGTCCAACAATCCTTCTCATGTGCTGGGTCAACACGTTTCTATGTCAACACGCTCATGTCAACATGTTTCTATGTCAACATGTCCCTGTGTCTCTGTATGATTAATATGGGTTGGATATCCTTTTGAAGAGGTCCCAACAATTATATGGTTTTATAATGAGTTTTGTCCACTGTATATTGTACCTGTAAAGTCTTATATTTTTGCGGAGTAACAGATACCTGTTTTCTCCACTCATTTTTACTAATAAGTTCATAGTTAGCTGGCAGCACTAAGCCTAAAAATATACAAATTGTAACAAAATATTGCTGTGTGCTTCTGGTGTGCATGTTGTATTGAGAGAATTGAGAAGGGTCTTCACAACTCCGAAAATGTAAAAACCACCTGGAACTTGTCACCCTCTGCAACCAACCCCTACTTTCCTTTCTGCATTGTCTTTATGCTTAAGTGTTTTAATAAAATTAGTATTATATATTATATCTTTTAGGTACTGTGGACTCTTTCCCCTTTCACATCCGGGTCACTGATAAGAAGTCCAAGAAAACAGCTATCCCTCACTGCTTTGATCCTGGGTAGACTTAAAAAAAAGAGAAAAGAAAAGATGAAGGCTGAAATTTAAAGCGCTTGCCAACCAGCCGCCATCATTATACTGCGGCAGGTCGACACATTCCCACAAACTGCCGTAGTTATACGTCAGCCCTTTAAGCGGGGATAGCAGGTGTGTACGTGCGCCACTGCACTGCGGGGGTGCCGATGCATGTGGCCGGCAGTCGCGATGACTGCCAGCCACGTGCAATGCAATCGTGGGCATGAGAGCCAGAACAGGGACACACAAATCCCTGTTCTGTGAGGAAAGGAGAGACAGATCGTGTGTTCCTACTAGCTAAGAACAATGATCTGTCATCTCCTCTTGTCAGTCCCATCCCCATACAGTTAGAACACACAAGAGGGAACACAGTTAACCCCTTGATCACCCCCTAGTGTTAACCCCTTTCCTGCCAGTGACATTTATACAGTAATCAGTGCATTTTTATAGCACTGATCGCTGTATAAATGTCAATGGTCCCAAAAATGTGTCAAAAGTGCCCGATCTGTCCACCATAATGTTGCAGTCCTGATAAAAATCTCTGATCACCGCCATTACTAGTAAAATAATATAATAATAATAAAAATTCCATAAGTCTTTCCCATATTTTGTAGACGCTATAACTTTTGCTCAAACCAAACAATATATGCTTATTGTGATTTTTATTACCAAAAATATATAGAAGAATACATATCGGCATAAACTGAAGAAAAAAATTAGCTTTTTTCAAGAAAAAAATTGGGGATAATTATTATAGCAAAAAGTACAAAATATTGTGTCTTTTTCAAAATCAATGCACTTTTTTGTTTATAGCGCAAAAAATAAAAACCGCAGAGCTGATCAAATACCACCAAAAGAAATCTCTATTTGTGGGAAAAAAATGATGTCAATTTTGTTTGGGTACAGCGTTGCACGACTGCGCAATTGTCAGTTATAGCGACACAGTGCCATATATCAAAAAAGGGCCTGGTCATTGAGCAGCCAAATCTTCTGGGGCTGAAGTGGTTAAGGTAAATTAATCAACCAATGGGATACAAGTTTTTATATTTATTTTATAAGTTCTAAGATCTATGTTCTTGTGCTCCAGTTTGGCTCTTCAAACTGTTATCTTCCTTCCTCCCTTGCTGTCACTTTATTAGGGTCTTCTCACCCACATTTGGTGGTACCTGGTGGTTGGTACAGATATTTGGTGCTTGAGCCTTGAAAGACTGAGCAGGTGGTTAAAGTTTTAACGGTGGTCTGTGTGTTTAAAGGAAAAGGTTTGGTATAATAAAAGTTAAAGGTTGTCATATTTGGTTTTAAATCCAAATAAGGTAGCTGTAGCCATACATTTCCACACTTCAATTGCCTGGTTATTATTGTGAATGATTCTATTGTTACTATGTGGGTGGTATTGGGCTGGTGCAATCCCATGTGAACAGCAAATGGGCAGAGTTGTATTTTTACAAAAGACACTTGTGGGTGAGTGCCCAAAGCAGTAGAGTTAGCTGGCAGCTTTTACAGGAATAATCACATGACATGGATCAGAACTTGTACAAAACAGCATCATCATTTAGGAAGGTCTAGTTCAGCACAATGTCTAAATACAGTCCAAATACTAATTGTATACAGGGATTTTTAAACATGTTGAACAATGTCTGTGTGATCAATTGCTAAATCATTTACTTTGCTAAGAGAAAAGGGAATGAACTTTTCACAGCACAGCATCTGCACCTGTTAGTTGGTAGGGGGCATTCAAGTGAGGACAAGCAGATTTCCCATCATCTGTCACTAGAAAGAGATATATTCATCTTTAGCAAGCTAAACACTTTTGCAACTAGGAGGAGAACTCAGTAAGCTCATAAATGTGTTTTATGTATCTTTAACACTATAGTGTTAGCAGAGGAGCATCTAGCTTGTGTTTCCAATGGCTAGGCTGCTTTTTAGAGGAAGCAATGGACAGGCACAGCCCAGCTTTAGACATTTAAACATTTATATTGAATCCTGGAAACACTTTCAAATTGCATGGTTGGGCAATGGGCAGCAAACATGCCATCAAAATGACATATCTCCCCAAATCGCTATATGTGTTCTGAATCCTGTGTGTCACCTGATACCAATAGCATCCATCCCTTGGCTCCTTTTATGTTCTATTATGAAAACTTTCAATCCCACCATAGCTTTCTGTCTTTGGGATTCAGTCAAATTTTCAGGGGGCCTTTCATCTTTTTACCTCCCTCTGTTTAAAATTCTCCATGACCCACTGTTTTATTCTAGTATGGAGTATTCTTCTTAACTTAAGTGGTTGCATAAACACAGTTTTCACAATATCTACTCCCTGCTCTCTGCTAAGGATATTAAAACCTTCCAGCAGCTTTGAAAGTTGCATGACATCCTCTTGACTGAACATTTTTAGTAGCCATTATATACTTAACTTACTCCATATCCACCCAGCTACTTACCTACTCCCCCCTTTTGAAAATAAATGTTGATCTGACCCTCATACTTCTGATCTGATATCTTTAATTTACGCCTCCAAAGCAGGGTTTTTGATAACAGAAGTGACATTACACAACAATTCGATTGGCACATTTATTACCATCTATCCTTCTACCAGCTTTCATACCTTCACCCAGGCACAATGTTGCATATTTGGTTGAGCTGCCCCTTTGTGAATAGACTTTGTACATAGGGTTACAGCCTCATTCAGATTTTAAATCACACAAACCTTGTAAGGGCATACATGAAGCATTAACTCATAAACCCATTCCTACTCTATTTCATTTTGAATGTGCACTAGTCCTTCATATTTTCACTGCTACAAAATAAACTATTACCAAAGTTTGGAAAACACCAATAAGTTTTGAAGCCAAGTAAAATTGTCTCACTGGAAAAATGATCAAAGTGAAATGAACAGCTATCTTAGCTAATTCTTATTCTAAATTCCTCCTAATATGGCAACCATTGATATCTTTTTCTTAAAGTGGTTTTAAAGGTAAACTCTTTTTTAAGGTTAAAAAACCTTTTAATAGTAGCTCACCCCTCCACCCCAAATATTCACCTGAGCCCAATCTCCATCCAGCGCTGTGCACATCTGCAGCAGCTCTTTTGCCCTCTCCTTGTTCTCACAGGCTTGACTGAGAGCCATGGGAACCATTGGTCAAAACCTGTAAGCAGAGGGGGGGGGGGCAGTGCCAAGCTGGGCTGTGTGCCTGATAGACGCAAACAGCCTGGCCTGGGATCAGGCACGTATGAGTGCCCCCCTAGGAAGCAGCTTTTAGGGGGGGCAGCCTGGAGCGCCAGCGGGGGGCCCAAGAAGAGGAGGATCGGGGCTGCTCTGAGCAAAACCATTGCATAGAGCAGGTAATTATGAGATGTTTTTTTTTTTAATGTAACAAATTTTAAGCTTTACAATCACTTTAACCTCATGATTTTATAACTGTTAACAATTTCATTGCTTGGAGAGCTAACCCCCCCAGGACTCCCACTTTTCCTCTCTCTCTTCCCCATTCCTCTTCTCCACTGCTTTTTTTTCTTTTCCATTTCAGACTATTCTTGTACTCGTACTTGTCCACATTCAACATCATCTCTTACGTTACATCTTCACCATCTACACTTTGGCTTGCTTAGTTTTGCACCTTCTATCCCTTATTTGTCATTATGCATCAGTAATGCCCTGTACACACAGTCGGATTTTCCGATGGAAAATGTGTGATAGGACCTTGTTGTCGGAAATTCTGACCATGTGTAGGCTCCATCACACATTTTCCATCGGATTTTCCGACACACAAAGTTTGAGAGCAGGATATAAAATTTTCCGACAACAAAATCCTTTGTCGGAAATTCTGATCGTGTGTACACAAATCCGACGGACAAAGTGCCACGCATGCTCAGAATAAACAAAGAGATGAAAGCTATTGGCTACTGCCCCGTTTATAGTCCCGACGTACGTGTTTTACGTCACCACGTTTAGAACGATCGGATTTTCCAACAACTTTGTGTGACTGTGTGTATGCAAGACAAGTTTGAGACAACATCCCTCTGAAAAAATCCTAGGATTTCGTTGTCAGAATGTCCGAACAAAGTCCGACCGTGTGTACGGGGCATAACAGTTACATTAATGTGGATAAATGTTCACAATTCCATGTTATAAATACTTATACATATCATATGTACACTCTTCCGTTCTGTCACCCCTTGCAACAACAAGGTTGCCTCCAAGCCATTTTGCATTGTTATGATTCTCCGAATTAAAAAAGTGGGCTCTTGTTTCACAGAGGTGGTATTTTGGGGGTGCATCAGTTTTTATTTTATGTTGATAAACCCTTTTTGAACCTTAAAGCACTGCGTTCACTTATTGCTGACCATCGTTTCTTGGAGCTGCCTTTTGTTCACAAAACTCATTTGAAAGAATGAAAGAACAGTGTGCACCAAAATCACCTCACATTATATCACTGCCCCCCCCCCCCCTCCATTGCCATTATCATTGTAAAAATAAAAGGCATACTGTACACCTTTATTATTATCCCGGATTTAAATCCTTCTATGAAAACAGCTACCTGTGCATCCTACTGTACATTTGGCTTAGTTTTGCCTTCCACTGGTCAATTTTTACTTAAGCTAAACTATGTCTTCTTTGATTGGACACTTTTAGTTCCTGCTGCTGACATATTTTACAAGCTTCTAACATCTGTGGACTGACACTTTATTGGAGACACAATCAGGTGTTTTCCTACAGTAATTAAGATAATCAAACCAAAGGGGATATGGATCAGCTGGATCACTGAACAACAGTGATACAGTTGTAATGAGCATGACTAGCCTGAAATGTAGAGACACTATGCAAAGGCAGGTGTTTTCATACAAGAATTAATAGTATCTACCTGAAAATGTTGGAGCAGTGTTGAATTGGCCAGAGGCAATACAATTCTAATAAGCAAGACCAGGACAAAATATAGAGACACAAGGCGCAAGCAAGTGTGTTCATACAAAGATAAAGGGCATCAAATCAATGGAGATATAACTGCTGCATAAACATTGTTCAGCACAATTTTAATAAGCAAAACTGAAATTTAGAAACACAAGGCAGGTTTTCATAAAATGATTAAGAGCATCAGCCCTCAGATTAAAGCTGTGCAAAATTTACAAGTGGCAGGACAGTTTACAATGATGAAGGCAGAAAGTACGTGACCCAGGGGTCCCAAATTTTGTAAAATGTGGGTAGATTATCTTGTTGAATAGTAGTAATTTTTTTTATAAAACATGCAAATGTGCATTCATGATTTAAAGGCTTCTACAGAGAGGATCTGTGATTTCCAGGCTTTAGCCAAGGTTTGTTTAGCTGTTGTGAAACTTTGAGTGAGTAAGAAAGATTCAGTTTTGGTGCAGAAGTGTGGTGTTTCAAAGGGCTTCCCATGGATTAATGTTTAACAAGCAGCCCAAGATGGTAGATATTATACAGTAGACACATTGTCAAAATTGGTTGCTGATAGGGCAGGACCACCAAATATGGTAAGTGATCAGGGCAAGCCTTAAAACAGCAGGAAGAAGAACTATGGAACACCATAGGTACTGGTGTTGGTACAAGATACCAGCACATTAATACTTTTTTATTTCTAAAAAGAAAGTAATAATCCTCAGCTAGCCAGATATTTTCTCAGCACGTTGATAAAAAAAAAACCTTCTACTATTTCTGTGATGTGAAGGCTTGTTTGTATTGTGAAGGCCTAAGAGGTATGGAAAGGTTGAGAGGGGTAATTATTCTAGATGAGTGGGGGGTATTTTTACAGACACAGTGCAAAGGAGTAATTCTAAGTGGAGTGTCCGTATGTCAAAAAAGAGAGGACATTTAGTTTTTGAGTTGCAAGTATTGGAAGATTTCAGAAGGTGGAATAGCATTCATATTTTGCTGGGATTCAAAGGATTTTGAAGACAAGGGAACATTTGAGAAAAGAAAGTTGCTGCACACTACAAGTAGATCAGAGAAAAGGGAATTGTCCCCCAAGGAAAAGGGGTTTTCTAGGCAGCAGGCAATATATAAGGGTGACACTCAATTTAAAAAGGATTGATTTTATTGAAACATAACGACAATAAGGTAAAAACATGAGCTGTGGTACAGGAGATACTTAAAAGTGCAGGAGCGCATGTAAAACTACACACAATTATACAAACTGTCAAGCGCGTGGATAAGTGCTGACGCGTTTCGACCCCATCGGGTCTTCTTCAGAGGATATGTGTGCGCTGTAGAAAAGATTTGCATGCATGAAAATTATATCAATGCAAATGTACAAAATTATGTATATTAGATATAAAGATGCAAAACAGTTTAAAGCATAGTTACCAATCACATGTGCATAGCCATTTCTCCTGAATCTGAAGCTTTCAAAAGATCTCCACCATCCGGCCCCAGCCCAAATCCCCCCGGCCCACCAACACCCCAAGGGGGGGGGGAGGCCGAGCACAACTGCGCAACTTACGATGGATTACAATTGTGGAAAATGCCCTATAGTTGGCAAGGGGCATGTGGGCCAGCAGCATCTGCAACCTGGACATCAAGCAACAGCACTAATTAGTGCTTATAAGGAGATATAACTGAGATTTAATTCTAAATATGTATACTTGAATTGGATAAGACGGTTAATGATAATAATTATAGTTTTAACCAAGTTTGGCTATTTTACCTAATTGTCACAACAAGTAACATAAAAATGAATTGTGTACTTGATAATCAAAAATTCTAACATATATCCAGTTATAGTGGTAAGACTCGAGGAAAAAAGGAAACAAGAATAGATAGGTGGGAAAAGGAGGAAAGGAAGAAAAAGAGATAAAAAGATGTAAAAGGGAATGGAACACACATCGACAAGTGAGGAATAGGTGGGAAGGAAGGAGAGGGATGGAAAAAAAAAAATGTAATTAAAATTGGTAAAAGACAGGGAACGGGAGAAAAGTGGGGGGAAAGACAAAAGGGGAAAAAAGAGGAAGGGGAAGGGGAAAGACAAGGAGAAGAGAAGAGAAAAGATCAAGAGAAGGAAAGAAAGAGAAAAGGCTGGACATAAACAAAAAGAAAAGAAAAAGAATTGAGGAATAGATGTGCAAAGTGAACACTGCTGAGAGTGGGAGGTGAACTCAAAACAAAAAGGAAAGTGCATAGTGGACAAAAATGTGAAATGAATCAACACTGATGAATGGAAGAAAAATGGGGACGTGAGTGAAGAAAAAAGAAGTGAGAAGTGAAATAACCAAGTGAAAAGTGAAGATATGACAAAGTGAAAGAATAAATAGGGGACAATGAGTGATGACTGGAGTGCAAAGGAAAGGGGAACAAGAGATGCCGAAAGACGGTGAATGAAACCCGTAGAATATATACCTTGGAGATGCAAAGCGTGTGAGCAACACACCAATAAGGAAAGAACAATATTTGTGGTTGCACAGAGTAGATTATTGAAAGCAGAAAACTGCCAGATCTAAAATAGAATTGTTAAAAGTATTTGTGTCACTATCAATTATTAAGGGAAATGCGGACTGTCGGTGCATGAATGTGCAGTGTCGGGTCCAACCTAAAAAGTGTAAAGGAATAACATAAGTTACCTTTCACAGAAGTGCTCCTAAACCGATGAACTTCCTGCTAGAGCAGTGGGGATCAAATGAAGGATCCCACAGCGAACTGCCCACATTAAAGAGGAGTTCCAGTCAAAAAAAAAATTTAAAAGTCAGCAGCTACAAATACTGCAGCTGCTGACTTTTAATTGGACACTTACCTGTCCCTGGGTCCAGCGATGCGGGGGATCACAGCCCCGCTTGTCTCCCCCTCCGTTCAGCAGCACCAGCAT
The DNA here is from genome assembly GCF_042186555.1 of Aquarana catesbeiana. Classification (NCBI taxonomy): domain Eukaryota; kingdom Metazoa; phylum Chordata; class Amphibia; order Anura; family Ranidae; genus Aquarana; species Aquarana catesbeiana. The sequence continues at coordinate 103,873,180 of NC_133326.1, forward strand.
TGCAACTGTGGGCGCCGGGCTGTGGCTTCACAGCCTGGCACCCACTGCGCATGCGCGAGCGGCGCCGAGCGCCATGATTGGCCGCTCAGTCACCTGGGACCTGTAATGGGTCCCAGATGATTGACAGGAGGGAGGGAGCAGAGCTGAGCCCTTCCTGTGCTGAGGGGGAATTGATGTCACCAGCCCAGGCACTGGAAGAGGCAGACTACGAGGGACCCCCTAGCAACAGGCATTTAGAGGTGAGTAAAAAAAAAATATATCCAAATGTTTTTTTGTATTTTTTTTTAGGATTTTTCATGTAGTTTTTTTTTTGGGTGGAACCCCACTTTAAGTATCAAAGATTAGACACCAATTGTTGCTGAAATCGGCTGCAGGTACATGTCAGCCACCCCCACCCTACATACCTATACAGGGACAGTGCCGATGGTGTCGGCACTCCGCATGTAATTCATCCGGGGTTCCGGAAGACAAGCTGTCCCGGCATCGCCGTCATTTCCACCGCAAATGCATGGCGTCGTGAGGTCAACCATGCATGCGCGGGCATGGACACGGCACCCGGAAGGATCCGGAATGCCGCTGGCAGGGGAAGTCACGTCCAAGAAGGTCCAGCCCTCTAGTGGACGTGTGAATAGGCGCAGGGCCCTACGCCTGTCTCCCCCTGCCAGGAAGAAACACAGTGGCAAGGCCAACCCCCCAAAAAGGAGGTGGCGAGGCCGGGGACCCGGATAGGGACTTGGGACTATTAAATTATATTAATATTACATATCATCATAAATAGATACAGTGGAGGAAACACATTTTTTTTTCCCACTACATGGGGGAAAGAGATATAGTATAGGTACAAACAAACAAATAAGCTATAGCAGAACAAAAAGCAATGTATAATTTATACCACAATAAGGACATATTTAATGTGTTTTGCCTGAGGAGAAGCATCGCAGGAAAGGGGCAAATGAGATTGATTTATTGAGTCCAGGGGGGTGACGTGGCCTGTAACTGGAAGATCCATTTTTGCTCCTTCTGAAGCAGGACCTTGTTCCAGTCGCCTCCCCTGTCTGGTATCTGTGCTTTGTGAAGTGCTGTGAAAGTAACATTAGGCACCTTCTAGTTATGTTAAAAAAAGACATGTTTCCCGATTGGGAGATATCGATTCCCAATTTCCATGCTGTACACGTGTTTGGATATTCGTCGCCAAAACTCTTGCTTGGTTTTGCTGATGTAATAGGATTTATAGTCATGTATTTAGAGTAAATTGTAGATTATATTTTATTTGAATGCCACCATTCAAACCACTGTGTGGATTCAATATAGGGGGTTATAGAAGGCAGGATTACTCCTCAGGGTTCCAGCAATGTTGAGTGGGGAAACAGCATATGCTTCCAAACTTGCCCACAATGTAATGTCGGTGTGCGTGTGAAGAAGGGTGAATTGTGCGATTTGGGCAACAAAGTAGTAACTCAAGTATTGGACAATTGTTTTGTAAAAAACAGATGAGTTTTCCTACGTTTGCAGGATGCCTAGATGAAGTTTAAGATCTTCTGCATTTAGTACAACATTTATTTTGGAACTTGAAAAGGAAGGACTCAAAAAAGTGTAGGAGCTTAGAAAGAAAGGTAATTTTAAATGTGGCTATATAGTCCAGGAAGCTTTGGTAAGTGGAGAATTATAAAGTTGGCATTATACATACCAGACATAGTATGTGATATGTGATCCATTGGAAATCATATAATTGATGGAGAGAAAGAACTATTGTGGTTGGCAGAAAGATATCAGGGTTTTGGCATGTCTCCCATGACAGTGTCCAGCTTCACATCCCTTTTTTTTTGTGTGTGTTTTTTTAACAATAGGTTGCCTATTAGCCCCTAAAATGGCACAAAATAACCAACAAGATCCCCCCCCCCCCCATAGATTTCAATAGGACTCATTGCAACAATTCAGGTTTGATAAACCCTGTATGAATGTAAACCAGGAAGATTTGTTTATCACTGCAACTATCCATTTATGTTGCTGTTGTCCCTAGGTTCAATCCAATCTAGGTGCAGCACAACACTTCAGCTTGCTGTGTAGATAACAAGAACATGGAGATAAAATGTCTGATCTTGGCGCAATTCACTAAACCAGTATGAAAAAAGTACACCTGATCATCTTCTTAAAATATAGCTGCCATGGAAACAAGTTATAAAGTTCTTGCATTGGTACCTGGCCCCTGGTTTACTAAACTTCTCATGACTTACTCTCCACCTGCTTCCGTGGATGTTCAGAAGCAGGCACACACCATCACATATGGTGAAGCTGCTCAATAGGCCAATCTTTTTGGACTGAAATTTTCCAAATACTTACCAGCGGTCAGGTTCAAGGCTTAATCCAATTAGGGCCCAAGAATGCACTGTGCAGCACAAAGTGCATTGTGGGGTGCTTCGCGGGTGAACATTCCGTCAAGCGTCCCGTAATTTTGGGTGTTCACCGATCAGGCAAACAGGTGATGTTCGGGCCAAATTTTTGTTTGGGCCGAATCGTTCACCCAACACTAGTGCCTGCAGTAAGCGCTATATAAACTGTATGTAGTACAGCTAGTACAGCTACAAACATTATGCAGAGCTGTGTTCCAGCAGCAGTACAGGGACTTCTATTCCCAGAACAAAATCGAGTCACAGAATCTATTCACAGGAAGCTTTTTATGAATTAATGCAAGTCTTCCACCGATTGGCTGAGGTGGAGAGGTCGGAGGATGACATCCCGATCTCCACCTCAGCCAATCAGAGGAAACCTTGTATTTACTCATAAAAATATAGAGCTTCCTGTGAATGGCTGAGCAGTGCTCAGCCGGCCTTGATTATGTTCCCAAGAATGGGAAGGGAAGTCCACGTAACGCTGCCGAAACACAGGGCTGTCTACATACAGTTTACACAGCGCTGACAGTGGGCATATCTATTACTGAAGGAAACAACTGGTTTATACCAGCTTGGTCCAAGCAAACGATTTAAAGTTAAATGAAACCTGAAGTCAGACTTTACCTGAATGCAGGAATACTGTATATAAGTGTGCATAGTAGTATAGTGCCACTACATCTCTTAGGGGTTGATTTACTTAAGGAAGTTAGACTGTTCACTAAGCAAGGGAAGTTACACTTTGAAAGGGAATTTGTGCCAAAACGTAGTGAATGAGGTGAAACTGTGCTGACTTCCATCATCCAATCATGTGCAAGTAAAAATGCTGGTCCGTATGAGTGACTATGCCTGGTTGCTATCCTACAGAACTCCTCCTTGATGTAACATCTATATCTTATAACAAGTAGGGATGAGCTCGATGTTCGAGTTGAACGTAAGTTCGACTTGAACATCGTGTGCTCGCCCGTTCGCCAAATTTAGAACGTTATGGGGCGTTTGCGGGAAATTTGAGCACTTGCAGAACGGCTCAAAATGCACTGCGAGATCCCAGGGCAATGATGGCTGCTGATTGGCCAAAGCATGCACCTGACCATGCTTTGGCCAATCACAGCGTGCTCTGCTGTGAGAGCCATGAATGGCCAAAGGAAGAGTGCCTTTGGCCAATCATGGCTCAGGGGGCTAAGTCCACGCCCCACACTATGTAAGGCTGCTTTCATAGTGGCCGTACATAGTGTAATGAATGAGAGCAGCAAAATGACATTTCTAAAGGAAAAAATTTCATTTAAAACTGCTCATGGCTGTAATGTATTGCCGGATCCCAGAAATATACATAAAAATAATAGAAAAAAATGGCGTGAGTCCCCCCAGTCCATTTCCAGGCTCTCCCCATGTTGAGGGCATGTGGCCTGGTATGGTTCAGAAGGAGGGCGCTCTCTCGTTCCCCCTTTTTCCTGTGGACTGCCAGGTTGTGTGCTCAGATAAGTGTCTGGTATGGATTTTGGGCTGGACCCCCCACACCATTTTTATCTATATTACCGGGATCCGACAATACATTACAGCTGCAAGCAGTTTTAAATTACATTTTTTCCTTTAGAAATGCCATTTTGCTGTGGTACTGTTATGAACATGGGAAAGATAAGCTACATTTAGCATTATTAAAAACACTGCTCCTGAAAAAATGGCCATTTTTAAAACTTTTTTTTGGATTGATACATGTCCCCTGGGGCAGGACCCAGGTCCCCATACACTTTTGATGGCAATAACTTTCATATAAGCCTTTAAAATTAGCACTTTTGATTTTTCACATTCGTGTCCCATAGACATTAACTGTGTTTGCGTGTTCGCACACATTTTTTGCCTGTTCTTATGTTCTGCTGCAAACCAAACTGGGAGGGTGTTAGACTCATCCCCAATAACAAGGATACATAGGTGCAATGACAAAATGACAAAGATATTATTGTGCAAAAAATTGGATAAACATCTATCAATGCAGTTGTCCAGTGACTATAATTATTAAAGTGCATACATTGATATAAGTGCAAAGTCTTTTCTGTGCATCTACCTCCTGGGGGTAGTCAACGATCCACACTCACCAGATATGTTGGACTCCTTCACCATACAGCAAGAGGAGTCTACCGTGCATGTGGGTCATTAATGGGGACCACTACCCAATGCAATCTCCTCTGTGGGTGTCCCGGTTCCCTCTGTGTTAGGTGACCTCAAATGATGGCTCCAGAACTCCACTGCACACTCCCCTGCACCTGGAGTTCTGGAGCCATCACTGGAGGTCGCCTAACACAGAGGGAACCGGGACACCCACAGAGGAGATCGCATTGGTAAGTGGTCCCCATGAATGACCCACATGCACGGTAGACTCCTCTTGCTGTATGGTGAAGGAGTCCAACACATCTGGTGAGTGCTGATCGCAGACTACCTCCAGGAGGTGGATGCACTGTCAGGGACATGGCATGCGCAGACGTGCAGTAGTAGGTGCCCATCTTGCCAGGCATACGCTAAAACCTATGCGCGTGCATGGGAACATTGTCGCTAACAGGCAAACGCACATGCGCATGCACGAAAATATGTGCACACATTAGCCATTAACGCTGGCTCCAAATGGCCTATATAAAGACAGTAGCTGCACTAGTGCAGTGCTGTCTGATCTGCAGCTTTACCCTGTTCTGATCCTGTGCCTGTATCTGATCCAATATTTGACCCGGCTTTCTGACCACTTTGCTGTCTCCAGTCCTGACCTTTGGCTTGCCTTGACCCTGATTATTCCTGCCTTTCTGCCTGATTTCCTGTTGCCAAGTCCAGCTTGAACTCTGACCATTCTCTCAATAGAAAGGTCTCTCCTCCTAGATATAGACACTTACAGCAGATGTGATACCACTTAGAGACAAGTTTAGTTTGTTTTCACTGAAGCAGTATATCATTTTGCCATGATTATACAACAATTAGATTTGATCATCTAGATGTACACGTCACTGTTCACCATCACCAGCTATTAGGCAAAGGATAATAAAGTCAGTGCAGGAATATATAACAGTTTCTGTGGGGATAGCAAGAAAACAGACATAACCATACACTCAGTGACAGAAGTCTAGCATTCCACCCATTACGATAATTCCAGCATATTGCAATTATGTGCCTAATTAAAATTAAGAAATTAGAGCATAGTTAAAAGGAATAATATTTTGCTCGTAGCTAATTTCATTAAAGTATTAATGAGCAGGACTCATTTTATGGCTAAAGGGCAACTACTTTCTGCAGAACACCTTCGTGCTAGCTAATTTATTCATGCATGAAAAACAATCCAATGAAAAATGACTGAACCGGGAACTGCTGGTCCTAATTAAAATATTTAAAACACCATGTCTATTCTGCTCAATCTAGCCAAATACCTAGGCTAGAAGCCAGCATGGTGCCAATTAACATGGAAGAAGCAAACACACAACACCCACAGTTTCTGATTAAAGTGCATATTATTGTACCATACAATATATTGTTGCACACATATATGTAAATGTTTAATTAACCCATGTCTAAATTTCTGCAATATCTAGCAACTGATGCATTAATCTTCAAACAACCCAGACCAATAGCAGATACACTTTTATTTATGGTGCTGCACAGCAGTCAAATATCATTTGGGGTAATCTTGTAAGCTTCACATTCAAGTATTTCTCTTGAGGGAAAAAGTAGGAAAACTGTTTTTTTTTCCTGAAATGCTGTATAAGACAGCGTAGACTCTGTCAGATGCCAACGGCTTGTGAATATGAGGCAGCAGTGGCATAGCCTTGGGTGATACAATGCTAATCATTAATAATAGAAGCAGTTTCTGGGACCAAGATCTTTCATTAGTCTTGGATGGCAACTGACACATCTAAAAGCAGCTCTGCTGCTAGAGCCAAAGACTTGACTGTAAGCAGGAAGTTCAGCACGAGCCCACCAGAGGACACTGAAAATAATTGTCACATTGGAATTATTTCAGCAACTACAAAACTTGCAGACTACTAAGGAAAAAAAGATGTTAACTTTCTTGCTTTGTTGATACACCATGAGAGATAACTAAATAGATTAAGGCATGGCATACATCAAGATTAAAGGGTCTCCCAGGCTTTTCCCAGCATGCCTTAGAACACATTTAATGTACAAATATTACAGTTACACAAAACAATAATGTAGACTAGTCTGGGCTGTATTTAGAGACCATTCTGGATTGTGCACAAGGGAATGATAATGTCAATTCATACAGATTCTTTCCATGTAGTATTTTGAGCATTAGAGTATTATTGTATAATACAATACAGGAGGCACTACAGTGTTTGCCTTATGTGCAGAAAACAAACAATGCACCAATGAAGAGCCTGCATCAGAAGAGGAGCTGACTGTATGTTACCTTCTGCACCCATCTCCACCTAAGTTTTGCTTTATAACAAAGTTTTTGTTTTTTTTAGATAACCAACCAAGGCAAAAATAAAATGTAATTATGACCTCAAAACATCTTTTTCTTTTCAAATTTTTTTATCCACTGAGTGTTGTGTGATGAATATGTTTTATGTGTTTATTTAGGCAGAAAGATCTGATTTGAACAGAATGATAGAAGTGTCCAGAAATGAGGCCTTCCATTGATCTAATTCAATGAAATCATAAGATTATATGCTCACCTTTTATTTCAGTGAGCAAAGTCCACAGACATGAAAAAGATTTCAATGCTTTACATATATAACTATTGATACATAGTTGGTAAGGTTGAATAAAGAAATCAGTTCATCTTGTTTAACCTGAGTGTGTGTGTGTGTGTGTGTGTGTGTGTGTGTGTGTGTTTGTGTCACTACCATTTTCCATATCCCTATACATAGAGATCACTAAGAAACACATTTAAACGTTTTTTGAATTCATCTATACACCCCACTGACACCACCAAGAGTGGAAGGAAGGTCCACATCCTTTCCTCTCTAACAGTAAAGACCCCTTACAGAGTTTAGGAATTAACAGTCTCTTGCCAGACCAGTGGTTTTAAAAACTCAAGTTTTTTTACCTTCATGCATTCCATGCATGAAAGCAAAAAAACCTTCTGTGTGCAGCAGTCCCCTCAGCCCCCCCAATACTTACCTGAGCTTTATCGTAATCCAGCGATCTACACGAAAGCCTCGGGATCTCCGGAGACTCTCCCTCCTCATTGGCGGAGACAGCAGAGGGAGCCAATGAGAAGAGCGAGGGAGCGGGCTGAGTCATGACTCTGTGTGTGAATAAACACACAGAGCAGCAGCTTGGGAGCAAGTCTGTTCAGTTGACACTATAGCAAGCTGCTTGCTGTGGGGGCACCTAGCAGGAGGGAGTCTGGGTACTCGACAAGAGGAGGATCGGGTTTTCTCTGTGCAAAACCATTGCAAGTATAACGTGCTTGTTATTTAAAAAAAAAAAACTAAGCCTTTAATACCACTTTAATTGTGTGGCCACATTTCTTATTTAGAGAACTTAGGGTAATTAATTTCCTCTCAATGCTAGAGTCACTGTTCAAAGATTTGTATATTGTGATCATATTCCATCTTAAGAGTCTCTTCTCCAGGGAGAATAATTTTAACGTCTGTAGTTGTTCCTCATAACTGTGGTCCTCCAGCCAGCTTGTTAGCTTTTTTGACCTTCTCTGGACTCTCTCCAGATCAGTCACATTCTTTCTGAGGATTGGTGGCCAAAGCTGGACCTCACACTAAAAAGGTGGCCAACCAGAGTTTTCTAAAGTGGTAGAGTTTTATCTCATGAGTAAATACCCTTTTTAATGCATGGTATTAGTCAGCCTAATTTTATTATTATTATTTATTAGTCAGCCTTATTTACTGCAGCTTGGCATTGCTGAGTCTGTGATCTAGTAGGACCCAAGATTATTTTCCTTTTTCAATTTCCCCAGAGTTTCTCCCCCTAGTGAGTAACTTGCATTCATATTTTTAGCTCTCAGGTGCATTATTTTACATTTTTCAACATTAAACCTCATCTGCCATTTAGCTGCCCACCCTTCTACTTTAACTAGGTCTTCTTGTAAAGTTTCTATATCCTTTTGTGAAGTTTTTGCCCTACTTAGCTCTGTATCATCAGCAAACATAGATTGAACTATTTATTCCAATGTCTATATCGTTGATAAACAAGTAAAACAGAATTGGTTCCAGGACAGAGCCCTGGGGCACACCACTAACAACTTAGAAAATAGACCAAAGAAAATATGCTATTATTCACCACCCTCTGGACCCACTCCTGTAACCAGTTTTCTATTCAGGTACATACAATATAATCAATGTCAAAATACCTCAATTTGTAAATTAAACATTTTTACGGTACTGTTTCAAATGCCTTAGCGAAATCTACATCCATTACATCCACAGGCCTTACTCTATTCAAATTATAGCTTACTTCCTTAAAATGTTAAGAGATTGGTCCAGCAAGAATGGTCTTTCATAAATCCTTGTCGGTTACTACTAATGATACTACTAACATCAGCAAATTCTTGTATATGGTCCCTTGTCATTAGTTTGAATACATAAAATGGACATTAGGCTTGTTATTCTTCAGTATCTAGGTATATATATCAGCCTATTTTTGAATATTGGTACCACACTAACTTTTGCCAATAAGCTGGCACCATTACAGTCAGAAATCTGTCCCTTATGTAGCGCTGGTAGATTTTTAATCTACCGCTTATAGGTAAATCTTGTGGGTTACTTGTTAGGTGAAGTTAGATTTGCCTCTGTTCCAGCTTGGCTGAGTTGCGTGTAGTTCCACACTGTGCCGGTGGGTGTTGTTGTCACCATGGGCTGGTGTTGGAAAGGCAACGTGTTGAAGCGTATGAGTGCTCCTCTGTCCCGGAGACAACTCGGTGGAGGTGGTCCTCTGAGTTGCATTCTGGGAGAGGGTATTTATGGGACAGACGCCATGTTCAGGGGTTCATTTTCAGCCACCTGCTGGCCCTCCTGGCCGACAGGTATGCGTTAAGAGTACCACCTCATGGTCCTCCGTTCCGGAGGCCCACGTCGCTGTAGCGTGTGGGTGGGACCAGAAGCCTATCTGGGGCCTACCACAGCCGCAGAGGAATGGTCCTGAGCTGTCTATCCTGCGTGAAGAAGCTGGACAACCAAGGAGATCCCAGGGGAGGACCCGTCATGGAAGGATCATGCAGAGTGCTGGTCCGGGGAGGGGCCTGGTGACTTGGTTGGAGGACGTATCCTGAAGTAATCTTACTGCATAGTACTGCCGGGTTGGCTTAAAGGTTCAAGTACTGTGTCTGACATTCATCGCAAACCAATACATCCTGTGGCAGAGGATCATACGGGTTTTATTCCAAACAAGTCTGTGGCAGAGACTTTTGTTCGTGCTGCGTACTGGCTGCTAGGTTAGTGAGAGAAACCCATCCAGGCGGGCAAACTACAAGTGTTCAATTCCAAAGAATGTTCTGAAGAATACTAAGGAAAGGTATTTGAGCTTCCCTGCAACTTTCCGTCTGCCTCTTTCCTGCTACTTCCTTTACTACTTGTTCAATAAAGCATTGGAAAATATACTCAAGTGTTTGGTGCCTACATCATCCAGAGGTAAACTCAACGGGACCCTAGACCCGGTGCCGGTGAAACAGAGGTATCGAGAGTAAAGGTAACAGCCCGCTTTAAACCAGCAGCTCCACCAAGAGTTAGTGCTACACTTAAATTTAGAAACAATAGCATAAACAAGTTCTTTAAGAACTTTTGGGTGTAAGTCATCGGGTCCTCGTTATTTATTCAAATTAGGTTTGTCTAGTCTTTTTTGAACTCTGTGTTTCTGTTAGCTACATGGGTACATTCAATATAATGTTATTAATATTACTGTAATTTTTGTGGTTTTGACAAAGCACATGTCAACACGTCAACCTTGTCTTTCCTCTCCCCCTGCCTGTACCCATCCAGTGCTTTTATGATGATTTTTCAATAAAGAGACTGTTTGTACTATTTGTGTGGGTGTGCAGTCTATCCGATTTTTCTGTTCTACATGTGACTGCTGCAGTGGCAGGGCGTGCACCCTACCCTACGGTATTCACCTTTGGACTACAACTGATGCCGACTCACCTGTGAGCAGAGGGATTTCTCAACATTACTGTAAAGTTTATTATAGAATATCTCTCCTTTTCATTTCCATAAACTGAGGAGAAGAATGTATTTAAAACAGTTGCCTTCTCCACTTTTATGGGGCCAGTATGTTCCAAACTAGCATTTTCACTATTAATATACAATATTTGAAAAAGAATTCAGAGATTTTATTACTCTCCTCTTCAATGTGTCTCTCATAATCTATTTTAGCTGCCCTGTTCATACTGTTGCATTTCTTACTGCCTTCTTTGTAGTTTTTTTCTTGTTAGTATGCCTTTTTATGTTAGTATTTAGCCACCCAAGTTTAACTTTTGTTTTTTTAGATTTGTTGCCCATTGGAATGCACTGTTGAATGTCATTGTTTAATATGTCCATAAAGCTCTCCCGCTTCTGTTCGGTGTTCTTTATTGCAAGAATTTGATCTCGTTTAGTATTATGTAGTAAGGAGTGCAGTTTACTAAAAATTGTCTATTTTTAAATTTAGTGTTCCTATCTTACGCTTGTAACTTCTTTTCCTATAATTTATGGCAAATGTAATTAATCTGTGATCACTGTTTCCTAAGTCATCCCTTATTTCCACATCTGCAACTCTGCCACAAACAACTCTGTGTTGTTTTTTAATTAGTAGGTCCAGCAAAGTATTCCTAGTTGGAACTTCCACCATGATTTGACTATGAAATTGTCCTCCATCACATTTAAGAAACGATGAGCCTTAGCTGAGTGTGTAGTTCCATCTGCCCCATCAATTTCAAATTCAGCATACGTGGTCTTGCTTTATTACACTAAAATAGTTAGATGACATCTTTAGTGGTTACATTTGCTTTATATAAGACTTGTTTGTGTAAGCATTTTTTCTAAATAAAAAGAGAAACAGTAACTAAGTATCAGTGTAAGATAAATAGGCTTATAGGCCTTATTTAATAACCTGCCATAACACTTATGCCCAGTACACACGGTCGGACATTAATTGGACATTCCGACAACAAAATCCATGGATTTTTTCTGACGGATGTTGGCTCAAACTTGCCTTGCATACACACAGTCACACAAAGTTGTCGGAAAATCCGATCGTTCTGAACGCGGTGACGTAAAACACGTATGTCGGGACTACAAACGGGGCAGTAGCCAATGGCTTTCGTCTCTTAATTTATTCTGAGCATGCGTGGCACTTTGTGCGTCGGATTTGTGTACACACGAGCGGAATTTCCGACAACGGATTTTGTTGTAGGAAAATTTTATAGCAAGCTCTCAAACTTTGTCTGTCAGAAATTCCAATGGAAAATGTGTGATGGAGCCCACATGCGGTCTGAATTTCCGATAACAAGGTCCTATCACACATTTTCCAAGGGAAAATCCTACCGTGTGTACAGGGCATTAGCCTATTCCATAGCTGCTGGAAAATTGAAAAAGCACCATGTGTTAGGAAGTTTGATGAAGCTCTGCCCACATGCCATTGAATACAGTCCCTCTATATGTCAAACCAGAGTTCAGCAGCCATTCTTATATTGTTCCCAACAGGATTTAAAACCCTTATTAACCACTTCATATCTGGACCAATTTTGACACTTGCTCTTACATGTAAAAATCTACTTTTTATGCTAGAAAATTACTTAGAACCCCCAAACAATATATATATATATATATATATATATATATATATATATATTAGCAGAGGCCCTATAGAATATAATGATGGGTGTTGCATTTTTTGTGTTACATAGTATTTGTGCAGCAGTTTTTCAAACGCATTTTTTTTTTTAAAAATACACTTTAATAATAATAAAAAAAAAAAACACAATATTTACCCCAATGTTTTTGTATAATGTGAAAGATGACATTACACCGAGTAAATAGATACCTAACATGTTATACTTAAAATTTGCGTCTGCCTGTGGAATGGCTGCAAACGACGGTGCTTAAAATTCTCCATAGGCAAAGGTTTAAACACCTTTACAGGTTACCAGTTTAGACTTACACAGGAGGTCTAGTGCTAGAATTATTACTCTCACTCTGACATTCACGACAATACCTCATATGTGTGATGCATTCACCGTTTGCATATGCGTTCGGGAGTAATGTATCCGTAAGCATGGGGGGGAACAGGGTTGCTTTACATTTTTTTTTTTATTATTATTATTAATTTTATTCATGTTATGCTTTTTTTTTAAATTAACTTTATTTCTATCACAAGGGATGAACAAGATCCTTTGTAACAGCATGGGCCATGACAGGTCCACTTTATGGAGAGATCTGGGGTCTATCAGATCCCAAAACTCTCTTCTGGCCTCCAATGCAGCCAATCGGGCACAGATAGGTCTGATAGGCTTCTTTCCTGGCTGCTAACGGCCAGGGTAAACCAAGAGGCTGAACCAGAAGTAACAACATACTCTTCGCTCCCAGTTTCAATGTCAGTTCCTCTCTCTCTGTTCCTTGCAGCCATCGCCGACAGCCACAGCGCTCCCAGGCTCCGTGATCAGACGATGGAGCTCGGGAAAGGCAGTGGCAGGAGGGGGGTGGGACCCTCTTTCACCACCCGCAGAAGTGATCAAGTGGCTTTTCAGCTACTCAAATCACTTCTGCTAAAGAGGGAATCGCTGGCTGAAAAATTCCATATTTGGATGATGCCTGTGGGTGCAAGCATCATCGCAGTATAACTACTTCAACCCAAGGATGTCCATGGAAGTCCTATGGCCGGGAAGTAGTTAAATAGCATATTTTAACCACATGCGGACTGCTCCACGCACATATAATGTGGCAGGGTGGCTGCTCTGTGCCAGATCATGTACCCGTTACTTGATCTGACACTTACGGGACTGGGGCGCATGCCACTGTGACCAGCTCCCACTGTGATTGGACACAACAGGGGCGCATCAGCGGGTCCAACGGACGTGATGTCTGCCGGGACCCTCTGATCATTTAGGCAGAATGGCGGGCTGCCTATGTAAACAAGGCGGATTGCCGTTCTGTGAGAGGGGCATGTACAGATCCTGTGTTTCTGCTAAGCAGGAACTAAGATCTCTACCTTCCCTCAGTCAAAGCACCCCCCACACAGTTAGTAAGCACACCCTAGGATCACATTTAACCCTTTAATTTGCCCCTGAGGTTAACCCCTTCCCTGCCATTATGATTAATACAGTTACAGTGCATATTTTTTAGCACTGATCACTGTATTAGTGTCACTGATCCCCAAAAAGTGTCAAAAGTGTCAGTTAGCATCTGATTTGTTCACTGCAATATCTCAGTCCCACTATAAGTCACTGATCACTGCCATTACTAGTAAAAAAAAAAAAAAAAAAGAAGTTTGTAGATGCTATAACTTTTGCGTAAACCAATCAATATAAGCTTATTGGGATTTATTTTACCAAAAATATGTAGCAGAATACATATTGGTCTAAACTGAAGAAGAAATTAGATTTTTAACATTTTTTTATTGGGTATGTTTATAGCAGAAAGCAAAAAATATTGTTTTTTTTTCTAAATTGTCAGTCTTTTTTTGTTTATAGCGTAAAAAGTAAAAAACACAGAGGTAATCAAATACCACCAAAAGAAAGCTCTATTTGTGGGGGAAAAAAGGACAAACATTTTATTTGGGTATTTGGGTGGAATAGTCTGTTATTTTGTGCATGACCATAACTTTACAATGCATGGATACTCTCTGTGGTACAGCAACAAACTAAAGGCCCTTTCACACCAGTAGGCATGTTATGGCGCTCATAACATACCTGCACCATGGACTATTTCACACATGTGAGCTGTGGTGCATTGTTACAATGCATTAAAATGTTCAGTATTTTTTCTTTGATATTTTATTAAATTATATTCATTGCACTTAATGCACAGCAGCACATTACAACATGTTGTGACACAATTAATGTTCTGATAAAAAGTATGCCTGCGTCATTTTATTGCAATGCACACCAATGCAGCACACACACAGCACTGTGAATCGGGCAGTACCTCAATGCAAAGGTGTGAAGCCTTCCTCCAGATTTTTAGCATAAGTTGCTTATTTACAGTTCTGCATACCTTAAATTTCCACAATTTAAAAAAGGCACAACTTTTGTTGGTTGTACAAAGCTAATAGCACCATATTTTTATCCTACATGCCCTGCACTTTTAGAGAATGTATGGTTTAGGGGGTATTTTAAAAACTTTCAAGGCTCTAAGTAAAAAATAGTAAAACATGATAAAAAAAGGAAAAACTGAAAAACTTGTTAGGCCACCTGAGGTAAAAGTAGAGAGCAGGGCCTGGCAGCGAAAGAGTTCAAGAATTCATCAAGTATTACTATATATTTAAATGATTTACAGTATGTATTTTCAATTTTGCTTTCCAAGCTGCAGAAGTAAAGACCCTGCTGTATGGATTTTTTTTATTGTACATTCATTGGTACATGTCCCTCATAGCAGTGCCCAGCTTCCTATGCCTTTTATTTTAACATAAGTTTGTCTATTAGCTGTAAAATTAGCCAGAATTTATTAATGTGGGACAATTGTAGATTTTAATTGGATTGCCCTCTAAATTTTGGTTTGCCCAGGTATGACTAAAGCTGGGTACACACTTTCACGGCTTGGGCCCAGCCGGCGGCCATATTGGTACACCCAGTGCCAACGGTGCAGCATCCGAGGACCCCCTCCTGAGGCCATCAGCCCCCAGCCACATCACCGCCCGATTGGACCCACTACCCCCTAGTCCATCTATTCAGCCAGACTCCCCCCCCCTCTGTGGCCCCACCGCAGCCGCGGTCTCAATCACCACGTTCTAGCCGCTAGAGTCGGTGGGACAGACCACGGCTGCAGCCTAGCCCAGTCAGCTTGCCACCACAACCCCCTCACTGTTGTCCAACAGAGCCCCATGCCCCTCTGCACCGGGAATCACCCCTCCTGCTACTGGACCTCACTGCGGGGGCACTAGAGATTGACCGGGGGCCAGTCTACCTCAAATCGCCTGAGACGCAGCCACCGCACCACCTACCGCACCAAGCTCCCCCTCCTTCACCTTCCGGACCTTCAGCACAGGTAAGCCACCGGGGGCACTCGAGAAGTTGATCCAGGGGCCCTTGTCCGATCGCCCCTCGGGGGGGTCAGGAAGGAATTTTTTCCTCGACTGCACCATTGGCCTACGCAGCCAGGGGTTTTTTTTGCCTTCCTCTGGATCAACGAGAGGGAGGTAGGCAGCCCACCTCCCTCCAGTACCTCCGCTCCAACACTCAGCCGTCACTCTCACCACTCCAGAGCAGTGGTCAGCCATCCGATCCCTCCATCCCCCTGCAAGGCTATCATCGCCACACTAGTGCCTTCGTCATACAAATTTCTTTTCTAGCAACGCCGCCTTCCGCATCATGTGCAACTTCAAGTACACAGCAGACACCCTCCACAGGCTAAGAAACACGGCCGCAACTTTACCGACCACCACGCAAAAAAGACTAAAAAAAGAACAATTACTAAGGACCAACCCACAATCAACCATCAAAGGCAGGGAGACACCGATCCAACCGCAACAACTAGCATGCGCCCTGATCAACACCAGATCTGCAGTCAAGCACAGGCTGGAAATCCGCGATTTCATCATCGAAAACAACATAGACTGCCTCTTCATTACAGAAAGCTGGCTAACTTCCGACTGCAACACCATCCTAACTGAATTGGTGCCCAAGAACTACAGTATCCTATCTGAGCATAGAATAGGAAAAAAAGGAGGAGGTCTAGCAGTGATTTTCAAATCGCACCTGGGGTTCACCAAACCAAACTTACAGAACTCAGTGCCTTTCATGGAAACACTCTCACTGCATCTTCAAACAACACCTCAAGACACCATTCACATACTACTATGCTACAGACCACCAGGACCAAAGACCAATCTCCTTACACCGCTCACTGAATTCTTCTCAATGCACACCTTGAAAACCAAAAACCTTCTGGTACTTGGGGATTTCAATCTGTGGGCAAACTCCGCCCAAGACCCTATTGCAACCGCCTGCGTTAACCAAATGGAAGAACTTGGCCTGCAACAACTGATAAATGCTCCTACGCATGGTTCAGGACACACTTTAGATTTCATCTTCAAACAGAATATGGACATCGACGTATTGAACAACACCCCACTACCATGGACGGACCACCATGCTATCAAATTTAAAATCACCACTAACACCACCCTCCAAAAACAGAAACGGGCAATAGCAACACACTGGAATAGATCTCAGAAGAAACTACACTCTGAACTCTTCAAAACTACATTGTCGAGCAAAATTCTTCTGCTAAACCCAAACCTCTCAACGGAACAAACACTCAACTCCCTAAACAATGTTTTACTACAAACAGCAGACTCCGTGGCGCCAAAACGCAGAACACCCGTCCGCACAAAAAACTCGAGTTGGTTTAATAGCACTCTCACCCTACTCAAGCAAGAACGCAGAAGAGCTGAGAGAACTTGGAGAAGAAATCCCACCAAGGAAAACCATGCTAACTACAAAGCACTCACGGTGAAATACCACAAGGCAATCTTCAAAGCCAAAAAAGAACATTTTGCAGACACCATTTCATCCGCCTTAAACCGCCCACGGGAACTTTTCAAAATAGTTGCTCAATCAATGAACCCGACCTGCCTAGGACCCCCTGAAAACGATACTCAAGAATTCTGCAATGAGTTATCAGATTTCTTCATCGACAAAATCGACAACATTCGGAAAGCAATTCATCAGAAAATAACAACCAACCTCACCCAACCAATGCAAAAAGAGGATATCGACACGAACATCACTCAACCACCGAAGTTCTTTTTGTCCCCAATCACCACGGACACGACTAAAAACATCATCGGAAGCCTTCGCGACAGCACATCACCGAACGACATCATCCCCACCAAATTGTTCAAAGAATGTTCCGACATCCTGGCCCCCACCCTAACACATCTCATAAATCAATCATTCAAAGAAGGGACTGTGCCAACCTCCCTCAAGCAAGGCATCGTCAAACCCCTGCTAAAGAAACCTAATCTCGACCCTAAAGACCCTAACTGCCGCAGACCAATAACAAGCCTCAACACCATCTCCAAGATTATAGAGAAAGCAGTAGTACAGCAGCTACAACACCACCTGGAGACACACCACCTCCTGGACCCTCTGCAATCAGGCTTCCGCCCAGGCCATGGCACAGAAACAGCACTTCTCAAAATATGGGACGACGCCCTCGAAGCAGCAGATGACGGGGAACCGAGTCTCCTGGTACTGTTAGACCTCAGCGCAGCATTCGATACAGTGGACCACAATACTTTACTTGTCCGCCTCTCAGAAGTTGCAGGAGCCACAGATTCTGCCCTAAAATGGTTTACATCCTTCTTAGAGAATCGCTCTCAGACAGTGAAACTGGGAACATTCACCTCGGAATCTCGGGCAGTCTCCTGTGGAGTCCCTCAGGGCTCACCCTTGTCACCAGTGCTATTTAACATCTACATCCGCCCGCTTCTCAATATCATCAGGAAAACGGACCTCTGCTTCCACTCATACGCAGACGACACCCAACTCTACCTTCGCATTAATGGACAAAAAGATCATCATCAGCAACTACAGAAATGCCTCACTTTAATCAATGACTGGATGACCGCTAGCTCCCTCAAACTTAACGAATCAAAAACAGAACTTCTTCTCCTGCAAGCCAACAAAAATTCCAAAATTAAGACTCCGTGGACACCACCCTCCATCCTCGGACAGACCATCTCCCCCAGCACCAAAGTCAAGAGTCTCGGAGTCATCTTTGACTCAGGAATGACAATGGATGCACAAATAGGATCGGTGGTGAGCGGATCCCACCACCTCCTCCGCCTGCTTCGCAGACTCATCCCCTTCATCCCAGAAGAGGACAAAGCGGCAGTTGTGGGAACGATCATCAATTCCCGACTCGACTACGCAAATTCCCTCTACGTAGGTCTACCCCAATATCAGCTTGCGCGCTTGCAACTCATGCAAAATACGGCGGCAAGACTGTTAACAGGAAAAAAGCCCTGGGAATCCATCTCCCCATCCCTAAAAAGCCTACATTGGCTAACTGTGAAGAATCGGATCATATTCAAGACCCTCTGCCTCACCCATAAATGCATACAAGGAAACGCTCCGCAATATCTCCGGGAAAAAATAAAACACTACACACCGAATCGCAGTCTTCGATCAGCTAACCAAAACCTCCTCCTCATTCCCAAATACCGCTACAAAGCAAAGGGAGAACGTAGATTTGCAGTCCAAGGACCTCGACTATGGAATGCTCTCCCAACCAACCTCCGCATGGAAGAAAACCACCAGGCTTTCAGGAAAAAACTAAAGACCTTCCTTTTCTAGAAGCTGGCTACAGAGAACACATCTAGCGCCTTGAGGCGATTCAGTTCGCAATTGCAGCGCTTTACAAATCATTCATTCATTCATTCATTCATTCATCAGCTTGGAATACTAAGTATCTTTGAAATGTCTCTTTAATTGTTGTATTCTATATTTATGGACATATGTCCTTGTTTTAACTATGGATAAATAAAACGTTATTTATCCCCCCATTGGGGGCACACGAAGGGTGCTCCCAAGTCCTCTTTGAAATCTTGGGTAAAGTATATTATAAAAGTTGTATAAAAATTACTAAAGCGCTGATGTGAATGATTGTATTAAATTGTGAACCAAAAATTATATTAAGATGAACAAATGATAGTGATTGCTATTATTGTGTTGTGTGCTGATATCACAAAAAAAAGTAAATACCGTATTTATTGGCGTATAACACTTTTTTCCCCTTAAAATCATGGGTGCATGTTATATGCCGATCCCCGCCAATCCCCCCGCTAATTGTGAGCGGAGCGAGCGCCGGCCGCCGATTTACATACATAGCTGAGTGTACTCGGCTAGGCTCGGCTAGTTCTGCTCACAGTCATGCCCAGTCCCGCCCTATGATGGACATAACACAGGGACTGGGCGTGACTGTGAGCGGAGCTAGCTGAACCTAGCCAAGTACACTCGTCTATGTATGTATATGGGCGGCGCTCAGCTCCGCTCACAGTCATGCCCAGTCCCACCATTGGACCTGTGTTATGTCCATCATAGGGCGGGACTGGGCGGGACTACGAGAGGAGCCGAGAAGAGCCGAGAGGAGCCGAGGACCGGCTCTGTGTATCTCGGCAGCGCTATTTTCAAACTGCAGTGACACTGACGTGTCACTGCAGTTTAACTACAGCCTGGGCAAGGCTGCAAATGTCACTGACAAGGCTGCAGATGGACACTGACAAGGCTGCAAGGCCGCAGATGGACACAGACAAGGCTGCAAGGCTGCAAATGACACTGGCAAGGCTGCAAATGACACTGACAAGGCTGCAAAGGCTGCAAATGACACTGACAAGGCTGCAAATGACACTGGACAAGCATGCAGATGGACACTGATAAGGCTGCATTGATGGGCATTTAAATGTAAGTTTTTTTCCTTAAAAAGTTTTTTCCTTAAAATTACCTCCTAAATTTGGGGTGTGTGTTATACACCGGCGCGTGTTATGCGCCGATAAATATGGTATATAAAAAGTTAATAAAGCGTTACCATCAACCTTAATATAGCACAGTGATCCAATAAATAATGTGATCCAATAAAGGATGTGATCCTATAAAAAAATAAATAAACTAATCATATATATGTGTTCAGTAAACCACACTAGATATAAATTCATTTCTCTTCTTCCAAAATGCTTGTAGATTTCTGGAGATACTGGGAAAAAGTCAAATTCCACTCATTTGTAAGATTTTAGCTTATTTATTTGCATCGTTTTTAGTTTATTTATTTGCGCAATGAGGTATGTCCTTTCTTTTGTTTGAGCAATATCGATCTATGAAGGATTGAAAGCAATGAAGGTTTGAAAGCAATCCACCACATGTGAACATCATCAGAGACTACACACCTGATCATTTGGGTATCGTTGTCCTTTTGTGTTTTATCTTACAAATGAGTGGCATTTGACTTTTTTCCCAGTATCTCCAGAAATCTACAAGCATTTTGTAAGAATAGAAATTCATTTATATCTAGTGTGGTTTACTGAACACATATATATGATTAGTTTATTTTTTTTTTTATAGGATCACATCCTTTATTGGATCACATTATTTATTGGATCACTGTGCTATATTAAGGTTGATGGTAGTGCTTTATTAACTTTTTATATATTAGAAAAGTAGCACCATTTATAAAAAAAAAAAGTAAACAGAAAACAATAAAATGGGTAATATGTGAGTTGTTGCCCGTAGTTTTTGTTTAATTTTCCTACAGACAAAAAGATGAAACATGATTGGTCACTGTGAGCAACACCTCCTTTTTCTTTGCCAATTGCATAAGACAGCAAGATAGTGATAGAGGCTTAGCCATAGTTCAGATATGCTAATATTAGTCAGGCTAATATTTTTCAGCAGTTTATACTAATAAAGTGGTGACATCTCAAGCACTCCCGTGGGTTCAATATTTCAACAACAACAAACACTCCAGGCTAGCTTTATAAACAATAAACTGTATAGCTACAATTCAATTAGCAAAACACAAAATGATCTTCCCTGCAGTTGCCTCTCATTTTTTCAAAAGCTTACTATGTCCTAAAATTTATGTTTTTGGCTTTAATTATAACATTGTTGTTTGTTGATAAAATCTTGAATGTAATCACATTACCTTCACTGGTAAAACATGATTTGTATCACAGTGACAGTAAATTCCATATTCAAATTCCACTACTAATACATCTAATAAATAAACAGATGGAGTCTAGTTTCTTGCAGCCAAGTCTTGCCGTCCAGCACTTGGGTAATTGAAAAAAAACTATACAACCAGGCTGCAAAAGCATGTGTTGATTTCATTTTGGCACAACTTTCCTTTTGGGGATTTGTAAACACTAAAGCAGAGAGTAACAGCAATTAATTTTCTGTTAAGGCATCATAAATTCCATCCTTCTGAATGACAAGTTCAGCAGCAATGTGAATGTGAAAGAGTTTTGGGGTAATTAAAACAAAAGCAAACAGTAACTGAGTTGTAGTTCTGGCATTTAACAGGAAGTCTATCTTTATAAAGTTTGATTGATCCCCCTCACCATGTTTATTTGGGCTTTAGTCTACTCTTGTTTTGTACCCATCTAAATAGGTTAAATGGATTCTAATAACATTGACCTTAAAGTACATATCTAAGTTTTCTTGTGTAACTCAACGGTCCTATGTAACTCAAAGGTATAGTATTGCTTAAATTGTTGACATATATGACAGGAATGTTAATTAATCTTAATAAGAAATTGTCAGCTATAAGAGCACAACTGGTTAGCAGAAATGGTAAAGGTCTTAGGCAAAAGAACACTGCTCGGCAAAGCAAAGAGGCTAAAGGCATGGCTACAAAAATGATGTAGCCTTTCTCAAAGTGGTGCCCCAGGCATACAAGCTAATATTATCATAACTATAGAGATGCAAAAATGTGGGCCCCCCGCCATGCTGATACTAGGGACTTTGGCATAAACTGTGAACCATTCCATGCCGAGGATCCACATTAATTTTAAAGTTCCAAGCAATCAAGTAACCAACTGAGACTGTATTTAAATGCCTAGGATACCAGGGGTAAATGTGTTGGCTAATTTACTATGGTGGGGTTGGAAAATGGGTTGTAAGAGCCTTCTATAATGAACCATAGAATGAAATAAGAGGAAAAAAACATTAGTGATTTCTCACTTAACTTTATGTTTAAAGCTGCAAGTATTGGATGTACCAAGTATTTTACTTAACTATGCATCTGACCACATCTGATGATGTTTAACATCCACAGATTTTTTTACTTTTACTTTTGCTTAAAAAGACAGATAGTCCCTTCACTTCATCCCAGTTTACCCATTAGTATACAGGCATCCTGCCATGCTGAGAGCCATTGTGGGCTCTTTATTACCACTGCTACTAGGGGGTGTTTTTTTTTTTACTACCACTGCTGCCTGGGAGTGGTTTCTGTATTGCGTGTTAGGCTCATATGCGACTCTTTTCACAGTTGGGGATAAGCTGCTGCTCTTCCCCAATTAAAGGGGTCCTTTGAATTCTCTCTCTCTCATATATATATATATATATATATATATATATATATATATATATACATATACATCTTTCTATATTAAGTTGCGCTAAACCTTCATGTAAAGTGAATCCGTGCAATAAACATTGATAGTGCTGAATTTTGTATATAAAGTGACCCTGTGAAACATAAAAAAATGGATTGATTAGTTATCACATTTCATCATTTTATGAACAGTCAGTCCACTGTATTAAAAATTATTTTCAGATGTGACACACGATACACCCAAGAGTCGTGGTTAAGAAAGATATAACCTCCACCTCTACACACACTGCCGCTTATTGGCTCCAAATCATCTCCTATTACAGGAGATCACACACGCTTTTTGGCTTAACACCCAGCCTGGGCCTTTAAGAGGTGAAGTGATGATCACAGCGTCTTACCAGGTATTATACTTTTGTTATTCTGAAGAAATCCATGGATCACGTGCTGATTTAGCTGGTGCTGGTCTGGGCACTGCCAAATGTAAGCGTGGTGACTGGAGGTGTTTTTAATTAGGAAGACTTTTAAAAACATATTGCACAATCACTTTATCATTTGTCCTTTTGATACTTGCCACTATTTGATGGATGTGAGATACTATGTGTTGAAAAATACATAAGGAGATCCCACTACATGGAACATCTACCCCATTGTTCCGGCTAGTTTATTCAGTAAAAGGCTGTATTGGTCTTTATGACCAAGGGGATCTGGTGAGTGTATCTCTATTACCACATGTGGTGGAGCACTGGTGATTTGGGAGTGGAGAAAATTTTTCACCAATATCACACAGCATAAAGTGTACCCAGTAAACACAAAGACTATACAGAACAATTGTTTGGATATTTTTGGATGTTTATTTTTCACTTTTCATGCAGATATATATTTTTTATGGCTATTGTTTTGATAATATGTGCATAGTTTAAATGTTTTGTTAAGTTGTGGTGATGAGCACTACATGGCACTAATTTTATACATTGCAAATTGATTGTAGAGTTTACGTCACAGATAATTCTTCCATTATATTTCCTTATTATAGAATTTCATCATTTACAGACCAAAATGGTTTAGTATGATAACCCAAACTAGTGGTCAAAAAGCACTGGCCACACCAAATCAAGGTCAGCAAACTAGACTTTTAGACATATACCCGACATGTTTCGGAAATTATTATTGCATTGGTATACATTTTCCTTCTTCAGGGGTAATTTTAAAGTTGGGTAGTTATGTTCTTATCTGTAACATAAATATAGATGTATAATAGTATTTATATGACAACATCGAAAAGATATACTGTCAACAACTTTCTATGGATAATGCAAAGTAGCAGGACCAAAGGTACTTACATGTAGTAGATTCACTGCAAGTGTCAGGAAAGAGGCAAGTACCAGTCTCTCCACTATTGGTGCCTTCCTTCGCACATGCGCGGTAGAGCGGCACTCCGGCGCATCCCTGGGCACAATACAGCGAAACGGCTAATGTGCGTGTGCAATCCGGCTAAACGGCTAATGTTTGTGTGCAATTCAGTGAAACGGCTAATGCGCGTGCGCGATTCAGTGGAACGGGGGATGCGCGTACGTAATAGCGCGCACAACATGAACCTCCCACTGGCCTATAAAAGCCACTCTGTGCCATGACCAGATTGCTAGTTTGTCTTTCAGATCCTGATTCTTGATTACCTGTTGTGACCCGGATTGACCTTGACCTGCTCTGATCTCTACCTGCATCTGACCCTCGGCTTGCCTCCTGGACTTCTCCACTTGCTTACTGTGTTTGACCCTTAGCCTGTCTACGGATATTGCTTCCTGTCTCCAGTGATTGACCCTCAGCCCGCTCCTGGACTTTGCTATTGTCTTCAGTGCTCGACCCCTGGCTTGCTCACAGACTTTGCTTCCAGTTACCTGTGTTTGACCCTCGGTCTGTTTACGGACTTTGCTTTCAATCTTCAGTACTAAGTCATCAGCCTGCTGACAGACCTGCTAACAGTCCTTTGCACTAGACTGTTTTGGCCAATCTAAAGACTCTTACTAGTCAATGGTGTTTGACCCCTGGCCTGTTGTTGGATCAGCTGTTAATCCTCCTTCTTGAGCTTCAGCATCTTCCAGTCCTGCACAGCTGTGTCCCTGCCGGTGACCTTCACGCAAGACCTGCCCAGCCTGCTGGTGACTCGTGCCTCTTTGTGCCTGTTACGTACCTTACAGCGGAGCCTGAAATGATGAGAGTGGCCTCTTGCACGGTTCCGGTCCAAGCACCCCTGGTGGTGGGTACAGGAAGTGCGAGGGCAACGAAAGGGTGCAGGTGCCTGCAGGCAGGAGGCTGGAACTTGGAGATATAGGAACCTCTGCTGAGGAGATGTGGAAACTGATCACCAAACTTGTTCAGCGGGAGCCAGATCAGGATCAACTGCAGAATCAGGAACAGGCAGGAGTCGGCAACAGGCTGGCAGCGGTGTACCAAGTCAGAAGGCAAAACCGTAGTCAGGAACAGGCAGGGGTTGGCAACAGACGGGCAGCAGGGTACTGAATCAGGAGGCAGAGCCGTAATCATAAGTTCAAGCCAAGGTCAGTATTGCAGGTAGAGGCAGGTTCAACAGGCAGGGGAGATCCAAGAGAATGGTCAGAAGACAGCCGGGTTTTCAGGAACAAGGTCAATCAGGCAGAGTAACAGCAGGACCACAGGAACAAGCTGAAGACAATCCAGCACTGATGCTAGGCAGACTCTCTGTTTATATAGGGTGCTGTGTGCCAGGATTCGCGCCAGCGTACGTGCATACGTGCATGCGCATTAGCACCTTAGCACATTAGCACCTTGGCGCATGCACGTTAGCGTTCGCATAGAGGTGCCATTGTGCATGCCCACTCTGGATCTCATTTTTCTCTGGCTATGGTTCCGTGCATGCACATTAGCATTAGCAGAACGAGGATTGGCAGCTGCTGCATGGAGGTGGGTGCTTGCTGTGTGAGTTCTCTGACAGTGCCCTTCACCCCCTGCACCATCTCCAGGAATGGAATGCGCTTAGTCGCAAGAGGTTACCGCTCTCAGCATCTCGGCCTCGGTGAGTACCCTCATCTGACAGCAAGTTTGCAAAGATAAATGACAATACAAAAGAGTGGTACATGCTGGCTGCATGGATCCATACATATAGAGAGAAAGAAGGAGTGTGAGTCCCTCTCTAAGCAAAGGTGCATAAATGTGTATGTGGTAGAATAATAGTAAAAACTGTGAATGGTGCAGCAAACAGCTGATCCATACTCAACCT
This sequence comes from Aquarana catesbeiana, assembly GCF_042186555.1. NCBI lineage: Eukaryota > Metazoa > Chordata > Amphibia > Anura > Ranidae > Aquarana > Aquarana catesbeiana. The sequence continues at coordinate 103,899,012 of NC_133326.1, forward strand.
GTTTAAAAGTCAAAAATGGTTACCTTAGGACTGAGGCCATGAGCGATGCTGACACTGGATCAACAGCCGGTGAACTGACAGAGCCGTCAGGCGTCAGTAATTACATACCGAGCTGTGTCCAGTGTGGGCCAATCAGAATTGCACCTATGCTGTCTCGCTTAATCAGCTGTAATGGAACAGCCAACTGCGAGATCGGCATCTTTCTGACACGGAGGTGCGCGGCATAGCCACGCCCGCCGGGGCGTGATGACATCACGCATCCCTGCGTCACCGGCGGGGAGGAATTCCTGACTCTTGACACTGAGGACAATGAGGGGAACGCATAGTTGCTCCTCCCAGCACAAAGGGCCAGCACAGAGACGGACAAGGTCCATCACTCAGCCAGCCTGCACTGGTGGAGCTTGCCCGCCGGGTGTCCACGTAGGGACAGGGGCGAGTGGAGGTGAGGTAGGGAGCCACCTAGTGGATGGATGGAATAACAGCCAGGATGTTTACAATAATACCAAACATCATAGATACAGATGGTCAATAAAGCAGAAGAAAGGTGGAAAGAAGAAAGAAAAAAAATAAAAATAAAACAAAACATAAGAGGGAAAATGATAAAAATAAAAACTGAAAATGAATATAAATGTGAAACTGAAAAGATTAAGATGATATTGGGTCCTACAAATTTAGCTCACAAACCCCTGATGTAAGACCTGGAAGAAATTATCTGAAATTAAATGCTTCATTCAACCCAGGTGGTTGGGTGGCCTGTAGATTAAAAATCCACCTAGATTCGCACTGGAGGAGGCGCTTATTAAAGTTGCCTCCCCCTAGGGCAAAAATGCACTCGATCTAATGCCAAAAAGAATACCTTTGGGAATGATTTTGGATGCACCGTGGCCATATGTCGGCCAATAACTGCATCTGGGTCACGTTTGCGAATTGTAAGAGTATGTTGATAAATTATTTTCCAGAATTCATTAATTGTCTTCCCAACGTAGTAGCAGCCACATTCACATGTGAACAAATAAACAACGCCGGGGGTTTTACAGTTAACAAAATGTTTCGGGTAGAAATGTAGTCAGCGCGCGGCGAGCCCCTGACGCGGACGTCAGTTCCCTCCCAGCATGTGTCTATGTTTCTTTTCTCCAGCGTGTGACGTCATTCCTTTCCTTGGATAGTGATACGTGTATGGGGTTTAGGGGGCGGGCCTGCGCACCGGGGACTCGGAGGGCGAACCCTTCCACTGTACTATGCCCGCCAATCACATGAACCAGCTGTGCTAGCTTGTCTCTAATGAGCGGTAGTATTTAGGATGTGTGTGTGGACACCCAGTCTCATGCTGGTACAGGTATCAGACCGGTCGTGTGGCTGCTTACTCCTAAAGGTAAATCGCTAATAGCTTTGTCTTGCAAAATACGTTGCAATCTGATAGACATGTTTGGAGAGAGCAATGTGTTTTCACAAGCAAATTCATGCTCACTTTGCACTGTATTGGATGTTGTTAATTAAGACACCCTATACTGCTATTTGAGACATATATGGTGTTATCTGTGACTGGAATCAATCACACAGCACTTTTTGCCTCTTTTTCTCTAGCTGTCTCTCCAGACGTACCCACTGTCTCCCCTTTTGTGATTCATTCACTCGAGGGCCCAACATCACCTTTTGACTAGGCAGCGCTTATGTGTCACTTTTTCATTCACACAAAAGAGTCTCTCATCTTTATGCATTAGTAGGTATGTAAAGGACAGATATACTCTTAATGTAATTATGCTAAATTATAGCAGGTGTAAGTCTATTAGCCTGAGCCTTTTTCTTGCCTTCTTTTCTCTATATGCTGGATCTATCATCCTGCTCCCCTTTTTTCCTAGACGAAAGGATAGTCAATGGTATCCGAAACCAGTGGTGCCATACTCCCAGTGGTGGGACACCCTCTGTGTTCTGTCCGGGGGCTAGATTTATACGTCTCTCGTGCTAAGCGTTGGCTCATGGACCTGATCCCTGGCAACAAACTATTCATTCCCATTTTTCTTTGAAGTTGGATGCTATTTGATGTTGGCTCAGGAGATACACAGTTAGAACATTTTATAATGCAACAATTAGGTTCTATGTGCCCTGAATGTATATGAACACCATATTATGTTGGATCTTTCTGTTAGTTTATTTTGTATTTTTGCAAAATATTTTCAGATAATTACACACCTCACCATTATCCCCTAAAGAAGAGGTTTCAACATTTACAACCTTGAAATGCGTGGGGCCTTCCTGTCTCAGCCCACTGCCGGAACAGTTTGTGTGGTGTTATTTATATCGCTGTACTAGACATGTATACTCCCTTTTTTGCTACCATCTGATTCTACTTGCATCCATCTCTTCCTTACCCAGTTTTAAGCCTCCTACATGGCTGTTTCTGTTTTCGTAATTGACTGTCTTTCGAACTACATATGGATCATTGCACCTGCTTGGTATAATTGGTTAATTATACACCTGACTCTAATCCTACAAAATCCCTGACTTTGTGCAAGTGTACAAAGTGTGCAAGTGTAAGAATTGATGCTGGTTTGAAGCCAAAGTGTAGTCACACCAAATCTTTGTAATGTTTTAACTTTTGGTAATAAAATATTTTTTGATATATTATTGTTTGAAGACTCCTGCCTTTTAAAGTCCCGCAAGAGGAAATTTCCCATTGTGTAGTCGTTTAGGGATGTGGACAAGGGGTCTTCTTCCACTAAGCTCTTGTCACTACCACAATTCACTGTTTTTACTATTAATCTACCACATACACATTTATGCACCTTTGTTTAGAGAGGGACTCACCCTCCTTCTCTCATTACTGTTTCCACAGTGTATATTCTGCTGCTGTGGTAGTTGCCAGGCGCCTTTTGTGAACAAGTCTCGACAGCTGGGTTGTGGGCACACGCTTTAACCACTTGTTCCATTTATATGTATGAATCCATGCAGCCAGCATGTACCACTATTTTGTATTGTTTTTTATCTTTGCAAACTTGCAGTTAATCTACTACATGTAAGTACCTTTGGTCCTGCTACTTTGTATTATCCATAGAAATTTGTTGACAGTATATCTTTTCGATGTTGTCATATAAATACTTTTATACATCTATATTTATGTTACAGATAAGAACATAACTACCCAACTTTAAAATTTCCCCCTGAAGAAGGAAAATGTATACCAATGCAAAAATAATTTCCGAAACATGTCGGGTATATGTCTAAAAGTCTAGTTTGCTGACCTTGATTTGGTGTGGCCAGTGCTTTTTGACCACTAGCTTGGGTTTTTGTGTCTATGTTGATTCATTGATGTACTGCTACAATACATTTTAAACCCATTGTGTTTATATGCAATATATATTTTTTCTACTTTTTCTACTATTTGTACAATAATAAAGTTGGCACCTTTGTGCCTTTTTATCTATTTTTGACCCTTTATACTTTATTTCTGCCATTAAAAGTCCAAGGGGGCCTCTCCCAATGCACCTCGGTGCATGCTCTCTCTTATGATGCTATTTAGGATGTTGGCAGTATTAACACACCATTCAATTTCCTAAAATTCTCCCTTTCTACTAACTGATATCAATATCACAATGGGCAAAAACTCATTATCGAAATAGCCCAGTAAGCACGTCTTAGGATCCAAATTGATATGTGTGTTAAAAGTTTTATTAATTGTAAACACCGCCTCTCACCAGTAACTAGCCAATTTAGGACATTTCCACATCATATGTATTAGTAATACATATAATACATAAGTCACAGATAATTAAGTAATGGTTTAAATATAATTTTTCACACTAGTTTGTCACTATTTAACATTTAAGCCTAAACAGGTAGAGCGTCTTACTTATTTCACCATCCATTTGTACTAGTGGTATATCCACTTAAAGGGGCAGCTGCCTGTTTTATAGACTCTGTGGTTGGAACTATATATATATATATATATATATATATATATTTATTAGTATAAATATGTTGTTGCTGTGCTCAGTCTTGCCATGGTGTTATGACCCCTGACATAAAACTGTCTTCCACAACCTCACCTTAGTAACAGCATTTGGCTGTTCCTTACCCAGTTTTAAGCCTCCTACATGGCTGTTTCTGTTTTCGTAATTGACTGTCTTTCGAACTACATATGGATCATTGCACCTGCTTGGTATAATTGGTTAATTATACACCTGACTCTAATCCTACAAAATCCCTGACTTTGTGCAAGTGTACAAAGTGTGCAAGTGTAAGAATTGATGCTGGTTTGAAGCCAAAGTGTAGTCACACCAAATATTGATTTGATTTAGACCTTTCTACTGTTCACTCACTGCATTTTGTACATTTATAATAATAAACAATTGAGATATATATTTTTGAAAGTATTCTTACTTTACAGCATTTCTTCACACCTGCGTAAATCTTTTGCACAGTACAGTGTATATACATATATACTGTATATATATATATATATATATATATATATATATACACATATATATATATATATATATATATATATATATATATATATATATATATATATATATATATATATATATATATATATATATATTATACACCCTATATTTTGCAAAAGCATTGGGACGCCTGCCTTTACACGTACATAAACTTTCATGGCATCCCCAGCCGGGGCTTCTCTTCCAACATCAGCGCCTGACCTCACGAATGGAGATTCTAGAAGAATGGTCAAACATTCCCAGAGACACACACTTAAACCTTGTGAACAGCCTTCCCAGAAGAGTTGAAGCTGTTATAGCTGTAAAGGGTGGGCCAACTCAATATTGAACCCTACAGATCTTTGGCAATATAGTGTATATATAGTAATTCTGTATTTAGAAGTGTCACATATTTGGGTTGTTGTTATTTTGTAATCATTAAGGGGTGATTTACTAAAGGTAAATATTCTGTTCACTTTGCAAGAGAAGTTGCACTTTGCAAGGTAATTTTCCACAGAGCTACACAAATAAGGGTGAAGCTCTGCTGACTTGCAATAAAATTATACCACATTCACTAAGCTATGGGGCAAATTCCCTTGTGAACAGCCTGTTTGCTTTTAGTAAATCAACCCCTAGCTGTCAACTTTTTTTTCTCTTTTAGTAAATTTTTAGATGAATATCTAAGGCATTAGAGGGACCCCTTTAATTGGGGAGAGGCAACAGCTTACCTACCCCCAAGGGGTAAGTACATTGCACATGAGCCTAATGCAAAATACCTAAACATCCCCTTGGCATGGTAATAAAGAGCCCACTGATCATCAGCCTGCCTGGTAGGATGGCTCTCAGCAAAGCAGGATATTAGCAACACACCAGGGGGACAATGGGAGAATGTGAAGTGGCAATAAGTCTCTTTTTTTTTTTTTTAAGAAAAAGTTTAAAAAAATGGTGGATGGTAAATATTGGCAGATGCGGATGCAGGCATTGATCATGGGAATATTTGGTACATCGAACTGAGCTTTGCAGACATAAAAATTAAGGTAAAACAGAACGACACTAATGTTTTCATGCATTTATTTCATTCTGGGGTGAGCTGTAAAGTTGAGATTGCATGATTATTTTTTAAAAACAATAAACTATATGGTAATGTCTGTTCCACACTATGCTCTAGCCTGCAGCAATAACTTTACTGTTTTCGTAAGACATGTCCGGGGAAACTGAAGACACATACCGTATATTCTCCTTAACGCTTTTCTCCTGTCACCTACAGAAGTGACAGTCTACCTAATTATAACTAATAAAGTAGCAACCAGCAGTGGCACAGCAGCTATCTGAAAGAGAATGGCATTGACCTGCCGATACAGGTGCCGCCTTTAGGCATTACTGCTTTTTCAGTAGCACAACGCAGCAAACAGATAGAACAGCATATTCAAATTGGACGAACACACTCCCTTAATGTCTTTAGATCAAGAAGACTCCACTCATCTAATCAAAAAAAAAAAAAAAAAAGGCACAGACAAATGTTCCATCTACATTAAAAGCAAAGAGTTACTGAAAAGCGAACCTCTGTATTCTTTTTATAATATCACTTTAAGCTATTTCTTTGATTTGCAGTCATTCCTTTGTTAAAGCAGAAAATCAAAAATTCATCTGAAGTGATTCTTTCTTACTGTATTTTTGAGTTCATTGGGTTAGGATGCTTTTTAAAAAAGGAACCAACATTTGCAAAAGTTTGGGGTCCTTAAGCAATTATTAGAAGTGCTAGTTGGTAGAAGAGATGTATCAGAAACAAGCAGTAAACAAAGCATGTATGAATATTAATAGATCTTCGTATTAAAAAGCAATATGGATTTAATATTTAAAAAAATATGGCATGCTTTCTTTGAACACTACTTTAGGAAAATAAGTAACACCTTTTAATAGAAATGTTTATCACATTAAAAGCAATATTTAATCTTTGTGGATCTTTAGTCGCAGTGAATGAGATGCTATTAATATGACATTCACTTTTATCTCTTTAGGGAGAAGAGCATTGCATTTACATATATTTTATCTTCTAATCACTGGATTTCTTATGATGGCCATACATAATACATCTTTAATCCTTACAATTTGAAAAATCTGCATTCTCCATTTTTTTTTTTTTTATTTTGAATGTTGGGCGACTAGGAAGGGTCAGGGAAAGGAAACTCAGATGCAAATCATTTTTATTCATTTTTTTTTCAATTCATAAAAAAACTCAAAAACACAGAACATTTCCATTGCTCAGAACCCTCCATCACACCAGTCCCATTAACCATCCTTCTCCTAAATAAAATTAATAACATTGTAAAACTAGCCTGAGTGTTCCATTAATTATTACCTCCTAACTTTCCTCAGTATCATTGATATATTCAGCTGACTTCTCAGATAGGTTAGATACTAACTACCAGTGCCAGATTTAAAAAAAACATTTTTTGGACTCCTCCTATGTTTATATGCCAATTCCTCTTTTTAGGTTTAAGCTGGCCATACACTTTTCGAATTTCAAATAGTTCCTGATGAATCGGCTAAAATTTAGACATGCATCTAGACGTGGTGAAGATGACTTGCTGAAGTTCAAACAGAGCATCAGAATGGGAAAGAAAGGGAATTTAAGTGACTTTAAAAGTGGTATGGTTGTTGGTGCCACACAGGCTGGTCTGAGTACTTCAAAAACTGCTGATCTTCGGAGATTTTCACACACAACCATCTCTAGAGTTTACAGAGAATGGTCCGAAAAAAAAAACAGCAGTTGTGTGGAGGAAAATGTCTTGTTGTCAGAGGTAAGAGGAGAATGGGCAGACTGGTTTGAGATGATAGAAAGGCAACAGCAACTCAAATAACCACTTGTTACAATCAAGGTATGCAGAATACCATCTCTGAATGCACAGCACATCGAACCTTGAAGCAGATGGGTTACTGCAGCAGAAGACCACATCGGGTGCCACTCCTGTCAGCTAAGAACAGAAAACTGAGGCTACAATTCACACAGACTCACCAAAATTGGACAATAGAAGACTGGAAAAAGGTTGCCTGGTCTTATGAGTAGCAATTTCAGCTACAACATTCAGATGTTAGGGTCAGAATTTGACGTAAATAACATGAAAGCATGGATCCATTCTGCCTTGTATCAACGGTTCAGGCTGGTGGAGGTGGTGGTGGTGGTGTAATGGTGTGGGGTATATTTTCTTGGCATACTTTGGGCCCCTTAGTACCAATTGAGCATCATTTAAAGGCCACGGTTTACCTGAGTTTTTTTGCTGACCATGTCCATCACTTTATGATTGCAATGTACCCATCTTCTGATGGCTACTTCCAGCAGGATAATGCACCATGTCGTAAAGATTAAATCATCTCAAACTGGTTTCTTGAACATGACAATGAGTTCACTGTACTCCAATGGCCTCCACAATCATCAGATCTCAATCCAATAGAGCACCTTTGAAATGTAGTAGAACAGGAGATTCGCATCATGGATGTGCAGCCAACAAATATGCAGCAACTGCGTGATGCTATTGTGTCAATATGGACCGAAATCTCTGAGAAATGTTTCCAACCCCTTGTTGAATCTATGCCACAAAGAATTATGGCAGTTCTGAAGGCAAAAGGGTGTCCAACCCAGTACTAGCAAGGTGTACCTAATAAAGTGGCCGATGAGTATATATTAATATACCCTCAGCACAGTGTAATGTGTTGGGGATCAATAATATACAGACTGAGAGAAGGAAGGGGCTAATAGGTAAAAAAATCCCCATCGTATCAAAGAGCTAATCAGAGTAGTCGTCTTTGCCAATCATTAGTGATAAGCCAAATTGCCCTGGATTTGGTTCGAGCAGGGTTCAGTGAACCTCAAAGAATTTTGAATGCTGAACCTGAAACCCCATTGAAATAAATAGAAGCTGAATGTGTCAAATAAAAAATTCCCATTTTCTGAGCTAATAGGCAAGGGGGTGTTACAAAGTAGCATGAGGGGTGGGCACTGCCCTAGAAAATATATATCAATGCAAAGAAAAATGTCAAAAAATGTAATTTTGGCCAGGGGCAGTGAAATTTTTAAATGCTTATAGCGAAAGATTCAAATTATCCAATTCCTTTAAATAACATGGAGTCCATACCAGGCCCATGGGGGGGGCCTCGTCAGGGCGAACCCCCCGTACCCTAGTAAAGCACATTACTGCCATGTTGACGAGTAGGGATGAGCTTCGAGTTCGAGTCAAACCCATGTTCGACTCGAACATCGCATATTCGACCGTTCGTCGAATTTTGAACGTTATGTGCCGTTCGCACCAAATTCAAGTGGCGCATCATGGCCCATAATTCACTGCGGCATCGCAGTGCATTGCTGGCTGATGATTGGCCAAGCATGCACTATGACCCACATGCTTGGCCAATCACAGCGCCATCTGTACAGAGAGCCGTAATTGGCCAGGTCAGGGTGGCTTTGGCCTATTATGGCTCAGGGGGTTTAGTACACGCCCCACACTATATAAGGCCGCCTGCGTGGTGGCCTTGTGTAGTGTGTTGCGGTGGCGGCAAAGAGATAGACAGAGAGACAGTGTCATTTGATTTAAGTTAGATAGAGTAGGCAGGCGAGTCAGTTAGCTGCACTTACAGTCTATTGTGTATATAAATGCATCCTAGGTGTTGTATATATATATATAGATAGATAGATAGATAGATAGATAGATAGATAGATAGATAGATAGATAGATAGATAGATAGATAGATAGATAGATAGATAGATAGATAGATAGATAGATATTTATATATATATATAGATATATATCTATATATATATAGATATATATCTATATATATATATAGAGATATATATATCTCTATATATATACTGTATTCAGTTTCCTGTTATTCTCTTCCTACTGACAGGCAGGCAGATGTTTTTACAGTATTTACAGCTACCTGAAGAAAATTGCTGGTGTTCTTCTGATCCTATTAGTCCTATTAGCTACAGTATTTACAGTTAGTGTAGTGCTTCCTCTGCACAGTGTGCACCTAAAGCTACCTGAAGAAAATTGGTGGTGTTCTTCTGATTCTATTAGTACCACAGGCAGACAGCTGCAGTATTTACAGTTATGCCCTGTACACACGGTCGGATTTTCCAACGAAAAATGTGTGATAGGACCTTGTTGTCAGAAATTCCGACTGTGTGCAGGCTCCATCACACATTTTCCATCGGATTTTCCGACACACAAAGTTTGAGAGCAGGCTATAAAATTTTCCCACAACAAAATCCGTTGTCAGAATTTCCGATCGTGTGTACACAAATCCGACACACAAAGTGCCATGCATGCTCAGAATAAATAAAGAGATGAAAGCTATTGGCTACTGCCCCGTTTATAATCCCGACGTACGTGTTTTACGTCACCGCGTTCAGAACGATCAGATTTTCCGACAACTTTGTGTAACCATGTGTATGCAAGACAAGTTTGAGCCAACATCCGTCGGAAAAAATCCTAGGATTTTGTTGTCAGAATGTCCAATCAATGTCCGACCGTGTGTACGGGGCATTAGTGTACTGCGTCCTCTGCACAGTGTGCACCTAAAGCTACCTGAAGAAAATTGCTGTTGTTCTGATCCTATTAATACCACAGGCAGGCAGCTACAGTATTTACAGTTAGTATACTGTGTCCTCTGCACAATGTGCACCTAAAGCTACCTGAAGACAATTGCTGGTGTTCTCATACTAATAATACTACAGGCAGGCAGTTGATTCTGCTAGCTGCAGTATCAGTATATATATATACATCCCAGCTTTGTTCAGCTACATCTCACTGCAGGCCATTAGTATGTCTGGAAGGCCAACAAGGAGAGGCAGACAGTCACAAGCCAATAAAAGAGGGCAAGCAGGCTCTGTGTCTACAGGCAACAGTGCTAGTCATGGAGACAGTGCATCCTCATCAACACGTGGCCGTGGGACACGCTTGTCCTTTTTTTCGGCAGCTGGCAGCATTAAGTCGCAACATGCAGAAGACTTGGCTTAGTGGGTGACCAAGCCATCCTCATCCTCCTCATCCTCCCTCACCCAGGCTCAGGGTACTTTGTCTGGCAAAGCAGCTGCCAACGCAGCCTCTTCCCTCAGCTCAATGGCATCAGTCACTCCTTCCCTAGCCCCACCATGTCCTCCTGAGGAGTCCCCCGAACTGTTTGACCACAGTGTTGGGTACATGCTCCAGGAGGATGCCCAGTGTGTTGAAGGCTCCGATGATGGTACCCAGCTAGAGGGAGGCAGTAATGTGAGCCCAGAGAGAGGGGGTGCCCAAGAAGGACAGCAATCTGACAGTCATGTTCCCCCAGCTGCAGCATACTGCCAGCTTTGCTCCAGTGATGAGGAGGGAGGGATTGATGAGGTCACTGACTCCACATGGGTGCCTGATAGGAGAGAGGAAGAGGAGGAGGCACATCTCCAATGAGGCAGGATGCTCTCCAGGGGCCAGCTTAAGGGCAGCACACCGACTGCATCACACCGCAGAGCTCTGCATGTGCAGGGCACTGCTGTCTATGCATGTTGTTCCAAAAGTTCTTTGGTGTGGGCCTTTTTTGAGACGAGTGCATCAGATCCCACCACTGCTATTTGCAACATATGTCTCAAGCGTATCTCGCGTGGCCAAAACATCACCCGCTTGGGCACCACATGCTTGACCAGACATATGTTGACCTGCCATGTAGTTCATTGGCAAGCGTTAAAAGACCCACACCAAAGAACAAAGCGGACCTCTCCTTGCTCCTCATCAGCTGGGATCTCCAACCCCACTATACCTTCAGTCCTCTCTGAAACCTGCACTGAGAGGAATGAAGGTGTAGAATTAGGTGTGTCACAGCCAAGTACTTATGGGCAATCTGCTATCAGTACACTAACGTCAGATTGTACCAGGCAAATTTCCCTGCCCCAGCTGCTGCACCGCAGAAAGAAGTTCGCTCCTAGCCATCCACATGCCCAGCGGTTGAATGATAGCTTGGCTAAATTGCTAGCACTTCAACTGCTGCCTTTTCAGTTGGTAGACTCTGCCCCCTTCCGTGAGTTTGTGGAATGTGTGGTTCCTCAGTGGCAGGTTCCCAGATGCCACTTTTTCTCATGGAAGGCGATTCCGGCTCTCTACCGGCATGTGAAAGGCAATGTCTTGGCCTCGCTGGACAGGGCAGTCAGCGGTAAGGTGCATATTACCGCTGACTCATGGTCCAGCAGGCATGGACAGGGATGTTACCTATTTTTCACCACGCACTGGGTGACTCTTCTGGCAGCTGGGAAGGATGCAGGACAGGGTGCAGTAGTGTTGGAGGTTGTTCCGCCACCACGCCTCCAAAATTCTACTAGTGGTGATTCTGCCACACCACTCTCCTCCACCCCCTCCTCTTCTTCTTCCTCCATGGCCTCTTCCAGTGCTGATTTGTCCTCGGAACCAGTGGTGCTCCATAGGCGTTCAAGGGGCTACGCAAGCATGCAGGCAAAAAGATGCCATGCGGTGCTTGAGCTGGTGTGCTTGGGGGACAGGAGCCACACTGGGGCAGAGATTTTGTCAGCTCTGCAGGGGCAGGTTCGGAGGTGGTTGACACCATGCCAGCTTAAGCCAGGAATGGTGGTTTGCGACAATGGCACCAACCTCCTCTCCGCCCTCCGACAGGGACAACTGACCCATGTGCCCTGTTTGGCTCACGTCCTTAACTTGGTGGTACAGCGGTTCTTGGGCAGGTACCTGGGCTTACAGGATGTCCTGAGGCAGGCCAGGAAAGTCTGTGTGCATTTCCGCAGGTTTATGCAGACAGTGTTCCTGCGTGCCCACCGATCACACAGGAAGAGGACGAGGAGGAGGATTGTGTCAGCATGGAGGTGGAGCCTGGCACTCAGCATCAGCAGCAGTCTTCAAAGGATCATTTACACTCCGAAGAAACCCATGAACTTGTACGTGGCTGGGAGGAGGTGGCTGCGGATCATGTCATCCTTAATGACCCAGAGGACTCTGGACCGAATGCCTCAGAATGCCTATGCTGCATGGCCTCCCTGATCCTGCAAAGCCTGCGGAAGGATCCTCATATACGTGGTATCAAAGGGGAGGGATGATTACTGGCTGGCAACCCTCCTTGATCCACGTTACAAGGGTAAGGCTGCGGACCTTATCTTGCCATCGCAGAGGGAGCAGAGAATGAAACATCTTCGGGAGGCCTTGCAGAAAGGTTTGTGCAACGCGTTTCCAGAGCCTGGGAGGTTACAATTTCCTGGTCTCCTGGACAACGTGTTGCTGAGGCTTCGGTCAGTCACAGAAGGAGCGGTGGAGAAGATGGCCATCTGACCAATGCGTTCAGACAATTTTTTAGTCCACAGCCCCAAGGTCTGATCGGTTCCAGCAACCATCGCCAGCGTCTGATTCACATGGTGCAGAATTACCTAGGGGCAAGATCAGACTTGGACACCTTTACCACCAAAAATTCTTTGGGTTACTGGGTCTCGAGGATGGATCACTGGCCAGAGCTTGCACAGTATGAAATTGAGCTACTGGCCTGTCCTGCATCCAGTGATCTTTCGCAATGCACATTCAGTGTTGCTGGAGGCTTTGTAACCGATCACAGGGTGCACCTGTCCACCGAATTGGTCGATCATCTGACCTTCATAAAAATGAATCAGTCTTGGATCACCAGCTACCAAGCACCTGATGCTGATGTAACCGATTGATTTTTTTTTTAATGTGAGATCCCTTCAAGACTGCCTATGCTGATGCTGAGTGACTATCCTGTTATGCTGAGTCACAATCCTCTTCCTCCTCAATTTTCATGCTGATAGCTTGTAAGAACATTTTTGGTTCTGGGCACCGCCACCAGTGGCCAAGGCCCAATTTTTCTGCCCCTGTTTAACAGGGGCGTATAATTACAATTTTTGATGCAATACTTTGCAGCAGGGCTCATTCCTGCGCTCCAACTATAGCATCTGTGAGGGGTTGCAGTGTTGTGGCAATTTTTCTGCCCCTGTTCAACAGGGGCATGTAATTGCAATTTTTGATGCAATACTTTGCAGCAGGGCTCATTCCTGCGCTCCAACTAGAGTATCTGTGAGGAGTTGCAGTGTTGTGGCACCAGCACCAGTGCCCAAGGCCCAAATTTTCAGCCCCTGTTTAACAGGGGGATATAATTACAATTTTTGATGCTATACTTTGCAGCAGGGCTCATTCCTGCGCTCCAACTATAGCATCTGTGAGGGGTTGCAGTGTTGTGGCACCAGAGCCTAAAGCTCAATTTTTCTGCCCCTGTTCAACAGGGACATGTAATTACAATTATTGATCTAAAATTTCATAGCAGAGCCCATTCCTGCGCCCACCAATAGTAACTGTGAGGGCTTACAGTGTTGTGGCAACACCACCACCAAATGCCCAATTGTTCTGCCCCTGTTGAACAGGTGCATGTAATTACAATTATTGATATAAAATTTTTACAGCAGGGCCCGTTCCAGCACCCACCAAGAGTAACTGTGAGGACTTACAGTGTTGTGGCACCAGCACCACCACCACCACTAAAGGCCCAATTTTTCTACCACTGTTCAACAATGGCATGTAATTACAATTCTTGATCTAATATTTCACAGCAGGGCCCATTCCTGCACCCACCAAGAGTAACTGTGAGGGCTTACAGTGTTGTGGCAACACCAACACCTAAGGCCCCAATTTCTGCAGAGTATATAGGGCAGGCCCCTACTTTCAAACATCCAACTTACAAATGACTCCTACTTGCAAACGGAAGGAGACAACAGGAAGTGAGATGAAATCTACCCTAGGAAGGGAAATTCTCTCCTGTAAGAGTTATTTTGGGAAAAACGTGTCTCCTCTTCACTGATGCTTTATCACCAATCCTTGTTTCACTAAAAACCCCAAATTTTCAAAAAACTTTTGTCATTGGGACAGAAAGTGAGGTGAAATCTTCTGAAGAGGTGCTCAGACAGCAAAACAAATGTTACAGGGATGATAACCCTTCCCTATGTTTTCCAAAAAGCTTAAAAATAGATTTTGTGGCTGGAGCTACACTTTAAAAATGTACCAGCTCAAAATTACAAACAGATCCTACTTAACAACAAACCTACAGTCCCTGTCTTGTTTGCACTGCCTTTCCTTTTTTTAATATGGGTGCAGGGTTCCCCTTAATATCCATACAAGTCCCAAGGGGCCTGGTAATGGACTGGGGGGGTACCAATGCCGTTTGTCTCACTGATTTTCATCCATATTGCCAGGTCCCGACATTACATTAAAGCCGCAAGCAGTTTTAAATTACTTTTATTCCTTTACAAATGTCATTTTGTGTAGGGATTGTTCTAAGCACGGGAAACAAGCGCCACTTTACAGGCATACTATAGACACCCCCCTGGTATGATATTTAAAGGAATATTTCACTTTTTTTTCACCTTAAGCATCATTAAAATCACTGCTCCCGAAAAAACGGCTGCTTTTAAAACTTTTTTTTTGCATTGATACATATCCCCTGGGGCAGGACCCGGGTCACCAAACCCTTTTTAGGACAAAAACTTGCTTATTAGCCCTTAAAATTAGCACTTTTGATTTTGAACGTTCAAGTCCCATAGACTTTCATGGGGTTCTAAAGTTCGTGCAAACTTTTGGTCCGTTTGCAGGTTCTGGTGCGAACTGAACCGGGGGTGTTCGGCTCATTCCTCTTGTCAACAACCCTGGGCCAGTGGTCATGGGGGTCTGTGGGCAGGGCCTTATTGCAATCTGATTCCCCTTATTAATAAGGGGGGGCCCCAAGGATACCACCCCCCCATAGCAATGCATATCGGGTTGGTTGGGGTAATAAGTATGGGCTGCTGTGGCAATTAACCTAGTTTCAATTATTTTTTAGAGCCAATGATTCTCTTTTCTGTAAACGTTATTGAGCAGCTATACAGTTGTCCAATCACTTTTCAGGGGGTGGAATGAGGCCCCCCTCTCCCATTGTCACCCACCGCCTTTCTAGGGACCAATATGGGTGGTTGGGCTGGCTTACTATAAAGAAGAAGAAAGAACATCCATTCCTCATTCTCTATTGTAGCGCACAGTGGTGTAGTGGGTAGCACACTCGCCTAGCAGTAAAATGGGTCGCTGGTTCAAATCCCAACCACGGCACTACCTGCCTGGAGTCTGCATGTTCTGCATGGGTTTCCTCCGGGTACTCTGGTTTCCTCCCACACTCCAAAGACATGCTGGTAGGCTAATTGGATCCTCTTTAAATTGTCCCTAGTATGTATGAATGTGAGTTTAGGGACCTTAGATTGTAATCTCCTTGAGGGTGTAGGGACTGATGTGAATGTACAATGTATATGTAAAGCGCTGCGTAAATTGACGGCGCTGTATAAGTACCTGAAATAAATAAATAAAATATTGTACATTAAACTGGAAGTGACAAGGATTTGTCGCTTTTGGTTTTGATTTGTTGTTTACAAGCAGTTACCAGCTTGTAAAGCATCTGATCAAATCGGTTTGATCAGATGTTTTTGAGGGCAGAGGAGATATCTGGGGTCTAATAGAGTAAAGTAAAGAGTACTTGTCATGGTCCATGCTATCACAAGGGATATTGTTTACCCCTTGTGATAGCTATAATTTTGACCAAAGAGAAAAAATAACATAAATAATATATCTTTTTTTAATTTCAAGTGCTTCCTCCTCCCATGCTCATGTGCAAATGCAAAAACAAAAGCATACATAGGGTCCCTATGTAAACAGTGATGGCACCACAAATATGAGATATTGTCATGAACGTCAGAGTGAGAGCAATAATTCTAGCTCCAAACCTCCTGTTTAACTCTGGTAACCTGTAAAGGCTTTTAAAGTGTTGCCTATGGAGATTTTTAGGTACTGTAGTATACCACCATTCCACGTGTGTGCACAATTTTAAAGCGTTATATGTTAGGTATCTATTTACAACATCTTTTATATCATACCTAACAATTGGATATTATATTGTGTTTGTGTGCACTTACGTTCATCAAAGTATATTTTTTATCTGAAAATGCGCCTTTGATAAACCGCTGCACAAGTATTGTGTGACATTAAAACTCACCATTTTATTCTCCATGCCCTTTGCTTTCAGAAGATATATAATGTTTGGAGGTTCTAAGTAATTTTCTAGTAAAAAAAAAAAAAAAATGATTTTTACATGTATGGGAGAAGTGTCAGAATTGGCTTGGGCAGTAACTGGTTAATAAAAGGTCTGGGAGCTTATTTGCATTGAAAGTACAAACAAGTATCAATAACCAATACCAACCAATCAGAATTTAATTTACTGTAGTCAAATGAGGACAAATATGAAAACTGACCAGCTGTCATGTTCTTCTGTGCTTTGCCCTTTGCGACTACACTACTGTATGTACTATCTTATAAATCCACGTTATATTTTGGAGTTAAATGTATGTAATGAATCAGTGCCATACCAATGGCAGGGCAGTGGGTGTTAAACATCCAAGGTGCTTACAATAAGGGGGTGCAAGTCTTGCAGGTTGTTTTGCGCAGATTGATCTCCCTCCAAATGGTTCTTGCATAGTTCCAGCGCTGCTGTTAGAGCCAGTAGTGTGGGAGAAATGATGCCTCTCCTCTTTTGCACAAGTAACCAGTGACACCAGTGATGTGTTAAAGTGATCTCACATTAACCTCTAATGTACTGTAGGGGGGCACTTCACCACCAAACACCAATGTATGGAGGTACTTCACCATTGACCACAATGTATGGGGACATGCTTTGACAGAGCACTACTGTAAGACTCTTTTCACACTGGGGATCTTTTCAGACTTGTTTAACACTAAAAAAAGCAGCTGTAAAACACCTGAAAAGCGCCTCTCAAGCCACCCCAGTGTGAAAGCCCGAGTGCTTTCACACTGGGGCGGTGTGCTTGCAGAACAGGAAAAAAGTCCTGCAAACAGCATCTTTGGGGCGGTGCGGGAGTGGTGTATACAGCGATCCTACACCGCCCCTGCCCATTGGAATAAATGGGCAGTGCTACCAAAGCGCTAGCAAAGCGCTTCGGCTGCTATCGAGGGTTAAAAACAACCCGCTAGCACCCGAAAAGTCCTGCTATAACAGCGGTAAAGTGCTGTTAAAACTAGTGGCGCTTTACCACTAACACACCCCCGCCCCAGTGTGAAAGGGGTCTAAGGGTGAACTTTTCCACTGCACTTTTGCACTCAAGACTATCTTAAGGGGCTCTCACCAACCCACAAAGTTACACTACAATGACCACCAATGTAAGGGGGCATCACACAGACCACCATTATAAATTCACTGACCATGAATGTAAAGGGACATCATAATTTAAACTATCTGCATTTCTGCTCTATAATTATTATTGAATTATTTTTACAATGAATCGTTTTGTCCCAGAGAGGACGGGTATAAAAAAATATTCGTCCTGGGTGTTCTGTGCTAGGTATACCACTGAAAGCAATACCTTAATTCAAAAAGTAAAAGAAGCTATGGGAATGTAAATAATTCAGTAAATAAGCACGTATGAATGATAAAAAGTATTGCATGTTTTAAACACAGACCCTTTGAAAAAAGAAAAACCTAGTGATTACGTAGTCCTACTTATTTGCTGTTGAAGTGCTTTTATACATATTGTACAAAAATAACATATAAAAAAACAAACAAAAAAAATGTTAATTTTCCGGAAAACAAAGTTGGACTATTTCATGATTTCGGTATTGTAGTTCTTGTAAATAATATTATTAAGACAAATCAGGTTAAACAGAGATGTCTTCAATGTCTTTATATTCAACTTATTAAGTATCATGGCAACTGCATGGCCTGTAATGGTCACTTTCTCTCTCTCTCTCTCTCTCTCTCTCTCTCTCTCTCTCTCTCTCTCTCTCTCTCTCCCTCTCTCTCTAACCAGTTAGCATGCTAATGCATAAGATTTATCCTGCAATATTTTAGGGCCATATACTATGTATATGCTGTGTGCTGGCTCAGCAGGGCTAACTGAAAAGTGTAAACTGGTAATAAACTAGAGACAGACTGCAAACCCTTAATGAAGTGAAATAATGTAAATTGCTGGAAACCTTAAAGCATCTCAATTTAGGTAATAAAATATGAAAAGCAATTCGTAGGAGATAATGATCAGAATGTTTGTATCTATTACTCATTCAAGGCCTTCATAAAATTTATATAAATCAACAAGAAATCTGCTGTTCTTTTCTGCTAGTTTTTATTTGTGTTATGCTTATTTGTTAAAATTGCAGTAGGAACATTTCTATTTTATTGGATTATCATGCTATATTGTAATATGATGCTGGCCATATCCAAGCCATTGCTTTAGCTGATTGGGTAAAACTGCTTGTGCTTTACAATGACCCAAACAATGTATGGGCAGAGAAACATTAAGACAGGCACTTTTCGGTTCAACATTGTGACTTCAGCAAACATGAATACTTTAGCTTACATATCTACTTCCAACTGCCAAGACATGAATTCCTGTGTAAAAACTCTATTTCCCTTGATACATAATATATAATCATTTGCATAGTTCATTGATTCTTCCTGCAGTTCAATAACTGTCTGCCTGTATGGAATGAATGGGCAGACAGACATACTAGGAGTCTGCAGGAACCTGACAGCAGTGGCGTACCTACGGGGGGACAGTCCGCCCCGGGTGCCATACACTGGGGGGTTGTTAGGCCGGTACCCCCCGTACTTCCCCGTAAGTGAAGCGATGACAGCGTGGCGGGTCTCAGGTAGTGCATCTGCGATGCATGTGAGTGCAGGGAGAGATGAGCTCAGCTGTGACAGACAGGATGCGGGGGTGCCCAGGCTGCGGACTGTTTCCCTGGAACTTAAACAAACTATATACAAAAAAGAAATACACTTTTTTTTAGATATATCTCCAAACAATTAAAGCATACTGTATGTCAAGGCAAAAATCTTCTGATCCACCAACTTTTGTTTCTGAAAGATGGCTCACTGAACAACGAGATCGATGGGTCTCTGTGTTCTGTGACATAGGCTACATTTGAGGAGGTGGTGGTTAAAATTAGAGCATTTGGTCCAGGAGTCTTGCTGGCCAGACCGATATCAAGTCAGCCTTTAGGCTTCTGCCTATATCCCTGCTGGCTTTCAACTCCCTAGGGTTATATTTTGATGGGAGTTTTTATTTGCACAAGAGCTTGCCGATGGGCTGTTCTTTGTCATGCGCCTATTTTGAGATGTTCTTCACTTTTCTACATTAGGTGGTCAGTTCGGAAACCAGGTGGGATGGCATTGTCCACTACCTGGATGATTTTGTTCATTGGCCCATCGGATTCGACTTTATTCGCCAGAAGAAGGTTTTGTTGGGGGAGATGCAATCCTTGTTGAGCCTTTTGGCGTATGCGTGTAAGGTCATGCCGGTAGGGCACATATTTTCCAGGCGTTTGTACCTCTCTACTGCAGGCTACAAGTCCCCCTTTTCTCATTTGTGCCTCACTGCTGATCTGAAGGAGGACTTGCTTTGAAGGTATATAATGGCCGGTCCTTTTTTTAGGCTGACTTTATCCCTGCTCAGGATTTTTGTTATTTACGGATGCGGCTTGTTATAGGGGTTTATGCGGCTATATGGCATTGGTGCTGTGGGGCCTTGCCAGAGACTTGAAATCAGAAGAAGGCTACCAGGAACATCATGCTCTTGGAGTTGTTCCCTGTGGTGGTGGGGCTGGAGCTCTGGGGTCCACAATTTGCAGATCATCGCATCTTGGTGAGTACTGACAATAAGGGTGGACTTTTTGCGGTAAACTGCCTATCCTCTAAATATTTGTTGGTTGTTCTCTTATTGCGACATCTGGTCTTTCTTTGCCCTAAATTCAACATCTGGCTTAAAGCAAGATATGTTCCTTGGCTTTTCTAATGTGCTTGTGGATGCATTGTCCCGTTTCCAGATGTCCAGGTTTCGGTAACTTCTCCCAGAGGCAGACGAGGTGGGTTGTCCTTTCCCAACGGAGCTGTGGGACTTGATCTGAAGCCGGTGCAGGAGGCCATCTGGAACTCGGTACTCAGTGGCTCCACATACTTGGGTTAACTATGCAGTTGCTTGGAGGAAGTGTGCCACCATTGCGGTGGGCCGGGGTTTTATTCCTGGGTCTCCGACGGAGCAGGCACTTTTGTGTTTTTTGGCATATTTAATGGAATATGGTTACTCCCATGGTCATGTGGCTAAAGTTATGGCAGGAGTTTCTTTCTTCCTTCGCCTCCTGGGTCTCCTTTCCTGTATGGAGTTCTTCTCAATTAAGCAGGCCTTGAAGGGGTATTGTAAGACTAATTTTGCGCCGGATGGTAGACAGCCTATTTTGTTTCGAACTTTCTGCTGCACTGCGGTGGTGTGTTTTTCTGGTTATGAGGCCCTGCGGATACCTGAGCTGGTTCCGCTATCCAGGCATGGCTCTTCTAGCATTTTATTTAAACATGTTTTGTTTAGCGGTTCTTTTGTCCGGCTGTATCTCCGCTGGCCTAAGACCGACCAATTGGATAGGGGCACTTGGGTGTCATTGGCTGCTAGGTCAGGCCCCTCTATCTGCCCAGTGAACCTCGTCAGGCAATTTTTAGTTGTTTGTCCACGTGGCATGGGCCCCTTCCTAGTGCATTTTAATTCACGCCCATTGACTAAGTTCCAATTTGACACAGTTTTGAAGAAATGTCTTGCTCATTTAGGTCTCGAGCATTTACGTTTTTCTTCCCATTCAATTCGTATAGGTGTAGCATCAGAGGCCTCCAGATTGGGTATCCCCTTTCGGATATTAAGGGTATTAAGGACTTGATTTTGTATAGGCGTAGCATCAGAGGCCTCCAGATTGGGTATCCCCCCTTCGGGTATTAAGGATTTGGGTAGATGGAAGTCTTAATGTTTTCAGTTGTATGTACGTCCTAACCTTTTCCTTTGACTGATTTCAGGTATGCAAAAATGTGTCTGGATCATAGGAGACTCCTATGTTTATTGGGCCAGAAAACGAGCAGCTCAGCGTGTGAGTGGTTCCAATTGTATTTGTCACCGGAAGCCTTCACTATATATTGGAATGGGGAAAGAGACATGCGCTGGTGTCAGTTGTACCGGCATTTGGCGCAATTGTTTCAGGTGTGGCCCGTACCTTCTATTTTAGTAATTCACTTGGGGGTAATGACCTAGGTAAGGTGAAAATGCTTGACTTGCTATTCATGATTAAGAGGGACCTTCATTGGTTTAGTTTATCCTCCCCAGGTACAACCATAGTTTTCCTTGTGGTCCTCTTCTCAGGATCAGGCGTTTGAGAGAATGGGGAAGAGGGTCAACAGGGCCTTAGAAAAAACAGGGCCACCAATGAAAAAATTGCATACTCTTACCAGACTTAGTGGACCCAATGCCAGTGTCATGGAGTCAAACAGGCATGGAACTGGGAACATGGTCACTCTCAGGAAACAACATGTGGGGTCAGCCTCCATTCAACGTTGTCACTGGACCCAATCATGGATGCCACCATTCATAAAAGAAAAAGGCCGCCACATAGTGTAAACCATCAACTATGGGTTTTATTTTAAAAGGTAGAACATTTACATCCAAGAAGCGCAGTAACATGGAGCTAGTTCAGTCTACCTGACCAGTTTCGTTCAATAGAACATCATCTTGGGCATGAGCCAGATGATGCCCCAGATGATGTTCTATTGAAGGAAACCAGACGGCTAGACTGAACTAACTCCACGTTACTGCGCTTCTTGGATGTATTTGTGATTACATACCTTATCTCGCCTGTTGATATCATCGTTGATGTAAGTGTTGTAGATATGTAAATGTAAAAACGTGATGTAAATATGCACACATGCAACATGGCAGGCTTCCAAACTTCTAATGTGAACAAACAGCAGACAAGGCTAATTTACACCATGATGCAATGTTCCACACGCACATGTTTTAGCATGTTGGGGCACATTGAGGTACTGTATATTGCATTAGACAGCCCATTCAAAATGAAAGGACTGTAACACAAATATTTTTTTTGTTGCACAGCTCCCCCCAGTGTATATTTTGCATTGTGGTGCTGTGTGTTGTGGAAGTGCTTTGGGGTGCCAGTAGCACTGCAACACACCAATGCATGTGTTGTGTATTACAATAACAAGAATGTATGAGAAATCTCTATGCTGTTAGAAAAATTACCAAAAACTTACTTTTTAGAGCCTCTGTTGCAATATTTGAGGATGGATTGCTTCATAATACCTTCAACTAGAGAGGTCAGTAATGGCTTGTTTTAAAGAGTTTTTTTTATTGTACGCTACAAATATATTAATACTTTCATGTCTATGGTCCCAGCCTAGGTGCATTTAAAAATGTAATTAAATTACCTGCTGAACCCAGGAACATGCTGTACACATCTCACGCATCTCATAATGAACAGTATATGCAAGATATAACTATTTTGTTTTGTTTTTAAGTTCATCATCTCATGCTATTATTTTTCCTCCCTGTGCAAAAGTTTGTTTGATGGGAATTTTACTAAGGCTCTGTTTCCACTAGTGCGACTTTTCATGCGACTTGGGACTGAAAAGTCGCATGACAAATTGTTTCCCATGATTTCCAATGAGTACCGTTCATATCTGTGCGACTTCAAGTCGCAGCGACTTCAAAGTAGTCCCTGCACTACTTTGGTCCCACTTTGATGCGACTTGAGGTCCATAGATACAGGCATTGCTTCAAGTCGCGGTAAAAAGTCGCGGTAAAATCGCGGTAAAAAATCGCGTCAAAATCGCGCGACTTTGGGGACGCAATAGTGGAAACCTAGCCTAATACTCAAATTTAATGATAAACTTAAAAAGAAAACTGTAACAGTATGCAAAGCATAAAAAGAGAAAACATGATTTCTGCTTTATTTGTAATAGTTCTGCGCTATTAATGTGTATAGTATTCACTCTACAGCATATAACAAGATGGAAGACATTTTACAACAAGAACAAGTCAACTCCTGCTGGAGATCAAGTAAACAACATGCTGACTGCAGCACATTCTACAAGCTCACAGTTATCTTGATTACCTATCTCATGCTCTTGTTATTAGCTGCATGAAGAATATTATTCTAATTATACCAGCCCAATCAGCAGTATTGCGTGTCCAAACTAATTTCCATTAGTTCAAGCTTTGTCTTTCACACTATGATACTAATTCAATGAGACATCAAATACTTAAATCGACCCAGGATTCCAGGGTCAGGTATTTCTGCCCTTCCGTTCTATTAGCACTTGAATGTAATTGTGCTTGTCACTTTTTGCATGACTGATAGTTGCAGGGTGACTGCTGGAGCACAAATGAGTAATATGCTGATATATTATTTAGTTCCGTTATATCAATATATGTTTATTTAGTAGCAGTTGTGTCCAGGTTATTATGGAATTCATTTGAAAAAGTATCAAACATTTGATAAAGTCAAATATTCAAATTTTTGACATTCATCACAAAATGTAAATAATTTGTCTTGTAATTATTACAGAAGGTTGACTTCTTTTTGTGTTCCCAAGCAAGAAATCACTTGACAAATGTATCATTAAACTTTTCACTGTATACATTACACTTTCACTGTTTATACTGTAGCCATTTTTGCCAAGGGGACTTGATTGCACCAGAGGAACCTTATGGCTGGTCTCCTTTCTCATGGTGGTGGATGGTCCCAGATAATGCAGACAAGTTGACATCAGCACCACGCTCTGTATCAATACACTGTAAGTGTAGGGTGCTGTGCTCTGGGGGTGGGACCATGACTCATAGTCTTTCCTTAGTCTCCATGTTTATAATGACACTGGGCCTCATTCAATCCAGAAGATTGAGAAGAGCTTGTGGAGATGAAGAAGTACTTCAGGGAACTGCTTCAGATTGATGGTGAATACTGGTGTTGCGGGGGCACATTTTTGATCTAACTTAATGTTATATTGTGTCTTATCCTCTGGCGCCATCTAGCGGCCAAAATATACAAGAACTGCATCTTTATTTTCTTTTTCTATTATTGTTCAAGTTGACCTGGAAGTCTTTTATTTGTTTACATCTGGACATTAACTTAACCTGCCCATAATGCACAGTGACTCCCACAATCCTCAGGGAACAGAACTACATTGTGGGAAGACTATAAAAAGGCTGAGAGCGGCCATCTTAGGTCTCTTGTTCCTGGGACGCATGGCCTGCCAGCAGGGCTCTGTGGGTGTGTGTGTCCCACAGAGTTGTGGCCTACCCTGTGCGGAGCGGAACAGCAGCCAGCGATCCTGCCTTACATCACAGCGTGCTGGAGCAGCAGTGTGATCGTTCCAGAGACCCTTGAAGGAGGTAACTGAGGACTCCCGGTCGTCTGTGAAGTGGTACAGCGTGACGGTGTGGCCGCAGAGAACGAACTGAGATACTGTAGAGACAGAACCCTGTACATCAGAAAGGAGTTTTCTGACATCACTGTCCTGGTTGGGTGAGAGGGCTGATGCCCACAAGTTCCTTGATGCACTTTTATACACACGTGTACACAAGACAGAGTTGCTGGGACCCATAGTCCCACAAGCAGATTCAAGAGGAATTAGTACTGAGTCCTTGGCATCAAAGTTAGTTAAAGTGCCATGGCACCAGAGCCTGGTTTTCATTTTTTCAGCATACTTTGATAAGGAATCATTAACCCTTGGATTACAAAATTATCTTGTTGCTAGCAGAAGAAAAGAAGATAAAGAAGGACCGTTCAGTAACACATAAGGCCTTGGGTTATTTTACTATATCAGGGCGGTGTGATATTACAGGAGGGAGCTCCCTAGTGTTGTATTATACTAAATCAAGTCAACATTTGATTTAGTATAGCTTTAAGCGCGCAGGAAATAGGACAGTGCTTAGAGTGAGATACACTCACTCTGACGGTATCCTATTTACTTTGTTATACCTCTCATATATTACTTCAGACATTATACACCTGTATTGTACCTTTGTAAAGTTTAGTTGTCTGTCAGCCTATGTTGGTCTGACAGTACAACCATTGTAGTTTAACCCTTCTAATACAACAACAGTAAATACGGTTATTATTTAAGTACAACTGTGTGAGTGTTGTTTTACTCTTCATCACCAGCCAAGAGGAGGGTAAGGTAACTACAAACAGGCATATTATATTGAGTATTGTGAACTTGCCTTTGTGATTTCATTCTAACTGAACACTAGTACACCACAGCTGTGTCATGGGGACTGAGACATTCAAGTGGGTATAAAGCAGAGTACAGGCCCAAATAACTCAGCAGATCCTTCAGGGGTCAGTGCTACACTGGAGCTGTTTTTTATTTTTTTATTTTAAACCTACAGGAGAACAGTTGAAAAATTTATTTAGCCAGAGTTCAGCTTTATATATTGTGCAGGTCAGTCCCAACCAACATAAACTATACATATTTACCCCTAGTATATTCTGATTGCTAACCTTTTTTTAATTGGTAAATAACTTCATGTGATACGTCGTTAAATCATAAAGTTAGTGTTTTTTTACAGGGTGTCATATTATACTTAATAGTCTACCTCATTTTAAATTCACTCTGCATGGGATGATTGAATTTCAACATCCTTCAAACGCAACTAATGAAAAAGAAAAGTATTATCAGTACCTAGATGGTGGCTGCATGCATTTTTTTCAGGCTAAAAACATTTCTAGTAAGTACCTGTATTAAAAAATACCCAATGATCTTGCCAAAATGTGGTGTTCTTGTCACTTCCTGTGTACAAAAAGAATGTTTTTTTTAATAAAACATTATCTTCTACATGAATACACTGGAAAAGTGAAAGTAGACGTGCAGAAACAGGAAGCCTGTAAAAAAGAAAACCAATGCAGGCACTGTATGGACTTTAAGACTTTAATGACTGATAAGCTACAATATATTACATTTTTTTTGCTTTAGATACACCTAATAGGCCAACTTAAGTGCAAGAATATTTTTAAAAAATGAATAGCCCAGGCCAGCTCAAAATATAAAAGCAGCTCTTGCGGCAGTGCCCACCATTGCTGTCCTCAGTGGATTCATAGCTCTGTGATCCAGCACTTGTCAACTTATGGACTGATGCTGAAATTTATTCATTTAATAAAATACAACGTTTTAAAACAGCTCTGTTAAGTAAATTTCATGAAACAAACATATATTAACCACTGAAAACTAACAGTAAAAGTCTACTCTGCCCTGTAAATAGTATACCATGTAAGGCTCTTTTACAGATAAATTTTAACCGCATTCAAAATAGGGCCCCAGGCAGTTTAAGTCATAATATGCTGTTTAAGTCATAATGTGCCCCGGGGCACGCTGCCACCGCTGAAGATGCTTCTTCACCCGGTCTTCTTTCCAGGTTTGTGGGCTTTGGCTATCTGTTTGGCCGAACCGGCAAAGATGTCACAGCGCGGCTCTGAAGGAATGGCATGGGAATGCTGTTCCTTCAGAGCGCATGCGTCGGTGATGTCACCGGCTGCATCTAAAGTAAATATCTCCTAAACAGTGCACGTTTAAGATATATCTACAGTACCTATAGGTAAGCCTTATTATAGGCTTACCTATAGGTAAAAATCATACATGGGAGTTTAGTCCAACTTTAAGGCTTGAAACTGTATATACTGGTCACAATCCATTTCTTGATCATTCATTAAGGGAAACAGGATCAGAAGAGATTCAGAGACAACTAAATGATACATTCTCTAAGTTTTACCAGGTGGATGTTCAGGCCTCAACTGATGCTAGCTTCAGGCATACAGTGCTTCAGGTAGCCTTATGAGTAGCAATAGCCCCCAGTTTTACTCTGTTGTTTTTTGGGCTTTGCTAGCATCTTATTTGCTGTATTGTCTATCCCTCAGTTGGCATGCTTTTGGACATCCAAGTTGTTTAAGAATGTCTTCTATGTCCCTTAATAAATGATTAAGAAAAGAGACTTTTGACTTACTCTAAAGGGACACAGGTTACACCCCTCTGTCTTATGATTACCCCCGCTGCTGCTTTTGCACAAAATTGAAGCATGATGAAAGTGGGAGGCATTATGCCTGGCCGCCTGTTTTTTTTGTTTCCAATGTCAAATTCATCTGTAGACGGCATTATAACCCAGTTGTCTCTTCTGACCCGGTGTCCCTTAATGAGCTCCAAGAAAAGGATTTTATGTTAAGTCTAAAATACTGTTTTTTTTTATTTGGTCATGTTTACAGTATATAAACATAATAACTGGGGACTCTTGCAAAAAAAACTATAATAATTCTAACATCCATACCCAGATGACAGGGCTACTTTCTCAGACCAATCATTTCACACATTCTAATGCCCTGTACACACGGTCGGACTTTGTTCGGACATTCCGACAACAAAATCCTAGGATTTTTTCCAATGGATGTT
This sequence comes from Aquarana catesbeiana, assembly GCF_042186555.1. Taxonomy (NCBI): domain Eukaryota; kingdom Metazoa; phylum Chordata; class Amphibia; order Anura; family Ranidae; genus Aquarana; species Aquarana catesbeiana. Next base: position 103,926,800 of record NC_133326.1, read on the forward strand.
GGCTCAAACTTGTCTTGCATACACACGTTGTCGGAAAATCTGATCGTTCTAAACGCGGTGACGTAAAACACGTACGTCAGGACTATAAACGGGGCAGTGGCCAATAGCTTTCATCTCTTTATTTATTCTGAGCATGCGTGGCATTTTGTCCGTCGGATTTGTGTACACACTATCAGAATTTCCGACAACGGATTTTGTTGTCGGAAAATTTTATATCCTGCTCTCAAACTTTGTGTGTCGGAAAATCCGATGGAAAATGTGTGATGGAGCCTACACACGGTCGGAATTTCCGACAACAAGGTCCTATCACACATTTTCCATCGGAAAATCCGACCGTGTGTACGGGGCATAAGAAGAATGTCTCAAAAACAGAGCTTTCACATACTTAATAAAGCACCTCTTCCAAAGATATAACCAAATCACTTGTATGCATTGTTAGTTAGATACTAGGACTCATGTACTACATTTTTTTTTGGCCAACATCTCTCACCCATACTCCGTCTCTTAATTCATTCTTCATAACTTGAGGCTAATGCATGCTAACTGCAGCAAAGCTCTAAATAGAAAGCAATAATCAATTTAGGAAAAAGGAAGACAAAAAAGAAAGAGAAGCGCCAGGCAATTCCTAGTGCAGCATTATTTTATTTGGTTAAAATACAAATAATTGTTGTTGACAGTATAAGTTGTACTTGCATAGTGCTACTAAGGATAGGTGCTTTCCACGTCCAGCATCGCAGAAGAGCTGCCAGGGTGTCCCTGTAGAAGCGTCCATGAGTGGCCGGAAGCTAAAGCCTTGACTCAGGACACACAGTGCTTGTGGACTATGTAAGTACACCTTATAATGTCAACAACATTTTTTTATATTTTAACCAAATAAAATAATGCTGCACTAGGATTTGCCTGGTGCTTCTCTTTTTTTTGCCTTCCTTTTTCCTATAGTGATTGGGTTTCCCAGCCTGCGCCTGAAGCAGCACTTATTTCAAATACTCAGATTTGACAGGGGCTCATCACCTAGAACTCTATGTCAATTTCATTTCATTTTATCTCAGGACTTATTTAAAAACTTTCCTTTTTTACCTCTATATTTTTTAATTGTTGCTTTGACGAACTAGCATACCTATGCATGCCTTTCTATAATTTCTAATCATCAGATGTTTTAGCGCTGAGCGTTACACCGGTTCTTTGTGTGTGTTTTTTCTAATAGTAATAATCAATTGTCTACTTTATTAACAGGGGAGGATATTGTAATGTCCATATATGTCATCACTAAAAATCATTCATCATTCATATATTGCTTTGAGAGCAGTTTTCATTTTTTATGAATACACCCAAAGCAGTGTCCAGCATTCTCATAAGGCTTTAAGCTTCAGCCAAGCAAGGGTATGCCTCTTAGTCTGAGAAGGGGCCTACATAGTCAGTAAAGATAGTACTTGCATTGGGAGAAAAGGGTAATTATAGTTCTCCTGTACACTGTGAACCCCACATGTGAACAGTCTGCTTTATTTCTTTTTCTTAGATTCTAAACTACTGAATAAAATAGAGAACAGAGGACAGACACAGTGCAGATAAAAACAGACAATGTAATAAAAGATAAATCAGTGGTATTGCTCTCACAAAAACAGAAATCTGTCAAGCGTGTAAACATTTACGTCAAATTATACATTACAGTCGTACATATAAATTCGAGTTTTAGCCAGGTTGCTTTGGTTAACTGTACAATTGAGTGCCCCCTATTGGTCTGTCTGTTTCATTGCTTATCTAAACCACTAATTGTCCAGAAGTCTACTACAAGTGTCAGTCTTGCCCCAAACTCCTAATTGGGTCATTGGTAAGCTACAGAATGTCTCAGAAGTCTCTAGAAACATTCTACTTTTGCATAGTTAAAATAAGTTAACCCCTTTCTTTACTGTTCTACTTTTTCCAAGTCTACTTACTCTTTACACACGCATGATGCTTTACTGCCCTCCACTGCCTACTATAGCCCTAACAATAACATTTAAAGTAATTATGAACTGCTTCATAAAATAAATCTGCTTTTATATGTGGAAAGAAGTTTAAGAAATTAAAAAGATAACTGTACATGCTGAGACTCTTAACTCATGATAATGAACTTCCTCTTAAAAGTACTCTGTGGTTATTTATTTCATATAGTCAAGTAAATAAAACTGCAATATACAGATTCTACTAATAATTACACACATTAATACTTTTTGTAAATCTGCCAAAATGGGATGTGAAGCTTATTACCACTAGTAAATTCAGCACATTTTCTCACTTAAATATTATGTATTTGCTGACCTAGTTCTGAATCTCTAACCTACAATATCAATTTGCAATAGTAAATGCCCTAGTGATATGGTCACTTCTGTAAAGCACACAGCTAGATCTCTAAATGTTAATAGCTTACCTGCATTTAACAAAAACAAATTCTAATGGCAAGAAAGCAGGAAGTCACACAATAATAATGTCAAATCACATCTAACTTAATTAAAACCCAAAAAAGTACACTGCAGCCCCAAATAAGACTGCTACTCTCTAACATTTCACCCAATACGGGCTTGACCACAGAGATCTCTGCAGTGAAATCCATGTTAGGTGAAATGTTAGAGAGGGGAAGTCCTAGTTGGGGCTACAGTGTGCTTTGTCAGGTTTTAATTAAGTTGGATGTGATCTGAAATTGATAGTGTGTGACTTCCTGCTTTCTTGTTGAGTTTGTTGAGTATAGTTACATAGTTGGTCTGATTGAACAAAGACACAAATCCATCCAGTTCAACCCACAGAGAAAAAAAAACACATGCACACAAATAGAAGACATCAATATACACAGTCCTATACCCACAGTTGGTCCAGAGGAAGGCAAAAAAAACAAAAAACAATGACTGTGATCTAATTTGCACGAGCGGGGGGAAAAAAATCCTTCCTGATCCCCTAAGAGGCAATAGGATATTCCCTGAATCAACTTTACCTATAAGTATCAGTATCCAGTTATGTTTTGTGCAATTAGAAAAGAATCCAGGCCGTTTTTAAAACAATCTATTGAGCTGGCCAGAACCAGCTCTTGAGGGAGTCTATTCCACATTTTCACAGGTCTTACTATGATTAAGACTTTCCGTATTTCCTCCAGATGTAAAGAGTGCCCCCCCTGTCCTCTGTAATGATCTTAAAGTGAATAATTGTACACCAAGTTCACTATATGGACCTCCTATGTATTTTTACATGTTGATCAGTTCAGCTAATCTTTCCTCATAGCTGAGCTCCTCCATGCACTTTCTCCAGTTCCCCAATATCCTTTTTGTGAACTGGTGCCAATACTTAACTGCATATTCTAGATGAGGTCTTAATCATGATTTGTACAGGGGCAAAATTATGTCTCTTTCTCTGGAGTCTTTACCTCTTTTAACACGCGGGTCTGTGAGTGCACTCGGGTCTGTGAGTGAACGCGGTCTGCAAGTACCTGTGTATTGTCTTGTTGAGTACCTGTGTAGTGTATTGTTGAGTATTAGTGTCAGGAAGCTAGTTGTTAGGTAATTTGGACAGGATATAATCCCCAATCCTCATTAAATTGGTAGGTACGATGCCCGGGGGGTGTGGAGATGCGACTCGGTGTACATCTTGCGGCATGTATACGTTCCTTGATTATCTGATCGAAGGCGAATACTGCTCTGCAAAATGTAAGCACATTGTTTCCCTGGAAGCCCAGGTTCTGAATATAGGGAAGAAACTGTCAGCACTGAGAAGACATTCCATACTAAAGGAGAGCGGGGAACGTACCCGGCAGGTGCCGGCAGGGGCCAGCACAGAGGTACAATGAGGTACAGGCACTAGAAAAGAGTCGATGGGTGACAGTTAGGAAGGATAGAGGGGGAAGTGCCAGGGAGGCCGATCCAGGGCTGGAGCATCCCAATAAGTATGCTCCATTGGGTGACATTGGTCTTGCCCTCTGACTAAAGTGATGACATAAACGCGTCAGAGCGTTGCTACGCAGCTATCTACAGAGTGGCTTATCCTCGTCTGTCCTTCCTGGGAACACCGCAGGAGTGGTGAGAGGTTAGAGGGGAATGTACGACTGACATAGTATTGATGCTACATGCCCTTATATTATGCAAACATTGGAATTTTTTTTATCTATTGCTTGCAATGAGCAAAATACAGATGAAAAGTGTCCAGTGAACAGCGATTATCCCTTTGATTGATAAGCGTGTTAATCAGCAGGGTCTGGTAAGTGGATTACCTACAGGGCTGTGGCACAAGTGGTGTGGTGATGGAGACTTGGGATCGCTGCTAATATTTTCTTCCATGATCGTCTAGTTTATACTCATCTACCTTTTCTTAAATCGACTTTCACTGAGTGGATCACCATTTGATACTTTGTTTAAGTGGACTCTTAAGCAATTTCATTGATATTTTTAAATATTTGCTATTTTTGCACTAGCGCTGCTAATGTTTTAGGAATTTTTTCTTTGACATATATATTCGAGCACTGAACTTATTCTCTCTGGAGAAGAGACACTTGAGAGGGGATATGATTTCAATTTACAAATACCATACTGGAGTTTAACAAGACACATTGACACTCATTAAAATTAGAAGAAAAGAGGTTTAACCATAAACTACATAGAGGGTTCTTTACTGTAAGAGCAGCAAGGATGTGGAATTCCCTTCCACTGGTGGTGGTCTCAGCACCAGGCATCGATATTTTCAAATAATTATTAGATAAACACCTGAACAACCACAACATACAGGGATATACAAGGTAATACTGACATATAATCACACACATAGGTTGTATTTGATGGACTTGTGTCTTTTTTTAAACCTCACCTACTATGTAACTACATGTAATACAAGAAAAGATTTTGCTTGCTTTGGAAACTGCAGCGTGCATGCTATTATTAAGTCTATGATCCACCAGAACAGCAGTGGTCAGAACCAATACAAATTCAAGTGGCTGTACTCCCAGAGACAGAATAAAAAATGGCTTTATTAGCAAAAAATGAAAAGCCTCAAAAAGACAAGCATATAGGCAGGGGAAGGGGAGAGGTTAATGTGCTGCACATTTGAAATGATTAAAAATGATTTTGCTAAAGCACATTTCACGTGTGAAACGCGTCGACCTGCCTATATGCTTGTCTTTTTGATGCTTTTAATTTTTTGCTCATAAAGCCAATTTTTATACCATCTCTGGGAGTGCAGCCATCCAGATTTGCATTGCTTGACTGGTGCAGTGGAATGTATTTATTATTTTTTTAAGATTGAACTGGATGGACTTGTGTCTTTTTTCAACCTGACTAACTATGTATGTATCTGCTCACTGACATTTCCTAGCAGTGTTTTCAGTCTCCGTACTCCCCTGCTGGCTAGTCCCGACCCTGTTAATGATATATCAGAGTTTCAACAGGGGAGAAGTGACCAGAAGTGACGGCACTAACCCTCATTGTACACACCGACCAGTTGTCATTTGTTTCACAGGGGGATTGTGGTCATGTGACAGGGAATAAATTAATCCAAAAATGTAGAAACATTTTTATTTTTGTATTTTGGGGCATATAAATTACTTTGTATTATAATAATGATTGCAGTAAACTGTTCAACCACATTGAGGCTTGCTGAAAATATATTATTCTTTTTCATGTAGTGATTGTATGGTAAGCAATCCTGAAAACATGTTATAATCACATTAAAAATCACTACAATAGTAACTCTAAATATGCTGCCACTCACATATTCTATAGTTTTCTTTTAAACATGTTTTTAATTCTTAACATAACCTTCTGCTACATCTCATATTTTACATTACATTATTAAATACATTTAAGGCAACACTGTATTGGTTAACTTTTGGGGGACCTGTTTATACTGAAGGCTTTGCCGGCAGAACATAGTACTTTAGTCCAGTTTCCAGCTGGGACCAGACTAGAGTTTATACAAGATATGTTACCCCTTTGTTTGCTGCTGACAAGCGTAAAGAGGCACTTTCACCGCTGATAATAATGGTTAATTTATCACATACAGAAGTGGCTGACCTCTGAGTGTCCCAGCCTCTTCATCACCTTCACAGCTGCTCAAACTAATTGTTAAAGCCAAGAGTAAATGAAAATCAACTGTGCTAATAATGAATGAAGCCTATTAACCGAAACAGCACATTGCTTTACAAAGGTTTATCAGGGAACATTAGTAGCAGCCCTCCTGGTCACAGTTCCCTGTTATATAAATTGAATGGATCAAGCATGGGGCAAATACTTACAATCACTAAATGAACATATCACACTATTTACCTTGTTTTTTTATGAGTTTAATTTGTATATTTTAAAAATGTGGTTGAAGCTGTGTTCCATAGGGATTTTAATCTTCCTTATTGAAATGCACACACTTATTTAGTTTTTATTATTTTATTTTGCTGTGATTGAATAATGTAGAATAATTAGGACTAAATAAAGGAAATGTACCTTTTTTTCTGTCAAGATGATACTGAGAGTAAAAAATCAAATACAAATCCATGCTCAGCTACTTTGCAACCGCTATGGCTTGGATCTAGGCAGTTACGGAAACACTTTGGTGAGCTTGATACTCTTGGAATGCACTCATGGCAATGGAGAATAAATCTAGCTCTATTAATCTGGGTAGCACTGTTCTAACAGAAGAAGAACAGAATCATCAACCCACCATAAAAAAAAATCTGAATGGGTGATGAAAAAGGAACTTTGGCCAGGTCTACAAAAATTAAATGTACAAGTACTGTAGCGGCTGACTTTTGAAAAACAGGTACTTAGCAGGCCATGGTGTCAAGCGCTGTCTTCATACAACCTAAAATCTTCAGCACTGTCTTTGGTCCCCATTGCACATGCACAAAATGCGCACATGGAGAACACTGTACTAAAGCCTCCTGGGATGTAGGACATATCCCCGGAGGCTGCAGTCCAGGGGCAGAAAGACCCAGCAAACATCATTCTCATCTAGGCAAAGAATAAGGAAGTGGGAGCAAGTACCTTATGGCAGCTGCAGGGGAGAGGAGAGAGCGCTTGATAATGGGTGGCAATGCTTGGGAGCAGTGGCATCACCCATAGGCTTACTATGGCCCATCCATTGTTGGCGCTCCACCCTCTCCCCTGAAGCTGCTGCTGGCGGACAAAGTTGAGCCAGATCACGTAACTTGACTAGAGCAGCCTGAAAATAGGTAAGTATACAGATCTTTCTTAAGCAGGTTAGTCAGCATAGGTGTTAGGAGGGGGAGGGGACATTTTTAAGATTAGCTAGGTATATCCCAACTTCTGCCTAACGGTTCCATTCTCCATAAGCTACAATAAACAGCTGATGCAAGTAGGTTACTTAATGTTGGGCATTCATTGCTCTTTGCTAAACTGCCATAAGAAATTTGTTGTGTTAATCTTTCATTATTATTATTATACAAGATTTATATAGCGCCAACAGTTTACGCAGGGCTTTACAAAGTATAAGGGGGACAACACAATTACAGTACAATACAAAAGGTACAGGAGGGCCCTGCTCGTAGAGCTTACATTCTAAAGAGAGGGGGTGGTGGTACAAAAGGATGCGTTATTCATGCGTTATTGCCACTGCTAAGTTGTTCCTGAACCACAAGTTTTAGTAAATGTATTATGGGGCAGTTTCCATCGGTATTGCAAAGGAACACATGCATTCAAATACACATACTTCTGTGTGATTCCCATGCATTCCTGTGCGGTGCATTTTGCCAGCCCATTCATTTGAGTGAGCTGCAAAACACACTAGTTTGCGCAAAACGTAGAGCTTGTGCCAAAAGTAGAACCACACCAAATCATATGGTACTATGGTACAATGAAATTTGGTGCCTGCAAGCGCACTGGACTTGCGATCTGCATTTGGAGTGTCGTTAACAATATATTGCTACCTGCATGCAGATCCCAACTGCATTCAAATGTGGTGTGGGAAACGCCCACGGAATGCACCTTTCCAGCACCGTGTTCTGGTGTGAACTGGCTCTAAATTCAGTCGTAAACTGTCTTCCATATTTCGGTCCACTATTAGTCATATTATTACAATGGTAAGAGAAATACCAATATACTCTTAATGAGTGCCTCAAGTCTTACGTACTTTTAAAAGGGAAGCTTTTGTTACAAAATGATGTAACGTGCATAATTGCTAAACTAACAATTATATCTTATATTGTTATTAAAATTATTTTTCTATGTCGATGTTTCATCATGTAATTTTCAGGAACTTTCCAAAAATGACATATTGCTAGGTCATAGCCTCGGCAATTTTAGAGGCATTCTGTATATTGTATAGAACACCTCCTGAAATTTCATGCGTATGTGATACCTTGACCATGGCAGTTATCACATGATTATAGGAGGCTTCCTCACCTGGCACTAGGGAAAGGGAAGTAATTACAATGCATATGTCAATTTCAATGAAACAGCAGCAGCTACAACTGCAATGAGGCTTACCAAAACCCTTGCAATGTACTACCTGTAATTGACATTGAGAGGATCTTTTTTTCTCAACAAATTCAAAACCAGAGGTCGTTGATGCCCAAAGAATATTAAGCAGATTCAATATGCATTAATTAACATCACTAAATTTCATACCCAAATAATTTTGACATTGTTTTTCAAGAACATACAAAGCTTTTATTTGATACCGTTTATTAAATTGCTTTAATAAATACTCTGCTGTTTTTTTAGCTGACAGACAGAAATATGAAAAAATGCAATTCTGTTGCATCCATTTTACACATAAATGTTTAACAACACGTTTTAACTTAAAGAATAAGTTCACTTAAAAAAAATGCACATTATTTGCAGGTAAAAAAAATGTGCATTCATTTATTTATTTTAGCCTGTAAAGCATTACACCAACGATCAGCAGATTGCTGGTGCTATGCAGGTCTCCTGCAGACCTGTCAGTGTATATGTGTGCCTGTATTTCCCATTTCCCTATCACAAATTGGATTAGCAGCAAGAATGGGAAGTGTTATCATAATGGGGGATTTTAATTATCCAGACATAGACTGGGCGGAGGGAACCGCACATTCATTTAAGGCTCGCCAGTTCCTTAATGTCTTGCAGGACAATTTTATGGGTCAGATGGTAGACGCACCAACTAGAAATAAAACATTACTGGATCTACTGATTACCAACAATACAGACCTGATCACGGATGTGGAAATGCGGGGCAATTTAGGTAACAGTGATCACAGGTCAATTAGTTTCAGTATAAATCACACAAATAGGAAACATAAAGGGAATACAAAGACACTGAATTTCAAAAGAGCCAACTTCCCTAAACTACAAACCTTGCTAAAAGGCATAAACTGGGATAAAATATTAGAAACAAAGAATACGGAGGAGAGATGGGTTTGCTTTAAGAGCATATTAAATAAGGGCATTAGCCAATGTATCCCATTGGGTAATAAATTTAAAAGAGCGAACAAAAGTCCTGGATGGCTTAACTCCAATGTAAAAATGCATATAAAAGCAAAGGAGAAGGCCTTCAAAAAATACAAGGTTGAGGGATCATCCTCAGCATTCAGACTTTATAAAGAATGCAACAGGATATGTAAAGGTGCAATTAGGACAGCTAAGATAGAACATGAAAGACACATAGCGGAGGAGAGCAAAAAAAATCCCAAGAAATTCTTTAAGTATGTAAACAGTAAAAAAGGGAGGACAGACCATATTGGCCCCATAAAGAATGAGGAAGGACATCTGGTTACAAAGGATGGGGAGATGGCGAAGGTATTGAATTTATTCTTCTCCTCAGTCTTCACGAGTGAATCGGGGGGCTTCAGTAACCAAAACTGCAGTGTTTATCCTCATGACACAACACAGGAAGCACCTCCATGGTTAACAGAGGACGGAATTAAAATTAGACTTGAGAAACTTAACATTAATAAATCACCGGGACCAGATGGCTTGCATCCGAGGGTACTTAGGGAACTCAGTCAAGTGATTGCCAGACCGTTGTTCCTAATTTTTACAGATAGTCTACTGACTGGAATGGTACCAGCTGATTGGAGAAAAGCCAATGTAGCACCTATATTTAAAAAGGGCCCAAAATACATCCCTGGGAATTACAGACCAGTTAGCCTAACATCGATAGTATGTAAACTCTTGGAGGGGATGATAAGGGACTATATACAGGATTTTAGTAATACGAACGATATCATTAGCAGTAATCAGCATGGATTCATGAAGAATCGTTCTTGCCAAACCAATCTATTAACCTTCTATGAGGAGGTGAGTTGCCATCTAGATAAAGGAAGGCCTGTAGACGTGGTGTATCTGGATTTTGCAAAAGCATTTGACACAGTTCCCCATAAACGTTTACTGTACAAAATAAGGTCTGTTGGCATGGACCATAAGGTGAGTACATGGATTGAAAACTGGCTACAAGGGCGAGTTCAGAGGGTGGTGATAAATGGGGAGTACTCAGAATGGTCAGGGGTGGGTAGTGGGGTGCCCCAGGGTTCTGTGCTGGGACCAATCCTATTTAATTTGTTCATAAACGATCTGGAGGATGGGATAAACAGTTCAATCTCTGTATTTGCAGACGATACTAAGCTAAGCAGGGCAATAACTTCTCCGCAGGACGTGGAAACCTTGCAAAAAGACCTGAACAAATTAATGGGGTGGGCGACTACATGGCAAATGAGGTTCAATGTAGAAAAATGTAAAATAATGCATTTGGGTGGCAAAAATATGAATGCAATCTATACACTGGGGGGAGAACCTCTGGGGGAATCTAGGATGGAAAAGGACCTGGGGGTCCTAGTGGATGATAGGCTCAGCAATGGCAGGCAATGCCAAGCTGCTGCTAACAAAGGAAACAGAATATTGGCATGCATTAAAAGGGGGATCAACTCCAGAGATAAAACGATAATTCTCCCGCTCTACAAGACTCTGGTCCGGCCGCACCTAGAGTATGCGGTCCAGTTCTGGGCACCAGTCCTCAGGAAGGATGTACTGGAAATGGAGCGAGTACAAAGAAGGGCAACAAAGCTAATAAAGGGTCTGGAGGATCTTAGTTATGAGGAAAGGTTGCGAGCACTGAACTTATTCTCTCTGGAGAAGAGACGCTTGAGAGGGGATATGATTTCAATTTACAAATACCGGACTGGTGACCCCTCAATAGGGATAAAACTTTTTTGCAGAAGAGAGTTTACCAAGACTCGTGGCCACTCATTAAAATTAGAAGAAAAGAGGTTTAATCTTAAACTACGTAGAGGGTTCTTTACTGTAAGAGCGGCAAGGATGTGGAATTCCCTTCCACAGGCGGTGGTCTCAGCGGGGAGCATTGATAGCTTCAAGAAACTATTAGATAAGCACCTGAATGACCACAACATACAGGGATATACAATGCAATACTGACACATAATCACACACATAGGTTGGACTTGATGGACTTGTGTCTTTTTTCAACCTCACCTACTATGTAACTATGTAACTATGTAACTATGACAGACAGGAAGAATCAATGAACACAGCGCCCTGGTAGTTCATTGAGAACTACATGGATACAAAGGATGTCGGGGGGTTGTAGTTAATTCACGCACAGAGCTGTGTGAATTAATTGCGGCTGTGTGGGGGGAGTCACCCTGTTTTCAAAAAGTGACAGCTAGTACGGGGAACTTGTCACAGGGAGAGGAGGGAACAGCAAACAGCTGCACCAGTGGGAACATGTTACATGTTTCCAAAGGTAAACTTATCCTTTAACCACATGCCGACCGCCGCACGCTGACTTACGTTGGCAGAATGGCACAGGCAGGCAAAAGGGCATACCCGTACGTCCCTTTGAATTTGCAGCCTACTGGGCACGTGCCACAGTAGCAATTGTGGCGAGGAGAGGCAGAGCGGGGAGATGCCTATGTTATCAAGACATTTCCCTGTTCTGCCTAGCAACAGGACAGGGATCTACTGCACCCTGTCATCAGGAGCAGTGATCTCTGTCATGTTGTAGTCCAGGGAACACACTTAACCTCTTGATCACCCCCTACTGTTTAACCCCTTTCCTGCCAGTGTCATTTATACAGTAATTAGTGGCTATTTGTAGCTCTGATCACTATATAAATGTCAATGGTCCCAAAATAGTGTCCGCCATAATGTTGCAGTCCTGATAAAAATCGTAGATCGCCGCCATTACTAGTAAAAAAAAAAATAATAATAATAAAAATGCCATAAATCTATTCCCTATTTTGTGGACACTATAACTTTTGCGCAAACCAATCAATATACACTTATTGCGATTTTTTTTACCAAAAATATGTAGAAGAATACATATCAGCCTAAACTATGGAATAAATTAGTTTTTTAATATATTTTTTGGGGATATTTATTATAGCAAAAAGTAAAAAATATTGCTTTTTTTTTTTTAATTGTCGGTCTTTTTTTGTTTATAGCGCAAAAAATATAAACCGCAGAGGTGATCGAATACCACCAAAAGAAAGTTATATTTGTGGGAAAAAAAGGACAATTTTGTTTGGGTACAATATCACACGACCACGCAATTGTCAGCTAAAGCGCTGCAGTGCCGAATCACAAAAAATGCTCTGGTCAGGAAGTGGTTAAATATTATAATTATATATATTTTTTTTTAGAAACAGTATAATGCTATCTTACAATTTAACTTTTAAACCTGTAGATGGTACTGTGCATCTGTCTTTGTGCACCTGCCATGCACAGAGTTAGAAACACCGCCTACTTTCTGGAGAAGTTTGTCTGTAAAAAAAGTGGTTTGTCATGGTGATCACATAATCAGGAACCATGTTGATTGGTTCTAGATTGCTAGTCGGGGACATGTTGCTGCCATTACCAGTGTGATCTCTGGACTAGACACAAGCACAAATACATACTCCTTATTCACAGCTGCAATATAAAATAAAATTCTCGCAACACAGTAAACTGTGCCAAAATATGTTCTTCCCCAGACTTCAGATACCAAACACGTAGCCTCCCTGACGGTATTCCCGAGTGTGGCTCGGGGTTAAATTTCAGCACCATTAGCGGTAACCCTGAGCCACACTCGGGATTGCATTGCAGGATCCTGGTGTGGTATACTTACCTTGTCCCCAAGATCCTGCGCTGTCTGTGGGCTCTGTCCTCCTCCGAAGCCTCTCTGTGCCAGGCTCTGTTCCCTGCGAGCGTCGTGATGCACGGGGGCGGAGCCTGGCGGCAAATTAAAATATGTAAAAATCATAACACATACAGTACTGTAATCTTACAGATTACAGTACTGTATGAAAGCATTTTACATCCCTCTTGTCCCCAGTGCTTTGTCCAATGCCCTGCCTGCAGTTTTATATTATATATACTGTTCTTTCTGCCTGGAAACTTGAGATTGTCCATAGCAACCAAAAAGTGTCCCTTTACATCAAAAGTGGCTTTAGACCAGCTAGAAAACAACGATAGTAAATTAGAACACTTGCAGAATTGAGCGATAATGAATCGTGTGGAATTTTTTTTTTAATATTATTATATTATTTTTTTTTTATTATTTATATTTATTGATTATATTATAATTTATGATTTTGTGTTTCAAACTTCATCATACCTGGGATATCTACTAGACTCTTGGTGGACAGATTTAATTGTGTTATTGTTAAGAATTACAGGCCTACAATATAAAAGGCCAAATTTCCATGCAAAATAATTGTACCGCTTTCAGCACCTAAAATCTGAAATAATAATACCGCCAGGGAGGTTAAAGGAGTTGTAAAACCAGAAGGTTTTTTATCTTAATGCATTATGCATTAAGATAAAAACTTCTGTGTGTAGCAGCCTCCCCAGCACCCCCTCATTACTTAGCTGAGTCCCATCTCTCTTCAGCGATGTCCACGAATGTCTAAGCCATCCAGGACACGCCTCCTGATTGGCTGAGACACAGAAGTGGCACCATTGGCTCCCTCAGCTGTCAATCAAAGTCAGTCAGCCAATCAGGGGAGAGAGGGGGAGGGGCCGGGTCAGGGCTCCATGTCCGAATGGACACAGACACAGGGAATGTGACTCGGCTCCAGTGCCCCCATAGGAAGCTGCTGACTGTGCAAAGAGGGACCCAAGAAGAGGAGGATCTGGGCTGCTTGTGCAAGACCAACTGCATAAAGGAGGTAAGTATAACATGTTTGTTATTTTTTTTTAAAACGAGACTTTACAATCACTTTAAAGTGTATGTTACCCCAAACGTAATATTTAATATACAGTATGAGGTTGATTTACTAAAACTGGAGGGTGCAAAATCTGATGCAGCTGTGCATTGTAGCAAATCAGCTTCTAACTTCAGCTTGTTCAATTAATCTGGAAAAAGAAAAATGAAAGCTAATTGGTTTCTATGTACAGCTGCACCAGATTTTGCACTCTCCAGCTTTAGTAAATCAACTCTTATGTGTCTGGGATTTATGAATGTGTTTTTTAAATCAGAAGCAGATCTTAGATGGGGTCATCACAATGCTGTGTAGCCGCTTGCTTCCGTAGCCAGTTTGGCCACCATGTCTTCCCCCCACCCAGCCCTACTGTGTTGATTGATAGCTGCTTCTGTCAATGAATAAACAAATCAGGGGGGGTGGTTTAGGCCACACTGACGACCATGCTGTGCAGTGTCTTGTAACTCCACACAGGCAGAAGGAGCTGTTGTCTGTGATGTCTGGGCAACCGCCCACTAGACATACACACCCCCCACATATACTGTATATACTGTATATATATATATATATATATATATATATATATACACACAGTATCTCACAAAAGTACACCCCTCACATCTTTGTAAATATTTTATTATATATCTTGATGTGACAACACTGAAGAAATGACACTTTGCTACAATGTAAAGTAGTGAGTGTACAGCTTGTATAACAGTGTAAGTTTGCTGTCCCCTCAAAATAACTCAACACACAGCCATCAATGTCTAAACTGCTGGCAACAAAAATGAGTATGTCCAAATTGGGTCCAAAGTGTCAATATTTTGTGTGGCCACCATTGTTTTCCAGCACTGCCTTAACACTCTTGGGCATGGAGTTCACAAGAGCTTCACAAGTTGCCACTGGAGTCCTCTTCCACTCCTCCATGATGACATCACGGAGCTGGTGGAAGTTAGAGACCTTGCGCTCCTCCACCTTCCATTTGAGGATGCCCCACAGAGGCTCAATAGGGTTTAGGTCTGGAGACATGCTTGGCCAGTTCATTACCTTTACCCTCAGATTCTTTAGCAAGGAAGTGATCATCTTGGAGGTGTGTTTGGGGTCGTTATGTTGGAATACTGCCCTGCGGCCCAGTCTCCGAAGGGAGGGGCTCATGCTCTGCTTCAGTATGTCTTAGTACATGTTGGCATTCATGGTTCCCTCAATGAACTGTAGCTCCCCAGTGCTGGCACCACTCATGCAGCCCCAAACCATGACACTCCCACCACCATGCTTGCCTGTAGGCAAGACACACTTGTCTTTATACTCCTCACCTGGTTGCTGCCACACACGCTTGACACCATCTGAACCAAATAAGTTTATCTTGGTCTCATCAGACCACAGGACATGGTTCCAGTAATCCATGTCCGTAGTCTGCTTGTCTTCAGCAAAGTGTTTGTGGGCTTTCTTGTGCATCATCTTTAGAAGAGGCTTCATTGTGGGACGACAGCCATGCAAAACAATTTGATGCAGTGTGCGGCATATGATCTGAGCACTGACAGTCTGACCCCCCCAACCCCTTCAACCTCTGCAGCAATGGTGGCAGCACTCATACGTCTATTTCCCAAAGACAAGCTCTGGATATGACGTTGAGCATGTGCACTCAACTTCTTTGGTCGACCATGGCTAGGCCTGTTCTGAGTGGAACCTGTCCTGTTAAACTGCTGTATGGTCTTAGCCACCATGCTGCAGCTCAGTTTCAGGGTCTTGGCAATCTTCTTATAGCCTAAGCCATCTTTATGTAGAGCAACAATTCTTTTTTTCAGATCCTCCGATAGTTCTTTGCCTTGAGGTGCCATGTTGAACTTCCAGTGATAACACCAAATTTAACACACTTGCTCCCCATTCACACCTGAGACCTTGTAACACTAATGAGTTACATGACACCGGGGAGGGAAAATGGCTAATTGGGCCCAATTTGGACATTTTCACTTAGGGGTGTACTCACTTTTGTTGCCAGCTGTTTAGACATTAATGGCTGTGTGTTGAGTTATTTTGAGGGGACAGCAAATTTACACTGTTATACAAGCTGTACACTCACTACTTTACATTGTAGCAAAGTGTCATTCTTTCAGTGTTGTCACATGAAAAGATATAATAAAATATTTACAAAAATGTGAGGGGTGTACTCACTTTTGTGAGATACTATATATATATATATATATATATATATATATATATATATATATATACCGTATTTATCGGCGTATAACACGCACTTTTTTCCCCTTAAAATCAGGGGAAAGTCGCAGGTGCGTGTTATACGCCGATCTCCGCCGATCCCGAGCTGTCACTTTTTCAAAATCGCGGACCGCGATTTGAAAATGGCGCCGCCGGAGCCGAAGTACACAGAGCCGGTCCTCGGCTCTTTCCGGCGGCTCTCGTTTACTTTCGGCTCCACTCGTAGTCTCGAGCGGAGCTATCCGAACCTACTCGGATAGCTCCGCTCGGGACTACGAGTGGAGCCGAAAGTAAACGAGAGCCGCCAGAAAGAGCCGAGGACCGGCTCTGTGTACTTCGGCGCCGGCGGCGCCATTTTCAAATCGCGGACCGCGATTTTGAAGCCCTGGAAGCAGGGACAGGGGATCCCAGGCTGCACTGGGGCAAGGCTGCACTGGGGAAGGCTGCACTGGGGAAGGCTGCACTGACAAGGCTGCACTGACAAGGCTGCACTGGGGAAGGCTGCACTGACAAGGCTGCACTGGGGAAGGCTGCACTGGGGAAGGCTGCACTGGGGAAGGCTGCACTGACAAGGCTGCACTGACAAGGCTGCACTGACAAGGCTGCACTGACATGGCTGCACTGACAAGGCTGCACTGACATGGCTGCACTGACATGGCTGCACTGACAAGGCTGCAATGAAGGGCATTTAAATGTAAGTTTTTTTCCCTTCAACTTCCCTCCTAAAAGTTTTTTTTCCTTAAAATTCCCTCCTAAATTGGGGTGTGTGTTATACGCCGGTGCGTGTTATACGCCGATAAATACGGTATATCATTTAATCAGTTCCGTACAGTCAGAAAAAAAAGAGAATAGCGATTTCACTGGTTACCGCATTTGATACATTGTCTGTTATAACTATATTTGCCAGACTTTCCTTTCTGAATTCAAATTTTAGGGGAGAAAAGCCCTGACATCTTGTTTTAAAATGATACACATAATAGCTACTACAAGGAAATATATTTTAATTGGTATATTGTTTGGTTTGGAAAACACTTTTTGTGTAATTAAATATTTACTGCACCACATCTGCTTACACATGCCCCAATTTCTCTGACTGATGCCATAACACTTGTTTGTGTGTATATGCCATCGTATATGTGCCTAGGATAGAACCTTTTGTGCATGGTTGTGATGATGGACAGAAGAGACTTCTACAATAGGTGTTTCCGTGTGCTTCACTACCCATGACTAAATTAGAGTTTGCTAATATGGCAGATGTGCCCCCTCATATTAAAATAAAGAACGTACTTTGAAAATTGTGTCTTTGTTGTGTGAACACATGCATGAGAAAAGATAAGTCAATCTAAGACATTGGGAGTTATTTACGAAAGGCTAATCCACTTTGCACTACAAGTGCAAACTACAAGTGCAAAGTGCACTTGAAATTGCACTGAAAGTGCACTTGGAAATGCAGTTGCTGTAGA
This sequence comes from Aquarana catesbeiana, assembly GCF_042186555.1. Lineage (NCBI taxonomy): Eukaryota > Metazoa > Chordata > Amphibia > Anura > Ranidae > Aquarana > Aquarana catesbeiana. The sequence continues at coordinate 103,944,617 of NC_133326.1, forward strand.
TCCGAGGGGGGGGGCATGGAAAATAATGCAAGGAAAATAAAAAACAGCATTTTAGCTTGCACATGATTGGATGATAAAATCAGCAGAGCTTCCCCTCATTTCAGATATACCCCTCAGATTTACAGTGATTGCACTTCCAAGTGCACTTTCAGTGCAATTTCAAGTGCACTTTGCATTTGTAGTTTGCACTTGTAGCGCAAAGTGGATTTGCCTTTTGTAAATAACCCCCATAGTCAGAATACAAAAATGATGTAACGTAAACAATATTAATAAAAAATATTGAACAAGTACAAAAATAAAAGTCCAAACTTCCGATGATCAATAGTCCATCACTATTGTGTTACATATGCACCTCAGATGACGTTCGAGTGACGAAACGTGTAAGGCGGGACATACTTGGTACGCAACACGTCACATCCTGTTTTCCGACACATCCGGATTTTGCAAGTACGCTGTGTGGAACACACGCCGCAACTACGGAACTGCTTTGTTTTTCATGCCAGTTGGAGCATTGGAGCTACTTATGGCTTTTTATACTACCTAGTAACCTTTTTTATAATAAAAATATTAATTTGTTCTACAGATTTACGCTATGAGGTTCCATCTTTTCTTAAACATATGTGGATGCCTGTTGATTTCATAAACCATATCACGGAGGTGGAAAGAAACTGAAGACCCCATCCCAGCATCCACAGAGGAGCAACACCCTGCCTGGGTTACCAGATCTACTCCATTCGGATAAACACTGTGGACCAGGGGAATATCCCGGCAAGGAGAATACCACAATTTGGATATAAGGGGAACATAGAAGAAGGAGGGGAGCACCAAATAGTCACTTTATTTTGTGCTGCACAGATTACCTTTACAAACTGTCACTTTTTGGATTGAGCACATGCCATCAATTATCTCTCTTTTCTGGATATATATTAGTTGCGGCACTATTGACTAATTTATGCACTTTTGGATTTAGCACATGTCATTTTATTTTTGGTACTTTACCCATGGACATTGACTGTTATTTTGGATTTTGATGAATTCATGCATATATTTCACATTTACTTTTTTACATTCATTGATGCACATTTCTTATTTTTGAATGCGCATGCCACTTTAAAAAGGAGCAATTGCACTATATAGAGCTCTTAGAATAGCTCAGTTAATTCACCATTAATTTATTTATCTTTCACATTGGTCATTAGTGGATATTTATATTTCATATATATTTTTTATAGGGTCACTTTTTACGTGCACCACCTCTGAACAGCGTCACTTTCCCTTTCTTTGAGTTTATACATTCTCTGGATTTCACCTAGGTGAAGTTTTTAATTAGGGAGGCTGCAGTTCACCCATTTTCTAAACTTGTTATTTACATATAGGAAGATTTTTATAATCTTTCCAAAATATCATGCTGTGTCTCCAGCCACCCAGTGCAATAAAGCTGCTCACATCCAAATGTGGACTCCAATTTAATATCAAGGTCATAAAAGCTTAAATCATCAACACCAAGGGCATGTCTCCTCTAGCATGCTTCTGTATTCTCCTCCTCCTTCAGCTCCAGACTCACAGGTAAGGATACATGCAAACACAAAATAAAAACAATAGTGTTGTCTATATAAAATTATATATTCATGCATTTACCAAAATAGCATTTACAATGACAGCCTTAAATGCATATAGTTGTATAATCCTCCATCTATAGACCATACAATACTTACTGTGCATGCGGCTATGCTAATCAGTACAGTTAATCTACTCACCTCCCACTGTGGACTTCGTTAAGTTCGAACTGGCATGTTATTCCATCCAAGACGTGTTATTCCATACAGGGTAGTATTTCCTCCACTGCACTTAAACACTCCCCTCAGCATGGCTCCACTCCTATATGTGTTATGCCCAATAGCAGGGCTTCCTCAGTAGGCTACTCTAGATGTCCCCAGTAGTTATTGTGAGACGTAATAGTGTATGAGATATGAAAATACATCTACCCTAGCCAATCATTGAAGGTTTTGTCCAGTGGTGTGGGATGAGGGAAGGTGATACATATTTGATGCAAGCCTTCTAAAATGTCTTTCTTTCCTGGGATCTATCCAGCTGGGAGCCTGTGCCAAAGGTTCAGGATCTCTAACTGCCTTATTTAGAGGGTATGTCCAAACAGAAGATGGGGAAGTCTTCTTCTTCTCTGAAGAGTGTATAGGAAAGAGCTGGACAGAAGCTGTTAAACTGGACATTTCAAGGAGATTGTACTGCTCATTAAGGTCATCATCATGTGACCTGTGACTGCTTGTTTAGGTGTAAGGGCCTAGAACCTACTCAGAGAAAGATCCATTAACCTTTAACAGACAGTGACTGTATTCACAGAGTCATTGCAAACTGATTGGCTGCACCTAAAGAGCTTCCTTTCCTTAATTTCTGCTGCACTTCCACCCACCTGACCACACAAAAACTACAGCTAAGATTTATACCATGGCTAGTGTTTGGTTTCAACCCCTTTGTAAGCTTGCCCATTAATAAGACAAATCCTGTAATGATAAAGTGGCCATGCATTAAAGTCCAACTCAGGGAAAATGTAAAAATATCCCTTGCAGCGGGGCTGTGCCTGCACTGTCAGGGTTAATTGCTTGTTTTGTTAGGGGAAAGGAGAATCAGTTTTACCAAACATCCACTGCCCCAGTAGATGGCACTCCCCCACGCGCGGGCAGTGGACTGTCCCCTGGCCTCATAATGTCCAGTGAAGGGCTATGGATCCTGCATTAGTCTTGATGATGTTGGGACCCTTCATTGCTGCAGCATGGGGGAGAAAACTGTGGGAACTAGTCTAGCAGTGGGGAGAAGCAGAGAATCAGATAAGCAAGTCTTTTTATTGCACCCTAGACCCAACAACAATCAATTAACTGTTGCAGTGTGGGTGCAACCCCACTGCAAGGGATAACAATTTCTGTTGCCTGGAGTTGGGCTTTATTCATCTAGGCTGTAGATTCTTCACAGGTTGCAAGGAGGCCACAGGAGATGAGCAGGACTGAGATACAAAAAAGGTAAAAAAGCAAAAGTGTCAAAAGTAGTGGGACACTTGCCTTTATACGCACATGAACTTTAATGGCATCCCAGTCTTGGTCCATAGAGTTCAATATTGAGTTGGCCCACCCTTTTCAGCTATAACAGCTTCAACTCTTCTGGAAAGGCTGTCCACAAGATTTAGGAGTGTGTCTATGGGAATGTTCGACCATTCTTCCAGAAGCGCATTTGTGAGGTCAGGCACTGATGTGGACAATAAGGCCTGGCCCACAGTCTCCACTCTAATTCATTCCAAAGGTGTTATATTGGGCTGAGGTCAGGACTCTGTGCAGGCCAGTCAAGTTCCCCCACCCAAAACTCACTTATCCATGACTTTATGGACTTTGTTAGCGCACTGGTTGAAGGGGGTCTGCTGTGCTGGGGGAGAGGTTTTTGGGAAGTTTGGAGGAGTATTTAAACTTGGATTGAGGGGGGAGGGTGAACTAGAATTCAGTCGGGCAGACAGGTCAGTTAGTGGTCAGACATATATTGAGGATGGATTGGGGATAGATGGGGGGAGGGTTACGGCAGGTGACAAAAAAGTTCCCATGTTGCAAACAACCATTGGAAATTATAGTGCTATTTGTACTACTAAAAAATATATGCAAAACACCAGAGCAAAATGTAATAATGCATTAAAGTGTTTGTTCACCAATACCAGAAGTCTGCCAAGCAAAATAGGTGAGTTGGAAGCTCTGGTGCATGAGGAGAGCTATGATTTAATCGGTATTGCTGAAACTTGGCTTCAACCTCACATGACTGGGCTATTAATATTCCTGGTTATGCACTCTTTTGGAGAGACAGGGTAAAAAGCAAAGGTGGGGTCTGTCTCTATGTGAAAAGTGGTCTCAAAGCGAGTGTGAATGATGACCTAATTGATGGAGAGTGTGATGTGGCTGAAGCATTATGGGTAGAACTGCATATAGATGTGCGTAGTTCAAAGTTAATCATTGGAGCTTGTTATAGACAACCCAATGTTAATGAGGAGGTGGAGACTCAGCTCCTTGCACAGATAGAAAGGGCTGCAAGGGCTGTGACGGTGATAATAATGGGCAATTTTAACTACCTGGAAATTGACTGGAGTAATGGCACTGCTGGATCACTTATGTCCCGTACACACGATCGGACATTGATCGGACATTCCGACAACAAAATCCTACGATTTTTTCCGACGGATGTTGGCTCAAACTTGTTTTGCGTACACAAGGTCGCACAAAGTTGTCGGAATTTCCGATCACCAAGAACGCGGTGATGTACACCACGTACGACAAGACTAGAAAAGGCCAGTTCAGAACCAAGCGCGGCACCCTTTGGGCTCCTTTTGCTAATCTCGTGTTAGTAAAAGTTTGGTGAGAGACGATTCGCGCTTTTTCAGACTCGTGGTTTTCAGATCGTTTTCTGCTGTTCAGTTTGTGCTTGTGGGTTTGTATCTGCTCTTCAGTGCATGCAGCAAGTGACGCGTGACTCTTGTCATTCTGTTCTTGTTCGTTCGTTACTGTTTTTCAGGTCGCTCTTCACAGGCCTTGCTGTTCTTCAGTGCGTTCTGTTACTTCGTTCTGAGCAGCCGACCGTTTTCTAGCCATGTTGCGTATACGTACTCCTCGTAGAATTCGTGCTGTGCGGGGGCTTGGTGTTGGGGTCCTGACCTTGACACAAGTCCAGTCCATGAACAGGGTGGGGAGGAGTTCATGGACCAAGAATTGATTGCTTCAGTGTGACCAGTTCTGTCATATGCCTTTGCTCCGTGAGATCCGTTAGAATAATCCTGATGATTTCAGGAACTTTCTCCGGATGACGGACCCCGTATTTCACCGTTTGTTGGCTTTGCTGACCCCCTATATCAGCAGGCAGGATACCTGCATGAGGCAAACCATCACTCCGGAGCAGAGGCTCGTCGCCACCCTGCGGTACTTGGCGATGGGGAGAAGTCTGCAGGGCTTGAAGTTCTCGACAGGCATCTCCCCCCAGGCTCTGGGTATCATTATCCCGGAGACCTGTTCTGCCATCATACAGTTCCTGCAGAAGGAGTATATTAAGGTAAGATTTTTATCCTTTAATATTACATTTTATTGTATTTAATGTTTGATAATATATTGCATTTCTTTCCGCATTCCCTAATTACCATGATTGGAATATGCTGTGAATGTCCCCTTTGTCCTCATGCATGCTTGATATTTTTGTAATTATTTTTGTTGTCCTTCATACATATTTGCCTTCACTTACCTCCCCAGCATGGTCTCCTGGCCCTATATTCACCTCATGTAGTCACTTAACAATGTATTTTATCAGCTCCATAGTAGTGCTTTACCCCAAACACCCCTAAAATGTTTTGAAATGTGATTTGTGCTTTAAATTCAGGAAGAGTGCCAGTGGCTTTTTTGGGGGGTCCCCAAATCATTTGGAACCCTCCCTTCCCCCAACTGCTAAGTCAGCTGATATCAATTCTCTATCTATCCTCAATCATCTATCTGCTGACTTTGCCAAACCCATACACACTATACCCATCTCTTTTGTGGTCAGATTTATGGATGAATTCCCCAAAGCATGTAGTGCAAGGGCCTGCCTGTATACTTTCAAATGGTACTATTTAAAGTTTTTGTATCCTATTATTATCTTGATAGGTAATAGTAGAATTTCCAAATGTGTTCAAATGTGTACAATGTGTATTTATATCTTTGTATTATGACACTTCTTACCTGTCCAGTGGGCTGCCAATAGTGTAACTAAGGAGGGGCTGTTCAAAGTAATACCCATTATTTAGGCATTCATCTCTCAATGAAGTGGAGAGGGTTACCTGTCCAAGAGTCCCCCCCCTATAATGTTAGAAATGGCCCATGAGAGGGGGGGAGGGGGAATCCGATAGGTGTACCTTATACTTTGGTGTTTAAAAATTACCTCTAATAAATGGTATCTTGATGTTGGCCAAGAATGTTTGTGTCTAATCTGCTTTCCCTGTTTATGTGCACAAAGACTAATTAATTTTTTTTTTATTTTACTCCACAGTTTCCTTCCACGCCACAGGAATGGCAGACTGTGGCCTCCCACTTTGCCCAGCGGTGGGACTTTCCTAACTGCGGAGGGGCAATTGATGGGAAACACGTCCACATCATCCCACCGCCCAACTTGGGGTCATACTATTATAATTATAAGGGGTTCAATAGTATTGTGATGTTGGCGGTGGTGTCGGCTACTTATGAATTTCTGTATGTGGACGTGGGGAAGAATGGCCGGATGTCCGATGTTGGAGTCATCGCCCAGACGGAGTTCTACAGGTGTCTCCAGAATGGCAGCTTGGACTTGCCACCTCCAGAAGACAATGTGGAAGGACTCCCATTCGTCTTCGTTGCGGATGAAGCCTTTGCGCTGGGGGACCATCTTATGTCATTCCCAATGAGGACCCTCACCCCGGACCAGAGGGTTTTTAATTGCCGGCTGGCCAGAGCCAGAAGAGTGGTGGAGAACATATTTGGAATCATGGCCAGCCGGTTCCGCCTATTTCTTACACCCATACATATGGCGGAGTATAAACTGAACCATATTATCCTGGCGTGCTGTGTTCTACACAACTTTTAACGGAAACATTCTGCCAACTATGCTATCCCAGTTGGGCCTGAGGCCAAATTTCAAAATGAATAAACCCTGACGGCGCTTGAAAGTGGCTGTCCTGGCTTGCCCTCCCTGAGTGCCCGTGATGTCCGACCAAGATAAATTAAATTCTTTGCGGGTAGGGGGGCTATCAATATGCCAGACAATGTGTAAAATCTTTTTCAAATAAAAAAAAATAAGAAAATCTTTGGTGATATTTACTGCTTGTGTTTGTTTTAGCTGACCCTGACAGAAATGTGTTGAGTCCTGAAAATGGCGTGATTGTGTAACCTTACAAAGCACTGTTGGGTGTTATTTACTAAAGGCAAAAACACTTTGCACTACAAGTGCACTTGAAACTGCACTTGTAGTGCAAAGTGGATTTGCCCTTAGGAAATAACACCCATTGTCACAGAAAACACCAATTAGAGCACCACAAATGTGTTGGAGCGTTGAGACAATAATGCACACGTTCTTGATTATCAATCTTTTTAATACCTGCACAATCACATGTGCATTTACCAAAGGTTTTTAAAACAAACCAACATGTTTGTTGTATAACAATTTTTTGGGTCGCATTAGAAAAAGTAGAAATGTCCATTTAAGATAAAACAGGCATGTTTAAAACCAACAAGAAAGACACAAATCTTGAACTTACAAAGTTCACATTTGGTAGAACTTGAAGGCAATATCAGACATGAGTATTTAGAAACTGTTTGATATTGCGTTCAGATGGGGTGAAGTCACCCCTGGAAAAGCCAAATTTTGAAGATGCACACAAATAGCCGAATGTCAACATGTGCTACCTGCCATCACGGGGGATCAAGGGACGTGTTTTGAGGGTGCAACCCCTTCCTCTCAGCTACTTTATTATTGAGGAAGGGGTTGCACCCACAAAACGCGTCCATTGATCTCCTGTGATGGCAGATAGCACATGTTGACACACTGTGTCCTCTTCAAAATTTGGCTTTTCTACAATTTGACACAAAAAGTTTAAAAATTGTAGCACACCAAAAAACAAAGGGATTTGGAGGGGTTTTAAACTCTCCCCAAAACATCAATGATGTTCTTATTTTTTTGAATAACATCATTGATGTTTTTCTTGATGTTTTCCAAGTCCCTATTATACCCTATGATCTCCCCGATCAGGATCTGTGCACTTTCCGAGGTGAAAGAATCTGGATCCACAACATCACGATCACCTAAAAAGATAGAAACCAAAAAAAACATGTATTATAAATATGCCGGCATCCATCTCTTACCTGAGCCTGTGGTCGCAGACACTCACCTGTTGTGGTGCCAATTTCCACCACGTCTTCCTCCTCCTGCTCTGCGTTGCTTGGGTGGATTTCACCTTCTTCCAGAGGTGGGGGGTCTCTGGTCTCCTCGGATGAGGTGTGTCCTCCGAGTCTTTTCTCCCCTATGTAAAAAAAATGGTATACTTAGCACACAGATATTTGATGGCAGAACTATAAATATGAAACATTGCTTGGAAGTGGGGTACAATTGTCTGTTTTGGCAGAGTTCCAAGATGTAGAATTTGTAGTGTCCTTTGTCAAGCTTCAATACTTTACCTGTTTTGTACAAGCTTCACAGATGGAGACACCCCTATAGTATACACTGGAGCACCTGTGTGGGACCCCTAATAAAAAGGGTGTTCTTGTGTCCCACACTAGTGCTCCAGCGTCCAGATGTGAAAACTGCTGAGTGTCCTCTCCTTACACAGAATCTATTTTGCATTTCATTCTAGTAACAAACCCATCTACACAACCAAATTATTTTCAGACAAGTAGGCCCTAAAAAATGTGGGCAAATGCATATGGCCAAAACAATGGTGTTTTCTAGGCCACACGAAAAATGTTTGATACGAACGAATAATGTGCCCATGAACATGAAAGTTCACATTTAGAAATGGATAACAGTTAAGAAAAGCACATGGAGCAGCACGAACATAATAAACATAAAAAGATTCGGAAAACAGCACAACTACTTACTTTTTTGCAGCACTCTCTGGATCTTTCTGTACTGCTCATGCTCTCTTAATTTGAGGTCTGACCACCGCTTCCTGAGCTGATCTTTCGATCGTCGTACCCTGAAATACCGGTGCAGACTCTTGACCACTTTTGCCATGATCTTGGCCTTTCTGACATTGGGGTTGGGGTAAGGTCCATACTTCCCGTCATAGTCGACCTTCTTCAGGATGTCGACCATCTCCAACATCTCCCCAAAGGACGTATTTGATGCCTTAGATCGTCTCCTTCTGGATCCAGATGTTTCAGGCTCTGGGCTTTGCTCCCCCTCCTCCTCGTTGCTATAATTAGCACGCACCTGCTGTGTCTCCGCCATGTGCTCTTCCCCACTGCGCTGAACGAAAAGGGGCAGGGAATAGACTAGAAAGAACATCAGGGGCGGGCGGAGTTACACGCATGCGGAGTGTTTATAAAGCGTAACACGCGTGCGTAGTAGCAGCGCTGGAGAAACTGCTGGAGTTGGTGACGCCGGTGGTCCCCATAGCAACCATCTCCTATTTAAAAACCAAAATTGGTGGCCTGAGGAGCACTTATCTTAGCGCAAGAAGGTCCAGGATTCCCAGAGATCCTGAGCTGCAGCAGATGACATTTATGTCCCCAGGCTGTGGTACTATGAGAGACTGCGATTTCTGTCAGACCACACTGGAGTCAGGGAATCCGTCTCCACTCTTCCTTCCACCCCAGCTGAGGCTTCCTATGTCCAACCTGGGACTTCCAGCCAGGAAGAAGTGGAGGAGCCCAGATGGAGTCAGGTATAGCATTCTTCTACAGATTTCTGGACAATAAATAAATGATGTTTACTAGATGTTATTATTGATCACTAATTGCTGATTTAAGAAAGTGTTTTACATATCAATAGACAGTAGTGAGCAAAAATAATTGGGACAACAATGAAAAATGCTGGGCTTAGAATGATAGTCTTTTATATTTGTTAACATTCAATTTGCAACAGTCATGAGATGAAAATTGTGTGTGATTGATGAATAAAAAACTAAAACTATGTCCCTTTTTCATACACAGGAAGACCTCAGCCAGGACGAGGCTCTGGAATGTGGCACACAGGAGGAGGCTGTGGAATGTGGAAGCCAGGAGGAGGCAGGGGCTAGTGGCAGCCAGGAGGAGGCGGGGCTAAGTGGCAGCCCGGAGAAGCCTGGGACCAGTCGGAGCCTGACCGAATCGCAGGTTCCTCCCCTCCGCCTTCCATACAAAAGACCCAGGATGGGGAAACACGTCACAGGATTCAGTGATCAGGCTCATTCAGGAGGCTTCTGCGTCCCTCAGAGCCTTACCCACTCCTGAAGAGGCCTTTGCCTGCATGGCTGCCACCAAACTGAAGGGCATGCAGGAGGGTCAACGCCTCATGTGTGAGAAACTTATTTATAAAGTCCTAACTAAGGGGGTGAGTGGTGAAATCACACCCAATACCGACTTGATTGAGTTGGACCATCCTCTTCCTCCTCCTCCTCCTGCCACAACTCCACCACCACAGCCACAGCGTGGAAGGAAGCGTGGAAGGAAGACCAGAGAGTGATGGCCCTGGGTTCAGTCTGGTCTGGCCAAAGATGCAGTCTCTTGTATGACCACAGCCTGGGGACACAGATGTCATCTGCTGCTTTCCGGATCTCTGAGACTTCTGGACCAGACTGCACTCCCTTAGATATGGACTCCTCAGGACACCAATTTTGCTTGAAAAGAATTGATGTCTGCCCTGGGGGGTCCAAGGTTTCAACAATTTCTGCTATTTCTCCAGGGTTGCCTCCCTCTTTGTTTGGTTGTGAGCCCTTAATAAAGGAATTTTTGTTTCAATTATACTCGCCTATGTGTGTTTTCCTTAAAAAAAAACTGTTTGTTGGTGAGGAGGCAGGTACATTTCAGAATACAATGTGAAATTAACAAGGGACACCAAACAATCTCATTGAGATTAAATAATACAAGATACCAATGGTGTTGTGGTAACTTGACACACAAAACACACACAAAAATATTCTGGAGTAAAAAGCAACAAAAAAAAAAAAAAAAAAACGGTCATTTTACCAGACCAAGCTGTTCCGTCTCGGAATTTCTTCTGAGCATGCGTGGCACTTTGTGCGTCGGAACTGGCCACACACGGTCGGAATTGACGCGATCGGATTTTGTTGTCGGAAAATTTTATAGCCTGTTCTCAAACTTTGTGTGTCGGAAAATCCGATAGAAAATGTCCGATGGAGCCCACACACGGTCGGAATTTCCAACAACACGCTCCGATCGCACACTTTCCGTCGGAAAATCCGACCGTGTGTACGGGGCATCAAAGGGCAAAAATGTATAGACCTATTACAGGACAACTTTATGGTCCAGTTTATTGTGGCCCCAACTAGGAATGATGCTCTGTTGGACCCGGTAATCTCAAACCATGCAGACCTTTTTACTAATGTTCATGTAAAGGAACATCTGGGTAGCAGTGACCATAACATGATTTCATTTGATGTTAGCTGTAGGCAAAAAAACTCATGCGGGAAAGATAAAAACACTTAACTTTAAGAAAGCAAATTTTCCAAGGATGAGGGCTGCTCTCCAGGACTTAGACTGGGGGGAAATATTAGCATTGATGAACACAGAACAGAAATGGGAATTCTTCATAAAGACTGTTTGTGAACTCACTGCAAAGTATATTCCCATGGGCAATAAGTTTAAAAGGCTAAAAATAAAACCTATGTGGCTCACGGTCAAAGTTAAAAAAGTTATAAACAATAAGAAAAGAGCTTTTAAAAAATATAAAAATGAAGGCACACTATTGTCGTTTAAATGTTACAAAGAATATAACAGAATTTGTAAAAAGGAAATCAAGGACGCAAAAATTCAAAATGAATGACAGATTGGAAAAGATAGTAGGACAAACCCCGAAAAATTCTTCAAATATATTAATAGTAAGAAGGTCAGGTATGAGCATGTAGGCCCTTTACAAAATAATCTAGAGTGGGTGACAGGACAAAGAAAAGGCAAATTTATTAAATACATTCTTGAGTTCTGTGTATACAAAGGAGCATGGGGACCCCATGGGGACCCAGACCAGATGGCATCCACCCACGGATCCTAAAAGAATTGAGCTCTGTCATTTTGAAGCCATTGTTTCTAATTTTTAGTGACTCATTAATGATAGGAATAGTACTACTGGATTGGCGTAGGGCCAATGTGGTGCCTATATTTAAAAAGGGAACAAAGTCTTTACCAAGTAACTATAGACCTGTTAGTTTAACTTCTATAGTTGGGAAGATACTGGAGAGTTAATAAAAGACCACATAGATGAGTTCTTGCTGGAAAAAAATATTTTAAGTAACAGACAGCATGGGTTCACGAAAGACAGAAGTTGTCAAACAAATCTGATTTCTTTTTATGAAGAGGTAAGTAAAATCTTGGACAAAGGGGTGGCTGTGGACGTGGTATACTTGGATTTTGCAAAAGCTTTTGACACAGTTCCCCACACATGGCTAATGTGTAAGGTAAAGTCTACAGGCTTGGAAATATCAGTTTGTAAATGGATAGAAAACTGGCTAAAAGACCGAATTCAGAGAGTAGTGGTTAATGATTTTTACTCTGAATGGTCTAAGGTTATCAGTGGTGTAACCCAAGGTTCATTGATGGGACCCTTACTTTTTGATACCTTTTTAAATGATATAGGGTCTGGGATTAAAAGTACCATTTCAGTCTTTGCAGATGACACCAAACTATGCAGTGGAATAACGTCCTTACAGGGTGTCTCCAATTTACAAGCCAACCTCAATGCACTGTCTAATTGGGCGACTATGTGGCAGATGAGGTTTAATATGCATGCATCATACATACTAGGGGAAGTATAACTGTATAACTGGGGGGATCCTTAGTGGAGAAGGATCTGGGGGTTTTGGTAGATCATAAGCTCAATAATAACATGCAATGCCAAGATGCAGTTTCCAAAGCAAGCAAAATCCTTTCTTGTATTAAGAGAGGTATAGACTTCAGAGAGAGCTCTATCATTTTGCCCCAATACAAATCATTAGTAAGACCTCATCTGGAATATGCAGTTCAGTTTTGGGCACCAGTTCTCAAAAAAGATATCGGGGAACTTGAGAAAGTGTAGAGAAGGGCAACCAAACCAATAAGAAGGGAACTCCATGCATCCAAGCTATGAGGAAAGATTAGAGCAGGGGTGTCCAAACTACGGCCCTCCAGCTGTTGCGGAACTACACTTCCCATGAGGCATTGTAAAACTCTGACATTCACAGACATGACTAGGCATGATGGGAGTTGTAGTTCCTTAACAACTGGAGGGCCATAGTTTGGACACCACTGGATTAGAGGAACCGAGGTTCACTCTTGAGAAGAGGATATTAAGGGGGGATATGATCAACATGTACAAATATATAAGGGGTCCATATAGTGAACTTGGTGTTGAGTTATTCACTTTACGGTCAACACAGTGGACAAGGGGGCACTCTTTACGCCTAGAGGAAAAGAGATTTCATCTCCAAATATGGAAAGGTTTCTTCACAGTGAGAACTGTGAAAAGGGGGGAATAGACTCCCTCCAGAGGTGGTTCTGGCCAGCTCAGTAGATTGCTTTAAGAAAGGCCTGGATTCTTTCCTAAATGCATACAATATAACTGGGTACTGACATTTATAGGTAGAGTTGATCCAGGGAAAATCCGATTGCCTCTTGGGCATCAGGAACAAATTTTTTCCCCTGCTGTAGCAAATTGGATCTTGCTTTGCTGGGGTTTTTCGCTTTCCTCTGGATCAACTGTGGGTATATGATTGGGTATATGGGATTGTTTGATATTATTTTTTATTTAATATGTTTATTTTTATGGTTGAACTAGATGGACTTGTGTCTTTTTTCAACCTAACTATGTAACTAAGTAACTGGTGCCCAGTCATGTTGGAACAGGAAGGGGCCATCCCCAAACTGTTCCCACAAAGTTGGGAGTGTGAAATTGTCCAAAATGTTTTGGTATGCTGACGACTTAACATTTCCCTTCACTGGAACTAAGGGGCCAAACCCAACCCCTGAAAAACAACCCCACATCATAACCCCCCCTCCACTAAATGATTTTGACCAGTGCACAAAGCAAGCTCCATAAAGACATGGATGAGCGAGTTTGGGGTGGATGAACTCGACTGGTCCTGACCTATACCTAATAGAACACCTTTGGGATGGATTTGAGTGGAAACTGAGAGCTAGGCCTTCTCATTCAACATCAGTGCCTGACCTTACAAATGCGTTTCTGGAACAATGGTCAAACATTCCCATAGACACACTCCTAAACCTTGTGGACAGCCTTCCCAGAGGGTGGGCCAACTAAATATTGAACCCTACGGACTAAGAATGGAATGCCATTAAAATTAATGTGCGTGTAAAGGCAGGCGCCCCAATACTTTTGACAATATAGTTTATGTTTTATTTAGCAAACTACATTTTCTTTCAGTTTAGATCCACTTTAACACTATTTGACAACATTATTTACATTCAGCTGATTTCTTTTACATTTAAAAAAATATTTGAAGAGACTGTACATTCCTTTTAGTTTTCCTGGCAGTTGCTATTCTGGCTTGAACTCTCCTTTAAAGACATTTAAATCTTTTTTTTTTTTTTTAACACCCAGTCTGTAGCTGGAGGCAATGTTTAGCTAGGGCACTTGCCTGAGGCCTTGATCTCTAAGCAGCATCTGTAGGCATATAGTTTCTGTTTCTAACAGAAATCACTTTACACCAAACCAGCTACACTTATGTCATTTAATACTACTGAAATCAAGATATTTTATAGAGAAAGCTAACACGTGTATCAATTATTTTGATATGTTTGTCTGATCATGCCTAGGAGAGATGTATGTTTTATTCCAGCATGTAAGGTAATTTATGAAATCACCAGAGTACATCTTATATCTTTTATACATCTGGAAACTAGTTACACAAACTTGTACAATCCAGATTTTCTTATGTTGTGGTTGAAAAATATTTTCTTACAATTTTGACACACACCGCATTAAAAAACTGTTACAACAAAAAAAAAAAAACTGTACAATTACCCCACACATATAGATTGTGAGTGTACAAGTGCATTGATGGTCATACAGAAATGTATATAAATATACAGTAAATCTAATAATCTAATTTTAAATATTCAGTTAAGCCAGTCCCTGTTTCTAAAAACCGAATTTAATTTTTAGGCTTTCAGCAGAGAAGCTGAGCTGGGTGATGGTCCAGGCATGTGGACGGATCGCGACTTCATTGTTGCGATCTTGCCCGAGCCTGGACTGGCTCTGTGATACCAGCCGACAGCAGGCTTCAGCTATTTGTCTGCTGAAAACTTTGGCTGTACTGCTCCTTTAAAGAAATCTTGGCATTACTGGTGAACATGAGGGGAACATGCAATCATAAAAATTTACACACATAAATCCCTGTTTCTGCTCTTGTGTACGCGATCACAGATGGCCGGCAGCGATCGCGCCCACCGGCTACGCGCATCGGGTTCCCCACCATGAGCCTATCACCCTTAAAAGGTACAGATGTACTCATACGGCAATTCGTGGGAACGAACCACTTTGCCGACGAATATCGCTGCAAGCCGGTCAGCAAGTGGTTAATGCTCAAAAATGCAAAGAGTGGCTAAATTTGTCTAGCATTTAGGCACCTTTTTGACACCTTTAGGCGCGCTCTGCATTTTTCTGCTCCTCAGCTCCTCTCCTCAATGCGCTTTTTCAGCCTGTAGAATCTCCTATTCTAATTTGCCTGTAAATGCCTGTGTGTATGGACAAATAGGCTAACATATGCGTGATTTTACCTAAAGTCAAATGCCTCTAAAAATGTTTTTAGAGCCCAGTGTGCATGAGGCTTAAAACTCAACCAAAACCTTACCACATTGTCCAGTTTAGTTGTAAGTTAAGGTGTTACTAAACCCAGGAGCATGCATTTACTATATCTGGTCTCCCACAGTACAAAGAACAAGGAAATTAAATTATTTTAGTAAATATAAACTGCTAAATAGCCCCCAATACTCTGTACCATCAGGATTGTTTGTAGACAATGGCAATAGGGGAGGATCAGAGAAGACAGGATTAAACAGCCTTTCTACACAATGAAGAGGATTAACCCCTTAGGTTACACATTGCGTATAACAAGCATGCTTTACTGCATATACAGACTGATATTACTGTTGTGGGTTTAGTAACACTTTAACATATGTGGCCTTATTAGTAACAGCAAAAAATATCTGTAAAAGCATAACCTCTTCAAATAATACCTACTGTGTACACAGCTGGTGCATGATTGCCTTTCCCTGCAGATGGATTCTTTAAAGTTGAATATCCCAAAGAGTGAAGTCATACTCTGTAATATATAAATCAATGTAGTCATTGCTGCAGGATTCCACACACTAGAAGATCGAAGGTACACAAACAAACCTAAGGTACAGCTAACTCTGAAGCTCAAAATATAAAGAATCCATCCCTACCTTAAGTTTTCCCAGGTAGAAAGTTGAACAAGCAATGGTGGTTCTGCTATATGTGAAGGTGCCTGTCAGAAGTAGGGTGACAATTAGTGGCCGCTGGTGTTTTCTTTTGGGGGGGCAAATACCCCCCCGAGCAGCACCCAACCCCCGCTGGTTGCCGGTCAGTCCGACACTTACCCCATAGCGGCGGTGGTTGGCAGGCAGAAGGCAGCGTGGTGCAGCAGCTCCAGGTACTCTCCTCCATGGTGGCTTCCAGCTTCTCCCCTCTTCCTCCTAGGCATCCAATAGGATCACCTGTGCTTTCAGCCAGTCGGGTGACCATGTCAAAACCAGTTCCTGATTGGCCGGGAGGAGGATCAGTGTTACAACAGCGATTATTCATTCGCTGTTGTAACACACCTTGGTCGGATCGGAGCGCACTCTCTGCGACCTGAGCCCACCCTATATTGCTTCATAAAAACAGCCCCCCGCATTGGAAATTTGAATTCCTTAATGGACAGGCCGCCCCTGGTGGCAATGCAAGCAAGCTTACAGTCAAAGGTCTGGAACACTATAGGGTTAATTACTAAAGACAAATAGGCTGTTCACATTGCAATTGTAGTTGCACTCTGCATAAGAATCGTTACCATAACTTGGCAAATGAGGTGAGGTCCTGCTAAATTCTATCATCCAATCATGTATTTTCCTTGCAAAGAATTGGGTATTCTTTGCAAAATGAAGCTTCACCACATTTTCTAAGCTCTAGGTAAAATTCCCTTGCAAAGTGCAATGTTGTAAATCAACCCTATGGGTGCACTGTGACCAACCTAAGTTGTGAGGTATTTAATGATGTCTATTCTCTTGTCTTCGTGTAAATATTGTCTGATTCAATTACGAGTTGGATAATTGGTTGTTTCTTTCTATGACGAGCTAGGCTATATATAAATGACCATCTTAGTAAAATGTTTCTAGATTTTTGTGCTATTACTAACATATTCACTTCTATTACTCTCTCTCAGGTTAGGTCAGGTCACCACAGTCCCACTAGCTCTACAGCTCCACCCTACTCTACTCTACTCTACTCTACTCTACTCTACTCTACTCTACAGTACAAGTCTTGCCTCTTCTTGTGACTTTCTTCCCATTTTTACACATTTTACTAACATCTCTATTTTTTTAGTTTCACTATTAAAAACTTAACTTTTTTACTCATGGTAGTTTACTCCATCTCCTTAGCCACTGTTTATGCTGCTGCTCCACAAACTTACCCCTAGCAGTGCAGTGTTGCTGGTTTCACCAACCAACCCTAATTTACAGATAGCAATAAGACTTTTTGAGGTGCAGGCTTTACACTTTAGCTCCAAAGAGGTAACAACAGAACCACCATTGCCTGCACTGACCCCTCAAGGTCCACTGACCAACCAGCTAACAGGGGAAAAGACAGTTGCCAGGAGCAAAGAAAAGCGTGCCTAAAAATTTAAGTTGGGTGGAAGCACTGCATAGGGAGTATCCAGTAGTATCCTCAGTAGGATAGTGTCCACAAAAGAAACTCTGTACTTGACCGCATATTAATCAATTTAAAGCAGAACTTCATACCAGAGTTCTGAATGTATTTATCCTGGGAGGTGTCCTTTGACATTTTTCTCTTGAAAAAGGTAATATTGAACTAGTTTAGGCAAACCTTTAATCGGAATATCTGTATGGATGTCACACCACTTCCTCAAACTCAACTTGTCCAAAACCGAGCTTATAATATTTCCTCCCTCACGTGCCTCTTCCCCTGACTTGTCTGTCAAGAGCAATGGCACAACCATCCACCCGTCCCCATATGTCAGGGTACTAGGTGTTATCCTGGATTCTGAACTCTCCTTTCAGCCCCACATCCAATCACTTTCCAAAGCTTGCCGCCTCAACCTCCGCAACATCTCTAAACTACGTCCCTTTCTAACCAATGAAACCACAAAGCTCCTGATTCACTCCCTGGTTATCTCTCGCCTCGACTACTGCAACTCCCTCCTCATTGGCTTACCTTTAAATAGACTATCCCCCCTTCAGTCCATCATGAATCCTGCTGCTGCCAGACTCATCCACCTTACAAACCGCTCAGTGTCTGCTACCCCCCTCTGCCAATCCCTCCATTGGCTGCCACTCGCCCAACGAATTAAATTCAAAATACTAATAATAAGTTACAAAGCCATCCACAACTCTGCCCCCAGCTACATCACTAGCCTAGTCTTAAAATACCAACCTAATCGCCCTCTCCGTTCCTCCCGAAAACCTCCTGCTCTCTAGCTCCCTCATCACTTCCTCCCATATCCGCCTCCAGGACTTCTCCCGAGCCTCGCTCATCCTCTGGAATTCCCTACCCCAATCTGTCAGACTGTCTCCAAATTTATCCACATTCAGGCAATCCCTAAAAACTTTCCACTTCAGAGAAGCCTATCCTGCCTCCATCTAACAACCACACTATTTTCCCCATTAGCTCATCCCCCACAGCTATTACCCTTTTGTATAACTTGACCCTCCCTCCTAGATTGTAAGCTCGAACGAGCAGGGCCCTCTGATTCCTCCTGTATTGAATTGTATTGTACTTGTACTGTCCTCCCTAATGTTGTAAAGCGCTGCGTAAACTGTTGGCGCTATATAAATCCTGTATAATAATAATAATAATGTATACTTGTGATACATTCAAATTAATAGAATCCAAAACAGTGCTCATGTAGCAGTCATGGTTCATTTGAAGTTTGAATTGCTCCCCAGGATGACTCCTTCAAGGGAGAGTACTAAAAGCAGTGGGCAGTGTGGGCCAGGCACAACAGGCTCTAAATGAAGCAGCAAACCTTAGACTCACATTTTAAATGTACTTAAAATCGTAATGCAAATAGCTCATAAGAAAGATTT
Organism: Aquarana catesbeiana; assembly: GCF_042186555.1. Classification (NCBI taxonomy): domain Eukaryota; kingdom Metazoa; phylum Chordata; class Amphibia; order Anura; family Ranidae; genus Aquarana; species Aquarana catesbeiana. Next base: position 103,963,624 of record NC_133326.1, read on the forward strand.
ACTTTAATGGTCATTTGGATAATCACAGGTCTAACAGGCATCCAGTGTTTTTTTTAAAACAAGGTAGTGCCTTTTTACTAAATGTACTGGTTGTTATATAAAAAAAAAATCAGGAAAATTATATATCACAATTAGCAATACACATGATCGGTTGTAGTGCATAATAACCCTCAAATGAGTTTAGCTCATAAATAAAATCATGGTTTATTCTCCTCTACGTGATATCCTTTTTTGCCAATTCCTGTTAAATCAAAGGAAAAATTATGATGCAACAGAGATTTGGTAGTGATCAATATTGAAGAGGAAACTTGACCTATATTATTTGTAAGTGTTTTAAGGTTGAACATATCAAATAAATGAAAAACTTCCTTAAAAAAGCCACCAAGTACATTAGCAGACTTAGAAAACCTGGCACTTGTGATGGAATGATTATAACTAGTAGGGAACTTATATCAAAGCCTGTCTTTTTCTGTGTCTGCTCTGTTCTCTCAAAGCCCACGGTGGTCACCATTCCTTTAACAATATTTATAATGAAGGATCAATGTTGCAGATGTCAACCCTGATAATCTCCAAAGGCTCCTCCTGCTCAGTTCTTCCCCGGGGCTGACTGTAAATGTACCTGATTCCCAATTCTCAAACACGAAAACTGCAGTGAGCATGAAAGCAGAGCTGACTAATAAAGTTTGCATATCCCTAAGAACAAAAGCATACAATGAAGAAGAAAAGGAATGGGAAGATTAAACAAAAACAGTACAGATGGCTGGGAAAACATGAAAATTTAAACAGTCAGAAAGTTTGAATCTTTATTTCCACCATATAACTTACAATCCAGTACATCGGAATATGATTATACGCATTTGATACACAGCTGCAAAAAAGAGGTCAGTATGACAATCCTCATGTAAACTTATAAGACAGAAAAATATATATGTAAAATTGCACTGAACTGATGGTTGAATGCAAAACAGTATTTTTCACAGATGAAATAATCGTTACATCAATGGATTCAGTGTTCAGAATTTGTGATTGACATCTTATATTATTAATGTCAGAATTTTTTCATTTGTTATGCACTGGACTAATGACACAAAATGCTACTGTCACTAAGGGGCAGTATTGTGCTCTATTCTTCTCTCTATGGTATTTAACAAAACACAACTTTCCCCTTCACATGCTGCATGAGTATAGTTTCTCTCTACTGGGAGACTTAATGAAAGCTAAACACATTAATACCTAGCAGGATCACTTAAAGACAACGGGAGAGATTTACTAAAACTGGAACACACAGAATTTGGTGAAGTTGTGCATAGTAACCAATCAGCTTCTAGGTTTTATTGTCAAAGCTTAATTGAACAAGCTAAAGTTATAAGCTGTTTGGTTATAATGCACAGCAGCACCAGATTCTGTGTGTACCAGCTTTAGTAAATCTCCCCCAAACTAATCCAAAATTTATATGCTTGTCTTCTCAATGGCTGTTAGGAGAGGAGGGTAAAGAGAAATAACTCTTTCAGGGAAATCCTGTTTCTGCATTCCTTATAAAAATACAGTGGCTGACTGAATCTTGAACTTCAGTCATTTTAAAAATAAAAATAAAAGTCAGCCCAGGAGACCAGAGTTGTTTTTACCTGTGCCATTTCTTTGCCAGTCCTTGGATCTCCAGTGAATCCCCATCTTGGCTGCCATTGCACAGCTGACTCCCCACTGCACAGATTGGTCCCACAGGGGTGACTAGACGTATGTAATTCTTGCCTAGGCAAGAGTTGTGAAAATAGAAGTGGGTCCCTGTTAAAAAAAAAAAAGGTACCTGCCCCCCCCTCAAAAAAAAATTCAAATATGTTGGGGGGGGGGTAGGGTTGGTTTAGGGATACTTTTACCTTCACCTAAGTGAAGGTCTCTTTTAACTCGTTGTTATTAAAAAACAAATTCTTGCTTCTCACCTCACTCCACCTTTCCCTCTTAGTACACCCCAAATAAAAGTATGTGTGAAAAGAATAAAATAGTTACTGAAGTTTTTCCCATGCATGGCAGCCTTATAAAGGATTAAAAATACCCTGTCACCAACCTAAAAAAATCTAAATAAAAGCACAAAAAGATTAAGTATTTTAAATGCTTACTTGAAGTGTTTTTCCTTTCCATAAATTATTTTTTATTTACTTGCAATGTGCCTTTGACTTCTAAAGGAAGAGTCAATTCCCTGACACAGCTCCCTGCTTGCATGTCATAGTCCTCTCCTCTTCTGGAAGTATCCAGTTACTGTCTGTGTTTGTCCAGCTCATCTGTCCCTCCTTTACCTCCCTAAAGAACCAAGGGAGGAACATAGGGGAATGCTGTAAAGTTTCACTTTCTGGGGCTGCTGACATGACATCCAAGATGGTGGCCCCCAGCAATAGTCTTAGGCCTTTTATATGTCTACATAAGGGTGACTTATCCCAATAATTTGGGTTGTGGTCCCTTTAAGGGGTTTAAGAAGCATTTTTGGGTTTTCCACCATGCAAGGTTAGGGGTTCTGGTGTGATTTGGTTAGAAAGGAGAAAACTGGTTTTACAGTTTTCTCAGGATTGGTAAGTCCTCATTTGGAACAAACTTTGGAGGGTCAAAAAGACTTTAGGTAGGAAAGAGCCTACAAACTTGCCTATGGGCCTGAAAGGGGTAGGAAACAGTCAGCAACAGTTGTGATTGGGCTGGAGGCTGTTGACGGGCTGAGGCCCTGCTCTTGCGACATTTGCTGACCCCAGAACAGATGGGGATTTTAAAATCTTGTTAAGGGATGAGTGTTACTGGTGGTGGTGCCGTAGTTTTAATTGTTAACCAGAAGTTATGGACTGTTCGTGTTGCCTATGCAGAAGAGAAGCTATTTTTTTTTGCTTTTTTTTTTTTTAATAAAGACAGCTTTGCTTTTACAGAGTCTGCTGGCTGGTGATCCCAGGCTCCACCAAATCATAATGTATAAATAAGTAAAATGCACATGCTGTATATTCTTATGGGAATAATTTTGGTAAAATGAATGTGGTCTGGTGACAGGGCCTCCTTATGATTTTTCATTAAACCGAATACATTTTAAGAATAAAACTTCTGTAAACCCTATCAAAACATTTCAAAACTGTGATTAGAGTCACTAGCAAAACATACTGTAAAACACGGTGCATTTAAGCAAAAAGTCAACGCCGTTTATTTAAACAGTTACACAATCTACAACCATAATACGATGTACTGAACTTTTAAAAAGGACCATTTAGATGCAAATTTTAACCTTTATCTCTACTCAAACATACACAAAGATTCTAATTTTTAAACTTTATTTTGTTCATTATGGCAGTGAAACATTTTATTTAATTTAATAATATTGCAATATCTCTGACATTAAAAAGCATCTGATTTACTCATAAACTAAATACATATTTTACTAATGCAAAAGCCAATTAAAACCTGCTTTGCTAAAACACTTAAAGGTGAATAGCATTTTGTTAAATAAATGTTTGACTTGTTTTGGTACACTTATTCTCTGGGGTATTTAATGATAAGTTGCATAGATGTTTTAGATCTCCATAGTAATGTATAGGATGTTTAAATATTTCATGTGAATATATGAAATCATACATATTAACATAATTTGTCTCATTATTCATATTGTTGCATGAACATGTCAAGTATGCATGTTATAAGTGGTTTGGGAATATTTTAAACACTCAGCTTTGCATTGCTTTATTTAGGTCATGGACCACATGGGTATATTACCTCATTCAGCTCTATTGCTTGTCTGATAAATGATACAGTCCACATTCCTCAGTAATAGTAGATAATGCATCTTTGTGAATATCTACACTCCAACAGAAGCCCAAAGTAGCTCATACAGAGTTGTACCATGATCAACTTTGCAGTGCATTGATACAACCAGGACTTTTTATGTAATAGATATACTGTAAATGTGATAGCTTTTCTAATACACTATTGCCTCTTAAAACACATCAAAGCCACTTTAGGCAGAGATATTAAAACAAGGAGTTTATTTATGAGTAAAATAGATGTATATCTTTATGCCACAAGGGGACAAGGTGGTTATAAAAACATAAAAGAAAATATTATAAAAATTTTCCCTTGAAAAAAATAGAATAGAAAATTTGTGAATATGGTCAATGTTCAGGCTCAAAGATTAGGCTGATCACACTTATTCTTAAAAATGCTACCTCCCCCTCACTCACAGCAAACCTAGCTGGTGGCTCCAAGCTTGGTTTAACAGGAGCTGCATTTGCTTCAATATTAACACTATCCCAGATAAGGGGAAAACGGCCTAAATATGACAACCCTAATAGCTATGCATCTGCTCCATCAAAAAAGTCCCAAAAAAATGCACTCATAATCTTCTCATGTCAGAAAGACCCAATTTTTGAATGCATTACCATGCAATAGAATTTCACCATGCAAATGTTCGTGGTCTTTGTGATCAAGGGGCGGCAGTAAATGACTACAGAATGCACAACAGAGGCTAAGTAGGATATATATACATCCTATCAAGTGTCACTTAAACAAGGATGTATGTGGCCTACTAAGCCATGTCAAGATGCATGTTTAGTGAAAGGCAAAAACAAAAAGAAATTATTTTTCTGAACGCTTCATAGTACACAAAAATGCATAAATTCAATGTCCAAATATATTACATATATACAGATATATATACAGAAAGCTGACATGAGACATTCATATAAAAATACAGTTCAATATATATATAGAGTGAGAGGAACTTCCATTGTTCCTCCCCTTCAGTGACATCAGAAACCTAGAAGCAACAAGGATTTAATCACTTCCGGTTTTGGTTTTGGTTTGTTTGCTTACAAGCCATTACTGGCTTGTAAAACATCTGATCAAATTAATCTCAGTTTGATCAGATGCTTGGAGGCCAGTGGAAATTTATGGGGTCTAATAGACCACAGCTCTCTCCATAAAGAGGACCTGTCATGGCTCATGCTATCACACGGGACATTGTTTATCTCTTGTGATAGCAATTAGGTTCAAATAAAATAAATAAATAAAAGGTACAGTGGAAAAAAAAAAAAATAAAAAAAAATAAAAAAATTAAAATGCACACCCCGCATGCATATGTAAACAGTGATCATACCATGCATTTGAGGTATTGTTTTGAATGTCAGAGTGTAAGCAATAACTCTAGCATCAGAACTCCTGTGTAACTCTAAACTGTTAACCTGCAAAGGCTCTTAACCTCCCTGGCGGTTTGACCGAGTGTGGCTCGGGGTTAAATTTCAGTACCATTAGCGGTAACCCTGAGCCACACTTGGGATTGCATTGCAGGATCCTGGTGCAGTATACTTACCTTGCCCCCAGGATACTGCGATGTACCCCTGCTGTGTCCGTGGGCTCTGTCCTCCGACCGATGCCTCTCCGTGCAGGGCTCCGCTCCCTGCGAGCGTCGCAATGCACTGGAGCGGAGCCCGGCGGCAAATTCAAAAAAGTGAAAAATCATAATACATACAGTACACTGTAATCTTACAGATTACATTACTGTATGAAATAATTTCACATCCCTTTTTGTCCCCAGTGTTTTTTCTAATGCCCTGCTTTGCAGTTTTATATTATATATACTGTTCTTTCTGCCTGGAAACTTGAGATTGTCCATAGCAACCAAAAAGTGTCCCTTTATGTCAAAAGTGTTTTTTGACCAGCTAGAAAACAGCGATAGTAAATTAGAACACTTGCAGAATTGAGCGATAGTGAATCGTGGGGAAATTAATTTTATTATTACTATAGTATTATTTTTTATAATTATTTATATTTATTAATTATATAAAAATTTATGATTTTGTGTTTCAAATTTCAGATCATACCTGGGATATCTACTAGACTCTTGGTGGACAGATTTACGTGTGTTATTGCTAAGAATTACAGGCCTTCAATATAAAACACCAAATTTCTATGCAAAATAATTGTACTGCTTTGAGACGCAAAAATCTGACATAATGATACCGCCAGGGAGGCTACAGCATTGCCTATAAGGATTTTTAGGTACCGTAATTTGTCGTCGTTGCTTGGGTGTATGCAATTTTAAAGCATGGCATTTTATGTTATCTATTTACTTAGCATAACACCATTATTTATATTTTTCCAAAGAATTGGGCATTACACTGTGTTAGTATTGCACTAATATATATTAAATTGTATTTTTACCTGAAAAATTGCAACAACCATTTTATTCTCAAGGGCCTCTGCTTAAAAAAAATATAATATTTGGGGATCTAAGTAATCTTCTAGCAAAAATGTGCAGATTTTTACTTGCATGAGAGAAATGTTATAATTGGCCCAGACTGGAAGTGGTTAAATATAGCTTTCACCTGTTACATTACATCAAGCACCATTGACAATAGTGCTACAGAGCAAGTAAGAAGACCAACTACAGTAATGGTTCAAATGATTTTATAATTTTTTTTAAATTATGAATACAACTGAAATATCACCTTAAACCTTAAAAACAACTTATTTTTTTAACTCCTGGCCTCACAGCTCTCCGTAAAGGTAATGAGCAGCAATACATCTCATTAAAAACCTAATCTAATCTGAACTTAAAAAGTATAAAAGTAAAATATATTTTAATAGAAAAAGAAAATATGATTTTTTTTTTAATTCCACTGACTATTGACCTTGACAATGCTTTCCAGCTCTGCTTCTTAAATACAACTTGAAAGATATTTTCCCTTAAAAAAAAATACTTTATTCCTGTCTCACCTTATCTGCTTCATGGATCCATACTGATGCTTTATTGTAGTACTGCAACACCCCAGAAAAGTTCATTATTATGAATGAAATGTTTATAATACCTTTGTTTATTTACATGCATTAAAGTCACCCCATCAAGTCTGGACATTACATCCTGAGAAAAAAAAAAAAAAACTTAAAACTTAATTCCACTTGATTTGTGTGATATTCTCTTCTAACAGCTGCCTTGATGCTCCAGAGTTCCTTGTCATCTCCTCTGCCATATCCATTTCTAACTCTGCCATTGTCATTTGTCACTTGTTGGTTACAAAAGTGTCTATATCACATTATGCTGACTAGCCCACTCACTGTTGCAGCCTTTTTCAACCCAGGCACCTTGGGGTTTCTTGAGGTTTCTTCAGGGGTTCCTTGACAAAAATTACCCAAAAATTGTAGACAAGCAGGCGTGTGGATGAAATCTGCCTTTTAGTTACACAAAGCCACAGGAATTTCATTTTACAAGCTTCTAGCTGCTGGAACCCTAACGACCAAATGGCATCCTTGTTTGAACCTCCCTTGCCCCTTTTCATAAGTAATGGGGTCACATTAGCAGAGTGATGGAGAAGAGAAACATTGGAATACTAATCAGTACTAGTTTGCAAAAATGTATTTGCTTTGGAAGAATAATTTACCTCTAATGTGTGGATGTTGCTGCATTATGTAAAGCTATTAGAATAGTTTTTACATTTTTTAATAGGGTGTCTCGAGACTGTCCATAATTTTTAAAGGGTGCCTTGACTGAAAAAAGGTTGAGAAACTCTGCTTTGCTGCATGCTAACGTAAAGTGCTAAAGTAAATTTATATTAGAGGCTATGCTGCTATGCTGTTGGTCTGTGCCAACTTGGTAAAATACATTATTGAACTTTTGCAAGCTTAAAAACCTTTTTAAGTAGGTCATTTCATTATACCAATATGCATATGATACAAAGTTTTCATAACTTGTTAGCTATCTGTAAAGATTAGACAAATTTGCTTGTTTTGTTTGTTATATTCCCCAATGCCTACACCCAATTGTTTTCACTCTGCACATTGCAGTAACAAATATGACAATTAAAATGGAAAAAAAATGACTCCAGTCTCCAAAGAATTTAATAAGTAATTGAGCATTTAAGGTTTTGTGTAACAAAGCAACCTCTAGTGAATAGGAAAGTGCTAATGCAATTAACATATTCTCTAATAATAATGTATTCTTTCAATATATGTTTGTGGAAATTATGTTTAATTTATCATTTCTAGATCTGATTTTTCAAATATTTTGTAATTAAAACTGATGCACAAGTTATGTGAAAATAAACTGCAGAGATGCTGCATACTATTGTATAGTACAAATATTTTAACCGGAAAAACATTGTATACAAGGCTTAGTCATAGTTGGATAATGATAAAACAGAATCCAATACAGACTTCTTGGCACTGAACTTACTCATATGATAAGAGAATCATAGGAGAGACATACCTAGTAGCAGACATGGACTGCGTAGCACCTAGATTTCCTTCAATTTATGGCAGAGGGGTCAAAATAAGTAAGTTTCTTAGCTGGAAAATTTTGACTTACAGTAGAGTATTTGGACTGGGGGTAAATCTCATAACTTTTGCCATAGAGATTATTATTACTGACTGATCATTTTCTGAAAAATAAAATAATTGATTAGAGAACATCGCTTTCTTTTTTGGTAAGATTTTCTATATATAATATCATCAAAGCCACCACTTTAAGTATTTTATAAACCCACCTTTTTTATTTTCATAGCAATTTTTACAAAATTGGGTGACCTGAGACAGCTTAGGGTATACTCAAAACACTGGTAGCTTGTTTATTATTTTGGGTTTACAGTCCTAGCATTGTTTATTCATACTTGCTTATGATTAGGCAAACCAGGTCATTTCCAGAAGTGGTGTGCCAGCATATCTGGCACAATAGGCATATACTTTTTTAATGCCTCTATACATAAAAACACTTTTCTGTAATAATCATGCAATGAAATGTCATGCATGATTGGGGTGGGGCAGAATTTGCCAGTGAAGGGTGGGTAGCTGTAGCTTGTGTAGATGTAACTGTTTTTGGAGATTCTGAACTTAGTATATCAATTACCCTGCCACTTAACCCCATTGATTTACTATAAACAATTTACTAAAAATAAAAAGGGGTAGATTTGCTAAAACTGGTCACATGACTGGAAAAGTGACCCCACCTCTTTACTAGGTCTGTTTTTCTCAACTCCAGTCCTCAAGGTGCCCCAACAGGTCATGTTTTCAGGCTTGTCATTAATTTGCACAGGTAATTTGATCATTTTCACTGCCTTAGTAATTACCAAAGCCGTTTCATCTGAGGGAAATACTGAAAACATGACCTGTTGGGGCGCCTTGAGGACTGGAGTTCAGAAACATGCAAACTCTGGCGCAGCTCTGCAAAGAAACCGATCAGCTTCCAGTTTTTTTGTCAAGCTTAAACGGTAACTCCACTTTCATGGGAAAAAAAAACAGCAAATAAAAAAATAATATAGCATATACAATTGCGACACAAGTCATATTGTAATTGAATGATATTAAACACTTACCCACTGGGCACTTAAACCCCCTTCCTAACCAGACCAATTTTCAGCTTCAGTGCTCTCACATTTTGAATGACAATTACTCAATCATGCAACACTGTACCCATATTACATTTTTGTCCTTTTTTTCACACAAATGGAGCTTTCTTTTTGTGGTATTTAATCACCTCTGGGTTTGCATTTTTCTTCACCTCTGTTATAAAATTTAGCAAATTAGAAATTTTTCTTCATAAATTTTGGTCAAAATTTATACAGCTACATATCTTTGGTAAAAATAACCCAAATCAGTGTATATTATTTGGTCTTTGTGGAAGTTATAGAGTCTACAAGCTATGGTGCCAATCACTAAAAATTGATCACGCCTGATGTACTGATGGCCTAGCTCATTTCTTGAGACAATAACAAGCCAGGAAAGTACAAATACCCCTCAAATGACTCCCTTTTTGAGAGTAGACACTCCAAGGTATTTAGTAAGAGGCATGGTGAGTTTTTTGAAGTTGTAGTTTTTTTTCCCAGAATTCTGGAATGAAATTTTACCCCCCATAAAATAGTCATATTGACAGGTTATTTCTCACACACAGCATATGCATACCAAAAATTACACCCCAAAATACATTCTGCTATGCCTCCTGAGTATGGTGATACCACATGTATGAGACTTTTACACAGCCTGGCCACATACAGAGGCCCAAAATGCAGGGAGCATCATCAGGTGGTCTAGAGGCTTACATTTCAAATCTAATTTGACTACCTATTACACTTTTTTGAGGCACTGTAGTGGCACTGAAGGGCACTGTAGTAGCATGGATGTGGCATGGATGAGCCATGGATGGGGATGGATGAGCCGTTGATGGGGATGGATGAGCCATGAATGCGGATGGATGAGCCATGGATGGGGATAGATGAGCTGTTGTTAAGTATGGATGGGGATGGCTGAGCATGGATGGAGATGGCTGAGCATGGGTGGGAGGGCTGAGCATGGATGGAGATGGCTGAGTATGAATGGGGATGGCTGAGCATGAATGGGGATGGCTGAGCATGAATGGGGATGGATGAGCATGGATGGGATGGCTGAGCATGAATGGGATGGCTGAGCATGAATGGGGATGGCTGAGCATGGATGGGATGGATGAGCATGAATGGGGATGGATGAGCATGGATGGGATGGCTGAGCATGAATGGGGATGGCTGAGCATGGATGGGGATGGCTGAGCATGGATTGGGGTGGCTAAGCATGGATGGGGATGGAAGAATATGCATGGATGGGGATGGCTGAGCATGAATGGGGATGGCTGAGCATGGATGGGATGGCTGAGCATGAATGGGGATGGATGAGCATGGATTGGGGTGGCTAAGCATGGATGGGAATGGAAGAATATGCATGGATGAGTATGGATAAATGGATGAGCATGGAGGGATGGCTAAACATGGATGGATGGATGAGTAAGGATGGATGGCTGAGTATGGAAGGATGGCTGAGCATGAAAGGGGATGGCTAAGCATGGATGTGTGGATGAGTATGGAGGGATGGCTGAGCATGAATGGGGAGGGCTGAGCATGAAAGGGTATGAATAAGTATGGATGGATGAATGAGTATGGATGGATGGCTGAGAATGAATAGGAATGGCTGAGCATGAATGGTATGGATGAGCATGGATGGATAGATGAGTATGGATGGAGGGATGAGTATGGAGGGATGGCTGAGCATGAATGGGGATGGCTGAGCATGAATGGGATGGATGAGTATGGGCGATACTAAGCTAAGCAGGGCAATAAATAGGTCCTAGCAGATGATAGGAGTTAGTGTCTGGAGAAGACATCAGCAGAGGGAGAAGAATTGGCAGAAGACCCAGAGGAAGAAGACAGCAGAGGGAAAAGAACCAGCAGAAGAACCGGAGGGAGAAGAACTGGAGGGAGAAGACATCACTTGAGAAAGAAGACATGGAGCTACAATGGGGGACATTCTTCATTTTTAATAAAGGACTTTGTCAAAACCTGTGTACTGTTTTTCTGGGGTAAATGTACCCCATACTCATTCACATAGGGAGGGCCAAAATCTGGGGGCCCCCTTATTAAAGGGGGCTTCCAGATTCTGATAAGCCCCCTGCCCGCAGACCACCACAACCACCACCCAGGGTTGTCAGGGAGGGGGCCTTGTCCCCATCAACATGGGGACAAGGTGATTTGGGGTGGGGGGTGCAGAGCCTGCCCCAAAGCACCCACCCCCCATGTTGAGGGCATATGGCCTGATATGGTACAGGGGAGGGGGCGCTCGCTCGTCCCTCCCCTTTCCTGACCTGCCGGGCTGTGTGCTCGGATAAGGGTCTGGTATAGATTTTGGGGGGACCCCACAGAATTTTTTTCCCCTTTAACCACTTGCCGACCAGCCACCACAGTTTTACGCGGCAGAATGGTATGGCTGGGCGAAACGACGTTATGTTACATCGCTTCGCCCTGTGTCCACCAGGGGAGCGTGTGCAAGTGCCCGGCGGGCGCAATGGCTGCCGGGCTCCCGCGATCGCTTGTGATACAGCTAAAACTGAAAACTGTGTGTGTAAACACACAGATCCCGGTTCTCTGAGGGGAGAAGAGACAGATCGTCTGTTCATACAAAGTATGGACAGCGATCTGTCATCTCCCCTAGAGACAGTCCCATCCCCCCTTCAGTTAGAACACACACTAGGGAACACATTTAACTCCTTGATCGCCTCTAGTGTTAACCCCTTCCCTGCCAGTGATGTTTTTACAGTAATCAGTGCATTTTTATAGCACTGATCGCTGTATAAATGCCAATGGTCCCAAAAACGTGTCAAAAGTGTCCGATGTGTCCGCCATAATGGCCCAGTCCTGATAAAAATCGCAGATCGCTGCCATTACTAGTGAAAAAAAAATTATGATAAAAATGCTGTAAATATATCCCCTATTTTGTAGACACTATAACTTTTGCGCAAACCAATCAAAATACGCTTATTGCGATTTTTTTTACCAAAAATAGGTAGAAGAGTACACATCGGCCTAAACTGAGAAAAAATTAGCTTTTTTAAAAAAAATGGGGATATTTATTATAGCAAAAAGTATCACTCTTTTTTTGTTTATACCGCAAAAAATAAAAACCGCAGAAATTATCAAATACCACCAAAAGAAAGCTCTATTTGTGGGAAAAAAGGACGTCAATTTTGTTTTGGTGCAACGTCGCATGACCGTGCAATTGTCAGTTAAAGTGACACAGTGCCGAATCGCAAAAAATAACCCAGTCATTTAGCAGCCAAATCTTCCGGGGCTGAAGCGGTTAAGATCCTCAGAGCACAAGTCACAAATCAGATCAGTTGGACTTTCATTAAAAACAATAGGCTGAAATCGTGCCCTAGTCAGACCAAAGTAGTGCATGGAGTGCTTTTTTAAAGTCGGACCGACACAAGTCAGACCAGTTAGGATGGCTCTCATAGGGAACCATTGATTTATACATGTCATTCGACATGTGCTCCCAAAGTCGGAGCGTATGTCGCATGACTGTGAACCGGGTCTAACTGAACAAGCTGAACTTAGAAGCTGATTGACTACCATGTACAGCTGCATAAGATTGCACGTTCCACAGTTTTAGCAAATCAGCCCCATGTGTTCATTCCGACTTCCAGTGCATTAAGCTGGCTCAAATACAAGTCAAGAACTTTTATCTGATTGTCATAGGAGAGGCATCGGAGTACCTGACAACAAAAACAAAAAAACCCATGCCTTTCTTGTATAAATAATGTCCCATATAAGACACTCTCCTCTGCTATATAAATTTCCTACCATTACACCCTCCACACTCTACTGTACATACTGCTGGCATTAATACCTTCAACACTCTACAAATTGCCCTCTACACTCCTGTCCTGCACATACTAACCCATGCTAGACCCTCCAAACACAGTCATACCCTCCATACTTCACTACCTAAAGCCTTCGCTGTAATGCTCTTTTCAATTCTCTCTTGCATATGCTGCATGCTTTCAAAATCTCTGCACACCTCTCCTGCACATATTGCCTTCCATCAGATCCTCTGTTAACTTCTTCAGCGCATACTGTCGCATGTTTTACCTTTTTCACTCCTCTCCTGCATATACTGCCCTATGTCAGACCCTCTGCACTACTTTCCTCTACAGTACATTCTGCCCCACGCCAAACCTTGTGCATTCTTCTTCTGTACACACTGTTCACCATAATGCCATCTTTACCAACAGATTTACCTTTACCTGCACATACAGTTCACATCAGGCCCTTTGCATATGTAGGCAGGCTGCCTACTGTGTGTATAGTTAGCACCAGGATGCCCAGGTCAGAGGGAAAGGGTTAATGTTTTGCTGTCTTTTTGCAGGCTTTTGCTGGAGTCCAGCATCCCTCCTGCGATATATAAATGGGAGGAGGTCCAGATCCTGGGGAAATGCATTCTGAACTATGCTGAAGACTTGCTGTGACCTCTGGTCTGCTGTGGAACTCCAATCCATTGGAAGAAATCCGCAACATAGATTTCTCTACTAGAGCACCGCCAAGTTTGAACTTTCCCCTGAGAGACTTCTCCTGTGCAGGTACTCTGGGGCAGCTTTACTGAAGACATTGCCACATGTTGTACATGTTCTGCCAAATGTTTCTGGTGAGTGTGTAACGGGACCTCCATAGGGGCTGCTAAGAACTGTCTGTCACCCTGCCCAGCCTAGCATTCACCTCTCAGACATTCAGAGACATAAAACAGTCCATGCTCTTTGTTTTTTGTTTTATTGAGGGGATTGAACTTGGATGGGGTAAGGGAAGTATAGGATGCCCAGTAGGATTGGTAGAACTTGCTTGGGACAACTATATACAGTTCAATATATACACTCCATTTCTCCTCCTGCACATCGCTTCCTCTCTAATCTTCAGGTCTTTCTCCTCCTGCACATCACTTCCTCTCTAATCTTCAGGTTATTCTCCTCCTGCACATCGCTTCCTCTATAATCTTAATGTACAGCTAGCACAAAGTGGTTAAGCCAGACACTGACTCAGCCAGGCCTTAGCAATTGCCCTTTGCATACAGAGACCGTGGGCCCCTATAGTGTAGCAAAATGGAAAGTGCTAGTGCTAGCTGTCCTATATGAATCCAGTAACCCATCTTCAGACCCTGCCAGCCTTCATGGCTGCAGCTGCCTCTTTCCACAGCTCCTTCCATCACAGTACACACTTCTGGTTCTACACCCATCTCCCATCTCAGACTGCAAGCTCCCAATCCTCTCAGGCGTGCCTCCCCAGTCCTCCCGACTGTGCCTCACTCACCAGCCCTTCTGGCTGCGACCAGTTGTCCTCCCTGGAGTCTCTTAGCCGTGCTCTCTCCTGCTGTTCTCTCCTTGCCCCTTCTTGTGCCTCCGGTCCAGGACCTCTCCATGTGTTCTTGGAAGTGGTCCAGACTGCACCCAGGTCCAAGGTCACCCCCCCCCCCCAGACTGCGGAGCTCCCTCAAAGGCACCCAACAACTCCTCCCCAGCTGGGCTGACCCTGGATATTTAAGGAGGCCTGCCCTCTGCCAATCCAGGTTGGGGATTGGTCAGAGCTCCCTAAAACACCCCAGGCAGCTCCACCTCTCCTCTCCTCCTCTCTTTCCAGAACTTTGCAGAAAACTCTAGAAAGAAGAGGGAGGTCTAAGTGATGCTTCCTGTGAGTCACTAGCTGCTACCCCGAGCCACTCCCAGCCCAGACCAGATGAAAACAAACAGGCCTGGCTGCCAGCCAGGCCTGCCTAAATTTACCTATCCTACAAAATCCTATCTCTAGCACCTACCTACCTAGAAGGTGCTACAAGTGCATTTAGTGAATGGTGAAGGATCACATCGGGTGTGATATACACAATGGGATGAAGAGCACTTTCTGAGAAGCTTAATCACATTCATTACAGTACGTATTTTGGCTGTTTGGGACTTTTCTTTTTTCTGTGTTTCCTACACACACACAGACTTATTTCTGATTTTTGATGGATATTTTTTGCAGAACTTATTATTATAATTGGATATATGCACTATAATACTTTATGTGTATTTATTTGATTTGCACATACAGCACTTTATAATTCATGTGCTGCTTATTTGCTATGAATGTATGTTTTGCAGTTTTTTGTATTTTATCTTTTACACTAGCACTTTATATATGGTTGGTGAGGCACAATATAACGAGATATTTGTGAAGTATTGGGGGTGTAGTAGCATATAATTTAGAAGGTGGGCTGTTCCCAGCGCTGCTCACTTGTGATAGTATCTGTATTTGATGTTTCATCAGAGTTAGTGTGGCAACATTCTAGTCTGGCCCCTTTTTTTTCTTACATAGTCTGTGGAGCTGTTATTTTTATTTCTAAAATGTTCAGTAAAGTTGTTTACTCTGCTCAAAGCCTGGTCTGAAGTCACTCAAGGGGTACATGTGGGGTCCTGGCATATCTCTCTAAGGAATCTGGGTCGGCTGAACTAACACATTGAGGCTTGTGAAACGTCACTACAACAAAAGGCTTAACTTGCAAAAAAGTTGCTATGGGTAAGCAGAAAAAATAAGATCAACCAGTCCTTGGCGTGATACCTGAATAGGGGGCAGGTTCTCTGATAGAGAGGATGATGGGCATTTGGCTCCCTCTCTTCCTGTCTGTCTCTGTCAATCACCGGGAGCTGATTAGTGTTACGGAGATATAATACCTGATCACTTGGTACAGAACGAGAAGGTATAAGTGGAGCCCGCATGAGGTCCGCGCTATGTGCTTGTTGGGGCTCCAGTCTGTTACTAGGAGTGCAGTAACAGCAGTACACTGACTAGTTGAGTGAGCATAGGCTCTGCATGTCCCTCCATGTCCCTCCTAATGCAACAGATACACTTGTTCAAGTGTGTGGCACAAGGAATAACATGTTGGAAGAACTCAGCATATAACACTGCACACAAGTGGCTCTTGAGTTGAGAGACTGGCTCAATGTTTGACTTTCACATGAATGTGGCCCTCTCCTGGTGAGCACGTCTTCAGGCAAGGTGTTAACCCTGTGCTGTGATGATTGACCTCAGTCATCACCTGGCATAGCTGAAGAACCCTACCTGGCGTTGGCCTCATATGTGACCCACACTTGGCGCCCGAGTTTATGGGGAACAAGGAGGACATAACAAACACCACCCTACCCTTACACATCGCTTTCCTCTAAATACTGCCCCTGCACATTTCTCTTCTCTACATTGTGTTGCACTATACGAGTTTGGTTACGACGATAAATATCTCATAGTGTGGTTGCAACTTTTTACATTTTTTTTTCTTTTGGATACACAAGCGCAATTTTCTCTACACATTCTCTTCACATCTCTACATTTCTCCCCTCTGTATACTATCCCATGTCTGACCCACCACACTCGTCTCCTGCAAATACTGCCTATGTCAGTACTAGGGATGGACCCTTGTTCGGTTCGCACCAGAACTTTCGGGTCCGAATAACAAATCCCATTAAAGTCAATGGCACCCGAACGTCAAAAATCAAAAGTGCCCATTTTGAAGGCTTATATACAAGTAATTGGGCATTCAATGATTATAGGGGTTCGGGTCCTGCCCAGGGGGACAAGTATCAATAAAAAAAAAGTTTTTGAAAAACGTCATTTTTAAGTGAACAGTGATTTTTTGATTTTTAAAGTGAAAGCATAAAATGAAAAATTCCTTCCAATATA
This sequence comes from Aquarana catesbeiana, assembly GCF_042186555.1. Lineage (NCBI taxonomy): Eukaryota > Metazoa > Chordata > Amphibia > Anura > Ranidae > Aquarana > Aquarana catesbeiana. Next base: position 103,980,627 of record NC_133326.1, read on the forward strand.
GTGCCTGGGGGGGTCCCCTTAGTCTACCTGTAAAGTGGCAGATCTGTACCATGTCTAGAATCTTCTGCAGCAATAATTGCATTTATAAAGCCCAAAAAAATTAAATTTTCCCTGCAAGTTGCCTTTATTTTGCTCAGCAACAGCTGGGGACCCAGTGTGTATGATGAGGCCACAATGTAGTGCACTGGGAACAAGATTAGAGATTGGATACATACTGGTGTCACTTTGACTTTGTATAGAAGTAAAAATTGATCTTTGGGTGTCGGTGGCGGTTTCCCACCGTAACCCTATAGAGGTAATCTTGATGAAAGAAAGAATTGGCCTTGCTGTAAAAAATTGCAATGATATGCACCTGTCAAATAGGTGCAGAAAAATTGGTCTTTGGGTGTTGGTGGCGCCTTCCCACTGTAACCTTATTGAGGTACTCTTGATGAAAGCAAGAATTGGCCTTGCTGTAAAAAATTGCAATTATATGCACCTGTCAAACAGGTGCAGAAAAAAAATACTCTTTGGGTGTCAGGTGCGCCTTCCCATCTTAACCCTATAGAGGTGCTCTTGATGAAGGCAAAAAAATTGCAATGATATGCACCTGTCAAACAGGTGCTAAAAAATTGGTCTTTGGGTGTTAATTGGGCCCATGAAACCTATACCAAAAACATTCTTTCAGATGAAATGAACACCCTCAAAGCTAGGCAGCCTTGAAGTCTTGCAGAGATTCCACATCCCAAAAAGTCTTAATCAGTGACATTGGCATCAGGGGCTTCATAGCTGGTAATCCAGGACTGATTCATTTTTATTAAAGTCAAACGGTCCATGGAGTCTGTGGACAGACGCATTCTATGATCAGTAACGAAACCTCCTGAATGCCCATTCTGAAAGCACACTGGATGCAGGGCAGCCCAACAACTCAATAGCATACTGGGCAAGTTCTGGCCAGTGGTCTATTCTCATGACCCAGCAAGTCAGTGGATAGTCAGCTGGAAAGCTCTCCATCTCTGTTTTGGCCCCGAGGTAATCATCCACTATGTGATGCAGACGCTGCCGATGGGATGTGAAAGCTGACAGGCCTGGGCGGCGAGGACTAAAAAAATTCTGAAATGCCTCACTTAGGCTCTTCTCCTCTCTTGACCAACAGAAGACTCAAAACTACATTTTCCACAACACTGTAACCTACTGGAATCAGGAAAAACGTTCAACAAAATCCCCTTTAATGTGTCCTCAAAAGATTTTATCTTCTGCACTCTCTGTGGGGACAGGATGAGTTCTGAGACCTTCCCCTTATAACGGTGGTCAAGGAGGGTTGCCAACCAGTAATCATCCTTCTCCTTTATGCCACATATTTCTGGGTCCTTTCGCAGGCTTTGAAGCATGAGGTTGCCCATGCGCTTCAAATTTGCTGAGGCTTGAGAAGCAGACCCCTCAGGGTCACTCAGGATGACAGCATCTGGAACTTCCTCCTCCCAGCCACGCACTACTCCCAAGGGTTCTGGGGTTGAAAAGCCATCGTTTACAGATGGACGCATGTCTTCCTCTTCTTCAAAGCCTATGAAAGTGCCAGAATCCTCCTCCTCATCCTCCTCCCCTCTCTTCTCCTGTGTGTTCTGTGATATAGGAATGATGGTGTCTGGATAAAGTGGGCCTTGAGAGGAAAGGAAGTCCCCTTCTTCCTCCTGCTGCTCTGCCTCCAGTGCCCTGTCCATAATGCCACGCAGAGTCTGCTTCAGCAGGAACACAACAGGGATTGTGTCACTGATGCTTGCACTGTCACGGCTCACCATCCTTGTGGCCTCCTCAAATGGTGACAATGCGGTGCATGCATCCTTAATGATCAGCCATTGGCGTGGGGAAAAAAAGCTGAGGCAGCCTGAGCCTGTCGTCATGCTGTACTTGCAGAGGTACTGGTTAACAGCCCTCTGCTGCATGTATAGCCACTGCAGCATTGCCAAAGTCGAGTTCCACCTAGTGGGCAGGTCACAAATCAGGTGGTTTACGGGCAGGTGGAATTCCTGCTGAATTTCAGCCAACCAAGCACTGGCTGTGTATGACTTGAAATGGCTACAGATAGAGGACCCTGTCTAAGGGCGGACAGGAGGTTTCAGCCATTATTGCACACCACCATTCCTAGCTCCAGCTGGCATGGTGTGAACCACCTCTGGGCCTGTCCCTGCAGAGCTGCAAGAATCTCTGCTCTGGTGTGGTTCCTGTCCCCTAAACACACCAGCTGAAGCACTGCATTGCACCTTTTAGCCTGACCCATGAAATAGCCCTTTGAACACTTAGGAGGTACCTGATGTTCATAGGACAATTCTGCAGAGGAGGGTATGGAGGTGGCGGAGGAGGAGGAGGGGGTACACCAGCTGTATGGAGATGTGGGGGCACAACAAGCTGCAGTACTGAGCCCTGTCCTGCATCCTTTAAAGTTAAAAGCAGCGTTACCCAGTGTGCTGTAAAAGAAATATATCATCCCTGCCCATGCTTGCTGGACCACGTGCCAGCAGTAAGGTGGATTTTACTGCTGACTGCCTTGCCCAATGATGCCAGAACATTCCCTTCCACGTGATGGTAGAGAGATGGAACGGCCTTATGTGAAAAGTAGTAGCAACTGGGAACCTGCCATTGTGGTACAGCACAGAATCCACAGGGGGCAGAATCCACCAGGCTGAAAGGCAGAAGTTGGAGAGCCAACAGCTTTGACAAACTTGCATTTAGACGCTGGGCATGTGGGTGGCAGGGACTGTATTTTTTTTTCCGCTGCAGCAGATGGGGCAGAGAAATTTGCCGGCTACAGTCAACAGCTGGTGGTGTGCTGCTAGGACCTGGGACACCCTGTGCTATGCCATCATCCCTGTCAGTGGAGGCTGCTGAGAGGTAACGACTCAGTATAGCAGGGGCAGACTGAAGTGGGTAAGGAGGAGGAGGAGGGACAGATTTGTGCCCCTTTTGTGTGGCTTTTAGGTGCTGGTTGCACATTAAATGCCTTGTTAAGCATGTGGTACCCAAATGGCTGGTGTTTTTGCCACGTTTGATGTTCCTGAGACACAGTTTGCAGATAGCAACAGTGTGATCTGCTGCAGATGTGCTTAAAAAGGCCCAGACAGCTGAGCTTTGGGGAGTGGGCCTCTAGATAACAGCTGCAGAATGTGATGGAAAAAGGTGGCTGCTTTCTACTCTTTCTTTATGTCAGCCTCCTTGAGGTTGTGCCGCCACACCTTCAGTTTCCTCCTCTGCTCTATCTGGCAGCAATGTTGCATCAGTGACCTTGCATGACAGAAGATGAGGAGGATGAGGAAGGTTTACCACCTCCTCTGCATGCTGTGGCTGGATAGCATGGGCAAACTCACTAAACAGAGGAAATTATGCCCTGACCACCAAGTTCACCTTTGCCTGTGGACATATTTGTTGCTGTTACAGTGCCAAAGGAAAATCTGCCTCTCCTTGTTGTCCTCCCAGACATTATTGGCAGTGGTGCTTATAAGCAAATGTAAACAAGAAGTGGAAATCTGTACGTAGATGCACTTTAATCAATGTAAAGTGGTGTTTGGTGCACTTTAATTTGAGTACTCACAGTACACAGACACACTCCACGAATACACTATAATATACTGCAATATAATGCGCCAAACATATAGTAACGCACACAGAACTATATGGTGTTAAACTGTCAGTAATGCACACAGAAGTAAATGGCGTTAAACTGGCAGTAACGCACACAGAACTATGACGTTAAACTGGCAGTAATGCACACAGAACTATATGGCATTAAACTGGCAGTAACGCACACAGAACTATATGGCGTTAAACTGGTAGTACCACACACAGAAGTAAATGGCATTAAACTGGCAGTACCGCAATCAAATAGACGGTGTTCAACCATCACTACACTGACGCTATCTGAACTGTCCCTACTCTAGCTATACACTAATGTAAAGATTACTGACACGGTCTCACTACACTACACTGAAACTATATGAGCTGTCCCTACTCTACACTAATGTATGTACGAATGACACAGTCTCACTACACTACAGTGAAACTATCTGAGCTGTCCCTACTCTAGCTGCACACTATGCAAAGCTGAATGATGGTCCTCCTCACTACACTCACACTATCCCTAGGCTGACACTAAACTAATATTCTACACTGACAATTGAAGCAAAATAGCACAGTATAGCACACTAACTAACTAATAGCACTGAACATAGCCCTGTTCTATCTCTCTCCATGCCGAAATCACACTGAAAATGTCTGCCATTGAAAATATACTTTTATACTGTGGGGCGGGAATGAGCCATGATTGGATAAAGTCATGATGACAGTGTTCAATCATGACTCTGACAGTACTCTGAGCTTTCACTGCTTCAGCCAATCAGGGCTTGCAATGCACTGTTCAGCGCCGCAATGCATTGTGGTCGGTTCTGGGGGCCAAACAAACAGTTGAACAACCCGTTTGTTCGGATGTTCACCAAACAACGAAAGTTCGGCCGAAACTTATGCTCGGGCCAAACCGTTTGCCCATCCCTAGTCAGAACCTCTACATTACTTTCCTGTACATACTGCCCCATGCCAAGTTCTATGTATGCCTCTCCTGTACACACTACCTGCTGTCATATCCTTTGCACTCCTCCACACAATGTCTAATCTCAGACCATCCACATTCCTCTTCTTCGCATATTGCCCCATAACTCCTGCTCCTGCACATATCCGTCTTCATCATTTTCACTCTTCTGTACATACTATTTATACTGTCTGTTCTCCTCTCTTACACATGCTACCTACTGTTCTACCCTCTAGCACTCCTCTCCTGCATATTCTGTCAACTGTCATACCCTTTAGGATCCTCTTCTTCACATACTGCCACTGTCATACCCCTTGCAAGCCTCTCTTGTACATACTGTCACTGTCATACGCTCTGAACTTCATCCCTGAACATACTGCCACTGTCATACCCTCTACACTGCTCTCCTGTACATAATATCGCTGTCATATCCTCTGCACTCCTTTCCTGCACATACTGCCCACTGCCATTCCCTCTGAACTCCTCTTCTGTCTGCCGTATTACTCTCCACACTCCTCTCCTGTATACATTACCTACTTTCATACCCTCTGCACTCCTCTCCTGCACATACTGCCACTGCCATATGCTCTGCACACATCTCCTGTACATACTGCTTGTTAAGTGTCCTAATGTTCCCAACCTTGCCATTACTGGAATGGACACAGAGGTACTCTTTTGCTAGTCTTTTATAATAAACATTTTATACCAATTTTTCCATAAGACATTTTACAGCAGAAATGACTTTGCTCATTGAAGGAAATCATTGCCAATTTTGTTGGTCTTGCAAATGTTGAATTTTTGTCATAACTTACTAAACCACCATATTGTGTTGCTGAATCTAGCTATCTTGAATGATCACTATCACAATTATTTGCTTTTGTATTTGTATTACTAATAGATTTATGCCTTGTAACAGACCATTGCGCGACATAATTATATGGATGGTTTTCCATCACTGATTCCAGGTGATTGAATTTGTGATGCACTAAATTCGTATATAAAATTACAAAATCAAAATCTGAACAGGCAATCAAAGATGTGACAAATAAGAAATATGTTCATTACACTTCCAGGCCTTTGCAATCCTAGCTCCTTTTAGACTGTCTTGTTAGCGCTAAGCTTCATTTCAGTATATTACACAGAGATGCTGGAATTAAAAAGGTGGTTAAAGAAAATATGGTCTGCAGTCTGCAAATTCTGTTTTGGCTTTTGGGAAAACAACGATATTTGTTTCTTTTTTCTTGCCTCATTTATGTTGCAATAAACACTCTTTTGTAATTGTTTTGCATTTGCTTTGAATAAGTAATTGGACGAATCTCCATATGGTGAATTACTTCTGTGCTATATGCAATACACCCAAGAGTTTTCTAAAGAGTCTCAAAGCAGACTCAGAAAGACAAGATTACCTTCATTAACATCATGTTCATTATAAATTAAAGTCAACAAGACATTCAAATTTAAGAAAACAATCCTAATTTCAACACAATTTTTCTGCGTAATCTATAAAAAAATGTAACTAAGTTGGCCAAGTTTCAAATTTGGTTCAACAAAAAAAAGGAATCTCCAATTATTTTTTTATATTTAGGTCCCAACAACAAAGTACAGCATCTAAACACCATTGACGTGTATGCAGAGGAACAACACAAATGCAAATGTTCCACAACGTCCAACCTTGTCACTTGCAAAAGCCATAATACAATCTTTCTCAAACATTTCCTTTTATACATTCTCAAGATATGAGAAAATCACCCACCACTGCCATGACACCTCTGCTCAGTGTGGCCCCTACTATCATTTACACACTCTCTAAGTGGACACCATTGGGATACACATTCACTGCTCATTTAAGCAGTATATGACATTTTTGTAGGAATGAACAGAGGCTACATTCATGCAGGAGAGGAAGAGCCCTGCTGGAATAATTTTAAAACAAAGATCTGTGGCACTAAGCAGGGTGAACAGTCAATCTCAGAAAAGCAGAGATAGATACGTATGAAGGCATGGAGGGGTTGCTGGGGTGTCTGATACTAATTAGGATAATTGTACTGAAAGTACACTTCTCAAAAATGCACGTTCTTAAAATGTACATACACTGTATTATCACATTGTTTTATATCCACGAAGAAATAACTATAAGAATATATACTCTTCAAAGATCCTCTATTTAGCTTCCTTAAACATATTTGCTTAGGAGAAAACCTCCTCCTAAAAAAAGTTAGCAGACAAAATATGCTATTATAAATGCAGGAAATTCACACACAGCTTCTCACCACCTCCCCAATCTTGACCAATTGCTATTAAATGAGATCGCAAGATTGCCCAGGTAGAACCACTGTCACAATCTGCTCTTACTGCTGTGCATTATTCAATTTGTGTCAAAGGTGATTCCTCTAGGAGTAAGAGCAGATTGTGACAGTGGTTCCACCTGGGCAATCTTGCGATCTCATTTAATAGCAGTTGGCCAAGATTGGGGAGGTGATAAGAAGGTTACATAGTTACAAGGTGTGTGTGAATTTCCTGCATTTATAATAGCATATTTTGTATTTTGCTGTAAGGCCATGAGCTCAACAACAGTTGCTGTCTTTACTATTCTGGCTGATGTTTACTGCATACCTTCAGCTATTTTGACTTTTATTGCTTCTTTGATTTATATTAGTCAGCTTAATTTTGTGATTTGGATGATTTGTAAATAGTTGAAGACAATTTCAGGATATTAAATGCTTTCCTTCTGCATTAGAACATTTTTAAAACAAGGTGTAATTAACCGCTTTGGCCCCGGAAGATTTTACCCCCTTCCTGACCAGAGCACCTTGCAATTCGGCACTGTGTCGATTTAACTGACAATTGCATGTTCGTGCTACGTTGCACCCAAACAAAATTGACATTCTTTTTTTTCCCACAAATAAAGCTTTCTTTTGGTGGTATTTGATCACTTCTGTGATTTTTATTTTTTGCGCTATAAACAAAAAAATTGCGACAGTTTTGAAAAAAAATGCATTTTTTTTACTTTTTGCTATAATAAATATCCCCCAAAAATATATAAAAAAAAAATTTTTTCCTCAGTTTAGGCCAATATGAATTCATCTACATATTTTTGGTAAAATAAAAATCGCAAGAAGCGTATATTGATTGGTTTGCGCAAAAATTATAGCGTCTACAAAATAGGGAATAGTTTTATGGCATTTTTATTTTTAATTTTTTTTTTTAGTAATGGTGGCGATCTGCGATTTTTATCGGGACTGTGACAATATGGCAGACACATCGGACAATTTTTACACCATTTTGGGACCATTGTCATTTATACAGCGATCAGTGCTATAAAAATGCACTGATTACTGTGTAAATGACACTGGCAGTGAAGGGGTTAACCACCAAGAGACAGTTCCCATACCCAGCAAAAGACAGTTCCCATACCCAGCAAAAGACAGTTCCCATACACAGCAAGAGACAGTTCCCATACACAGCAAGAGACAGTTCCCATACACAGCAAGAGACAGTTCCCATACTGAGCAAGAGACAGTTCCCATACTGAGCAAGAGACAGTTCCCATACCCAGCAAGAGACAGGTCCATATCCAGGCAGCATTATTAGACAGCCAGGCAGCCCTTATATTCAACCAGCAGCAAATCTGACGGTTTAAATAATTACCAAAATCAATGTACTTACCTCAGGCAGGTATGTAATGTACCTTAGGCAGTGAAAGCTAGGAGTCTCAGGACAAGACACTACAGGGCAACTCTCTCTCACAGAAACATCCACTCTGCTACAGGGAGAGGCAGAGTGCAGCTGATATCACTCCACTCTCCACTCTCTTAAGGCTGCAGCCAGAACTATAAGAGCTGTGTCGGCTTATGTGGCTGCCAGCTCACTCCGCAGAACTGCAGCCGCATAAAACAAGCTATATGTAAAAAACAAAAATCTGCTCCAGGGAAGAGGTGCCGGAATGCAGTTCCGGCAAGTTCCGGCAGAAAAAAAGCCCTGCTTGAAGGTGGGATATTTCCCATGGCAACCAGAGACAGAGCAGCAAACTTTCCCCTGGAAGTCTCGTGGGAACCCCTGGTGTTGAAGCTAGAGGTTGCCCAGGACAGCACTGATGCTGATCTGATGGAACAAAGTGGATTTTCACCCAGCAGTGAGAGTGTGTGGGTGAAGTCCATTAACAGAAGGTGTGACCCTGATGATAATGGTTAAATTCAGCCTACTACAGCTGAAGATGTGAATATTTATGTGATTAATGAAGCACCACCAGATCAATGTGGTGAAACTGTAGTATTGCAACTTGCTATGGTAGAAAATGTATTATAACAGTCTGATATGGTTCAGATTAACTTGTGCAAAGTGTCTGCTGCCAAGCAAATCTGTTATCCTGTGTTTCTTTGGGCTGATTGAAAGGTGCTGCAGAATACCTGTGACTTGAGCACAGGCAGGATAGACTGGGATAGTTAAAGTTAAATAGTGTTACTGGGATAGTTAAAGTTAATAGCGTTGTTTAAAGAGGTTTCTACAGTATGTGTAACTGTGCAATGGACACGACAGATGGAGGGACTACAGGACAGCTGGTAGTCAAGGGAGTGTTGGCTGCTACAGAAGCTAACCCACCTTCAGACGGAAGGAAGAAAAGGGTGAGTGCAGGGTAGAGGTTTTGTCCACAGCACAACAAATAAATAGTGTCAAGTGTCAGAGTGACAGTGTAAATGATAATGACTTGGAATGGCTTGTTGATGCTGAACCCGAGAGGATGTATATGAGATATGCACCAGGCAATAATGTGGGAGAGTTCCAGTCTTTGATGTTGGTTACCTCCACGGGTCAACAATGGAACTGGTTAGTACAGTGCTGGTTAACTGCATGGAAATTGGTCTCCCATTTCCCGGCTAGAGTGCCTGTAGGGACAGTTTTGTATGGAAGGCACTCAGGAAAACTGCTAGAAAAATCAGAAATGACAGACATGTTAGAGGTCTCTCCCCCTGAGGATGTGATGAGGAGCATTTCTGCTAGTGTGGTCTGAAGTACGACTGAGCAGTGGTTGGTAAATGATGCATATATTGCCTCACCTGCTACACCTTATATAAAGGTAGGGCTCAGAATAGATGTGGCAATAGCAGAAACTATGTCCCTCACCCACAAAGAGGTACAGGTTAAAGTATTGTAAATGAGGTTTTGGTTCCCAAAAGGGTTGATGAGCCCAAAAGAACACAGAGGGTGGTTGATGTTGGTAACAAAAATAAGAAGGGTGATCCTATTACAGATGCAGGAAAAGGACATCATCTTCATTTTCAGTACGGTAGTTCTGGGAAAGGTGTCTGGAAGTCCAGAATATGACAGAGAAGTAAGGATCTGCCCTGGAGCCCTAAGCAAAGTGGTAGAAGGTTGGGTGGGGAAACCAGTGGGTCTCAGGTTAAGGTTCAAAAGAGATGCTTTTGGAAGTGTACCTGGAAAAAGATCTGGGAATGTCTCTTTAAAACCTATAGATCAGAGTTCCCCTTTAAAGGCTGAGTGAGCCAAGAGGACTGGGAGAGTTGGGTAATACAGTCAGAAGGGACTGATAAGCAAAGCAATGATGCTGCTGAGAAAGGAGTCAGGTGGCTTGGCATTTTTCATTTGACTGTTTATGCTGATGATGGAAACCCCATCACTGATAATGTAAGCAAAGCTAAATACAGGGCAATATATATATTTTAAGCACAATCCCAGATGGGGCCAACATAAAATATTGTGCCCCTTGTAGTGTTTAAAAATAACAAGAAGCTCTGGCTATTGTATTCATCTGATGCTGTCCTTCAAAGACTCACTAATCCAGTGATGTGGTTCCTCTGCTCTTCACTCCTGTGAGTTCAGGGCTTAAAGACTTTCCCCCGCCTTACATAAAATGGTGCCATGTTATGATGTGGTGCTGTTCTCTGCACTATTTAAATGACAAGTCCATCCTGAGCTCGTTTGGCTGGGCTTCTCCTATGGGTCAAAGGAATGCAATTAGTTTTGCACTGCTGTGACCCATTTTAAGCGGAGAGCCGTCTGAAGTCCGCTTTCCACTGATGTCACTGCCACCAGTCGAGGCAGCGCGTCATCCCGACTTCCAAAGCCTGGATCCGCCAGCCGCCTTGATTTATGGTGGTCTCAGCGAGCCGATGAGAGGGCCGCTCCCCACCCCTCCACAGCTCAGCACTCCAGTGAGCGTGGAGAAGCCGAGAGGAGAGACCTGACTGACAGTCAGCAGCTCTTCTCTCGAAGATCTGTGAAAACCGAGCCATCAGCGATGTTCGTGGCTCGGTTCTCATTGCAGAGACGGCGGGAGACAGATGCAGCATTGGTCTGATGCTACATCCACATACGTAAGTATGAATCAAAAAAAAAAACATACTTCTCCTTTAAAATCCACCCAGCCCTGGAGAATAGGGATGAGCTTCGAGTTCGAGTCGAACTCATGTTCGACTCGAACATCGGCTGTTCGCCAGTTCACTGAACAGCGAACAATGTGGGGTGTTCGCGGCAAATTCGAAAGCCGCGGAACACCCTTTAAAAGTCTATGGGAGAAATCAAAAGTGCTAATTTTAAAGGCTTATATGCTTGGTATTGTCATAAAAAGTGTTTGGGGACCTGGGTCCTGCCCCAGGGGACATGAATCAATGCAAAAAAAGTTTTAAAAACGGCTGCTTTTTCGGGAGCAGTGATTTTAATAATGCTTAAAGTGAAACAATATTCCTTTAAATTTTGTACCTGGGGGGTGTCAATAATATGCCTGTAAAGGGGCGCATGTTTCCTGTGTTTAGAACAGTCTGACAGCAAAATGACATTTCAAAGGAAAAAAAGTCATTTAAAACTACTCACGGCTATTAATGAATTGCCAGTTCGACAATACACATAAAAGTTCATTGATAAAAACGGCATGGGAATTCCCCACAGGGGAACCCCGAACCAAAATTTAAAAAAAAAATGACGTGGGGGGTCCCCCTAAATTCCATACCAGGCCTTCAGGTCTGGTGTGGATATTAAGGGGAACCCCGGCCAAAATGTTTTTAAAAATATGGCGTGGGGTCCCCCTCAAAATCTATACCAGACCCTTCAGGTCTGGTATGGATTTTAAGGGGAGCCCCGTGCCAAAATTTTTAAAAAAATGGCGTGGGGTCCCCCCAAAAATCCATACCAGACCCTTATCTGAGAACGCAACCTGGCAGGCCGCAGGAAAAGAGGGGGGACGAGAGAGCACCCCCCTCCTGAACCGTACCAGGCCCTCAACATTGGGAGGGTGCTTTGGGTTAGCCCCCAAAACACCTTCTCCCCATGTTGATGTGGACAAGGGCCTCATCCCCACAACCCTTGCCCAGTGGTTGTGGGGGTCTGCGATCGTGATAAGGAAGGTAAGATTTAAACTTGGGCCTATACTGCTTCTAGATTGAGGCCTTTATTGGGACAAGATTAGGAGAGTTTCGCCTGACATTAGGGTTTGTCTTGTGTCTTGCAGATAAAATAGATGGCTTCAATGACCACAATTTCCTCCCCCTGTTCATAGACAAATACAGGGAGCTGCCCTGTCTGTGGCAGGTGAAACACCTGCAGTATAATAATAAACAAAAGAGGCAGGCAGCGCTGGAGAAACCGCTGGAGTTGGTGAAGCCAGTGGTCCCCACAGCAACCATTCCCTATTTAAAAGCCAAAATTGGTGGCCTGAGGAGCACTTCCCTTAGGGAGTGCAAGAAGGTCACGGATTCCCAGAGATCAGGAGCTGCAGCAGATGACATTTATGTCCCCAGGCTGTGGTACTATGAGATTTCTGTCAGACCAGACTGATGTCAGGGAATCCCTCTCCACTCTTCCTTCCACTCTTCCTTCCACCCTATCTTCCACCCCAGCTGAGGCTTCCGATGTCCAACCTGGGACTTCCAGCCAGGAAGAAGTGGAGGAGCCCAGCTGGAGCCAGGTATAACATTGTTCTACAGATTTCTGGTCAATAAATAAATGATGTTTACTAGATGTTATTATTGATCACTAATTGCTGATTTCATAAAGTGTTTTACATATCAATAGACAGCAGTGGGCACCAAAAATTGGGGCAAGAATGAAAAATGCTGGGCTCAGAATTCTAGTCTGTTATATTTGTTAACATTCAATTTGCAACAGTCATGAGGTAAAAACTGTGTGTGATTGATGAATCAAAAACTAAAACGATGTCTCTTTTTCATACACAGGAAGACCTCAGCCAGGAGGAGGCTGTGGAATGTGGCACACAGGAGGAGTCTGTGGAATGTGGCAGCCAGGAATAGGCGGGGTTTAGTGGCAGCCAAGAGGAGGCGGGGGTAAGTGGCAGCCAGGAGAAGGCCGGGCCCAGTAGGAGCCTGACAGAATCGCAGGTTCCTCCCCTCCGCCTTCCAACCAAAAGACCCAGGAAGGGGAGTAATGTGCAGGATTCAGCACTCAGGCTGATTCAGGAGGCTTCTGCGTCCCTCAGAGCCACCCCCACTCCTGAAGAGGCCTTCGCCTGCATGGCTGCCACAGAACTGCAGAACATGCAGGAGGGTCAACGCCTCATGTGTGAGGACCTTCTTTACAAAACACTAACTAGGGGGTGAGGGGAGAAATCACACCCAATACCCACCTGTGTGAGTTGGACCATCCTCCTCCTGCCACAACTCCACCACCACAGACACAGCGTGGAAGGAAGCGTGGAAGGAAGGCCAGAGAGTGATGACCTGGGTTCAGTCTGATCTGACAAAAGATGCAGGCTCTTGTATGACCACAGCCTGTGGACATACATGTTATCTGCAGCTGTTCAGGATCTCTTGGAATTCTGGACCAGACTGCACTCCCTTATATATGGACTCCTCAAGCCACCAAGTTTGCCTGGAAATAATTGATGTGTGCCCTGGGGGCCAAAGGCTTCGCCAATTTCTGCTGTTTCTCCAGCGTTGCCTCCCTCTTTGGTTATGAGCACTGAATAAAGGATTTTTTGTTTCAATTATACTCACCTATGTGTGTTTTCCTTCAAAAAAGACAGTTTGTTTGTGAGGAGGCAGGTACATTTCAAAAATACAATGTGAAATAACAAGAGACACCAACACCAAGCAACCTCCTTGAGATTAAATAATACAAGATAATAATGGTGTTGTGGTAACTTGACACACAAAACACACACAAAAATATTCTGGAGTTTAAAAAAAATAAAAAAAAGATCAGGCTTGAAAAAAATACTAACCAAAAAAATAAAAAAAATAAAAAATTTGTAATCAGATGTGACAAATACAGATATTATATTGATGAAATCACGATAAATAATAAAGAAAGAAGTTTGTGAGAAGTCTGTGTGAATATCAGCAGCAAAACTACTTCATTCTTCTAGCATTATAAAGAAGAGAGTATGCTGCATTAAACTATTTAAAACATTGCAGCCTGACGAAAGTGCTATATCCATTGCGAAAGCTAATTTTACCAGACCGAGCTGTTCCGTCTCGGAATTTATTCTGAGCATGCGTGGCACTTTGTGCGTCAGAATTGGCCATACACGGTCGGAACAGATTTTGCTGTCGGAAAATTTTATATCCTGCTCTCAAACTTTGTGTGTCAGAAATTCCGATGGAAAATGTCCGATGGAGCCCTCACACGGTCAGAATTTCCAACAACAAGCTCTGATCGCACATTTTCCGTCGGAAAATCCGACTGTGTGTACAGGGCATTACAGTATAAGTGTAAATTCTACAGAATCCCCCTTTACAGTGTAAGAGAACTCTGTGAGTTCAGATGTAAAGGGGAACTCTGCAGATTCAGATGCAAAGGGGAATCCTTCATGGTTTCTTGCATCGGGGCCCTGAAGGTTCTAGTTTCGCCTCTAAGCTGGACTTTAATAAATCTGTACAATCATAATAATTCTGGACTAAATATTCAAATTCTTATATAAAACCAGGCATGACTGGTTCTCTTTTTTGAACTGGGGCTAGTTGGTGAGGAAAGTGGGCTTGAATGTGTATATAGTCAAAACATTTTTAAAGTTTTAGATATAGTAGGGAAGAAATAACATGCCTGTCAGTTTATTTCTTCTTCTGCATTCTGTGAAGATTTCTCTTTACGTCCTGTCCATGAAAAGCGAAAGGAAGTAAGAGGAAGTCTCTACACAGTGAGGGAAATTCCCCTCAATGACAATTGTCTTCGCAAAACATGTTCACATTGGAAGATTTACCCCCAACTCTTGTTCTGGTGACAGCTATAAAATTTTTAATTTTCAACACTTTTGGTCTTGACGACATTATATACCAGGACAAATAAAGGGGTGAGTCTACCTAGTGGGGACACAGATAGGAATAAAAACCTGAAGAATTTTAACGCTTCCAAAAAATGTTTCTATATGAACACTTTAATATTAAATATAATTCCGCCAAACCTCCATTATTTAAAAAGACAGTGATTTATTTCCCTACCTATGCATATCCTAAAGAACTTTTTATTTTCCTAAAACTTATAGGTACATCTTGGAAAATATACTCAAGCCATGAATACATTTTTTCAGTGACCTCAGTACAGGTTTACAAAAATAGCCAAGACTTCAAGACTGTAGCCTGCTAAGCCTTTTGAAAAAAAATGTCTGTCTTTCCTTTAGTTAAGCAATACTAATTAGCTGTTATTTTTTATTGTTTCTTCCAAATAATGTTCTCATTATTAAAACATCTGGCTTCTTTCTAGCAGATTAGGCCTCCAATGTTTATAATTCTAATTTCAAGCGCTGCAAATTAATATGCTGATTTTTGTAATGTTTGTCTTAACCTGTTTAGAGAAATTATGACTACAAATATCTCTTACAAAACATGGTCTAAACAACCAGCTTGTTCAAACATCATAAGAGACGATACAGTCTCCTACAGATGATTAGAACCACTTTGGAGGCAATCATGATTAGCACATTGGCTTACAGCCATATGTTACACATAAAGCATATTCTTGTGAGTTCCGATGCTGTCCCTGGTTAATAAACCCACCTCTGCAATCTCTAATAAGCAGATACTAGACGACCAGATGGCTTGTATGAAATGCTGGATTTTTCCTCAAGCAAAAAAAGAAGAAATGGGGTACTTCTGCTAATATGTGTTGAGAAAGTGTTACTTCCTAACATAGCACTGAAAAGAAAAGGAAAGAAAACATTGTTTTATGTTTGTTGTACACAAGTTTGTAGAGCACATGGCACAATGATAACATGCCAGTTATGTTGTAATATTTAAACTATTAAAAAAAAAAGTTGTCAATAGTTTATGCTTGCCATGAATAGAGAACACATCACATTTTACATATAACCCATCTTCTTAGAGAATAGTTATTTTTGCTGCTCTGTCCACTGCTTGTAGTGCTGAATTTTCCAAGATTTGGTCCTAAATTACAGTGTTATGTAGGAGAAAATGAAATGTTCAGATGCATGTTTACTTATTGCTTGGTTTCCTTAGAGTGTTTTTCTTGGATTATATTTTTGGCAATTTAAATCACTTCTAAAATACCATAGATATGGCATTATATCTGTCATTCACAAACAATTTCTCCATCAAATAAAGCAGATTTACACTGCATCTGACCGCCACAAACCAAAAAACATTCTTTAGTTCATTATTAATATTCAAAGCAAACTAACCCATTTGTCCATGTCTCCATGCTATATTTTGCTGAAAAATCACTTTGAAAAACAACCCACTAGCAGTTTTGGCTGTAACCATCTTGAGTAAGGGCAGATGATTCATGTAGCATTCACTTTCTGAAATCCATCTGCCCTTAGCACAGCCATGCAGGCAGGAGGGTGTGCTTAACTGAGAAAACCACCCTCCCCTCCTGAAGACTCCTGGGATGTATGACATCATTTGCCTAGGCCAGAAATCAGGAAGTAACTGAACAAATGTATAACAAGTTTTAAACAACTAAATATGATGTACTTTCCTAGCAGTTTTGGCTGTAACCATCTTGAGTAAGGGCAGATGATTCATGTAGCATTCACTTTCTGAAATCCATCTGCCCTTAGCACAGCCAAGCAGGCAGGAGGGTGTGCTTAACTGAGAAAAACACCCTCCCCTCCTGAAGACTCCTGGGATGTATGACATAATTTGCCTGGGCCAGAAATCAGGAAGTAACTGAACAAATGTATAACAAGTTTTAAACAACTAAATATGATGTACTTTCCTATCTATTTACTAATGCTATCAGCATAAGGATTAAAAATAGTCAATGTTGATTGAGAGAATGAAGTTTCAAGATTTAAAATAACTTAACACACGTCATTCTGTATAATTTCGTGTAGATGTATCTGAGTTTACTATCACTTTAAGGAAACCTGTATTATAATCAGCTAATGGAAAAGGGCTTTGCTAAGCATTTGATCCTGTCGTGAGGGTGGGGACCAGAAAGACTGGCCATAAAATACCACTGGAATGGAGAAAAAAAATACATACTTCTCCATGAGTACTTTTTATTTTATTATTATTATTATTTTCTTTTTGGGTTTGATTTCTTGGTTTTGCTTATTGTTCTGTGCATGAAAAAATACAGCTGTTTACCTGCATATATGGGACTCACCATTTCTCTCCAGTTTCATGTGTGACACCATGTTACCTCTGTATGTGGAGTACTTACAGTATAGGCCCCATTTAGGGGGAGTGGTAATTGGCGTTTAGATGTGAAGGTAAAATTAGCAGGATATGTTAATTTGACCATGACTACTTGACTAAATTGCCTACCCAAATTATATATATGTATATATATATATTTTTTTTGTCAATACATTTTTATTCAGTTTTATCAGACATACAAAGCAGTCCGCTGTTAGCAGGTATTCAGGAAGATACCATGATCAACGTAAAACAAGGAAAACGTGAGAGAACAAAGCAGAACAACATGTTTTTTGGTACAAAGGTAGTCCATAAGATATTACGTATTCAGTAAAAGATCAAGCTTACAGCATGGTACGAGGCAACATAGGTCAATTATCAATCTAGGTGTTTCAGGGTTCCCATAGGGAATCAAAAGTTGTTACCCTACCATGCCATAGGGTAGGGTATGTTCATAAGAGTGGTGAAGTTTAATGAGTGTAATGACCTCTAAAGGGTTGGGAGCATACTGGGCTTTCCATTGCTTGGCAATCATGAATCTGGCAGCAATAAGTATGTGTGTAACCACCATGCGGAAGGACTTGGGTATATTGCCGATTCCCATATTCAGGATGACCAAGGCATGGGTAGGTGGAAGCAATATACCAGTCACATCTGAAATGATCTGGCATATTTTCCTTCAGTAGCTAACAATGCATTTACGGAATCAGAAATGTGCAATAGGTTTCCAGTCTGACCACAGCCTTGCCAACACAGAGGTGAGTAAGAGGAGATTTGTGCTAAGTGGTAGAGGGTGAAGTACCAACGAAGGGGGATTTTCTAAGTCAACTCCAAGTGTTGGACATCTTAAGGCCATTGCTCCACTGTAGGGAGGAAAAGGAGGAGGCTAAAACCTGGTACACACTATAGTTTTTTTTTACGCTCAACCCAGGGGGTTGAATGGAAAAAAAACACTGTTAACTCCGGTCGGAACCGCTGTACTCACTATGTGAAGTGAGAACAGTGATCTCACCCCTCCAGAACACCGATCAGCGCTTTCTGATATTGGCTAGGAGTGCTGATCGGCAGTTGGTTGGCTGTTGGTTTTCCAGCATGCTCGTCTGATAGAAGCTGGCTTCTGTCAGATAGACCGACATACACACGGGCCGAAGGTCAGACGTTTTTTTTTTTTTGAACCGGCAAATATCTCCCGACATTCGGCCCCTGTGTACCCAGTTTAAGTCCTCCCCTCATTGTAAAAAGGGTTTGGATTTAAAAAAAGCCAGCTTCTCCTGAAGATTGTTATAAATAAGAGATTAACCCTTGAACTTAGAGTTATTATTATTATTTTTACTTATGTATATTTACTGTAGCTATGCCATACATTGTTCTTACACAGTCACTAGAAAAGGTTTGATAACTGCAGCAGTATATATAATATATGACTCATTTTGGGAAGAAGAAAGGTTAAAAATGATATGACTAGGCTAGAAAGACATGGGTAACCAATTGTTGTAATTTATTAGCTGCATTCAGAGGGAATTCCTACATATTATCTATCTATATGATTTACTTCCACCCTATTTAAATATGTACAAATTAAAAAGTGTCAGTCTTAATATTAGGACAGGAAGCACATTAGGAACTTTCTGGATTTTATGTCAAATCCCCAATGAGTTTAACGAGCACTCAGATTTAAGAGATCTCCTTCACTTTTAAATTAATGTGTTTAAATTGCTGTGATGCGCTTGACATATTTATTGCTGCTTTATTAATTTTGAAATTTATACAAGATCTAATATTTTGAAAAGCTGTTTAATGTTTATTCTGAGTATTAAATACATTTGCATTTAGCTGTGCAGAATAAAGTTAGTAATATTTGTTACACTCATGTATTTTGCAGTTAAGTTGCTTTGAAGTTATAGGCTTTTTAAATGTGCTGTCATTTTAATTGCTATGGATTTTACTGAGGTGCAAACCACACTGGGAATTCTGATGAAGCATATGGAGTGGTGAACAACTCATCATTCATTAATGTTGTGTCTGCTAGATATGGGAGCAAGAGACAGAAGACTGAGAAGTAAAAAAGTATAAATGAAAATGTATTTAATATCAGTATAATAATTAAAGTGGTATTAAACTGAAAACCAATAATATATTATTTTGCAGCTTAGTAATCATTGGGTGAGGTGGCTGCATCTGTTTTCTTTTCTTTGACCCCCCCCCATACTCTGTTTTTACCTGGTGATACGGCCAGTAAAACAACTCCTTTATTAGTGAGGCACAACTCTGGATGAATGAGCACAGGGTGCACAGCAGACAGCAAGTTTTTGCAGTCTGGGATGGGGGGGGGGTAGGGTTATATGTATTAGCAGAATTAGATACACTAACAAATATAAAGCCAAACTCCAGCTCACATTTTATAAGCAGTTACAGCAGTTTTTCCCTTTTTTGGATAAAGGTTTTGCATGAATAAATAAAAGCTGATCATTTTGGTCATCCCTGTCAGTGATAAGTGGTTTGTCTCATCGATGTAAACTGATACCTTCTGCAGGAGAGCTTGTGCATTTGAAAAATAACAGAATTGTTGGCTGGATCACCAGAAAGCAGTAGCCTCCCTGACGGTATTCCCGAGTGTGGCTCGGGGTTAAAGTTCAGCACCATTAGCGGTAACCCCGAGCCACACTCGGGATTGCATTGCAGGATCCTGGTGCGGTGTACTTACCTTGTCCCCAGGATCCTGTGATGTCCCCCTGCTGTGTCTGCAGGCTCTGTCCTCCTCTGAAACCTCTCTGTGCCAGGCTCCGTTCCCTGCGAGTGTCTCAACGCACGGGGGCGGAGCCTGGCGGCAAATTCAAAAAATGTAAAAAACATAACACATACAGTACTGTAATCTTACAGATCATTTCACTTCCCTTTTGTCCCCAGTGCCTTTGTCCAATGCCCTGCATGCAGTTTTATATTATATATACTGTTCTTTCTGCCTGGAAACTTGAGATTGTCCATAGCAACCAAAAAGTGTCCCTTTACGTCAAAAGTGGGGTTTTTTTATTATGTATATTTATTTATTATATTATAATTTATGATTTTGTGTTTCAAACTTCATCATACCCGGGATATCTACTAGACTCTTGGTGGACAGATTTAAATGTGTTATTGTTAAGAATTACAGGCCTACAATATAAAATGCCAAATTTCCATGCAAAATAATTGTACCGCTTTCAGCACCTAAAATCCGAAATAATCATACCGCCAGGGAGGTTAAAAAGGAAACAAATGCAGCCATCACATCTTTGAATCGGTAAGCTGCAATGTAATAAATATTTGCTTTTGTGGTTTTAATACTGCTTTAAATAGTTATCTTACCCTACATTTGAAGGACGCTTCCTAACATTAACCACATTCAAAGTATTGTGTAAGTCCACCAATTAAGCAGGTTTCAGTTTTGGGTGGATATTATTGTGCTTAGTCACACACTGATCTTTTTTCAATTTTGTCAGGGTCTCCAGAAGCATATTTTCACTTTATTTTCTGTATCTGTCATCCAACCATTATAAAAGCAAGGTGTCATCATGATCCCTCTGGTGGATTTTCTATAATGTAAAGGAAATTAAAGCGCATCTAAAACCCAAAAGCAGAAATTTAATAGTGGAGCTTCGATGAGGCTTTGGTGCAGCTTCGATGAGCCTTTGGTGGGGATTCGGTGAGGCTTTGATGAGGCTTTGGTGGGGCTTCAGTGGGGCTTTAAGCGAGCTTTGCCATAGACTTCTATGGAGGCTTTGAAGACGCTTTGAAGCACTACTAAAGCTACATGGGGTATAGTTTTTGAAATTAAGCAGAAGCAAAGCAAAAGCAAGGTGTAAACAGGACTGTCTGAAGCCTTGTTTTGAAGCAAGTGTAAACTAGTCGTTAATGTGGGTTGAAGTCAAAGCAAGTGTAAATGATCCTTAAGGCTCCATTCACACTTGTGCGACCTAATGTCCAAAGTTGCATGACAAGTTGTTCCCCATGTTTTCCAATGATACCCATTCATATATGTGTGACCTAAAGTTGCAGCGACTTCAAAGTAGTTCATGCACTACTTTGGTCCGACTTTCATGCAACTTGAGGGCCATAGACTTCAATGTTAACCCTCAAAAGTTGCATAAAAGTTGTCCATTATCACTGATCAAAGTCAAAGTCTCATCCAAGTTGGACCCTTCCAAAGTTGCGACAAAGTTGCATAAAAGTTATACCAAAGTTGCACTCCAAAGTCGGTGCAACTTTGGAGTCGTACAAGTGTGAATGGAGCCATGAGCTGTCCAGCAAAAGTGGCAGTTAGAGGGATGAGACAATCCATTTAACACCTACAGGGGTGCTTACAATGGTCATCTTTTGTTCATTTATATAAAACCTTTATCCCAAATAGAAAAAAATGTTGCTGTAACTGCTTAAAATGTGTTAGCTAGAATGCAGTTCCAATTTGCTAGTTAAGTCCATCTAAATCTGCTAGTACATCTAAGGCAGACTATAGATAATATGATTTTCTTTCCTGCAACCACAAGTCAACACAGTCAGAGCTGAACACAGTGATTAATGATAGCAGCTATATCTGCTGGCAATAATTGCATCCTAAAATTCTGTCATACCGGTTGTTCCCAAGTCGATTGATGGATCTACTTGGGTACAGTCAGCCTGCTCATCTTGACCGGTCCCTGCTGAACTGCCCAAAATTTGAATTGTCTATGGCTGGCTTTACACTACCCTCTCCTCAGACTGACAATGCTGCTGCCCAAGGATGGCTCTGTTACTCTGTCATCGAGAAAATTCACACTGAGATAGGAATTGTGTTACTGACCTGATCACCAGGTGCAAATAAAGGAAAAAAAGCCTAAAACAAAAATATAGCAAAGTGACTGTAAAGGCAGGAGGTTTTTTTTATCTTAATGTATTCTATACATTGAGATAAAAAACCCTTCTGTGTGCAGCAGCCTCCCTCAGCCCCCCCCCAAATGAGGAGGAGGATCGGGGCTGCTCTGTGCAATCCACTACACAGAGTAGGTAAGTATAACATGTTTGTTATTTTTAACAAACAAAAAACAAGACTTTACAATCACTTTAAATGTTTGTCTTAAGGTTTACACTAAAGTAACAACAAAATGCAGCAACAGGGGCAAGCTCAGTGGTGCACATATGATGAGAGCTCTAAGGATGTCTTATAATTAGAGTTAGCAGAACATGAGGGGGGTTAGGCTACCCATCCTGTCTCTTTTAGTACTGCAATATGAGTTTTGGTTTGTTTTCTCCTATAAAATGAACCTGTATATTGTGTATTGTTGTATATTGTTGTATAGTAAATGCTGAATCAACCTTAATTTCATATGCAAGACTGTTTATTACAATGTCTGTAGTAATTTCTAGGTATTCTGTGTCCAAGCTGTAAATATTCGGCATGTGAAAAAGTTGTTTGGCCTATGCCTTAACAGTGGCTTTTGTAATTGTCTTTTCGGGAGAATCACACTGTTCTTTCTGCTTGATCCTTGCTTTGCAATCAAGTACAATATGGCCTTTCTTTTTGCAAAAATAGCATTCAGTATCCTTTAGGGACAGGCAGGGCATCAATGCTCATCAGCGCAACCTAAAAGTGGGCTAAATAGTGATGATGGTAACTTAGGTTTACCATTTACTAGGTATACTATTTCTTTACAAGTGTCAAAATTCTGAATGTCAAAACTTTAAAAGGGCTATGCATTCTCCTTTAAGAAACACCATCCAAAGTGACAGTGTGCAGGTCTATCATTTGGCTATGCAGTGCTGCATTGGGGAAGAGGGGGGAAGTATCATGCGTCCTCCTATATCCACAACTAATAGGTAGTTCTTGGGGCATACTGGCAGACAAGACAGTGGGGGAAGGGGGGCATTGGAACAAAAGGCTGTATGCAGACTCCAAGCTTGCTCGTGTATTATGTTTAGGTCACAACCACAGAAAGCCCCTAAGAATATAAAAATAGTAACAAATACAGAATCGTATAAAATGAGTAATTACATTGTGGTCAGCTGTCCTGGTGACTGTGAGGCTTATTTGTTAAAGGACTTGAGAATCTTCTCTTAATAAATTGTATCCATGTTCACTTTAAATACTTAATCATCTGCAGATTAAACAAATTCTAGATGTGGATGTAATTGGATAATTGAAGGGAATCATCGTGCAATTTATTTACTACATAGTTACATGTTGGTGAGGTTGAAAAAAAGTCCATCCAGTCCAACCTGTGTGTGTGCTTATAAGTTAATAGTACATTGTATACCCTGTATGTTGTGGTTGTTAAGCTGTCCATCTAATATTTTTTTTTTAATTATCAATGCTTCCTGCTGAAACCACTGCTTGTGGAAGAGAGTTCCACATCCTTACTGCTCTTACAGTAAAGAGCCCTCTACGCAGTTTAAGGTTAAACCGCTTCTCTTCTAATTTTAGTGAATGGCAGTGTGTCTTTTTAAATTCCCTTGCACAGAAAAGTTTTTTCCCTATTCTGGGTTCACCAGTACGGTATTTGTACATTGAAATCATATCTCCTCTCAAGCGTCTCTTCTCCAGAGAGAATAGGTTCAATGCTTGTAGTCTTTTCCCATAGCTGAGATCCTCCAGTCCCTTTATTAGTTTTGTTGTCCTTCTCTGGACCCTCTCCAGCTCCAGCACATCCCCCCTGAGGACTGGTGCCCAGAATTGGATGACATACTCCAGGTGCAGCCGGACCAGAGTCTTGTAGAGTGTGAGAATTATCGTTTTATCTCTGGAGTTAATCCCATTTTTAATGCATACCAATATTCTTTTGTCTTTGCTAGCAGTAGCATGGAATTGCATGCCATTGCTGAGCTTGTCATCTACTAGGACCTCCAGGTCCTTTTCCATCCAAGATTCCCCCAGAGGTTCTCCCCCTAGCGAGTAAATTGCATTCATATTTTTGGCACCCAAATACATTATTTTACTTTTTTCATCATTAAACCTCATTTGTCATGTAGTTGTCCACCCCATTCATTTATTTAGATCTTCTTGCAAGGTTTCCACATCCTGCATAGAAGTTATTGCCCTGCTTAGTAATAGTATCATCTGCAAATACAGAGATTGAACTGTTTATACCATCCTCCAGATCGTTTATGAATAAATTAAATAGGATTGGTCCTAGGACAGAACCCTGAGGAACCCCACCAGACCATTCAGAGTATTCCCCATTTAACACCAGCGTCTGGACTCGCTCCCCGTAGCCAGTTTTAAATCCAGGTGCTCACCCTTTGGTCCATGCTGACAGAACTTAGTTTGTACAGTAAACGTTTATGGGGAACTGTATCGAATGCCTTTGCAAAATCCAGATACATAACATCTATGGGCCTTCCTTTATCTAGATGGCCGCTCATAGAAGTTTAATTGATTGGTTTGGCAAGAACGATTCTGCACAAATTCATGATTACTCCTAATGATACAGTTTTCATTTCTAAAATCTTGTATATAGTCCCTTATCATCCCCTCCAAGAGCTTGCAGACTATTGATGTTAGGCTAACTGGCCGATAGTTCCCAGGGTGTTTCTCAGACCTTTTTAAATATTGGTGCTACATGGGCTTTTCTCCAATCAGCTGGTACCATTCCAATCAGTAGACTGTCCATAAAAATTAGGAACAATGGTCTGGCTATCAGTTTACTGAGTTCCTTAAGGACCTTCGGTTGCAAGCCGTCCCAGTCACTTTTTAATGTTAAGTTTTTCAAGTCTATTTCTAATTCTGTCCTCTGTTTCTCCATTAGGGTGCTGTAGGGCTCATTCATATCAGCCTCCATCTCAACACATAGGCAAGGCAACTTATGTCTTATTGTTTATGTTCACAGCAATGCATTGGTGTGCACTGAAACAGTAGGTCAGGTTTCATTTTAAAGAAGCAAAATGCATTGTGCCATGTTACAGTGCATCACTACATACTGTGATGCATAGAGTTAAGTGAATTATAATTTTGTGAGATTTCAAAAAAGTTTAAAAAAAGAAACGTAATGTGATGCATTACAACAAAGTATTGCCCTCCCCCAACACAATGCACACCAGTAAGCATATATCGTGCCACTGGTGTGAAAGGGCCTTGAGAATTTGTCCTAAAGTTTAGAGAATGTGGTAAAGTTTCACTTTGCAAAAAATACCCAATCAATTGCAAGG
Source organism: Aquarana catesbeiana (assembly GCF_042186555.1). Taxonomy (NCBI): domain Eukaryota; kingdom Metazoa; phylum Chordata; class Amphibia; order Anura; family Ranidae; genus Aquarana; species Aquarana catesbeiana. Next base: position 104,005,902 of record NC_133326.1, read on the forward strand.
AAAAAAAAAACAAAAAACAAAAAAAAGCATTTTTGCTTGCACATGATTGAATGATGGAAGTCAGCAGAGATTCACCTCATTCACTAATCCCTGGGATAAAATCCCCTTGCAAAGCTTCCCTTGCAAAGAGATCAGTCTATTTGTCTATAGTAAATAAACCTAACTATATCTTTGTAGTTTCGGTCATGGCAATGGCAAGAAACATACAGCTAAAATTTAGAAAATTATTATTATTTTTTTTTTACTATTTAATGCCCGTTTTCCATTGACAATAAAATAAGCAAGAGCTATTCATTACCATTTACCACCAAATGAAAGCCCAATTTATCCTGAAAAAAAAGGCATATTCCACCTGGATACACTAAGTAGTTACAATGATATAATGTACATTTTTACTAACACATGTCAAAGTTGCAAAACTATACTCAGGTGTTAGGATTTGTTTTACCCTCCATCATGAATTGGTTGGTACATACTACGGTAATTATTTATATCAAGATAATCCCTTTTAAATGTTAATATAAAAATTAATCAAAGGCAATATGCTGTGTGGTACTTAGCCTACATTAAGGGAAAGCACAGTATATATTTATACGTTTTAAGCCTTTATTGCAGTGTTTAAGTTAAAGTGTATTTAAACCCAACTTTTTATTTAATTTTGGAGAGTAGGGAAAGGTAAGAAACCCATCAGGTTTTTATTGTTGTCTATGTCACCTTCCCAATTTGTCATGGTGATGATTACCACTTGAAACAATATTGAGGGAAATCCAAAATATTGCCTTGTCCAGTTTTCCCTTGCTGGACAACAGAATACCTGCCAATCGACTCATCTCCAAAGCAAAATGGTGTTTGAGGCTTGTAGCCCAGAAGGGAAGAACTCAAACAGGGGTGATAACACTGTCTGGGTGCTCTTCCCAATTTTTCCTGCTGGACAACAACCCCCCCCCCCCCGTACTCATCTCCATAGCATATGGATAGGGGGGTTGTATTGCAGAAGGGAAGAACTCAAGCAAGGCTGACAACACTGTCTGGGATTTCAGTGCAGCAGAGACATAGTTGTCAGCTCACTAAGGGTAGTTAAAAGTTCATTGGATTTCTGTCAAGATTAATATGTAGTTTTCAGTACTTACATATGCATGAGGCAATGTAATGCAAAAATGTACTTATATTTTATTTATCAAGACATACAGTTTCATTACTCTCCAAAGGAAAAATAAAAATGTTCCTGTCCCTCCAAAATCTGAGAAGAGGGGGGCTAAATTCCTAAAGTGTTCTTGCAACTTGCATATAGTTGCAGCACTGTGTGTTGGGACAAGACCATAGCAGGAATTTTGTAACAGAATTTAGTGAGTAGATGATTAGTGAATGCCTTTTTTTTCAATATATTGATTCAGTGAAATAAAAAACAGTAAAAACAAAAATAAAAAAATCACCAAATATGCAACCATATCAAATTTACTATCAGCCACAATTGTTTCTCTATGAACAGGTTCCCCCTATGCGAGTTAACTTTCAGAAGAGTCGATTTGCTTTCCTGTTTACTTACTTGCATAGGGAATATAAATTAGACTTGATAAAGAGTAAAAAGCATTATCAATAGTTATAGTTTGCTGTTGACAATTTGGTTAACTATGAATAATGACACCTATACCATAATATACAAACACTAAGTTTACTATATTTCTATTCACTCCATGAAGGTAAGCGTCAGTATTATATAACATTACCTTTTAGCTGAGCCTGACACCTTGTGGTGGTTTTTAATATTAACAAGGAAACAATGTCAGAGTTTTTTTATAGTGCAGAAATTATGTAGAATAAACTACAAATAACTAGGTGAACTAAATGCAGTCCTTAGAAAAAAAGAGATACCAGCATCTTTTTTTATTGGTTAAAAATATTACCAAATACCCGCTGCAATGAATCAGAACTATTCTTACAGTAGTGGCAAAAACACCAAATAACCATTTCTTAGTCTCTAACATTATACTAAATATTCTACATATATAATGTGCAGAATATACCACCCACCTTTTTTGGACCTGGATGCCAAAGTAAGTCTGTAAGGCCAATGTGAAGTCAAGTCAAATAAATGATAACACTGATGAATGCCACAATATAGACATGGGTAAAAAGTTTCGAAAATACTATACAAATTATTTTATATTACAGGTATTGCAGAGATATAAGGGAATATCCTATTTTGCTATGTAGAATAAACATGAATATGAATCTCAGCTGAAGATGTTTGTTGCTCATTTGTAGCACATATCATGTCTGCCAGATGGTCCCAAACTTCTGGGTTATGTCATCACATATAAGAAGCCCCTGTGATGGCTCACTATAAGTACCCCTCTTCTGAGCAGGTATATAAAGGCATTAGATCTAGCTATACTATGTAACGTATTAAACTAATCTTGAATTTTATGAATATAAATATTTTATGAATATAAATATTTAAAACATTATGTTATTAAAAGTGAAACATGGGCCTCATGAATACTGAAATTATAGTAAAGTGTCATAATCCAGTCCTATATATGGAATAAAGGGTATAGTCTACTATTTAGAAACAAACTCCAGTGAAAATGAACATTCTTCCTTGCAGTGGAGCTGCCACTTGCACTAAAAGGTTTATATGTAGCTACTTATTCCCTGTGCTTTGATAGTTACAGGTCATCAGCTAAGTTAAATGCAGAAGCCATAGCCCTACACTGGATGTGAGGAAACATGGTAGCAGCTGGGGGAAAAGAGGATTGGAAAAGTAAAACAGTTTTTCCAGGTGTCCTAGGCATAAATTAGCATTTAAACCTGGCAGTGTAGGGGTAGCCCCATTGTGAAGGGAGGATTGTTCCTTCCCCTGGATATCATGAAAAATACATTAGGACTGTTTACCTGGCAAAGTGAATGCTAGTAATTAAAGTATAACTAAAGGCAAAACTTGGATAGTGTAAGGGAGGGTTATAACCTCTGCATGTTTTTTTGCACCATGTGTGTCCCATTGAGTAAATGTACCTTCACTTCTTATCCCATAGCCAAAATAAGAAGAGAGGGCAAAGCCCTCCAAAGTGAGGCTGTTCTGGTTGTCACCAAAATTAGTGTCCCCATTGAAATATTTCCCAACCCTGAATAAGCCGCTTAGTAACCTGGGTTCTTTGTTGTGCGCCGCAATTCAGATAACTCTCCCAACCCCTTGGACACAACAATTTAAATGAAAATCACCACAACAATTAGGGAATTGCAAGCAGAGATACCCTTGACTTGGTAACAAGCCAATACCAGGGAATGGACACAAGACTGTTTAGTGGTAAAAAAAAACCCTCAATGCATTAGGATGAATTGGAGTGAATGGAGGCTTAAGCATTAACAAACATACAACATGTACATTTTAGGCACAGTCTGCTAGACAGTAGAATTACTATGCCATAGCTACTTAGATGTGAGTTCTGTACCACTAGACTGACAGTAGCACAGGAACCAGCAATACCAGTGATAGGCAGTGAACATTTATGTTAACTGTGTTGAAATAGGTACTGTATGTTGCACTTAGGGTGCACCCAAGGTATGAATAAGTCCTATATGATACCCCTGTGTGGTACCTCCAAACTAATCAACTAGCAAAGGTCTCTATGTGGCAATTGTAAATAGTTCTTAGTCCTGAGTCTTCAGCCGGCTATAGTCGGGGCCCAGTCATACCATTGGTGCACATAAGGACAGCCATAGCGAGGCCTGAAAGTAGTAACAGATTATAGGACAGCTAAGTAGGTGGTTTTTAAATGGCCCAGTCTCTCTAACAGCAGTAGGGCATGTCTTTAATGTCTTCTCACCAGACTCTGGTTCACCTGGCAATACTGCTTTGATGTGAGTGTAGCGCAAAGTTTACAGTTGTGGTAACACAGTCCTAGTTCCGCACTGTCTTATGTTCTCATTCTCTCTCAGATCTCAGAGTGGTGTGCTTGAGGCCTCAGCTCTACCCACAGCCGTCTCCAGGCATGTGCTCACTCCCACTCCTCTCAGTAAAAGACCATGAAAATCTAAGAGCAGCCTGGGAAGATACTGCTTCTTTTTCCTCCTCACTGGCAATAAAGGGTAATAGAGGCCCATTAAACCCCCCCGGTGTGAACTACAAGGTCAGCTTTGCAGTCATCGGACGCTGCTGGCACTCCCGCTCCCCATGCTGATGGGAAGCAGTAGAGCATTGAAGTCCAGCTTGACTGACTGCTTTCAATGCTACCAACAATGCCAGACCCTAAGCTTTGTAGTCTAGAGCTTGGTTACATTTGGAATTTTCTTTTACTCTCACTCACGGCGATAACACTAAACAGGACAAAAAGAGAGGGTTAATCTCACTAATGGGGGCACAGACAGCAATAAAACCTGACAGGTGTTCTAATCTTGCTCTACTCTGTCCGAAACAAGTAAAAAGTTTTGCCTTAAGTTACATTTTAATAGAGGCTGTTCACCTAGAAAAATGAATGTTTCTTTTGGAAAGTGTATGCTCGCATATAATAGCAAATAAGGCGAAGATGTGCTTAGTTTAGATACCTAAAACAATATGAAAGGAAACTTAAAAAACAGGATATTTGCTAGTACACAACTGGGTATTTAAAGTGAACACATCTTCACATTATACACTAACCATCACTTTGGAAAGTGAACATACACCTTTCCAAAGTGAACATGTATTATCATGAGTAAAGAGCCTCTATTTCTTTAGTATTCAAGCCATTCTTTCTAAATAGGACTATGCCCTTGTTCCAAATATAGGATGGGTGTAGAGTGCATTATTAATGGCAATCAAAACAAATTTTTTTGCCGTTTTTGTTTGTAGTGGAAGAAAAGTCCAAGTCTATCTATTCTTAAAAATGGTCCCTCCCCCTGTACTTACCTATTTTTAATTTGCTCAAATCAGGTCATGTGATCGCGTAGCTCTGATTCACGGACAATGGCTGTGAATTTCTAGAGCCATGGGTCCCATAGCCCAGCCGTTGCCAGGGTTGTGGGAGAGTCAGAGCTATAGGATCATGAGACCAGAAAGGAGCAGAATAAATATGGGTAAGCACACACATCTTTTTTATACAGGTTAGACTGGATGGGTAGGAGAAAGGAGGAGTGTACATTTTAAGAATAGTTAGACTAGCTAGAACTTTATACATCTGTAACATTATCTTGTTTGTGCAAAACTAGTTTTTGGTTGAGGGCATAAGATTAAGAAAACCTAATTTAAAGTAGTATTTGTAGGGTAGGTTGACACCATACAAAATAAATTATCCCTGGGAAAACCACAGATTGGGTATCCCTAGGATAAAAAAGATAGCTACTTTTGGTCAGAAAGGGCAGTCTGAGAGATAATATATAAAAAATATCCAATTTTTATTAGTGTTTAGAAATTCATTTTATGCATCATTTTATGATAAGCTGTCAGAGGTCACAGAGTTGCTAACCGTAGCCTCCCTGGCGGTATTCCCGAGTGTGGCTCGGGGTTAAAATTCAGTACCATTAGCGGTAACCCCGAGCCACACTCGGGATCGCATTGCAGGATCCTGGGGCGGCTTTACTTACCTTGTCCCCGGGATCCTGCGATGTCACCCGCAGTGTCCGAGGGCTCCGTCCTCCTCCGAAGCCTCTCCGTACCAGGCTCCGTTCCCTGCGAGCGGCGCGATGCACGGGGGCGGAGCCTGGTGGCAAATTCAAAAAAAAGTAAAAAAAAAAAAAAGTAAAAATCATAACACATACAGTACTGTAATCTTACAGATTACAGTACTGTATGAAATTATTTCACATCCCTTTTGTCCCCAGTGCTTTGGCCCATGCCCTGCATGCAGTTTTACATGATATACACTGTTCTTTCTGCCTGGAAACTGGAGATTGTCCATAGCAACCAAAAAGTGTCCCTTTACGTCAAAAGTGGCTTTAGACCAGCTAGAAAACAGCGATAGTAAATTAGAACACTTGCAGAATTGAGCGATAGTGAATTGTGGGGAAATGTATTTTAGTACTATTTTTTTTTTTTTTTAATTATTTATTTTTATTTATTATATTATAATTTATGTTTTTGTGTTTCAAACTTTATCATACCCAGGATATCTACTAGACTCTGGTTTGGACAGATTTAAGTGTGTTATTGTTAAGATTTACAGACCTACAATATAAAATGCCAAATTTCCATGCAAAATAATGGTACCGCTTTCAGCACCTAAAATCCAAAATAATCATACCGCCAGGGAGGTTAATGGAAAGTAACTAAATGTTTTTATACTAGTGAGTTTGAATTTCTAAACACTAATAAAAATTGGATATTTTTTATATATTATCTCTCAGACTGCCCTTTCTGACCAAAAGTAGCTATCTTTTTTATCCTAGGGATACCCAATCTGTGGTTTTCCCAGGGATAATTTATTTTGTATGCGTTTGGTATAAGCTACGGCCAGAACCTCTAAGATGGAGGAGAGACAGAAAGTAAAAATATAAATTCCATAAATAATAGAGGGTGAGTTACCATGTGGTCTTTTTGTAGTTGTTGGTCGTATAGGTTGACACCATAGCCTATGTGTTGACATGTGCTGACGATATGCATTATGCTGTGTTTTATTTATATGAATTGTGATGACTTTTTACTTTTGCTCTTACTTAATGCATGCTGCAGTGTGTCAGAAGGCACACTGTGGTCAACCCCTAAACATCTTCCTATATTTATATATTTTTTATAGATAGCTACCTTGCATCTGCTCCTGAAGATTGGAAAGATCCATGAAACGCGTCGAGCTTTTAGATGCTATTCACACTTACAACCTCCCTACATTTTCATGTTATTATGTCGTTTGGATTTCACCAATTATCATTATGATACTGTGAAGACTCACAACTATTAGCTTCAATCCAATTTTTACCTCACCATTGCGATCCACATCGTGCTGCTTTGTTGCTGGGTTATTTTGTTATTTTGGATCAGCTTTATGGAACGTGTACTTGTATGTTTTACTATATGATTATGTGTATATGCAGGCTATTTTGTCACCAATATGGTCCACTCATCAGACATTACTGAAATTATGATGCAGCTACATGCGAATAGTAGCCTGATGATTGCGTATTATGGTACCATTATGACTATAATAGGCTGCCATACCATCATGCTGTTATATGACGTTTTAATACTATGTATTTGACCATTCAATAAAGCTTCCTTGATTTATTTTACTTGACTGTCTACTAACTTGTTACTATGCAACACGATGCGGTCGCACACATGGTGCACTTATTGGATATCTTTTCCAGTACTATGTTGTGTTGCCTTCCTAGCTGCATGTCTCATTTAAAGTCCCAAAAACCCCCCTTTTTTCCTTTTGTTGTATACATTTTGGGGATGGAGGTACATTTTTTCAAATGTTCTCATTCAAAGTCCCATTTAGCTAGTTTTTTCGTTTTCATGTGCTGACGATATGCATTATGCTGTGTTTTATTTATATGAATTGTGATGACTTTTTACTTTTGCTCTTACTTAATGCATGCTGCAGTGTGTCAGAAGGCACTTGCTGCAATAAAATAAGGTCTGCATAATGGAAAATATGGCTTTTTGCCTTGTCCATGCATTGATACTGTGTTGACCAACACATGTGCCCTGAATGCAGTTTTTTTTACACTCAGTATTATTGGTAATCATGCAGTGCATTTATTTTGGATAATTCTTTCCCTGCTTTGTTTGAAATCTCACCTCCTTACAATTTCCCCTAAAGTTGTGTGCGCCAGCCTTTTGTGAAAGTGAAAACATTTTTGATTAAATAAATGTCCATAGAAGATCATAAAAAACTACAAACTACAAAATAATCTTGTATTTTTTTGCAAATAAAGGATCTTCACGAATAATGTTTCTACATTTCCCAAACACTATACAATATCTCCCTCTAGTGTTTTAATTTATATTTGCACCGAAAGCCAAACTAAATTCAGCAAATATCCCATCTATTAAATATGTTCTGTGAAATACAGTGTTTTTGTATGGTAACAGTTATAACGACTTCTGTAATGACTTCCATATATATGTACAATGACTTATCGTTCACAGCTTGATGCAAATCCGTCAAGTTTAAATAAATAAATACATAAATAAATAAATGGCCTGTTAAGTAATATCAGAAGGATGGCAACTGTATGCCCAAGCACGTTTGTGACACTCATGGTTTACAATAAGCACATAACATGCATTTTACTTAAAGGGGTTGTAAAGGTAGAAGGTTTTTTATCCTAATGCATTCTATGCATTAAGATAAAAAGCCTTCTATGTGCAGCATCCCCCCTCAGCCCCCTAACAGGTCCCTCTCTGTCCAGCGATGTCCACGAGTGTCTCAGTCGTCAGAGATTCTCCTTCCTGATTGGCTGAGACACAGCAGCGGCTCCACTGACTTCTGCTTCTGTCAATCAAAGTCAGCTAGCCAATCAGGGGAGAGAGGGGGCAGGGCCAGGTCAGGGCTCTGTGTCTGAATGGAAAGAGGGAGCCGTGACTCAGTTCAGGTGCCCCTATAGCAAGCTGCTTGCTGTGGGGGGCACTGACCAGGAGGGAGGGACCAGGAGCACAGAAGAGAGACCCAAGAAGAGGAGGATCCCGGCTGCTCTGTGCGAATCCACTGCACAGGGCAGGTAAGTATAACATGTTTGTTATTTTTATAGGAAAAAAACAAGACTTTACAAAAATTTTAACTCAAGCTAAATTGGGCATGCAGCAAAAAAAAAAAAAACTTGATGGAGGTTCCAAACCACTCATAGGCACCATTGATCTACTGGCAATATATGATCTGGTGGCTTTTTAAAATTTCTGAGTGTTAAATCTAATTGAGAGAAGCACAGTGGAAGTTCAGAGTTGAACAGAATTAGTTATTAAAGGTAAAAAGGTCTAGAGAGACCAGGCAGGGACTAGAGTGTTGGTTTAGGAGTGTAAAAAACTAGAGCAGCCTTTCTCAACATTTTCAACACAGAGGAACCCTTGAAATATATTTCTGGTCTCAGGGAACACCTGCTAAAATGACTATATTTACGACCCATGGTACATTAGTGTGATGGTCAGTGTGATGGTCAGAAGATCAATGATGTCAGTGGGAACTTATCTGAGAGGCAGAAATGGCTCATTGTTCAAGGAACCCCTAGCAATCTCTGGAGGAACCCTAGTTAAGAAACCCCAAACAAGAATGATGGTCTTCTATGTGTGAAGACATAACAATGTACAAGCCTTTGGTTATAAGAATTTACCTATGTATTCCCCCTTTAGCAAGTTATGGGTTTTCGTCTTATTGTCTAAAAGACTAATGCCCTGTACACGCGATAGGATTTTCCGATGGAAAATGTGTGATAGGACCTTGTTGTAGGCTCCATCACACATTTTCCATAGGAATTTCTGACACACAAAGTTTGAGAGCTTGCTATAAAACTTTCCGACAACAAAATCCGTTTCGGAAATTCCGATCGTGTGTACACGAATCCGACGCACAAAGTGCCACGCATGCTCAGAATTAATTAAGAAACGAAAGCTATTGGCTACTGCCCCGTTTATAGTCCCGACGTACGTGTTTTACGTCACCGCGTTCAGAACAATCGGATTTTCCGACAACTTTGTGTGACCATGTGTATGCAAGACAAGTTTGAGCCAACATCCATCGGAAAAAATCCATGGATTTTGTTGTTGGAATGTCCGATCAATGTCTGACTGTGTGTACAGGGCATATTAGTTGGCAACCCAAGTCTACCAACTGTACACTTAATGGGCTTTTGGATGTAAATTTTTCTGTCTAACCACTTACATGCCTATTGGGCTACCTCGACTTTTCTTATTATACCCCCTCTATGTCAAGTACTATTCTGTGGGCTCTGTGGCCCGTAGACAAATTGCTCTTAAGTGAACCTCTCCACACCCTCCTACTCTATCGTATTGGAATCCTTGACCTTAATAGGCTTATCTCCTTTGAAAAACACACATATTTTCAGAGAAATTAAATGAAGAACTTTGATGCTATTTGATCACAAGGTTTTAAGTTTATGTCCCCTATATCGGAACAGGCCAACTTGTACCTTAGCGATTGTTGTCTATATGTATATTTTATCTTCTTAAGAGTTTAAGAGAAAAAGATCATTAAAATTTACTTTTTTTTTTATTTCCCTCCTTTGGTTAGCTGTTGTATTTGTGATGTCTTGTGTGATATGCTTTAAGAGCATATTAAATAAGGACATTAGCCAATGCATCTAATTGGGTAATAAATTTAAAAGAGCGAACAAAAGTCCTGGATGGCTTAACTCCAATGTAAAAATGCATATAAAAGCAAAGGAGAAGGTCTTCAAAAATACAATGTTGAGGGATCATCATCAGCATTCAGACTTTATAAAGAATGCAACAAGAAATGTAAGGGTGCAATTAGGACGGCTAAGGTAGAACACGAAAGACACATAGCGGAGGAGAGCAAAAAAAATCCCAAGAAATTCTATGTAAACAGTAAAAAAGGGAGGACAGACCATATTGGCCCCATAAAGAATGAGGAAGGACATCTGGTTACGAAGGATGGGGAGAAGATGAAGGTATTGAATTTATTCTTCTCCTCAGTCTTCACAAGGGAATCGGGGGGCTTCAGTAACCAAAACTGCAGTATATGTCCTTATGACACATCACAGAAAGCACCTCCATAGTTAACAGAGGACAGAATTAAAATTAAACTTGGGAAACTTAACATTAATAAATCACCAGGACCAGATGGCTTGCATCCGTGGGTACTTAGGGAACTCAGTCAAGTAATTGCCAGACCATTGTTCCTAATTTTTACTGACAGTCTACTGACTGGAATGATACCAGGTGATTGGAGAAATGTAGCACCAATATTTAAAAAGGGCCCAAAATACATCCCTGGGAATTACAGACCAGTTAGCCTAACATCAATAGTATGCAAGCTCTTAAAGGGGATGATAAGGGACTATATACAAGATTTTAGTAACAAGAACGGTATCATTAGCAGTAATCAGCATGGATTCATGAAGAATCGTTCTTGCCAAACCAGTCTATTAATCTTCTATGATGAGGTGAGTTGCCATCTAGATAAAGAAAGGCCTGTAGACATGGTGTATCTGGATTTTGCAAAAGCATTTGACACAGTTCCCCGTAAACGCTTACTGTACAAAATAAGGTCCGTTGACATGGACCATAGGGTGAGTACATGGATTGAAAACTGGCTACAAGGATGAGTTCAGAGGGTGGTGAGAAATGGGGAGTACTCTGAATGGTCAGAGGTGGGTAGTGGGGTCCCCCTGCGTTCTGTGCTAGGACTAATCCTATTTATTTTGTTCATAAATGACCTGGAGGATGGGGTAAACAGCTTAATCTCAGTATTTACGGCCGATAATAAGCTTAGCAGGACAATAACTTCTCCGCAGGATGTGGGAACTTTGCAAAAAGATCTGAAAAAATTAATGGGGTGGGCAACTACATGGAAAATGAGGTTTAATGTAGAAAAATGTAAAATAATGCATTTGGGTGGCAAAAATATGAATGCAATCTATACACTGGAGGGAGAACCTCTGGGGGAATCTAGGATGGAAAAGGACCTGGGAGTCCTAGTAGATGATAGGCTCAGCAATGACACGCAATGCCAAGTTGCTGCTAACAAAGCAAATATGGGCATGTATTAAAAAGGGGATCAACATCAGAGATAAAACGATAATTCTCCCGCTCTACAAGACTCTGGTCCGGCCGCACCTAGAGTATGCTATCCAGTTATGGGCACCAGTCCTCAGGAAGGATGTCCTGGAAATGGAGCGAGTACAAAGAAGGGCAACTAAGCTAATAAAGGGTCTGGAGGATATTAGTTATGAGGAAACAAGAAAAAATACCCCCTAAATGGGACTTTGACAGACCACCAACTCTGTGATAAAAAATATCTTTAACAGTATAGAATAAAAAGACGTTGAGGCGTCTACACATTACATAGATACATTACATGGAAAACAGAACAACAAATGCACAAGTACAGATCATCATATCATATGTACTCTCCAAGGGGTAGTGTACCCTGATACCCAACACGTTTCCAGTATTCTGATACCTTCATCAGGGGTTGAGAGTTGAGTATATTTACATATGTATAGATTCCAGAAGAATAATTCTGTGTTCAAAGAGCACCAACGGCAGTTAAATGAGCTAGAATATTCCATGAACGACAGACCATAATGATAGAAGAGTTGTAAGTGTACTATATTTCCAGCATCAGTGAATGTATTTCAAAACTGCATAGGACGGATAGTCGTTCGAACTTTAGTATGGGCTACATAACGAGCAGATGAATATCCTGTGGATGTGTCCTGTAGATTACATTCACTGATGCTGGAAATATAGTACACTTACAACTCTTCTATCATTATGGTCTGGCGTCCATGGAATATTCTAGCTCATTTAACTGCCATTGGTGCTCTTTGAACACAGAATTATTCCTCTGGAATCTATACATATGTAAATATACTCAACTCTCAACCCCTGATGAAGGTATCAGAATACTGGAAACGCGTCGGGTATCAGGGTACACCACCCCTTGGAGAGTACATATGATATGATGATCTGTACTTGTGCATTTTTTGTTCTGTTTTTCATGTAATGTATCTATGTAGTGTGTAGACGCCTCAACGTCTTTTTATTCTATATTATTAAAGATATTTTTTATCACAGAGTTGGTGGTCCGTCATTTAGGGGGTATTTTTTCTTATTCTATTATATCAGGGATGGGACCACCATACTCTACGTTTGATATGGTGGAGGTCTCTCTTTTTTCCATTTAGTTATGAGAAAAGGTCGCGAACACTGAACTTATTCTCCCTGGAGAAGAGAAGCTTGCGAGGGGATATGATTTCAATTTATAAATACTGTACTGATGACCCCACAATAGGGATAAAACTTTTTCGCAGAAGGGAGTTTAACAAGACAAGTGGCCACTCATTAAAATTAGAAGAAAAGTGGTTAAACCTTAAACTTTGTAGAGGGTTCTTTACTGCAAGGATGTGGAATTCCCTTCCACAGGCGGTGGTCTCAGTGGGGAGCATCGATAGTTTCAAAAAACTATTAGATAAGCACCTGAACAACTGCAACATACAGGGATATACAGTGTAATACTGACATATAATCACACACATAGGTTGGACTTGATGGACTTGTGTCTTTTTTTAACCTCAACTACTATATGCTACCCTGTATTGTAATTGCTGCCTGTATCATCTTTGGGGAAACTTCTACTTATTTTTTGTCCTGGTTACTCAACAGGAAGTTAAAGAAAACTTTCCTGAAAAAGGAATAAAAAAAATAATATTAATAGAATAAAAAAGTAATAAAAGCTTAGGAAAGAAGGTGAAAATGTGGAGTGTTGGATCTCTCATTCTTGTAAGGGGCTCAAGTATGATGACTTGTCTGTATTGGGGAGTTTTCCCTAGGTAGCTTTCCAAAGGGCAGGGGTACCACTTGGCACTTATCTCAATATAAGGAATGTGCCTATTCGGCCCCCTGTTGGTTGGGAACAGAAAATCATATTTAGACATGGTATTTCTACTGCTTCTATGAATGACAGCTTCATGTTGTAATGGTTCCAAAGGAACCACCCTCAGTATCCCTAGGAATTACTGATGTCACTGGGAATCCCTGTTATTTAAAAAAATAGGTGGGTATAGCCACTTAAGGAAAGGGGCGGGTATAGCAGTAACATAACCATGGCCATCACTTTGACATGATATAGTCAATGATGTCACCACCATCCCTGCACCTCCCCTTCTATGGCTGATAATGGCTCAGGGAGCTGCCCCCCCCCCCCCGGGTGAGTCTAGTTATGGTTAGGGTTGTGGTTTATGTGTGGGGATGTGTGTAGGCAAAGAGGATAGGGCTGCGATGGTTGCAATGTGGCTGTGGGCTGTGTTATGTGTGGAACTGATTGCATGATTGTGGTATATGTTAGGCCCCTATAAAGGGGTGGTCCTGGGATAGAGTTATGCTATGTGGGGCCTCGCTGTATTTGGACACTGTCATTTTGGATTTTCTGCCCATATTGGAGCAACGTAGTGTTGAATACTTTTGGTTGTTCTTTCAGCTGTGATAGTGGGCTTGGCTGGGGTTGCATTTCTGTCCTCTCTGGATAGTCCAGTGCCTGTTTGACCACCCCCTATGTACTTGCTGGGGGCAGGGTGGGGTGCGGATGTGGCTCTCTCCCCCTCTTTGGACTGCAGCAAATGAACACATTCGGACATATATAGAGTGGGTGAGCATTGATGTTTTGTTATAGGATTAAAAATGTGCTTTGAATATGGAAATATGTAATGTTACCTTGTTAACATACTTTCTAGATATATAAAGGAGTTCCCTGGGGAAGCAGATACACTCTGTGAAACAAGTTGAAACAGAATATCTTGAATTATTGGAAAGTTTTAAAAGAACATTTTGCATGGTCACCTGACCTAAGAACTGTTTTTACTTATATGCAATAAAGTTGTTTTTCTACTTTTTTAAACAGTTGATTTCATTGTGTCACCTCACAGTCAACTACACAACTAGTATAGTCCTTTATTGCCAAGCAGGGGATGTCCCCCTCAATAATTTCTTCTTTGGTTGCTGTTCTTTTTTTTTGAACATTAATAGGGGTAATACATACGCCACACTCATTCATGTGGGGCTGGTATCTGGGGGCACCTTACTATTAAAGGAGGCTTCCAGATTGTAATAAGCCCACATCCACAAACCCCTACAACTACCTGCCAGGATTATGGGAAAGAGGCCCTTGTTCTTGAACCCAGGGCAGTTCGCTCATTCTTACTGAATATAACTGCCATTGTTTGGCATTGTACCACACTGTTTGTAATATGTTAAGGGTAGCGACTGGAGCCAGCTTTAATAATTACTCTATTATTGCTCATATTGTCCAGAACACACCTTTTTCAGTATCCTTTAAACTTTGATAGAGGGGCCACTTGGAGCAATTCAAATGCATTGGCTTCTTTTTTTATGCAACACTGAATGCATTTTACAGGACACAACACAGTGTGTTGTTTTTCCTTCATAAACACCCAATCAAGAAAAATTCTGGCAGGCAATACAACAATATAAAAAGAAGAAAAAAACACGCTACTCAATAGTGACAAACAAGCTGCAAGCTCTAGGTAAAATACACACCCCAAAAATATCAAATTAAAAAAAGGAGCTGCACTAACAATAATGAATAAGTGAAATAATGAAAACACTTAAAACACATATAAAATCACGATGTTAAACTTAGTCCAATGAACAATAAAAATGACTTGATAGTTGAAATAAGTGAATAAATCTCAAATGACACCACAACGAACATGTGCACCTCCACCACACAGAGTGCAAGCTTAACAGAAGGCAAGCAGTATAAGCTTGCGGCTATCAACCCAGCCAGGGCCTTTATCCTGGAAGTGTGGAAATGTCAGCTCACAGCAGAGTACTTGAATGTTGCAAAACAGGATATACACCAGGACCCAGTATACTTCGATCTCTCCATTGTCATAAGCATACATCAGACACGTATACCCAGAAATTAAAAAAGGCTCTCCATAGTATAAATCAGGTAAACCACTAATAGTTTTAATAAAGAATTGTACTTATATAAAAAGCTTTAAAATGAAGCATTGTATAAAAAAGCCGGCCGGCTAATGAACACCCGTCTTCTCCATGCTGCTGATGATCTAGTGATTGCAGGCATAATGCTTTCCGGGCTCCAGACTCCACTTATAATTGAAATTCCTCTGTAAGGTGAATTGATCTTTTAACACATTTCAAATGTTTATTGATTTCCTCTGTGATGGATCTGCTTACTTCAGAGCGCCGTTCGGCGCTCAGGTGACTGTCCGCTAGTCTCCTCTCCCAATGCGATAGCTGCAGGGGGAGGTGCTGGGAAACCCCCACTGACGTCAGCAGAGGAGAGGAGGGGAGGAGACCGGCGGGCAGTCACATGAGTGCCGAACCGCACTCTGAAGTTAGCTATTATACCGCATATTTTTATAAATGTTCTATATCTGAGACGGAACTATAGAAAAAAACTACTGTTTTTAGAGCAGGAGGGGAGGATCGGGGAGCTGACAGTCAGAGAGGGGGGGGGAGGAGGGGGGGAGAGGACAGAGGGAGACACAGACACAGGAGAGCAACCTGCGGATGACGGAGGCCAGTACGGATGACTCTGGTGTCAGGGCTCAGCAGCCCTGATATATCGGAGTCAGCACAGAGAGGGGAGGGTAGAAACTGGCAGGATCAGTCAGGTATTTCAGATGTTACAGGGGGGCCAAATGACACAGCACAAGCACTGTACTGTATAACATGCTTTAAGGAAACAGAATTTTATTTTAATTTTTTGGGGTTAACAAACACTTTAATGGCATTCTAGTTTGTATGTTTCAATATTGAGTTGACCCACCTTTTGTAGCTATAACAGCTTCAAATCTTCTGGGAAGGCTGTCCACAAGGTTTAGGAGTGTGTCTATGGGAATATTTGACCATTCTTTCAGAAGCACATTTGTGAGGTCAGGCACTGATGTTGGACGAAAAGGCCTGGCTCGCAGTCTCTGCTCTAATTCATCCCAAAGGTATTCTATCGGGTTGAGTTCAGGATGCTGTGCAGGCCAGTCAAGTTCCTTCTTCCCAAACTCACTCATCCATGTTTTTATGGACCTTGATTTCTGCACTGGTGCGCAGTCATGTTGGAACAAGAAGGGGCCATCCCCAAACCAAACATCCCACAAAGTTGGGAGCATGAAATTGTCCAAAATGTCTTGGTATGCTGATGTCTTAAGAGTTCCCTTCACTGGAACTAAAGGGCCAAGGCCAACCCCTGAAAAACAACCTCATGGGTTGCCATGCATATTTATGAGGACCCTAGCCAATCCCCAGCAAATGGGCTGGCAGGGGACAGACTCACCCATAGCTTCCAACTGTGCCTGATTTTGAAGGACTGTCCCTGATTTTCAAACAAAGTCCCTCTGTCCCTCTTAACTCCCCATTTGTCCTTCATTCTGGTGAGATCTGTATAGTTGTATAAACAATGCACTTTTTATTTTTAAAAAAGGGTTTCCCAGTGCAAATTTCTAAATTGTTGCATTTGTATATTTCAAAAGCCAGTATAAAGGAATAGTAATGGCAAAAAAAATGAACTTGTGGGTTTAACAAATATTTTTTTTAATAATTCTCCTTTAAGGGTGTGTGTCTGGGGGTGTGTCCTATGCCCACATACTTTTGGTAATAGGTGCCCCTCGTTTCCATCTCCATAAATTGGGAGGTATGCTCACCTCATAAATAGACATGAGTCATGCCAGCAGGGTCAGTCGGGTGGAAGATGGAGATGGAATGCTGAAGAGGCTGTCGGAGACCCTCACAGGGCACCCCCTAGTCTTGGGGGGGTGCTGGAAGGATCCCCCACAACACACGGAGGAAACACTTCCTGAAGGGAACAAGTTAGAGGACAGCAGGAGCAGATTATCATGTTCAGGAGATCTCCTGAGAAGTCAGCTGGGTGGGCTGATGAATGTTCAGTCTGGGAGGACTGTGGAGAAGTTAGCCAGGAGAGCTAGTGAAAGGGGC
Source organism: Aquarana catesbeiana (assembly GCF_042186555.1). Lineage (NCBI taxonomy): Eukaryota > Metazoa > Chordata > Amphibia > Anura > Ranidae > Aquarana > Aquarana catesbeiana. The sequence goes on from NC_133326.1 coordinate 104,023,492, forward strand.
AGCTGCAGCCAGGTGGATTGGCAGTGCCTGAAGAGGTGGTGCTGGGATCAGTCACCACAGAGAGGAAGTGCTAGGAAAGTGTGAGCTGTGTCACCCTATCTTCAAGTATAGGGGCTGCAAGTCCCTGCCTGTAATGAGCCTTTGCTACCAAATTGCAACAGGGTGACATAGCTGGGATCTGCAAGCAAGTATGTGCTGGAGGAGGAAGAGGAGCTGTATATAGAGACTGTATATAGGAAGAGTTGCCCCTGTAGTTTGTTTGAAGTCAAGTGGGCATCCCATAACCTCCCATCCCTATCCAAGTTATGTCCCACAATAAAACAAAAAAAAAACAGTCATGGACTGTTCTCTGACTCTGGAGTGACTGTGAAAATTTGGTGTGCTTGGCTGTGCAGGGTGGGGGGGACCCGATCTACTTGTGGCTCCTTAGGGGGTGTGCTACAAATATACATCATTTAGAATACTGGTACCTCTTATGCCCCATACACACGATCGGACATTGATCGGACATTCCGACAACAAAATCCATGGATTTTTTCTGACGGATGTTGGCTCAAACTTGTCTTGCATACACATGGTCACACAAAGTTGGTCAAAAATTCTGAATGTCAAGAATGCGGTGACGTACGACGAGCCGAGAAAAATGAAGGTCAATAGCCAGTGCGGCTCTTCTGCTTGATTCCGAGCATATGTGGAACTTTGTGCGTCGGAATTGTGTACACACGATTGGAATTTCAGACAACGCATTTTGTTGTCTGAAAATTTGAGATCCAGATCTCAAATTTTGTGTGACGGAAATTCCTATGGAAAATGTGTGATGGAGCCTACACACGGTCGGAATTTCCGACAACAAGCTCTCATCGAACATTTTCCGACCGTGTGTATGGGGCACTACGCTTCTTTGTGGAAAACATCTTTCTATTTTCTAGCCTTGACCTAGTTATATGGCTGGTTAAAAACCTAAATGTGCTGAATAAAAAAGCTCATGAGAACGGTTTATTAACATTTTATGTTTTGAAATTACATATTGGTAATGGCTGTCAATTAGATTTGGTTCTTTATGTAACATTCTTGTAAATAATGATTACTGTAAAACGTCCTTATAGAGTGTGACTGACTCATTCCATACGGATCCATATATTATTTTAACATGATTATTGGTACCTTATCATACTTTGTGGAAATGTGATCAAGGGCAGATATTTTGGGGAAATGTTACACCTATCAACAGGTCATTTAAAAAGCTCTATCTTTATGTTTTTAATCCTGTCTAACTCCCCATGGGACTAAGTGCATATAGCATTTGCTACTGTTCAAATCCATTCCCTGGTTTCTAAGCACCGTGGTCAGACATGCCCCCCCACCTCTGCATCTGTCTGACAGTGCTGCTAGACAGGAACAGGTTAGTCATTGACAGCTCTGGCATCAGAAACCACTCTGGAAATTAGTGCTGCCATTCAAAAATAAAGAAAATCTCTATATAAGTGTCTGACATACACAGCCCTGCCAATGGATGACACAGTCCTGCAAGGAATTGCACCACCCTTTGGGCTTCTTCTGTTAATTTCGTGTTAGTAGAAGTTTAGTGAGTGTTGATTCTTTCTTTTCATTTTGCGCTTTTCATTTTGCACTTTTCAGTTCACGCTTTTCATTTCGTGCTCTTCAGTTTGTTTCTGAACGGCCGTTCGTCAACCAGACATGTTGCGGAATCGGAGGAGATAACGTGTTATTTATTAATGGCCTTGGAGTTATTGCTTTGACCCAAGTCCAGTCCAGGAACAGGAGGAGGAGGAGTTATTGGACCAAAAATTGTTTGCTTTATTAATCGTGACCAATTATGTCATATGCCTTTGCTGCGGGAGCTCCCGGAGAATAATCCAGATGTTTTTTGGAATTATCTCCGGATGACGGACCACTGCTTTCACCAACTCTTGGCATTGTTGACCCCCATATTAAGATGCAGGACACATGCATGAGGCTTTTATTTTATTTTTTGGTTGAATAATGATTTGATTTGTTATATTTTCTTTTTGGATGCATAGAATGCACTTTTTGGTTAAGTTCTATTGGCAGATAGCATGTCTAATTTAATTTGTTTTATTTTTTAATGCACAATAAAAACATTGTGGAGAATAATATTTGGCTATGTGTTTTACTTCAAATGACAGTTGGGAGTAGGCAGTTACATTAAAAAAAATACAATGTAAAATTGACAAGGGACACCAACATAGTTGTATCTTTGGTCTTAAAAACTTTGGGATAATGCTGTTGTGGTAACTTGCCCAAAAAAAAAAAAAAAAAAAAAAAACATAATAATATTACTGTATTCTTGACATCACTAGAAAAAAAAGCCTTTGAAAATTTGTTTGCAATAACTCCATCAGTATCACCAGCAAAGCAGCTTCATTAATATCCCATTAAAGAAGAAGAGAATTGTGCGCTGCATTTCGAGATTTCATAATCTGCCGTGTCACGAATGTTAATTCTCCATTACGAGCGCTAGTTTACAAGACCGACTGCTTCTGGCACGTCCTTGCTTCCGAGCATGCGTGTTTGTACTTTGGACTTTTGTCCGATGGACTTGTGTACACACGCTCGGAAAGTCTGACAACAGACAATAGTCCATGGTAAATTTTAAAGCCTGCTATCCAACATTTGTCCGCGGAAAATCCGACAACAATTTTTTTTTTTTTTTTTAATCCCCACAATGTAAATCAGCCAGAAGGAATTTAGTTGTTTACTCAGCGAAAGTGGAGTTTACTATTTAAAGTGAAATTAAAGGTTATTTAAAAATAAAGAAAAATAACAAACATGTCATGGTTTTGCACAGAGTAGCCCCGATTCTCCTCTTTGCAGGTCCTCCGCCACTGCTCCTGGCTCTTCCCTTTCAGCCAGCGCCCCCAAAGTCAAGCAGCTTGCTCTGGGGCACTGGTGCATGCTCATCCCCAAGCCCCAGCTCGGCCCCATCCCCGCTCTTTCCTCATTGGCTCACTGGCTGTGATTGACTGTCTCAGCCAATGAGGAATGAGAGACCCAGGAGAAGCTCAACTCTTCTGCCCACTCTGCCCATCACTGGATCAAGAGGGAGCTCAGGTGAGTATTGGGGGGGCTGGGGAGGGGGGGCGCTGCATACATAATTTTTTTTTTACCTTCACGCATACAATGCATGAAGGTAAAAAACCCTGAGCCTTTAAAACCACTTTAAATCTGAACTTTGGATGGCTAATATGGATTCATTAGTACATTATCATGTGTAAAATAAATGGTTCTTATGGTTCTAATTCAAAGCAGCAGAGAACTTCCACAAATGTGAGAGTGACTAGTCCCTAACATTCACGACTGACTCATCTTGCATTATTTGAAGGATAAGTTTTCCTGAATCTAGGTTCACTTGTTTGCCTGAAGTTCTGCTTTAAGGTTTCTACCATTACATAAACTAATTTAAAATTAGTAATCTTTTTTTTTACTGTCTTAGATTAAAAGTACATTTTTATTTTTTAACATTCTTTGATTATAGTTATGGAAACAGGTCAACGTGGGTTTTGTATTCTGTATTATTTGTGTTCTGTATTATTTGCTACCGCTGTTTTATATTGTCTCTTTGTTTAAATTATTTGAGAAAGTAAATAGCATTTCCTCTTGGGAAATGTACTATTATGTTTGAGAATTGTATGCGAGCATGCACATTTAAAAAAAAAAAAAATTGAATATGGAAAAAATTTGTAAATGAACTGCTGTTATTACAGCAAGAACTGTAAGGGGATGCATAAAAAATATACAGTGTAATGGTTTGTAAATCTCTCCCACAGTGTTAATCTGAAATAATGTCACAAACCTGAGTACACTAAAAGACTAATGGCTGTTTAAGTTATAATTGTTATTTTTATTACACTTATTTATTATCAACACACATTTTACTACTTCTAGAATCCGTGGAAAGTACAAACGGACAAATAGGAAGCAAATTACTGCATATATATATATATATATATATTTATATATATATATATATATAGTATATCCTGGGTGGGCAACCCATGGACCATGATCTATCAGTCGATCATGTCCAAGTAAATGGTAGATCGGTCCTTGGCTTGCCAGCCTGCTTTCACTTGGCATGGATGAAGGCGATGGCCAGCCATGGAAGGAGAGAAACAGGGCAGGAGGGAGCAGGCGGCCGAGGAGGCATCAGCCTGCCACATGAGCTGATGCCTCAACTATAGCTCTGGCTGCAATGTCAGTGATACCAATAGCAGTCTGCCTCTCATTCTTGGTAGCGTGATCCACAGTGGCTGGAATCGCTGCAAGAAGTTAAGGTCAGTGGGCATAATAGAGCACAGTAAAAGCTATGTGGGCACAAAAGCATCTATGTGGGCACAGCAACAGCTATAGGGCACAACAGCATCTATGTGGGCACAACAACAGCTATAGGGCACAACAGCATCTATGTGGGCACAACAACAGCTATAGGGCACAACAGCATCTATATGGGCACAACAACAGCTATAGGGCACAACAGCGTCTATATGGGCACAACAACAGCTATAGGGCACAACAGCATCTATGTGGGCACAACAACAGCTATAGGGCACAATAGCATCTATATGGGCACAACAGCATCTATGTGGGAACAACAACAGCTATAGGGCACATCAGCATCTATATGGGCACAATAGCGTAAAGATGCTATTATGCCCAAATAGATGCTATTGTACCCATGTAGATGCACAATAACAGCTATATGGGCACAACATGACATGTATACACCTTTAGCTGCTGCCTCTGTAGCTAAAGAGGGTAGGGATTCGGTAAGGTAATACGGCAGCTTAACCGCAGGATTTTACCAACCCCAACCTCACATGTAAACAAGCCCTAAGGGTGCCGTCACCAAATGCAAGGGATGGTTTACAAGTGCAACAGGCAGTGCTGCTCCTCTGAAAAGTGATCTAAGCATGTTTGACAGGTGATGAAGAGGCTGATTTAAACCAATAATTTGGTAGTACAACCATTGTAGGTTTAAACCAGGCGGAGAAGAGATGACATATCGCCTCCTCACCACCTTCCACACACCTGTTACACCTCTGAAAAGCAAGTTGCATGTAGATCACTTTTCAAAGGAGCCTACTCTGTGTTCCTGTGCGATTCAGTGTGGTGTGATTTTGCAGCCCCTTCATTTGAAGGGGCTGCAAATCGCACCAGACTGCACAAAGAAATGGTGCATGCACTACTTTTCAAAAATGCACTGTGCCAAATCACATAATACTGCAGTGCCATGCAATCTCATGCCCACAAACACACTGTGTTTGCAGGTTTGGGGTTAATAATGTATTGGCACCCGCAGTAGATCGCAAACACAGTGCATTTTGAACACAGTGAAGGAAACACACATGGAACATGCCTTACTGGCACCTCATTCTGGTATGCACCGACCCTAACAACAGGACACTTTGCTAATCTTTGACCTCACCAGGGTTGTTCAGGTAGATCTCCACCTCTCTAAGGTTGCCTACCCCTGCAGTATATTATATTATACAAATATTATTTATTATTATGTTTGCCTGGAAAAAACTGTACATCTAAAAACTTATGAAGGTTAATAACCCAATGCTCTTTATAAGCTTAATATACCTTTACAAGTATTGTGAATATCATGTACTTTTGCAGACTTGTATGAATAAAGAATCAAAATAGTGGAAGTATAGACAGATATTAAACCTATCAAGTGCACAAATATATATATATATATATATATATATATATATATATATATATATATATAAAAGCATAAACAGTTATGTTAATTAATAATTACCATAATGGAGCTGAATAGCTAAAGGATAAGTGTGTACGTATGCTGGCACATCGATCATGTGGATCATGTGCAGACAACCAAATCATATCCCCAAGGAATTTACCTTTTGTAATGTTCATACATGTTTTATATATATATATATATATATATATATATATATATATATATATATATATATATATATATATTTATACTGTATATACCATATATTTCATGACATGTGTGGTTTGCTGTGGAATATATGCTCCAACGTCTAAAAGTACACTGGATAAACCATACTGTGTGCATTTCAATGCTTAGCAAGCCAGTTGCATTCACTCATTTTTAGGTAAAACATTGCTCTTTACCAGAACAGAAGGTCCAAAAAGAAGAATGCTTTGAATGTTTGCCTTTTACATCAAAAATAAGCACACCATTTGCAGCACATTAGTGTAGCTGAGTAAGTTCAGGGATATCAATATTAATGTGTTCATGTACATCCACACATTTATGTAGACCCACTTGCACCATAGCATTTTTAGCCAGTTCTTCCTTCTGTACAGTAAATTAGTCTCAGAAATATACTTATTGCTGCTGCACTAGCTATTTTCTGCTACTAGATGGAGCTATGATGCCACTAATAAATACCAGTAAAGTTTCTAAAATTGAGTAGGTAGTGTTGCTTGAAAGCAACACTTCAATTCATGGGCATTTAACCAAACACGTCAAAATGTTCATACCCCATTAAAGTTGACGGGGAAAAAAATGTATAGTTTGTTTGAGCCTCTTGAGGGCAACTACAGTGGTCAAATGCTACAAGATGGCATGGGAAGCCCACCAAATGTCTAATGCCCTGTACACACGTCCAGTTTTTCCGTTGGAATAAACTCTGAAGGTTTTTACGACGGAGTTTGCACGGAATTCTGCTCAATACACACCAAATTCCGACCATCCAGAATGAGGTGGCGTACAACACGTACGACGGGACTAGAAAACGGAAGTTCAATAGCCAGTAGCCAATAGCTTCCGTCTCGTACTTGCTTCAGAGCATGCGTCATTTTTGGTGCGTCGGAACAGCATACAGACGAGCAGTTTTTCCGATAGTAATTTGTTCCATTGAAAAAATATAGAACATGCTCTCTAAGTCCATCTAAATTTTCGACAAAAAAAGTCCGATGGGGCATACACACGGTCGGAATATACAATGAAATGCTCCCATCAGACTCTCTGTCGGAAATTCCGCTTGTGTGTACGCGGCATAAGAAACATGTTGCTATTTGAACTGGTTTCTGCCTGCCCTGTAGCCAACAACTACCATTTCTGAGAGGAGGCCCTCCCACGCTTTTGCCTCCCTCAGATCGGGTGCGCTCTGTGACTGCTCTGTCATTTTGAACACAGCCAATCACAGATAACAGTAAAGGGCAAATCACAGCGGCCCTTTACCATGTGATCAGTTGTGTCCAATCACAGCTGGTCACATGTAAACTGTCCCTGTCTCAGGAAAGGATAGCTGATAACTGGAAATTCTGACGGGGTTACAGTGAGTACAGTGTTTACACTGATAATTAGAGCACTGATTATCAGCGCAACCCCATCAGTGCAGATTATTAATGCCCATCAGTGCTGACTATCAGTGCTGTCTCATCAGTGCAGCCTCATCTATTTCTTTTCACAGCTTAAGGCCTGGTTCACATCTATGCAGTTTGATTTTGATCTGTTTCTGCAGTGCTTTTTTGCAGTGTGTTTTGCACATACACTTTTGATGTGTTTTTCATGCGTTATTTGATGCGTTTTGTGTTTTTTCTTTACAATGTTTTTATTGTTTTTACAGAATACAAGAATACATGTTAAGTTCAACATTAGATAAGGTGATCAGATCTAAGTACAAGACAAGAATGTATATGCATCAAACAACTGTCTTATTCAAACTGATAGCATGGACCTATATCCACCTAACCTATGGAGCCTCCAATCTCTGAGGGAACAAGAGAATGAGTGGTCTAGAGCTCTCAGACATTTTATTCTAGAACTGTAAGAGTTAACACTGGTACCCGGCCAAAGAGGTATAGCGAGACAAACTCGGATGCTGGCTGACCCCAGTAGTCAATTCCACCACCCCAATGGGAGCTCCAGAAATGATAAGAAACCTGCCTGATAGACCATTGCGACCAAACCTAGCTATTGTGACTACTGTGTTGTGCAGGTCAGGTGGGTCACTATCTAGCAGCCTTTCTTGCGGCGCCATAACGTGGGCCAGTTGTATCTCTTGTCAACCAAACAGCCAGAGGAACATCTGGCAAAGAGAAGGCGCTAGCCTAAGTTCTGTGTGAATAATATATTAGAGACAAGGCTATATTGGGACATCTATGCTGTATGTCTCCAACTCTGTCTTCTCCAAAACAGGGTCAGTCCTGGGGACCCCCCCTGGTGACCAGAGTGACAGAACACTCTGGTCCCCAGGGTATTCAAGGTTTGAATTTAGGTGCCCTACGCCTCGGCATGGAATGTTATAGCTTTTAAAGCAATTCAAATATCACAGGCAAAGGTCAACCAAGATAGAGACATGCCAGAAAGAGACGGCTTGTCTCCAATAGGAAAGAGAGAGAAAAAGAGTAAGGAAGGACAGGGAAGAGAAGAGGGATGAAGGACACCTACAGTTCGGGTATAGGGGCCTTATTGCTGCCTAGGTGTAATGGTGTATTATTGAAGGCAGCCCAGGGTTCCCAAATTAATTTCAACTTGAGGAATTTGTGTAGAAGAATGCTTACAATCTTCTCCTGGGCCATGATCCAGGAGATCTTACATTTTTTACTGCAGAATTTGGCACCAAATGCTTTTTCCATTTTCTAGCTATGGTGATTTTGGTTCCAAGGAGCATATAGAAGATCAATGTTTGTGTATTTTTGGTTATTTTCTCCACCTTGTGGTTAAGGAGCGCTATTTCAGGGATCTGTGGGACTGTGACCTCTGTGACCCTTCGCAACATGTGGAAAAATCTTTTCCAAAAGCTCCATATTCGTGGGCAGGTCCACCAGATGTGAAATAAGGAGCCTAAATGGTCGCAGCCCCTGAAACACATAGGGGAAGTGTCTGGGTATATTTTAGCGAGGGCAGAGGGGACTCGGTACCAGTGTGTGAGAATCTTAACGTTGGCTTTCATAAAGGAAATGTTCAGAATGCCCTTGAATGACCAGTGGAAGCAGTGATACCACCTATCTAGGTCGCACTCTTCCGCCAGTCCTGTTCCCAAAGTCTGGCGTAGAGAGGTTTATCTGTGGCCCTGGCGAGTGAGGAATAGATGATGGATATACCCCCCCTCTGATCCTTGATGTTGGAGCACAATGTATCATATGCAGTCAGTGTGAGGGGTTCCGGTTTATTATGCCATATGGATTGCAAAAAGTGAGTAATTTGGGTTAGTCTATATCTCTCAGAGTTAGGCATTTCTAGTTTGCTAATACAGTATCCGACGGAATGGGGGCCCCATTGGGTTGAGAAAGTGTCCTATCCTAGATAAGCCCTTATTGAGCCACCATTTGAAGGCCAGGATGTTTTGGCCAGGGGGAAAGTCTGGATTGTGGAATAAGTGAGCAAGTGGTCGGTAGGTGGATGTCAAAGTGGAATACTTCTGAAGTCGTTCCCAGAGTGCCATCGAATGGGAGAGGGTGGGGGCTAGTATCACCAGTCTGAGGCAGAGAGGGGACCAGAATAGATAATGTATTGTGTATCGCGATATGACTTGTCTCTTCATTAGAAGCCAATCTGGTTTAGGGCCGTGTGAGTAGGCAATGGAGACCTGAGCTATTTGTGCCACCTGGTAACACCACATTATGTGCAGAGGGGCTAGGCCTCCCTGGGATTTGAGTCTGAAGAGTATGTCTTTGGAACAGCATCTACCTTTGGACCCCCCCATATGAATTTCAGAATTGAGGATTGGAATCATAGTAGTTGCGATTTTCTAATCGGGATTGGAAGGGATCTAAAGATGTACAGGAGACGTGGTAGAAGGTTCATTTTGATGGAGTTCACCCTACCCAGCCAGGATAGATCATGTTTGAACCATGTGGACATGTCCGCTTCTAGTTTTTTAAACATTGGGGGGTAGTTACAGGAGTACAAAAGGTCAAATTTGGGGGTTAGGTTAACACCCAAATAAGGGATAGAAGTCGGGCTCCAGGAAAATGGGAAGTGTACCCACATACGTTCCAACAAGTCAGGGGGGGACTGATATGTTCAGAGTCGAGGATTTGGAGACATTGACCCGAAGACCGGAGGCTGCACCAAACTGTTGAAGGAGCTTAAGGATGTTGGGGGTAGAGATAAGGGGTGATGTAACAAAGAGAAGCAGATTGTCTGCGAATAGGATGCATTTATGTTCTTGGGGTCCGCACATAACTCCCTTAATGTCAGGGTTATTTCGTATAGCAACTGCCAACGTTTCTATGGCGATGACAAATGCCTTTCTATATGTCAAAAAGTGCTGAGTATCTGCCCTGCATTCTCACTTGAGCACTCAGTTTAGAATAAAGGGAATGCAGAATGCCTAATAAGTTAGGGCCCAGTCCCCATCTTTCCAGAACCCTGAAAATATAGGGCCAAGCAACTGTGTCAAAGGCTCTCTGAAGGTCTATGGAAAGCAAAAACCCCTCCTGAGGGGCTTCCCATCCCAGTGTGATCCCAGCAGGGTTATAATGTCTATAGCCCTTCTTACCTGATCTGGTCCCTGCCTCCCTGGGATAAATAATGCTTGATCCCATACTGGGCTATGAATGACGAAGTCTGTTTGCTAGTATTTTTGTTAAAAGCTTAAGATTATTATTGATCAGGGAGATTGGGCGATAGTTGCCATTTGCATTTGGGTCCTTGCCCGGTTTAGGGATGACCGAAATATATGCCAGGTACAAGGATTTTTCTAACAGAGATCCGAAATGTAGGGAGTTAAAGAACCGGACCAGGTAAGGTGATAGGGAACTGGAGAACTTCTTGATAGTCTTGATGACCTCGAAGGAGGTAATAGGCTTTTCCAGGAGAGCTGTATGATCGTCCGAGAGTTTGGGAGGAGATATTGTATCAAGGAATTCTTCTAGTCGAGTGGGGGGGCAGGAGTTATTGTCTCTGTATAGGGTAGTATAGAATTCGTAAAAGCATTCCATAATACGTTGTGGGTTCTGTGTTAACACGCCAGAGGGCATGTGGATTTTGAGGAAAGCCAAAGGGCTGGGTTTGGGGGTCAGTTTGGTGGCCAATTTAGAACCAATCTTATCCTTTTGGAGTAAAATCTTGCACCAGACCAAGAAAGGCACTTTTCGGCCTCGGTGGTAAGAGCCAGGTTTAGGTTCAAACGGGCTGCTTCCAGTTTTTGATGTGAAACTCGGGTGTGTTCTCATTTTTGTAGTTTACATAAAGCATGAAATTCTTTGGTGAGGTTCTCTATCTCGGGTCGATGTTCCTTTTTTAGATGGGAGGACAACTGGATGATCTTGCCTCTTATTACCCCCTTATGGGCCGCCCATAGAGTAGCTGGGGTAATTGCGTCAGTGTCATTCGTGTGGAAGTAATCATTCAGTTCTTTATCTGTGAGGGTGCAATGGACTGGGTTACTTAGGAGCGCCTCATTAAGTCACCACTTAAATTATCTATTTGAGTTGTTGGAAGATAGAATAGAGTCACCATGTAGTGATCTGAGATAGGGGAGTCCCTAATACTTGACCTTACTGCGAGAGGTATGTGTGAGGCTTGAAGGAAAACAAGATGTATACTGGCATAGGTCTGTGGGGAGCAGAGTAATGAGTGTAATCTTTGGAATGGGGATTGAGTTCTCTACAAATGTCAACCAACCCTGAGCCGTAGAGAAGTTTAGATATTTTTAGGCTTTGTTTAGGGGGCCGTCTGGTGCAGGGAAGTCTGGATCCCGATTTGTCCAGTGAAAGGTCAAAAGGAACGTTTGAGCCGCCCCCCGAGGATGATAATTCCTTCTAACTGCTGCTCGAGAGAGTGTAGCATGGATGCAAAACATTTAGCTTGAGCACTATTCGGAGTGTAGAATGAAACAAATGAATATAGCGTCCCATCTATCATGCCTTTTACCAAAATATATCTGCCTGAAGGGTCTCTGGTTACCACCGACATGGAGAAGTTTAAATGTTTAGAAAAACTACTCCTTTTGTTTTATTCCCTGCATTGGAGAGGTAAAACTGAGGGAAGTGTTGATGTAGAAAGGAAGGGTTGAAAGATGTGGGGAAGTGGGTCTCTTGGAGCAAGAGGACATCTATTTTTTGGGATTGGTAAAGCTTGAACAGTTTTCTCCTTTTGACTGGAGAGTTAAGACTCTGTACATTATGTGAGACTATGTGTAACTGAGATGGAGAAGTGTTCTTTACGGGCATGGATCAGAGGGTGGGGTAGCTACAGCATCTCTGTGGGTCTTACCCTGTGTTGACCAGATGTATACTAGCGACCTGGAGAAAAATTGACATCTAGGTGACCTTTGAGGGAGAAGAGAAGAAGAGGAGAGTGAAGAGAGAAGAGGTGGACCTTCTGGAAAGAAAAAAGAGAAGCAAAACATATGAACTTCAAACAACAAGAGGTAATTAAATCCCAAACCCAAGATGGTGTGTGGGAGCCCGTTCCTCCAGACCCCGGAGCTGGCCAGGGTTCCCCCTAGGGGATTCGAACTAGCACAGGTCAGGGGCTCGGGTAAAGCTCACCCCAACAGGAAATTACAGGGCGGCAAGCAAAGCAATAAACTCAGCTTGTCACCTCCACCCGGAAAACATTACAAAACTTTACATAAAAATATGGCAAAGATATATGCAGGTGTCTATATTTCAGGCAACAAACAGAGAAAACCTGTTGAAATGAAAAAACGTTCAATGTAAAATCAAGATCAGGAACAGTCTTGAAGACCTAAAAAGAGGAAAAAAACACAGAATAGTGCTTTCAGCACTCCTCAACAGTGTTGGAGGGGTGTGGAGGGCTGTGCCAAGCAGAGCTTGGTCAAACAGGAGAGGAGAGTAATAATTCTTTAGGAGGATCCAGATTGATCAGGGTGGACCAACAACAGGCCTTGGAAAGACCCAGGCGATGGACCCTAACTAGGGGGGCCTGGAGTCTTTGGACTTCTTGAATAGGTGCTTCTGCCACATTGGGGCGACAGGACTGGACGGTGTTAGACTCTTAGAAGATGAGTTGGGGCCCCTGCTGGCCGATGCTATCATATGGTCTTGAGTGATGAGGCCCAGTTGGAGGAGCAGCCTTTCCCCATCTGCGAAGGATGAGAAGCCGTAGGGTTTGTTACTCAGGTAGACGGATAGGAGAAAAGGGAAAAACCATCCGTATGAGATAGATTTCTGGGTCAGCACCTATAGGAGCAGTTTCTCTGTTTCTGTATGGTATGGGGTGATAAGTCCACAAAAATATGTATGGGATGACCCTGAAAAGAAAGGGAACCTCCTCCTTTACTTTGTAGAAGTGTGGCTTAACGACAATGTCTCTGAGGAGGCCATCTTGGCAGGGTGGTTGCAGGGCTCTATGAGCCGGTTCCATCTCTAGGCGGTGGTCTGGGATGTTGGGAATGAGTTCCCTTATAAAAGAGCTTACTATTTGGTCAGCATCCTTGAATGATTTGGGCACCCCCCTAATCCTGAAATTATATCTCCGCAATCTATTTTCAAGATCATCAGTTTTGGAAAAAGCGCTTTCAAGCTGGTCATGCAGATCCTGAATTCGGGCAGTATTCTGGTTCACTCTGTTTACAGTCTGGTCCATTTTGGTTTCGATTGCTTTAATCCTTGCACTTAAATGCTGTAGATCCGCCTGGATGGCAGTGGTTATTTGGGCAGCGGTTTGAGACAGACCTCTGGAAAGCATTGTGGAAAACATTGCCATCATGGAGTAGAAGTCCCGGGGAGTAGAGGGGAGGCCCCGTGTGGAAGCATTACATCCCTCCAGGCTGGCAGTGATATGCTCCATAGGGGAGAGGGCCATGTCCTCTAGGGTTCTGCTTATGAGGGATTCTGTGGGAGACAGGCTGTTGTGGAAGTGTGTACTCACTGTGGGGCATAACGGCCCGGCTGAACAGACATCCTGGTCTGCTATAGAGTCCTCTTTCCTCAGCCCTCCTCCTCATATGCTAGCAGCAGGCGCCATCTTGGATGAGGCCATGGGTCCCGGTCCGGCATCCAGAATGCGGGAAAGGCCCCTCCTGGCCATCCTGGGGATCCCTGCTGTGTCCCCTATCCTTGGGCAATGTCGGTGGCGGGGCTCTGCTTTGAAAGCGGCTGTAGAGAGGCTATATGGCAGGAGCAGAGCTCTCGGATCAGGCGTCCATCCGACAAGCTGCCATGCATGCACCTGCGTTTTGTGTTTTTTATGCCTTTTTTTTCCAATTTGTTGTTGGGCATGTTAAAACCACAAAACCCAAAAAGCGTCAAGAACATACTACATGCTTTTCTGCAGCGTCTTCAGTGAAGTCTATTAAACCAAAAACGTTTTGCATTTTAAAAAATTCCCGAGCCTTTCCAAAAAGCTGCTGAAAAAAAGCATAGATGTGAATGTGCCCCACAGGAAACCATGTTAAATTAACTGTAATGCATTTCTGCAAAAAGCACCAAAAAACACATAGGTGTGAACCAGGCCTTAACTAGCATTTGGAGAGCTGTCCTAGAAGTCATTTTATTTGTGGTATCATCCTAAAGGGGTTCACCTAGCAGGTTTACACTTTCCCCATGTGGTTCCCCCTTGGATATTAGGAGCTGCATGTGGGCCATTCTTGGTGGGAATTAGTCATTTTCACCCAGCATATGTTTTGACAAGCCATAGCAAATTACCTTGTATTTATTTTATAATGTATTTGTTTTCATGTTTTAATCTTTAGAGGATTCATGTTCCTTGTCCCCCCACTGTTTTCTCCTGAAGAAGTGGAATACTATCCATGAAATGTGTCAAGCCAGAAACACAAAAATACCTGCTAATGCAATATAAAGAATGGAATAGAAGTGTTTTGGTTTTCACCCACTAGATATTCTTTATATAATAAGAGATATATGTATGAATCTTGATAAGTGGGTGTCACTTGTACTTCACTTTGACCTTTCAATCAATTATGATTGTATAATAAACATTATAATTTTAGATTCTGACTTGGGTAAGTTGTGCCTCAAAAATTCTTCCTAAAAATTACTCTTTTATACATGATAGAATTATTGTAGGGGTGTGGAGCATTGTGGAAGCCAGCATATTATAAAATTCTTAGCAGCTGTAAGAAGGATAGATATGGACTTGACAGTAGGCATCTATCAAAATAACTAAAAATGTATAGACTTGTGCACGGCGGAAATTTTTGCTTAGTTTCCTTTCATTTTCATTTGTAAAATATATAATTTTGTTCTGTTATATTCGTTATGTTGCGTTAATTCGTTTTTGGATAATTTGTTATTTCTGTAATGTATAGATATTCATTATAACAAATTGATTTGTTTTATTGTTTAATTGTTTCTTTTTCGGATAATTTGTTATTTATGTGTGTATATTTGTGTTAACACATCGTAATTCGGAAAATCGTTTGTTTATTTGAACCATTAACATACACACACACACACACACACAATGACAATGTCCCTTCTGCTGCTTCTCAAAACTCGTGCCCTCTTTTCAAATACAATACAACACCCTTCTCAGGAATGCACTTTGCCAGTGGTTGTGCTGTGTCACTGCTGCTGGTACCTGAAGGAACCTGATGTTTAGAGCTTTAATCCATTAACCCACACACATACACAATATCTCTTCTGCTGCTTCTCAAAACTCTTCTCCTCTGTTCAAATACAACACCCTTCTCACTCATTTCTCAGGAATGCACTTTGCCAGTATTAATAATCCAACCTCCAGCACAAAATGAATCAGCTAATTGGGCTGTACGATTTACTCCGAGTCAACCTGTTGTTTCATTAGATTTTAATGAATTAACAAATCTTGCCAAATTAATTCGTTATTTTAGTTATAATTTATTTCATACTAGTTGAAATTCATTGTTCGTTATTTGACCGAATTTTGATCTGTTACAAAACTAGTTGCACATGTCTAAAAATTGCACTGTAATGTAAGGGAGGGTGGGGGACTTTTGACCTTTGATGGTTGGGGGGCTCTTGACATTTGATGTGAGAAGGGGGGAGGTGCTCTGGACATCTAGTCTTACAGATACAACCAGCCTAGCTCTGAGGAAAGGGGTGCGCCCCCGAAACATGTTAGCTGTACCCCGTGTTCTGTGCATGTCCATGCACTGTGTTTATGTCCTTTTGTCAGTTGCATTTTGTGAGTACCCACTTTTATACAAAAATGTCTTATTATTAAATTATCTCTGGTAATGCACTAGGTGTGCGCGCCTTCCATTTCTGTTTTTTCTTGTAGATACAACCATCCTTTTCAGGGCAACCATACTGCTGATGTGGCCCACAATGAAATTGAGTTTGACATCCCTGATCTAGACCATTAGGTGATGAAAGCTTTGTGGCTGTAAAAAAGGAGGATATTTAAACATCCTGGCTAAGGCCATATACCAAGTGATTACAGGTGCCAAATAGAACACCTATCACCACAAACATGATGTTTTTATTTCAGGTTGTTTTCTCCCCACATAAGATTTGATGTCCTTGCTTGTCCATTGACTCTGATTGGCTGCTGTGGAGGCCCAAGGTATTATAGGATAGACTACACAATGTACCATGAACATTAAATTTGTTCAGTTTTAGTGTTCCCAAACTGATTATGTGATATTCAGGAAGAATTTCACTTTTAGCTGAACACGGATAGCACTATAACTGAGCAGAGTGCATAAAATGTCTGTAAAAGAGTCTGTAAAATCAAGCACATGTAAAAACATGTGCTTGATTTCACACACTAATTCCCACCTGATTCATGTACAGGGGTTGGACAAAAATATGGAAACACTACATGTTTTTCAGGTGACGACGTGTTTTGTGTGGAAAGTGGAAGTGATGTAACATGGGACGGTAGGCGGCATAAACTCCAAACATACAAAGAACACTAGGCACACCAAACTGGATTAATAAAGTCTGCAGCCTTGTTTATTGGTTTTCACAAATATAAAAAAATTCTGTCAAAATCAGTGGGGCACTCTTCAAATATCCCTCTGGCAACTGGCAACGACTCCTCTCAACCACCTGCTTAAATAGGGGTCCTGGGAATTTCTGAAATGTTCTGGGGGGTCAGAGGACCTTAAATGACCTCCTAGAGAACCCCCCAGAACGATCCCAATCAGCTGACCTTTTTTAACCACTTCAGCCCTGGAAGGTTTTACCCCTTAACAGACATCCCAACCTGCAAAAACTAATTTCAGGGAGGTGGCTAACTCATTTCAGGGAGGTGACACTTTGCGCAGGCACCGACCCCCCCACCCCCCAATTAAATGCAGCCTTGACACTGCCCATAAAATGCAGCCTGATCAATGCCAATTAAATGCATCCTTACCAGTGCCAGTTAAATGCAGCCTTACCAGTGCCAATTAAATGCAGCCTGCTCACATAAAGCTCCATTACGGATTTGAATATCCCCACGGCCACTGTAACAAAGTCCCACCGCCTATGATATACATCACACTGATGCAATGTATCATTGGATTAGTGTTCCATCTATCTAGGAGGTGGGACTTTGTTACAGTCCTCCACCTCGCACAGACTGGCGTTCTCTGGCGAGGAAGTCATCACATCCGCCTGCAGTGTCGGGACAAGGTTATCCAGTGCCCAGGGTGAAGATGTCAAACTGTACACCCCCACCAGGTGGAGTAGGGGGTGGGGTGCAGTTTATAGCAACACATGCAACAAGTCTCATTCAAACATATGTAACATATAAATCTAATAGCAGTAGACATTTTATCCGCCAGTAAAATATTGGAGTAACAGTCAGGAAAGTCAGTGTGAGGAAAAATGCCTGCGTGTTGGTGTTGGCACTGGATGGAAAAGATGCCCTGGCATCTGTGGTATAAGTCTAAAGGTGAGTATACACAGTTAGCTCTCTTATTGTTCAGCTGTGGGCGGAAGAAAAAAATAAACAGATTCTTCCCATCCACACAAGTGAGGTATATTGAGGAATCCTACCCACTGTGCCATTGTATTCTGACAGTAGGGAGTCTCCGCTGTCAGAATACACTGATCAGTGGCTGCAGCCACTGATCGAATTAAAGTTTTCTAGCATGACCGTTCGACAGAAGTCAATCTACCGATCAAATACTGTCAATCAGGAAGGGGGAGAACCATACACAGATTGAAATTTTGCCGCTCCCTGCTGAACTGGTTGAATCTCCATCTGTCTGTACCCACCTTTAGGAGGACTGATGTGGTGGTGGTATGAAGGAGGGCTGGCAACTAGGAGGGTGGAGCTCTGTGGGTGCATTTAACTAAAGCTGGGTACACATTTTTTTTGTAGGGTTAATCTAAAGGTGAGTATACTTTTTTTTGTTCAGCTGGTGGACAGAAGAAAGAAATTGAATAGATTTCCCCATAAGTGGTTCAAATCCCAACTACGGCACAACCTGCTTGGAGTTTGCATGTTCTCCCCGTATCTGTGTGGGTTTCCTCCAGGTATTCTGGTTTTCTTGCACACTCCAAAGACATGCTGGGAGGTTAATTGGCTTCTGTCTAAATTGGCCCTAGTATGGGAGTAAGGGACATTAGATTGTAAGCTCCTTGAGGACAGGGAGTGTATATGTAAAGTGGTGTGTAAATTGACAGCACTACATAAGTAATAAATAAAAATAAAATGGGGCTCTGAAGGAGGAATGGTGACTATCAGAGGAGGAGGGCTTCTCTGGGGCTAAAGTTTGATTTATAGCCAGCCTAAAATACAGATTTCTTGTAACATGTTAGCAGCTACGTACAGATTTTCCAAAATAGTTTATACTGAGTCACTGCAGAGATTTTTAGACATTTCTAAGTGACATTAAAGAATAAGTGTAACTGATCACTGGCTTTGAAATTAATTCAAGCAGACCCTAACTTCACAGGCAAGCAAGCAAACACCTAGTTCTCAGTAAATGAGTAAATGTCCAATAAAGATTTCTAATGATCTTGGGAAGTAGAGAAGTTGTCCTGGTCTGTGGTCTCATCAGAGTTGCTGGATACTACATTAATTACAGACTGACTCAGACAGGAAGTTTCACAAATCTGGTATTGCTGGCACTAACCTAGCTTGTTCTACAAATATATTTTAGCACTTCACCATGGCTTGAAGTGCATGTGAGCTGGCCTGGGGAGAGTTCTGGTTGCTGCTGGGCTGGACAGTGATTGGTGTTGAACTTTCTCTGGCTGCTCCGCCCACCCCTAATGCTGCTCAGACTGTGCATACCTCGATCCAGCCAGGGAAACATTAACAGCATCCAAACCTGTCTGGACAGTGAACACTGGCATAGCTGCAGAGAGGAGGAACACAGTGTGCACAGGCACAACCTCAGCCCAACGTGCGGCCTGTAGCAGAGTGTCGGCCATGGAGTGGTGTGACAGCCAGATGATTGTAATGAAGAGATCTTCAGCATGTAATGAGCATAGGCCCAACGCCCCCCCACCTCCTGACAAAACTCCACCCACCCCTCCTGGCCCTGTCCGCCTGTCACTCAGGCAGAGAATAGAGCAGCCCAAGGGGCCGTACTCCATTCGGCTGTTTGGGCTGCTCTGTCTGTGGCGAGTGATAGGCCCAGCCGGGAGATCGCCCCGTGCTCGTGAGTGTCCGGGAGCCCACAGTCAAATGCGGGAGACTCCCGCAACTTTCGGGAGACTTGGGATGTCTGCCTTAATGACCAGAGCAGTTTTTTCGATTCGGCACTGCGTTGCTTTAACTGACAATTGCACGGTCGTACGATGTTGTACCCAAACAAAATTGATGTCCTTTTTTTTCCCCACAAATAGAGCTTTCTTTTGGTGGTATTTGATCACTTCTGTGGTTTTTATTTTTTGCGCTATAAACAAAATAATGCCAACAATTTTGAAACAAAAACAATATTTTTTACTTTTTGCTGTAGTAAATATACCACATTTATTTTTTTGAAAACAAATTTCTTCATCAGTTTAGGCCAAAATGTATTCTTCTACATATTTTTGGTAAAAAAAAAATCGCAATAAGTGTATATTGATTGGTCTGCGCAAAAATTATAGCGTCTACAAAATAGGGAAAAGATTTATGGCATTTTTATTATTATTTTATTTTTTACTAGTAATAGCAATGATCAGCGATTTTTAGCAGGACTGCGACATTACGGCGGACAGATTGGACACTTTTGACACTTTTTTGGGACCTTTGACATTTATACAGCGATCAGAGCTAAAAATAGCCACTGATTACTGTATAAATGTCACTGACAGGGACTGAGTTAAGACTAGGGGGCGATCAGGGGGTTAACTGTGTTCCCTATGAGTGTTTCTAACTGTGGGGGGGGGGGGTGGGCTTACTGGGATATGACAGGGATCACTGTTCCCCACCACTAGGAACAGTGGATCCCTGTCATGTCACCTTTCAGAACGAGGAAATGCCTAGTTTACATCTCCCCGTCTGCCTGTGTACAAGGCAATCGCTGGCCGCCGGAAGGCATCGAGTCCTCCCGACCCGCAGGCACGCTCCCGCAGCATGCCATGGGCCTGCAACTGAGCCGGCGCAAGCCGCTGTACACCTACGGCGATTCGTGCAGGAGAGCCATTGTGCCGCCATCAAATGACGGCGGTTGGTCCTAAAGCGGTTAAACTACCCTTTAAATCAATCAATGGGGGGGGCGTGGCCGGCTGGCGAAGGAGATGGCCGCTTGAAAGCACTGCTCTGCATACAGCCAGCTCGCTGGAGCATTTAACGGACATCCAGAGCCATACAAAGCAGCACACCTAACCCACATCAGGTGGGGCATTCCTCCGCTACATGCCCCGAAAGCGGAAATACCGCAATCCCTCAAGAAGAATGACGGACTTCTATTCTCAGCCTCGTCGCTCCTCCAGCCAAGATGGCGCCGGCAGCTCTCAGCCGCACAAGCGTGCCTTTCCTAATGCCACAGAGAAACGTCTGCAGCACTTCTCCCCAGACTTCTCTAATTCACACCAGGCGAATGGCAGAGCCTCCCAGTCCTCCTCCTGTTCATCTAGCCCAGTGAAGGATAAACTCAAATACCAGGACACACCGAATCCAGCACTGGAAGTGAGTGACATGGCATGCTCTCTAGATGACACCAGGGAGCTGCAGGACTCCATTACTGAATTCCCCACAGTAAACCAACCAGTGCTAGACACCACGTTAAAGGATATGCTGGTATCCTTACGTAGCACACTCCATGTAGATATTTTGTCACTTGCTCAGCAGTTTAAATCAGAAGTAAGGGAGATTGGGGAGCGAGTTACACATGTGGAACATAAAATGGGAGACTTTGCCTCTACTTTTAATGAGCTGATAGACGCCCATAATACCCACAAAGATGAAATCGCATGGATGAAAACTAAAATCGCAGATCTGATTAAAATCAGAGGAATCCCTGAAGAGATCAAAAATCAAGATTTAATGTCTTTCTTTACTGATGTGATGAAAGATGCCTACCAGACCTCCCGCTGGAAGATTTATTAATTGACCGCATACATAGGTTACCCTAAAACCTAAACACATTCCTGCACATCTACCCAGGGATACAATAGCTTGCATCCATTTCTTCACGACGAATGAGAAGCTAATGGTGGCCTTTAGACATGCAGATCAACTCCCGGATCATTTGCAGACACTATCGCTGCTCGTCGATCTATCTGCTCATACTACGCACCAACGAAGACAACTCGCCACCATAACGAAACCTCTGCGAAATCACCACATTTCATACCAATGGATGTACCCAGCGAAACTCCTTGTTACAAAAGATGATCATTTATACACGATCACTTATTTAAAAGAGGGCATTCGTATTCGCCGGGATTGGCAAATCCTAGATCCAGACACTAAGGCTACAGACAAGGCAATCTCACCGCATGCCTCTCCTCATCACAAGTTCCCTTCCACTAATCAAGGGCCTGGATAAACAACCATACAAGCTGATTTAGCTCCGGCGAGCTAGTATAATGCATAAGTTGTTGAATTGCATTACAGTTGCAGTTGTTCCCCTGTATGTTGCGGACTACTACCCGCTCAGGTTCTAAATAAAACCATACTTTTTTTGTTTCCATTTCTGGATACCTGTTCCCGTAGGAACAGTTGGTTCTTCTCCCTTTTCCCTACCTACCCACCCCTCACTAACTGATTGTGGTATACCCAATTGCCGAACTCCAGCACTATCTGCAATGACTTATTTGGACATACTTCATAATCTAGATTCCTGTGGTACCCTTAAAACACAGATTACAAGCTAAACATCCTACTTTTTCAAGCTTCTCCCTGTTGATCTAATCTGCTCTGAGATGGAATTTAAAATTTCCTCACTGAATGTTAAAGGCTTGAACAGCCCAACTAATCGGCACATGGCATGGAAAGAAGCATTATGACTTAACTGTGACGTTTTTTGTTTACAGGAGACACACTTTGCCTCGCATAACCCTCCTACATTCAATCATAAAAAGTTCCCTCATGTATTTCAAGCAAATGCCCCAACGAAAAAAAGATGGGTTCTCATTGCTATAAAGGATTCGGTAGCATTCACACTGACTTCCTTGACAGTGGATCCTCTGGGACGATACTTGGTGCTGGTGGGCCAGATAAATAATATTCTCTACTCTATCATAAACGTCTACTTGCCCAATGTCAGACCGATCTCCGCTCTGAACAAAATTTGTAAAAAGATCCACCCTCTTTGTCAAGGTCACATCATCTTGTGTGGAGACTTTAACGCCATAACAGACCGCAAAATGGACACGTCAAACTCCTCACCAAGTCGCTCCCACAGAACTACCCTAGCGAATTTCTTAGACTCATCTTCCCTATTTGATGTATGGCGTTGCCAACACGCCACGGAAAAAGATTTTACCTTTTTTTCGCATGCCCATAAATCCTACACCCGTATTGATTTTTTTTTTTCACAGATAAATTTCTTTTGCAGGAGATCCAAGAGTCAGAGATTGGTAACATTACGTGGTCAGACCACGCGCCTGTGTCCATTTCACTGGGGAGGGGGAAGCTAGGGATGAGAGCGAACAGATGGAGAAACGATGCAGTGCTAATGGCCCGACCTGAGAACAAGCTACAAATACAAAAAGCACTACAGGAATTTTTTGAAATAAACGCTCCGTCCGCGGCGGACCCCTTCACATTTTGGAATTCACACAAGGCCTATATTCGAGGGGTTTTGATGAAGCAGAGTGCTATCGCTAGGAAGCTTAGGTCACAGCGGCTTAATGACATACTTAACTCTATAAAATTATTAGAACAAACCCATAAATTGAATCCTCTTCCACACACATTGGCGAAACTCAATCAGGCGAGGCTTGACCTTAGAGCAATCCTAACAAACCAACACCTTAAACAACTGAGAGTTTCAAAAGCTAACTTCTATCTTAATGGCAACAAAGCAGGTAAATTGCTCACAAGCCAACTTAAAGACAGAACAGCCAAACAAAAACTGCCCCACATATTTCATCCCAAAACAGGTCAAAAATTACTGAACCCACAAGATATTGCAGATGCCTCTAGGGTATATTATAGCTCACTATATAATCTTCAACAACAGGAAGGCACCCCTCAACCTACACCAGATACCATAGACAAATTCCTAAACTCAATTGACTTACCCTCTCTCTCCCCAGAAGACAGGATGCCCCTTAACCAACCCTTTACACAAGCAGAAATTTTTTAAATAATTCAGACACTCCCACATGATAAAGCACCTGGGCATGATGGATTCTCCTCCGAATGCTATCAATTCTTTCATAACACCCTATCCAAATATATGGAGGGGATGTACAATGTCACTGTGTCCAGGGCTTCCTTCCCGGAAGAAATGTTAACTGCAAACATTATTACCATGCCAAAACCGGGGAAGGACTCTGCATATGTACAAAATTTTAGGCCTATATCTCTTTTAAATGTCGACTTAAAGATATATGCAAAACTTATCTCCAATAAGCTACAACCCTTCCTACCTGCTCTGGTTAAACCAGATCAGGCGGGGTTTGTACCGGGCCGCCAGGCCCCTGATGCCACTATTTGTATTATAAATCTCATTCACCAGGCGGAGGCTTCTTGGAGGCCTTCTTTGCTGTTGACTTTAGACGCAGAGAAGGCCTTCGACAGGGTCCACTGGGGATACCTATCTAGAGTTCTGGAGAAGTTTGGCATACAAGGTGAATTATTTTCTGCCATCACTGCCTTATATGCAGTCCCGTCTGCTTATGTATTCTCAGAAGGTCTGTTCTCTAAAAATTTTACGATCTCAAATGGCACTAGACAGGGTTGTCCCCTGTCCCCGCTCATTTTTTGCTTTAGTGATGGAACCCCTTGCAGAGAAAATTAGGTCTCATAATGTCATCAAAGGGATAAAGGTAGGGGAGGATCCTATAACACTCTTTGCAGATGACATTATTTTAACACTGGATGACCCAGCCAAATCCTTGCCAGAAATACATAAGATCCTAACCGAGTTCAACCTAGTTTCCCTGTCAACAAAACCAAATCTAGCATATTAGGCATTAACGTTAACAAATCTTTACAAACCTCCTTACAATCCAAGTTCACATACCCATGGTCCTCTAATACTCTATCTTATCTGGGTATTACTCTAACATCACCTCTCTCCAATCTGCATAAAGAGAACTTTGCCCCACTTTTATTAGCGATCCAAAAAGACACGACTAAAATAGGTAAGCTTTTTCTATCCTGGGCAGGTAGATTGGCAGCGTTCAAAATGTCCATCCTACCAAAAATGTTGTACTTCTTTAGAACATTACCAATCCAGATTCCATTAGCCTTCTTTAAAAACTCTCAGAAAATTATATCTACATTTTTGTGGAATACAGGCAAATCTAGATGTAATCACTATACTCTTTGGAAACATAGGAAAGCAGGAGGCATGGGGGTACCCGACCTGCAGGACTATCACTCAGCTACATTATTAGACCAATTAAGGTTCTGGTTTACTTATCCAAACTGTAAATCACGGAGTATTATAGAACACTCAGTAATAGCACCGGACAATCTGCAGTCACTTTTATTAGCAAACGCCATATCCCCCTCTCTCAATACGGGCTTGCACCATCCTACCATATCAGCCTCCATTCTAGCATGGAGGCGCTTTCTACAACATGGCAATAACTCAACTAAACAAAAATCCCACTCAACATAAGAGTACTTATGCCGGGTACACACGAGCGGACTTTACGGCAGACTTTGCTCGGCGGACTTTACGCCGGACTTTGTTGGCTCCTTGCGCCGGACTTAAAAACGGACGGACTTGGAGACACACGATCACTCCAAAAGTCCGCTGGTTTTGAACACGGTGACGTACAGCACGTATGACAGGACTATAAAAAGGAAGTTCAGGCCCCACTACGGCACCCTTTGGGCTCCTTCTGCTAATCTGGTGTTTATCTCGTGTTAGTAGAAGTTTGGTTAGAGACAATTCGCGCTTTTCACACTTCAGCTTATTTCGATTGTTTTCTGCGGTTCAGTTTGTGCTTGTGAGGTTTGTATCTGCTTTTCAGTGCGTGTTGGTCAGTTCGTAACCTGCCTAGCAGGCCGTTCTGGTCCGCTCGTTCCTGATTTTCAGGTCGTTCTTCATAGGCCTTGCTGTTCTTCAGTGCGTTTGTTATAAGTTTGTTTGTTTGACCAGCCGACCATTTTGAAGCCATGTCGCGTGGACGTACTCGTTCTCGAGTTCGTGCTGCGTGGGGACTTGGTGTTGGGGTTATTACTTTGACCCGAGTCCAGTCCATGAACAGGGCGAGGAGGAGTTCATGGATGAAGAATTGGTTGCGCCAGCGTGACCAATTCTCGCATATGCCTTTGCTCTGTGAGATCCATGAGAATAATCCTGAGGATTTCAGGAATTATCTCCGGATGACGGACCCTGTTTTTGATCATCTGCTGGCTATGCTGACCCCCTATATCAGCAGGCAGAATACCTGCATGAGGCAAGCCATCAGTGCGGAGCAGAGGCTAGTTGCCACTTTACGTTACTTGGCGACTGGGAGAAGTCTTCAGGACTTGAAGTTCTCGACAGGCATCTCCCCCCAGGCTCTGGGGATAATAATCCCAGAGACTTGTTCTGCCATCATTCAGGTCCTGCAGAAGGACTATATGAAAGTAAGTTTTATCCTTTAACATTACATGATATGTATTAAATGTTTGCTAATGTATAGTCTAAATGTCCTCATTACCTAATTACCATGCTTGGAATATGCTGTGAATGTCCCCTTTATCTTCATGCATGCCTGTTTTTTGACATTAATCATTTTTTGCCCTACATGCATACAACCCCTGGCAAAAATGATGGAATCACCAGTCCCTGAGGATGTTCCTTCAGTTGTTTATTGTTGTAGAAAAAAAGCAGATCACAGACATGGCCAAAAACTTAAGGCATTTCAAATGGCAACTTTCTGGCTTTAAGAAACACTAAAAGAAATCAAGAAAAATAATTGTGGTGTCCAGTAACAGTTAGATTTATAGAACAAGCACAGGGAATAAATTATGGAATCACTCAATTCTGAGGAAAAAATGATGGAATCACCCTGTAAATTTTCATTACAAACACTAACACCTGCATCAGATTAAATCTGCTTGTTAGTATGTAGGTAAAGAGGGTAAATCATCACGCAGTGTTGCACAAGATGTTGGTTGTTCACAGTCGGCTGTGTCTAAAACATGGACCAAATACAAACAACATGGGAAAGTGGTTAAAGGCAAGCATGCTGGTAGACCAAGGAAGACATCAAAGCATCAAGACAAGAAAACTTAAAGCAATATGCCTTGAAAACAGAAAATGTACAACAAAACAAATGAGGAACAAATGGGAGGAAACTGGAGTCAACATCTGTGACCGAACTGTAAGAAACCGACTAAAGGAAATGGGATTTACATACAGAAAAGCTAAAAGAAAGCCATCTCTAACACCTAAACACAAAAAAACAAGGTTACAATATACAGGGATATGTAATGTAATGTAATATGTAATGTAATACTGACACATAATCACACACATAGGTTGGACTTGATGGACTTGTGTCTTTTTTCAACCTCACCTACTATGTAACTATGTAACAATGGGCTAAGGAAAGGCAATCGTGGACTGCGGATGATTGAATGAAAGTCATATTCAGTGATGAATCTCGAATCTGCATTGGGCAAGGTGATGATGCTGGAACTTTTGTTTGGTGCCGTTCCAATGAGATTTATGCAGACGACTGTCTGAAGAAAACATGTAAATTTAAATAGTCAATTATGATATGGGGCTGCATGTCAGGTAAAGGCACTGGGGAGATGGCTGTCATTAAATCTTCAATAAATGGACAGGTTTACATTGAAATTTTGGACACTTTTCTTATCCCATCTATTGAAAGGATGTTTGGGGATGATGAAATCATTTATCAAGATCATAATGCATCTTGCCATAGAGCAAAAACTGTGAAAAAATTCCTTGAAGAAAGACACATAAGGTCAATGTCATGGCCTGCAAAAAGTCCGGATCTCAATCCAATTGAAAATCTGTAGTTAAAGAAAATGGTCCATGACAAGGCTCCAACCTGCAAAGATGATTTGGCAACAGCAATCAGAGAAGGCTGGAGCCAGATTGATGAAGAGTACTGTTTATCACTCATTAAGTCAATGCCTCAGAGACTGCAAGCAGTTATAAAAGCCAGAGGTGGTGCAACAAAGTACTAGTGATGTGTTGGAGTGTCATTTTGTTTGTTTGTTTTTCATGATTCCATAATTTTTTCCTCAGAGTTGAGTGATTCCATAATTTATTCCCTGTGCTTGTTCTATAAATCTAACTGTTACTGGCCACCACAATTATTTTTCTTGATTTCTTTTAGTGTTTCTTAAAGCCAGAAAGATGCCATTTGAAATGCCTTTAGTTTTTGGCCATGTCTGTGATCTGCTTTTTTTCTACAACAATAAACAACTGAAGGAACATCCTCAGGGACTGGTGATTCCATAATTTTTGCCAGGGGTTGTATTTACCTTCAATAACCTCCCCACCATGCAATCCTGGGTCCATTTATATCTCTAGCCTATAGTCCCTTGAACAATGTATATTGTCAGCTCCATTGTATTGTTTGACCCTCCCCCACCCCCTCAAATGTTTGAAACTGTCAGGTGTGTTTGTTACCCTAATTAGAACCCCTCCCCCACCCCCTCAAATGTTTGAAACTGTCAGGTGTGTTATTAACCTAATTAGAACCCCTCCCCCACCCCCTCAAATGTTTGAAACTGTCAGGTGTGTTTATTAACCTAATTAGAACCCCTCCCCCACCCCTTCAAATGTTTAAAACTGTCAGGTGTGTTTATTAACCTAATTAGAACCCCTCCCCCACCCCCTCAAATATTTGAAACTGTCAGGTGTGTTTATTAACCTAATTAGAACCCCTCCCCCACCCCCTCAAATGTTTGAAACTGTCAGGTGTGTTTATTAACCTAATTAGAACCCCTCCCCCACCCCCTCAAATGTTTGAAACTGTCAGGTGTGTTTTTGACCCTAATTAGAACCCTTCCCCCACCCCCTCAAATGTTTGAAACTGTCAGGTGTGTTTATTAACCTAATTAGAACCCCTCCCCCACCCCCTCAAATGTTTGAAACTGTCAGGTGTGTTTATTAACCTAATTAGAACCCCTCCCCCACCCCCTCAAATGTTTAAAACTGTCAGGTGTGTTTATTAACCTAATTAGAACCCCTCCCCCACCCCCTCAAATATTTGAAACTGTCAGGTGTGTTTATTAACCTAATTAGAACCCCCCCACCCCCTCAAATATTTGAAACTGTTAGGTGTGTTTATTAACCTAATTAGAACCCCTCCCCCACCCCCTCAAATGTTTGAAACTGTCAGATGTGTTTATTAACCTAATTAGTACCCCTCCCCCATATTCAAACTGATCAATGGGCCATCAGAGGGGGTGAGTAATCTTATAAGTGGGCCTTATGTTTTTTAGAATAAAAATTACAAACACACATATTAATAATGTTCGACTGCTGTTGTTCAATAATGTTTTGTGTAATCTGATATCCAAGTTATGTTTAAAAGTACTTATCTTAATTTTTTTTATTTTTTTCACTCCACAGTTTCCTTCCAGTACACAGGAATGGCAGACTGTGGCCTCCCAGTTCGCTAACCGTTGGGACTTTCCCAACTGTGTTGGGGCGATTGATGGGAAGCATGTCCGCATTGTGCCACCACCGCATTCGGGGTCTTATTTCTATAACTACAAGGGGTTTCATAGTGTAGTTTTGATGGCGGTGGTCTCGGCACATTTGGACTTTCTGTTTGTGGACGTGGGGAAGAACGGCAGGATGTCTGATGGAGGAGTGTTTGCACAGACCGAGCTGTGCCAGCGTCTCCAGACTGGTGGCCTGGAATTGCCCCCTGATGACCAGAATGTGGATGGACTCCCCTCAGTTTTTATTGCTGATGAAGCGTTTGCTCTCGACGAGCACTTGATGAGGCCGTTCCCCCAAAGGACACTCACCCCTGAGAGGAGGGTATTTAATTACCAGCTGGCCAGAGCAAGAAGAGTTGTGGAGAATGCCTTTGGGATTCTGGCCAGCTGGTTCCATTTGTTCCTCTCAGCCATCAATCTGGCGGACTATAAAATTAATCACATCATACTGGCTTGCTGCATACTCCATAATTTTTTAAGAAGACATTTGGCTACATATATTTCCTCTGTTGGGCCTGAGGCCGGACTTGTACTTGATCAAACACTGACAGGCCTGGAAATTGGCCGTATTGGCTTGGCCCCCCAAATCGCATGTCAAGTGCGTGAACTATATGTGAATTATTTTAATGGTCGGGGGGCCATTGCTATTCAACAAGAGCTATAACTTAAAAAAAAAATAAAGAAAATAAATTTTGGATAAAATATCTTGTTTTTCTTGTTTGCATTTAGTTTTGTCTGTCTCCTAGTGCACTTGTAGTAGTGGCAAGTTCATTTACTTTTAGTTAATAAGGCCCGTTGTCACTGACTGTAACCACACCAAAATTACCAAAAAATCTTATTGAGAAATAATCAGCCACACACATTGTAGTAGTAAAAACATTTTACTGTGTGCACATTGAAAGGTGCATTTTTGGAACCTTTTTCTTTTTTTTATATAATTTTTTTGTTTTTTATTTATTTTTTTTTTTGGAACTTTTTTTTGTTTTGTTTTTTGTTTTTTTGTTTTGTTTTGTTTTTTTTTAATTTTTTTTTGAAGGTTATTAAAGGCATATTTAAACAAAAATAGACCTTGTTTAAAAAAATTAAAATTCAAAACAGTGTTTTGAAAAACATACAAAAAAATAAAAGAACTTACAAAGTTCAACATGTTAATAACGGTGCTGGTGATGTCACCCTTGTAAATCCAAAATTTTTCAGATGCTCAAAATTGTGCATTAAAAAAGGGTCAAGTCAACATGTGCTATCTCCCATCATGGGGGAGCAATGTACGTGTTTTGTGTGTGCAATCCCTTTGTTCCTCTCACCACAAAAAAATTTGAGGATGAAGGGGTTGCAAACACAAAACAAGTACATTGATATCCCCTGATGGAAGATAGCACATGATGACACACTGTGTGCATCAGCAAAAATCTTTTTGAAGGAAAAAACTGCTACAAAATTGGAAGAAGAAACAAACTTGACAAGGAAATGAAGAACATGGTTGATGTTTTTAGGCAAAACGTTATTATATTCTGCCCAAAACATCAATCATGTTCTTCATTTCCTGTTGCATGGAGTCCAGGCAAATTTTCATGCTGTGAATTTGGTCACGCATTTGATTAATTTGGCCATTCTACAACATTATCTGGCCGATAAGTCTTTGGGCACTGTCTGTGCTGAATGGCTCTGCCGCTTGGCCTTCCACAACCAGAATCTCACCTAAAATGTGTGTAAAAAAAAAAATGGGTTAAAATATGCACGCCTAAATACATTATCTTAAGCTGGGGTGTCAGTCACTCACTTGGTGGGGTTGAAAGCTTGCACACTTCCTCCACCTCTCCTTCCCCCAGCTCGTCGGGTGGGCGTGGTCTTGGGCTTGGGCTATCTTCAGCCTCAGGCTGGTGACTTGGGGGGGTCCTGGGATCCTTGGACTGTTGTCTGAGTCTTTTCTCCCCTATGATAATTCAACAAAAGGTATAATTAAAACACAGTGATATTTTCCATTTTTATAATTAATATGAAACGTTGGTTATGAGTTGTGGACAATTGCCTTTTTTTGTCCTCAAAAATTTAGAAGACAGGATGAAAATTCCCTCTGAACAACAATTATAAACAATACACATTTTCATGCAAGTTTCACAGATGCAGACACATCAATGATCTCCTATGTGTATTACCCCTTAAAAATTTCTTTATGGTCACATAGTACACTAGTGCTCGTGAGTCCAGATGTGGAACCAGCTGCTGTGTCCTGTCCTTACATTACACTGAATCATTTTTGAAGAAGCATTATATTTTCAAACACATCTATACCACATCACCAAATTTTGGGAATCCGACAAATTATCAAGACCTAAATGTATGTCCAACCCTGTACCATCGTATTTGGCGAAAAAAATAACGTCTTTTTCTTTCGTATCATATGTATTTTTACAAAGAACGGTCTTTACGAACGATGCTGTATAAAGGTAAAAAATATGGATCAGCATGCAAGTTAAGTATCTCAATAGGAAAACACAACAAGTACTTACTTTTTTTAAGCAGCTTCTTTATTCGCCAATATTGTTCTGGCTCCCTACTTTTGATGTCAGACCACCGCTTCCTCAATTGTTCTTTCGAATGTTTAGTGCCAAATTTAGCTTCTAGAGCAGTGACAACTGAGGACATTATTTTGTCCTTACGCATATTCGGTCGTGTGTACGGTCCTTTTTTCCCATCGTAGCCCTCCCTTCTCAATATGGACACCATCTCCACCATCTCTTCAAAAGCCATGTTGGTGGCCTTATATCTCCTCCGGGATGTGGATGGTTGTGGCTCCGGGCTTTCCTCCGCGCTACTTCCACTGAATCTCTCCGCCATCTTTCTCTATCTACTCCCACTGCACAACGAAGAGTGAAGGGGCGGGGACAAATCGTACTAAAGAACGTCAGGTGCAGGCGACGCAGGTGGAGCATGAAACATGTGCAGTATATATATAAAGCTATTACGATGGCCTACGTATGTCCGTGCGGAAGTAGCGAGCGTCAGAAACGAAGGTAAGATTAAACGTGTGTGTGTGTGTGTGTGTGTGTGTGTGTATATGTGTCCCCTAGATTCTTCACAAAATAATCCTGGGAGTTCTGACTGACATTCCAGTTTTGATCTTGTGTCTTGTCTTTCAGGAAAAATGAATCCCTTTAAAGAGGCTGATTTTTTGTACAGATTTATCGATTTATATCAGGAAAACAAAAACCTGTGGGAGGTCAAACACCCACTATATTTCAATTGAGCTGTAAGGAAGGCAACACTGGGCACACTTTTAGAATTTGTGAAGACTCGAGTCCCCCAGGCAGACCTCAAGTTTGTGGACAAGAAAATTGGTATCTTGCTAAACATGTATAAGCGGGAACACAATAAGATCCAGGAGTCACTCAGATCCAGAGCAGCAGCCGACCAAGTTTATGTACCCAAGTTGTGGTACTTCCTGGATGACCAAACAGAAGCCAGGCAATCACTTTCGATCCTTCCCCCCACCCTTCCCTCCAGCCTTCCCCCCACTCTTCCCTCCAACCTTTCCATCCACCTCCACCCCAGCTGAGGAGTCCCAGGAAGAACTGGGCCTTTTCAGCCTTGATGAAGTGGATGCGCCCAGCTTCAGCCAGGTATCCTTTTTTGGGGAATTTGTGATTGTGTAAATGTTATTAATGATGTTAACGTCTCAAATTTTGAAGTGCTTCAGAAAAAATGACTTCATCACAAATATTAATATGTAGACATATCACTAGACAGTAGTGGCCAAAAATATACTTCAGATATTGTTGATCAGCTGGAATAATGGTGGGGTCAAATAGATAGCCTTTACTATTTGTTGAGAATTATATTTGCAAGTCATGAGCTGAAAATTGTGTGTGATTGCGTAACACAAAATTACAACTATGTCCCTTTTTTTGACACAGGATGACCTTAGCCAGGAGGAGGCCTTGCCCAGTGGGAGGGAGGAGGCCTTGCCCAGTAGGAGAGAGGAGGAGGCTGTGACTGGGCCCAGTAGAAGCCGCACGGAGTGTCAGGTGTCTCCCCTCCGCATTATCAGCAAAAGGCCCAGAAGAATGACACAAACTGAGGAGGAATCCCTAGCCCTCATTCGTGAAGCCAGCCAAATCCTCAGCACACCACCCAATGCAGAGGAGGCGTATGGGACATATATGGCCACCAGATTGCTTGAACTGGAAAAGAAGCAACGCCTCCTCTGTGAGGGTTTGATTTTTCAGGCCTATCAGAAGGGCTTGAGAGGGGAGCTTACTGCTACAACCTATCTAGCAGATGAAGCCACTCCTCCTCCTCCTCATCCTCCTCCTCCTCCTCCTGCCCCAAATACACCACCAGAGGCCCAGCCTCCGAGGAAGGCTGCAGTGAAGCGTGGAGGGAAGGCTGCAGAGAAGCGTGCAGGGAAGGCTCCATGGAAGACTCGAAAGTGATTTCCTGTTTTCTATCTGGTCTGACTGTGCTCCCTGTGCTCCCTAGTCGCAAGATACCAATTTTCTTGTCCGAAAACTTGATGTGTGTCCTGGGGGACGAAAGGCTTCACAGATTCCAAAAGTGTCTCCAGTGTTGCCTTCCTCATTTTTTGTTAACCAAAATACATGGATTTTTTAGTTACCTTACCTTATTGACTATGTGTTTTGATTCCAAAACGACATTTTGTTGGGGAGTAGGCAATTACAGGTCAAAAAGACTATGGGGTTGATTTAAAAAAAGCAAATAGACTGTGCACTTTGCAGAGTGCAGTTGCCCTCTGCAGGTGCAATTGCTCCAAAGCTTAGGAAATGAGGTAAGGCTTGACTTTGCAAAGAGTACTCAATCCTGTGCAAGGAAAATTCAAAAATCAGCATTTTTGCTTGCACATGATTGGATGATGGAAGTCAGCAGAGCTTCTGCTCATTTAATAAGCTCTAGAGCAACTGCTCTTGCAGAGGGCAACTGCACTTGCAAAGTGCACAGTCTTTTTCCCTTTAGTAAATCAACCCCTATGTGTGTTTGTTCCAAAAGGCTAAATCATTTAGAAAATCAAGTGCAAAGTACTAGTGAAAAATGCACTTTAGAAATTGCACTGCAAGTGCACTTGTTGGAAGTGCAGTCACTGTAAATCTGAGGGGAAGAGCTGAAATGAGGGGAAGCTCTGCTGATTTTATCATACAATCATGTGCACGAAAAAGGTTGGAATTTTTTTTTGTGGTTCCTTGCATGTGCCCCTCGGATCCACAGCAAAGGCACTTCAAAATGCTCTTTCTGTGCAATTCCAAGTACAATTTGCACTTGTAGTGAAAAATGAATATGTTTTTGGAAAATAAACCCCCCTATGACTAATTAACAAGGGACACCAACCTCATTAAGGTTCATTCAAACAACACAAAATATTAAGGTTATTGTGGTAACTTTAAACTACAAAAATAAAATTAAAAAACAAAAACATTTTGTATAATTTAGCACACATTGTTAAATAGATAGTGTTTAAATCTAAAAAAAAAAAAAAAAAAAAAAAAGAAGAGTCCAAAATCTAATTTAATAATTTATTTATGGAGATCTGGCTTTTAAAAAATATCATATTAGTCATGGCATGAGGATAAATCATGAAGAAAGTACTTTGTGAGAACTCTTTGTGAATAAAACGCACGAAAACAACTTCATTCCTCTCGCATTATAAAGAAAAAAAAAGCGCTGTTTTAAAAGATCACAGAAGAGGAATGTGCTAGCTTCAATACGAAGGCTAGTTTTACCAGACCGAGCGCTTCCGTCTTCTAATTGCTTCAGAGCATGCGTCAGTTTGAGTACGTCGGACTAGCACACAGACGACTGGTTTGTCCGCTAGAAAAAAGAGTCCATCGGATAGATTTAAAACATGTTTCAAATCTAAGTCCGTCCAACTTTTGAGCAAACAAAGTCCACTGGAGCCCATACACAATCGAATTGTCCGACGAAATCCAGTACGTCGGACCAAGTCTGCCGTAAAGTCCGCTCGTGTGTACGCGGCATTAGTCCGTCCAACTTTTGAGCAAACAAAGTCCGCTAGAGCCCACACACGATCGAATTGTCCGACGAAATCCAGTACGCCGGACCAAGTCTGCCGTAAAGTCCGATCGTGTGTACGCTGAATTAGACTCATCAACCACATTATAGCAACTCCTAAATGGGAAGCAAAAGGGATTAAAGAAATCTCGTCCTTACTTAAAGATGGCAGAATCATTTCTTATGAGGAATTAACATCTAAATATTTGCTACCAAAAGGAGAACTTCTTACGTATGCCCAAATAAAATCCACACTAACCCCCAAATTAAACTTGAATGTAATAATTTCACAGGATGCCTGGAACTTCTGGACATCCCCAAAACCCAAAAAGAAAGGTATATCACTATTCTATAACTGTCTGCATGATAAACTAACCTTTTGTGTATCCAAACCCCTGATCAAATGGGCCACAGAATTGAACGTTGATATCCCAGCCCACCAGTGGCAAAAAGCAATATCAAACAATATGTCAATTTCTAAATGTGCTACATACTGGGAAATGGCACAAAAACTCCTTCTTAGGTGGTACTATACACCATACACAATAGCTAAATTTGCACCTGAGCACAATAACCAATGTTGGCGTAGATGTGGCCTGATAGGAACTCTATCTCACATGTTATGGTTTTGTCCCAACATACGCAGTTTCTGGAATTCAGTGTTCAAACTCATTACTAAGCTGACTGGGTTCATATCTAAACCCAACTTTAAATTAGCAATTTTGAGCATTGATATAGGAAAATTTCCAAAGAGCCTTAGACATGTGGCTATGCATATTCTATTTGCCGCAAGACTAATTCTCATGAGGCATTGGAAATCAACCAAGGCCCCAAATATTAGGAAGTAACAAACCTAATTTCTGAGATGTATTCTCTGGAACAACTAATGGCTTACAAATCAGGTGGTTTAACTAAATTCTATGAGCTTTGGTCTCCTTGGAGAGTATTCTATAACGAGACTTAGTTCAAACCCCGAATAACTTAATTCTGCAAACCTGACATGACATTACAATATAAAGTAATTGGGTAACATACCATGCCGTTCCCTTCCCTCTTTCCCCTATCCTTCCCAACTATTCTTCTATGTTACAGTTTACCTATACTGTTCTTTGCACAACCGAGTTCGAAACAGATGTGGTTATTCCATAGTGTGACTACTTCAGTTTGATATTACTTCTGTTATGTGCTATGTCTTTACATAACTAATTTGCTATGATCTCTGGAACATGTGTTTCATCTCGCCCATGTATATGTAAAACTCTTTGCTTTACTGTTACTAAACTTTCTTATGATGTAACTCTTTACTTAATTCTAATAAAAACTATTTGAAATAAATCAATCAATGGATAGCATGAAACTCCTTCCACCACCATCCCGTGATGAAAAGGGGGGCCTTAAAATGGGCTATCTCCCATTTTGATCACATTATTTTGCTTCCGCTGTGGGATGACACCTAGTTAACAGATGGGAAGCCTCACTATCATCATTCATTGCATGCGCTGCTGGTACTACAGGATCATGTCAGAGCTTATCAAAGAAGGCAAATTGATGGTGAACGCTTAGTTGGCGCCTCTGTGACTGAATTTGCCAATTTTTTTTGCGGTGTTACAAGGTACGGTATCAAAGGTTATGACGGCATATATGGTTTCCAGGAAAATGTTGTCTGATAAGCATGAGCACAGTTGGTCAACTGACCAAAAAAGACAGAAGGTCATTGCGCAAGATTGTGACCCTGAATAATATTTGTCAATTCCCAGAAGCATTCAGGCCATCTTGGATGCCAAAGGTGGTCCAACACCATATTAGGCAACTATTTCATTCTTTCATCTGGTGTTTCCATATTTTTGTACAACCCCTGCACATGTTTGTGAGCACCAACATAATTCCACATTGTGTGTAATTCACCAACAGTGTAATTTGTAGGGGAACATTTTCTCATGCCATCTTTCCAGATACTCAAATGCAAAAAGGGCTTAAAGTAATAACAGAGTGGAGAATGGGTTTGGAGGGTGATCGGCAGCCTTTGACTTATGCAGCTAGGCAAGACAGTTGTCAGGAACCATGGTAAGCAGGGGTATCCTAATTACCCATCATATTACCTAAAAATGAAGCATTCTGTAAAATAGAATAGCATTTGAAATACCAATGACTTAACAAATAAGGTTATATATTTTACATACCAAAATTTTCTGGTAAGCATCAAATCATTGTTTACTACTTTCACATTCTGGAGCTGGAAGCGGTGCTGGATTTCTGCATAGCCAACATAGGCAGGTGCCCATGCATTGTGCAGTATGCAGTTAAATGCTTATTATGTTGTTTAAGCAATCTATCTATATCTTCACTGTTGCTGTCTATGCACAGATAATATTTTTTCTTGGAGCAGTAGTATACTTTGTACTTATAGTTCACCTACCCTGTCTCCATATACCATAACTCCATGTACCTAAAACTGAACTACTAGTCAGGCTGATGTATAATTGTGTGATACATGAAGCTGGCTATTTAACTGGGGTTGGAAAGGGGGAAATACAAGACAGTTGATCTAAAGGGGCATAAAGTATATTCTAGGGGGGAGTATGGGAGATAAGAAAGAGAGGGATAGTTATCTAATGGTTATGCAGGTGGGAGAGTATAACTATGCATGTAAAATACAAAAGAGCTAAAAACAAAAATCCAGGCGCACAGACAAGAGGCCAAGTGAAAAGTCAAAAAGAAAAATTAAATGTAGCTGTGGCCACTGCTGTCCAAAACTCATAGACAAATGAGGACAGAAGATATAATCAAAAGGGTGAACAGCGCTGATCAGCAGACATAAATAGGACCCTCAGAGGCAAAGTAAAAACTTTTTATTATTGTTAAAAAATAATAAAATGTTCACCAAGGCATACAGCAGTCAATTGATGGTCATGCAGAGACTTGGATTAAAAGACTGACTATACCTGGAGGCTGGAGCCGCATGGATGACACAGGGGCTTAGGGAAACCCAGCACAAAGCCATTGGACAAAGAACACAGGAGCACCGCTGATGGGGAGCCTGTCCAGGATCGTAAGGCCAGGGGTCCGATGAAGGGGGAACCAAACTGCTGGCACAGGAACTGTTGGGGCCAGTGTACAGCGGCCACTCGCACTGTGTAAGAAGCCTGGAAGTGATGTCACAGCCTGGTGGAAGTCAGCCAAAGGAATCTGAAGAGTATGGGCAAACCCTGCTGCTGGAGCCAATTAGGAACTGCCGACGCCAAGAGAGTAAAGAGAGTCACACATCGCCGACTGGAGACACTACATGTTTCGGGGACACAAGGAGGGGCGTGTCCCCGAAACATGTAGTGTCTCCACAATGCGATGTGTGACTCTCTTTGCTCCCTTGGCATCGGCAGTTCCCAATTGGCTCCAGCAGCAGGGTTTGCCCATACTCTTCAGATTCTTTTGGCTGAGACATCATTTCTTGGCTTCGTACACAGTGCGAGCGGCCGCTGTACACTGGCCCCAACAGTTCCTGTGCCGGCAGTTTGGTTCCCCCTTCATCGGACCCCTGGCCTTATGGTCCTGGACAGGCCCCCCATCAGCGGTGCTCCTGTGTTCTTTGTCCAACGGCTTTGTGCTGGGTTTCCCTAAGCCCCTGTGTCATCCATGAGGCTCCAGCCTCCAGGTACTGTCAGTCTTTTAATCCAAGTCTCTGCATGACCATCAATTGACTGCTGTATGCCTTGGTGAACATTTTATTATTTTTTAACAATAATAAAAAGTTTTTACTTTGCCTCTGAGGGTCCTATTTATGTCTGCTAATCAGCGCTGTTCACCCCTTTGATTATAAAATACAAAAGAGCAGACACATTGGGGTGCGTGGTAGCCAATCAGCTTCAAACTTCAGATTGTTCAATTAAGCTTTGACAGTAAAACCTGGAAGCTGATTGGTTACTATACAGAGCTATACTAGATTTTGCACTCTCCAGTTTTAGTAAACCAATCCCTATGACACTTGATAAATATAATAGAATATATTATATATATAGTGTACTCATAAATACCGCAACTTAAAATAATTATTACTATAAATATATCATTATGTTTGGATTGCAGCAAGGATAAATGGATAAATGGATTAAATGGATAAGTATGTAAATAAAGGAATAAGAGTAAAAAATAATAGCAATGTCAGACAGTAAATACATTTAACAGAATACAAATTCAAGGATCATCCTGTTATTGTTTGGGCTTGTATGCCCTTACAAGATAACAAAGGAATTTATATTACATAATGTGGATTAGACAAAGAGCAGAGCCAACTTAATGTCAGTTATTTTTAATAGCAACTGAGTGCTGCAAAATCGTTTTCAGAGATTACAATTTTTATGTCCCTATTTCTCCATTTGCTTTCATTCCATAATGCTTTCTTTTATGACTTAGCAAATTGTTTCTTAAACATATGCATTTACTTGGTTAAAATTAGAACTTTGTTTTCATCCAGCTCTAACTATGATGAAAAAATATATGTAGAAAAAATATGTCCCTCCAGAATGTGAAATGAGTAATAATTTTGGCATCATAAACCATAAGTAGGAGCTTAAAAGAATGTCTGCGCAGTTATCTGTTATTGAAAGACCTTTGGTGGAAAACCCCATTTATTTTTGTAATAGAAGCACTTAAAGGGGAAGTTCTGCTTTTCCTCCTCCTATCCCATATATGGAATATATATATATATATATATATATATATATATATATATATATATATATATATATATATATATATATATATATATATATTTTGACAGATACTCACTGATTTTGACAGGTACCCACTCCCACTTTTGGTCAGATTGCTGTGGCGATCTGTGCAGAAGCTGGGCCCCCCTCCTCCCCCTGCAGGAGGGGGGCCAACGTCACAGGTCCCAGGAGAACACGGTACCATTTACGAGGAGCAGCATGGATCACACATGTGCAGTGGACAGCCAGCTTTGAAGCCGCAAGAAATCCCAGTCGGCTGCCTGTTGCCCACAGTTAAGATGTTGGCGTCGTTAACCAAAGACCGGCAAAGAGTTGGATCGGGTGAGGACACCGCTGGATCCGTGGACAGATAAGTGTGTGTTTTTTAAATGGTTGTGCACAGGGTGAAGCTTCTTTTTAAACACACAAAAAAAAAAGAACACAAACAAAAATGTAAGCTTGGAATTGTACATTGTAAATTCTTACCAGTACTAATATTTACTTCCTGGACCCCGGCCACTAAAGTCATCAGCATCCAATAGTTCCATGTGTGTCAGATAACTGTGACTCCCGGCTAAGCTTTGTGTTTTTACCAGATAGCCACTACATCCCTACTGTATCCCTGCAGCTCTGAAGATACCAAAGCATGCAGCAGAAACACAGACATCATGCTACAGTTGTCCCTACTGAGGGATCTGGTTATTTCTTCAAATAGCTTCAGTAAGTGAAACATATACTGTATCTCATCAGCTTTTACTGTCTTGCTCTAAATAAGCACATGCTTCATACATGTGTGAAATATAATCATGTCAACGATAACATCTGGTTGTTTATAGAAGTAATTCTTTGCAGGGTGAACCATTATTCAAGGTGTAAGCCTCTCCTAGTCCCTCCTAAAGTGCTTGTAAACGTTTGATTTTTTTAAAAATAAAAAACATGTCTATATTTACCTGCTCTGTGCAATGGTTTTTCACAGAGCAGCTCCGATCCTCTATTTCTGGGGTCCCCCTGCCGGTGCTCCAGGCCCCTCCTCTTCAACGGATGTCCCCACGGAAAGCAGCTTTCCATGGTGGCTCCCGCGTGGGCTCGCTTCCGAGTCCATTGCTGCGTCAATTGACACAGACAGTGGGACTCGACC
The DNA here is from genome assembly GCF_042186555.1 of Aquarana catesbeiana. NCBI lineage: Eukaryota > Metazoa > Chordata > Amphibia > Anura > Ranidae > Aquarana > Aquarana catesbeiana. The sequence continues at coordinate 104,064,467 of NC_133326.1, forward strand.
CCGCCCCCGATCCCGTGTCACAGCTTTTGATTGACAGCAACAGGAGCCAGTGGCTCTCGTTGCTATTAATCTGTCCAATGAGGAGTGCGACAGCAGCTGCAGCCACTGCTCTCATGCACATCACTGCATCGGATCGGGCTAAGGTAGGAAAAAGTTTGGGGATTGGGTCGGGGGGGGAAGCTGCAGCACAGAAGGTTTTTCACCTTAATGCATAGAATGCATTAAGGTGAACAACGTTAAAGGAGTTGTGATCATAGAGTCTCTATGATTGTTCGGAGGCGCAATGTTATGACGTCACGCCCGGCCTCTGCATTCAAAAAAACGGCGCCGCTTCGGCTGGGAAGCGGTGATCGTTTTATTTTTTTTTTTAATTCTAGGCTTCCTAGCCTAGAGGTGAGATGTGGGGTCTTATTGACCCCATATCTCACTGTAAAAAGGACCGATCGTGCCATATTCCTATTACAAGGGATGTTAACATTCCTTGTAATAGGAATACAAGTGATCAAAATTATTATTTTTTTTTTTTTAAATGTCAAACTGAAAAAATAAAAGTCAAATTAACAATAACAAAAATTAATTAAAATGTCCCTGTCCCCGTGTGCTCGCACGCAGAAGCGAACGCATATGTAAGTCCGCTCACATATGAAAACGTTGTTCATACCACACATGTGAGGTATCGCCGTGAACGTTAGAGCAAGAGAAATAATTTTAGCCCTAGATCTCCTCTGTAACTCGAAACATGTAACCAGTAAAGAATTTTAAAGCGTCGCCTATGGGGATTTTTAAGTACCAAAGTTTGGCGCCATTCCACGAGTGTGTGCAATTTTGCAGTGTAACATGTTAGGTATCTATTTACTCGGCATAACTTCATCTTTCACATTATGCAAAAAAATTGGGCTAACTTTAAAGTTTTGTTTTTTTTTAAAGCATGAAACTGTTTTTTTTCCAAAAAAACGCGTTCGAAAAATTGCTGCTCAAATACCGCGCAAGATAAAAAGTTGCAATGACCGCCATTGTATTTTCTAGGGTCTTTGCTAAAAAAATATATATAATGTTTGGGGGTTCTATGTAATTTTCTAGCAAAAAAATGATGAATTTTACATGTAGGACAGAAATGTCAGAATTGGCCTGGGCACGAAGTGGTTAAGATAAAAAAACCTTCTGTGTGTAGCAGCCTCCCCAGCACCCCCTAAATACTTTTCTTATCCCCTTCTCTCTCAAGTGATGTCCACCTATGTCTAAGCCATCCGGGACAATCCTCCTGATTGGCTGAGGCACAGCAGCAGCACCATTGGCTCCCGCGGCTGTCAAAGTCAGTCAGCCAATCAGGGGAAAAAGGGGACGGGGCCAGATCAGGCCTCTGTGTCTGAATGGATACACGGAGCTCTGACTCGGCTCGGGTGCCCCCATAGAATGCTGCCAGCTGAGGGGGCACTCGATAGGAGGGTTGGGTCAGGAGCAGCAAAGAGAGACCAGAGAAGAGGAGGATCCAGGCTGCTCTGTGCAAAACCAACTGCACAGAGGAGGTAAGTATACCATGTTTGTTTTTTTTTGTTTTTTTTTAAAGAGACTTTACAATTACTTTAAGGCTTTACAACCAATTTAAGAATGTCATTATTGCTAAATGAATAGCATAAGACATGCACTGAGCATATGTCAATTCACTATGATCTTTTAGGGTAATTTGCAGGTGATTACTAGTTAATACAATTCAGAAACTAACAGGCTGTCTATTTCTGATTCCTACATTCATGGATGTGCAATATGGAATTGTAGTGCTTCATTGTATATGTAGAACATGAAGAGAAAGCAGCAGGTGGCCGTGTTACTTTCTAAGCTAAGGACAACTCCTGTGCTAAAGATGTAGAGTTGAACAACTGGATCTGACCATTATTTGCAGTGGTACTTGTTTCTACCATCACAAGACATCATCATTGCTGACTAAACTCTATGAACTCTTTTAAATTGTCAATATTTCTGTACAAACAGCCTAAAACATGATTTTAACCAAAATCCAAAAATTAGATAATGAGATCCCAATTAACAAAGGACTCAAAACATAAAGCTTGTTCATTTACAGTATTTGAGGAAAATAATCCAAGGTTACAGCACAAACCTGTGTGTGGCATGCTTTTGGTAACTGTGGTGATCCCTGGACACCAATAACTGCAACCAGGGCCGGTACAAGGGGTGGGCGAGAGGGGCGGGTGCCCTGGGCGGAGTGTGAGAGGGGGCGGATTTCTCCCCCTCCCTCTGCTCGCTGACTGAGCATAATATGAGAGCCCCTCTGACCGATGTGCTCCCTCCCCCTCATTGGCAGGGAGGAGAGCGACTTCAGGAGGGATTGAACCAGCAGGGGGAGGGGCGGACAAGCCTCCCATTATCTTGGTAACTGTGAAGAAACAGACTGATTTCTCCCATCCGTAGGACAGGAGAATCAGTCTGTAAATACTGAGACTGTGGCTGCAGCTCTGTAGTGTCTGTGACACTTACACAGCCCAGCGAACCATCACCTCCCCCTCACTGACGGGAGATCAAGGAGGAATACAGCTCCTCCCACCTCTGCTCCTCCAGTGACTTCCCGCCCCGCCCACACTATCCCCGTGCAGATGTATCTGAAGTGAAGGGATGTGTGGGCGGGAGATATGAAAAGCTGCAGAATCCTGTGTGCCAAAGATGCCTGAGCTTCCAGCCTGGACCTGGGTGAGTCATGTGCACACTGCAGTACACAGTGATCACTGAACTGTCCTTATCTTCATCCCCCATCTGTTCCCCCCCCCCCCCATGTTCTTTCAAGATATTCACTAACTTTCACTTTCACTTTCAGTTAGACAATAGATGGTACAAATTTCTTTCCAGTAACCACAGATTGCAGGAAAGAAATTGACACGATTCCCCTGTCAGCTCAGTCAGTGCTGACAGGGGAATCCCTTCTGCTGAGCAATTGTATTGTCCCCACAAACAGTGATTATCACTAGCAGATATTGCAACCGCTAGTGATAATTAGGGATGAGCTTCGAGTTCGAGTCGAACTCATGTTCGACTCGAACATTGGCTGTTCGCAAGTTCACCGAACAGCGAACAATTTGGGGTGTTCCCGGCAAATTCGAATGCCGCGGAACACCCTTTAAAAGTCTATGGGAGAAATCAAAAGTGCTAATTTTAAAGGCTAATATGCAAGTTATTGTCATAAAAAGTGTTTGGGGACCTGGGTCCTGCCCCAGGGGACATGGATCAATGCAAAAAAAAGTTTTAAAAACGGCCGTTTTTTCAGGAGCAGTGATTTTAATAATGCTTAAAGTCAATCAATAAAAGTGTAATATCCCTTTAAATTTCGTACCGGGGGGGGGTGTCTATAGAATGCCTGTAAAGGGGCGCATGTTTCCTGTGTTTAGAACAGTCTGACAGCAAAATGACATTTTGAAGGAAAAAACTCATTTAAAACTACCCGCGGCTATTGCATTGCCGACAATACACATAGAAGTTCATTGATAAAAACGGCATGGGAATTCCCCAAAGGGGAACCCCGAACCAAAATTTAAAAAAAAAAATGACGTGGGAGTCCCCCTAAATTCCATACCAGGCCCTTCAGGTCTGGTATGGATATTAAGGGGAACCCCGGCCAAAATTAAAAAAAAAAAATGACGTGGGGTTCCCCCTAAATTCCATACCAGACCCTTCAGGTCTGGTATGGATTTTAAGGGGAACCCCGCGCCAAAAAAAAAAAAAAAACGGCGTGGGGTCCCCCCAAAAATCCATACCAGACCCTTATCCGAGCACGCAACCTGGCAGGCCGCAGGAAAAGAGGGGGGGACGAGAGTGCGGCCCCCCCTCCCTCCTGAACCGTACCAGGCCACATGCCCTCAACATTGGGAGGGTGCTTTGGGGTAGCCCCCCAAAACACCTTGTCCCCATGTTGATGAGGACAAGGGCCTCATCCCCACAACCCTGGCCGGTGGTTGTGGGGGTCTGCGGGCGGGGGGCTTATCGGAATCTGGAAGCCCCCTTTAACAAGGTGACCCCCAGATCCCGCCCCCCCCCTGTGTGAAATGGTAAGGGGGTACATAAGTACCCCTACCATTTCACGAAAAAAGTGTCAAAAATGTTAAAAATGACAAGAGACAGTTTTTGACAATTCCTTTATTTAAATGCTTCTTCTTTCTTCTATCTTCCTTCATCTTCTGGTTCTTCTGGTTCTTCTGGCTCTTCTGGTTCTTCCTCCGGCGTTCTCGTCCAGCATCTCCTCCGCGGCGTCTTCTATCTTCTTCTCCTCGGGCCGCTCCGCACCCATGGCATGGGGGGGAGGCTCCCGCTCTTCTCTTCTTCTTTTCTTCTCTTCTTCTCTTCTTCTTTTCTTCTCCGGGCCGCTCCGCAATCCATGCTGGCATGGAGGGAGGCTCCCGCTGTGTGACGGCGCTCCTCGTCTGACAGTTCTTAAATAACGGGGGGGGCGGGGCCACCCGGTGACCCCGCCCCCCTCTGACGCACGGTGACTTGACGGGACTTCCCTGTGACGTCACGGGGAATGCCACAGGGAAAACCCGTCAAGTCACCGTGCGTCAGAGGGGGGCGGGGTCACCGGGTGGCCCCGCCCCCCGTTATTTAAGAACTGTCAGACGAGGAGCGCCGTAGTAGTTTCTTTGTAGTAGTTTTAAATGAGTTTTTTCCTTCAAAATGTCATTTTGCTGTCAGACTGTTCTAAACACAGGAAACATGCGCCCCTTTACAGGCATACTATAGACACCCCCCAGGTACGAAATTTAAAGGGATATTACACTTTTATTGTTTGACTTTAAGCATTATTAAAATCACTGCTCCTGAAAAAACGGCCGTTTTTAAAACTTTTTTTTGCATTGATCCATGTCCCCTGGGGCAGGACCCAGGTCCCCAAACACTTTTTATGACAATAACTTTCATATAAGCCTTTAAAATTAGCACTTTTGATTATTCATGTTCGTGTCCCATAGACTTTAATGGTGTTCGCATGTTCGAACAAACTTTTTTCCTGTTCGCATGTTCTGGTGCGAACCGAACAGGGGGGTGTTCGGCTCATCCCTAGTGATAATCATAAGAGTATCTGGCAGGGCTGGTTGTACCCAATTTGATCGATCAACCTGGTACATTCAGCCTGCCCATTAATGGTTCTAATCTCAGCCAGTTCTCACTGAAACAGCTGAGATTTAACCACTTGCTTACTGGGCACTTAAACCCCACTCCTATGCGGACCAATTTTCAGCTTTCAGCGCTGGCGCACTTTGAATGACAATTGCGCGGTCATACAACACTGTACTCAAATGAAATTTTTATCATTTTTTCCCCACAAATGGAGCTTTCTTTTGGTGGTATTTGATCACCTCTGTGGTTTTTATTTATTGTTAAAAAAAATGTAAAAAGACCGAATTAAAAAAAAAAAAAATGTTATTATATTTTGTTATAAAATTTTAAAACAGGTAATTTTTCTCCTTCATTGATGTACGCTGATGAGTTGGCACTGATGGGTGGCAATAATGGGCACTAATCAGTTACACTGATAGGCAGCACTGCTAGGTGACATTGATAGGTGGCACTTGTGGGCATTGATAGGTGGCACTCATGGGCATAGGTAGGTGGCAATGGCAGGTGGCACAGATGAGGCATAATTGCCTCTTCCTCTTCGGGACAGATGTCCTTTGCAGATGAGCCGGTGATCAGCTTTTTTTTCTCCTCGCACTGTCAGCATGAGGAGAAAAAAAAAACGATCACAGAGCTTTTGTTTTGATCATGTGATCAGCTGTCATTGGCTGACAGCTGATCACATTGTAAGGGGATCGGGACTCAGTGACTCGGTGATCACAGCGCGCACAGGGCACGTGCACTCCCGGAAATTCAGGTCCACGCTGTGGCCGTCATTCAGCTATAGTGTGGATGTCAAGAGGTTAAACTATCTTAGTGTTAGCTCTTGGGCTGCCCATACATTGATCACTTTTTTCATTCAACTATTAGGTTGAATGAAAAAAAAAGAATGTTCCAATTCCCCCATCTACACATTCCAGGTGGAAGGGGGAATCCTCCCCCTGTGGACCAGTGGTGGAATCCAATGTGGTGGTGTATAGAGCCAAATAGATTAGAATTGTGTCAATGTCCCAATATTTATGGACCTGACTGTACATATAATTAAAAGGTGTGAGTGAACTCTGTTTCTATCTCATTAAACCTAATTGAATTTGTATTGTTTTAAGTATATCCTTGTTTTGAAATTACATTGATTCTTTCTTAAAAATGGGGGGGGGGGCGCAGTTTGCCATCTTTGCCCTGGGCACCAAATGGCCTTGTCCCAGCACTGACTGCAACCAAATATTTCTGGTAACTGTTGTTTCATCCTGCACATCAGGATTTTATCCCATCCCCCCCATCCTAAAATGAACTGCCCTCTTGGGGTCCTTTCAAAACATTTCTGTAGAAAACAAAAATGTAATGTATTACAGCTTACCAATCCTTACACATGCCTTTTTTTTTTTCTTCTTCTTATTTTTTTCTTTATTTTAACTTAGTGGTCTGGTTAGTAACATACTTCCTGCCTTAGGCTGGATACACTCACTCCTTCATTATATCTACGGAGAAGCAAAGTGGTCCCATTTGAATAGCATCATTTCCAGCCAGTGGAGAGGATAGTGTTAGATGAACTAGTAGATTTAGTAGATAAGTGATTAACATATTAAAGCCTACAGTGGGCTTTGAAAATAATCATATTTTGTTGCTTTGCAGCCTGAAATGAAGACAGACACAGCTTTTGTTTCATCCAGCTGTATTTACTCAGTGTAACGTGTAACATCCAAGTGAAAGATATAACACCAACATGTCAGAAACAAATTTAAAAAATTCAAAAACTGAATCACTGAGTTGGAAAAAGGATCGCCCTCTTGTGTCAGTATTTTGTTGAACCCCTATTGCTTTAATTACAGCCTTTAGTCTGTTGGGATATGTCTACTAACTTTGCCCCTCTAGACTTTGCAATATTTGCCCACTCTTTGCAGAATTGCCTGGGCCATGCAAGAACAGTCACCTTTTTCTTCTTCAACCACTGTGTGGTCATTTTTGCAGTGTGGTTTGGGTCATTATCATGTTGGAAGGTAAACCTTTTTCACATTGACAGCTTTCTGGCAGAGGGCAGCAGATTTTCCTCAAGAATTTGACGGTATTTTTCCCTATCCATTTGTCCCTCTATCCTGACAAATGGTCCAGTCCCTGCTGCAGAGACACACCCCCATAACAGGATATTACCACCTCCCTGCTCTACTGTAGGTATGGTGTTATTTGGATGGTGAGTAGGGATGGGCCGAACGGACTCCTGTTTGGTTCGCACCAGAACTTCTGAACACCGCAAAAGTTCGGACCTGAAAAACGACCTGAAAAACAAACCCCATTAAAGTCAATGGGACCTGAACGTCAAAAATCAAAAGTGCCATTTTGAAGGTTTATATGCAAGTAATGGGCATACAATGGTTATAGGGTGCGGGTTCTGCCCTGGGGGACATGTATCAATAAAAAAAAAAAGGTTTGTGAAAAATGTAATTTTTAAATGAGCAGTGATTTTTTTTTTATTTTTAAAGTGAAAGCATAAAAATGAAAAAAACCTTCCAATATAGTGCCTGGGGGGTCCCCTTAGTCTACCTGTAAAGTGGCAGATCTGTACTATGTCTAGAATCTGCTGCAGCAATAATTGCATTTATAAAGCCAAAAAAAAATGACATTTTCCCTGAAAGCTGCCTTTATTTTGCTCAGCAACAGCTGGGGAGTCAGTGTGTATGATGAGGCCACAATGTAGTGCACTAGGAACAAGATTAGAGATTTTTTGGATACATTCTGGTGGCACTTTGACTTTGTATAGAAGTACCGGGTGCGTAAAAATTGGTCTTTGGGTGTCGGTGGCGCCTTTCCACCGTAACCCTATAGAGGTACTCTTGATGAAAGCAAGAATTGGCCCTGCTGTAAAAAATTGCAATGATATGCACCTGTCAAACAGGTGCAGAAAAATTACTCTTTGGGTGTCGGGGGCACCTTCCCACCGTAACCCTATAGAGGTGCTCTTGATGAAGGCAAACAAATGTTCAATGATATGCATATGATTGGTGTTTTTGCCATGTTTGATGTGCCTGAGACACAGTTTGCAGATAGCAACAGTGCGATCTGCTGCAGAAGTGCTGAAAAAGGCCCAGACAGCTGAGCTTTGGGGAGTGGGCCGGGAGATAACACCTGCAGAATGTGATGGAATAGGGTGGCTGATCTCTACTCTTTCTTGATGTCAGCCTCCTTGGGGTTGTGCCGCCTCACCTTCAGTTTCCTCCTCTGCTCTATCTGGCACCCAAGTCACATCAGTGACCTCATCATCATCTTCTCCATCTCCTCCATCTTCATCATTACCACTGGAGACAACTTGGCAATACGCTGCAGCTTGGGAAACATGAATGCAAATTTGTCTACCAGTATTCCTCCCTCTCTCTAGGCTCATGTTCCTGTCATCCTAAACCTCAGAACCAACATCTGAATCCAATAATGGCTGGGCATCATCAAGGAGCAAGTAGCTGATGCTGCGGTCAAATAACTCAGCTGACTCCTCAATGGCTGATGTTGGGGCTATGGCAGGAATAGACGTGGACAAAGAGGCAGGTTTATCCACTCTGGCAACTGCAGGGGACTGCACACTTGTCTCTGCTTGCATGACAGAGGATTAGGAGAATGAGGAAGGTTTAGTAAGCCAGTCCACCACCTCCTCTGCATGCTGTGGCTGGATAGCACGGGCAAACTCACTAAACAGAGGAAATGATGCCCTGCCTGAGGACTGACCACCACTTCCACCTTTGCCTTTGGACACATTTGTCGCTGGCCCCCTTACAGTGCCAAGGGTACGTCTGCCTCTCCTTGTTGTCCTCCCAGACATTATTGGGAGGGAGGGAGCGGTGCTTATAAGCAAATGTAAAGAATAAGTTTAAATCTGTACGTATATGCACTTTAATCAATGTAAAGAGGTGTTTGGTGCACTTTAATTTGAGTACTCACACTACACAGACACACTCCATGGATACACTATAATATACTGCAATATAATGCGGCAAACGTACAGTGATGCACAGAACTATATGGCGTTAAACTAGCAGTAACCCACACAAAAGTAAATGGCGTTAAACCGGCAGTAACGCACACAGAACTATATGGCATTAAAATGGCAGTAACACACACAGAAGTAAATGGCATTGAACTGGCAGTAACGCACAAAACTATATGGCATTAAACTGTCAGTAACGCACACATAACAATATGGTGTTAAACTGTCAGTAATGCACACAGAACTATATGGGGTTAAACTGGCAGTAAGGCACACAGAACTATATGGCGTTAAACTGTCAGTAACACACACAGAACTATATGGCGTTAAACTGGCAGTAACACACACAAAACTATATGGCGTTAAACTGTCAGTAACGCACACAGAACTATATGGCATTAAGCTGGCAGTAACGCACACAAAACTATATGGCGTTAAACTGGCAGTAACGCACACAGAAGTAAATGGCAAATAAACTGACAGTAACGCAATCAAATAGACAATGTTCAACCGTCACTACACTGACGCTATCTGAACCGTCCCTATTCTAGCTATACACTAATGTAAAGATTACTGACACTGACAATCTCACTACACTACACTGAAACTGTCTGAGCTGTCCCTACTCTACTCTAATGTAAGTATGAATGAAACGGTCTCACTACAATACAGTGAAACTATCTGAGCTGTCCCTACTCTAGTCGCACACTATGCAAAGCTGAATAATGGTGGTCCTCCTCACTACACTCACACTATCCCTAAACTGACACTAAACTAATATTCTACACTGACAATTGAAGCAAAATAACACAGTATAGCACACAAACTAACTAATAGCACTGAACAGAGCCCTGTTCTATCTCTCTCCACGTCAAAATCACACTGAAAATGGCTGCCATTGAAAGAATACTTTTATACTGTGGGGCGGGAATGAGCCATGATTGGATAAAGTCATGATGACAGTGTCCAATCATGACTCTGACAGTGCTCTGTGCCCTGATTGGCTGAAGCTTTCACTGCTTCAGCCAATCAGGGCTTGCAATGCACTTTTCCTCGCTGCAATGCATTGTGGTTGGTTCAGTTCATCGAGCGTCCGAACAGCGAAAGTTCGTCCCGAACTTATGCTCAAGCTGAACCGTTCGCCCATCCCTAATGGTGAGCTGTATTGGATTTCTGCCAGACAGATCATTTATTGTTAAGGACAAATAATTCAATTTTAGTCTCATCTGACCATATCACATTTTTCTATATGGCCTCAGAATCTTCAAGGTGCATTTTGGCAAAGCTCAGTCATGACTGCATGTGGCCTTTCTGAAGGCTTTTTCCTGGCAACCCTCCCATAAAAGCCATATTTGTGGAGAATTTGTGATATTGTTGTCACACGCACACAATGACCACTCTTTGTCATAAAGTTCCTGCAACAGCTTCAGAGTTGCTGTAGGCGTCTTGGTAGCCTCTCTGACCAGTTTCCTCCACATATCTAGTCTTTTAAGAAGCCCAAATACATAATTAAAAAAAAAAACTATAACAAACAACACACAGCATGATATACCACTCCTCCAAATTTTGTGCACCACACTCCACATGCATTAAAGCCATTTTTATCTGTTTGCCCTTTGGAGCCATTATTTTAACAAGAGTAATATTGTGTATGGCAGTTTTCTTGCCAATGCCTTCTAACTTAGCTGGCCTGTCTAAGATATCTGTTTTAATTGGTTCCTCTGCTCTTTGCATTTATGCTCCTCTTGACAGAGATACGTGGAATGTATGCACCATCCTTCAGTTTTGACAGCCTACAGAGATTTTTGTCTCTTATGGCTAATTTGGAGGAAGTTATCTATGCACTGTCATCCCAAGGACTACTAGATACTTCCATGATGAACCTCAAGTAATTTGTAGAAGCTAAACATTGATTTATATCTCTGTTCATTATATCTTTTTTAATGATTATTCCTGTACACGTTTTACTGTGTCATCAGCTACAGGTTTACATACTCAGTAGATAGCTACTTGTTTAGTTTAGGTTCATAACATTCAGCTGTTCATATTTAACAATAATGCTCGTACAAATCATAATCATCAAAATCATAAGTGTAGTCTTAGTCTAAGTTCCTGGAAAGTTACTTAATGATGTATTAAGAGGTTCAGAATCTTATATGCGTTCTTCCTAATGGTAATGTGAACAATATGACATTTAAAATATGTTACATACAGTATGTCTCGTTATGTTAAAAAATATTCATTACTAATTGTATTACAAAGTATACAGAGTTATACAACATATAGTTAAATCCTGATTGCATACATTAATTTAGTGTTCTTTTTTTCCCATTAGCAAACAACTTTTTTTTTTTTTGTTACAAAAACTGACAATTATAGGGAATGTCTTAATTTGTATAAATGTACTGCTGTCAATATGGATAAAGTAATATAATACTAATAGAAACGTTTTCTTTGTCAAAGTTTTAGGAAAAGGTTGTGCCAATTTAGTTAGGGTTTCTCGCTTAAGCCTATAAGGGAGACTTCTCTCCCCTACCAATTGCCTATTTTGTTATGACCAGTGTTGGTCCCACTTCATGTGTCCCCATTTCATAGCTGAAAAGAACCACTAAGCTGCTCTGAAACTATTACACTCAGACTTGACTTTGTCTTGCCAAAGAGTACATCCTTGGAAATGTATTTCCTTTTAATAAGGCTATGTTATATATTACCAAGGCAAAAAACAAACAGCTTTGAGTTTTAGTGGCTACACAAAATCTTAGTGAAAACAGGTTGACTGATGTTGGCACAATCCTTATTGGTTATTGCATTAAAGACACTGGAAGGGTTGCCTACTTGATACATGGAGATTGTAAAGCAAACCTGTCACTTTCTTGGAACCTCAATTTGTCTTAGGCCCCTTTCACACTGACGGACTGATTGGGTCCACCTGTCAGTTTTCCAGGGGACCCGATCAGGCCATCCATGGCTCTCTATGGATCAGTGAATGTCAATGTACATGTATCCGCTAACACCCGCCGACATCCGATTCCGATCCGATCCACTAAAGACAGATGGATGGGGATCTGTTCCTGTTCCATCAGATTGGATGACAGTCAGATGGAAATAGACAAGCAGTCCGTCTCTGCCCCTGAACTCCCCATAGAGAAGAGCGGACTGTGTCCGCTCTGCATAGTGGAGCATACACAGACCTGTCATCCACCTGCTTAGTCGGGATCAGCGGACAGATCCCTTGCTGAGCAGGAGGATCCGCTTGGCGGAGTCTGCTCTGTCTACAAGGGGCCTTACCAATGAAGACTAGTCAATGCCAGCTGCTGTAATTATTCATTCAGAATCTATTTCTTTAGGGCATTCTGGGAGCCCTGTAAACCTGGGGGCTTCTGGGGAATATATTCATGTTTTTATAAATAGTGCCCTGAGGAATGTCCACAGCACATCTCACAATGTTGGGTACCTTTCAATAGGCTGTTGAAACCTGGAATTCCATTGTGTGGATGCTAGGAGTATGACTCAGTGTCAGCTTTGCAGAAGTTGCAATTTGCATACTTATGGCACCTGGATTTCAGAGGTTCCTGAGGTATTCTGCAGCAAAAGGTTCTGAAGTTTTTGATTTAACATCTGGTGGTACTTAGTGTTTATTGCTAGATTTAGTTGTGGGCATTTAAGTGCACTTCAAAGCTAAACTCCAGCCAAATACCCTTACAGTAGGCCCTTCGGCACTGTAAGGGTAAATGCTCATTATATCTAGGGGTGATGGAATAAAGATAAATACTTATTTCACACAGCGCTCCAGCATCCTCCCTCTACCTGTGTGACCAGGTGTCTGCAGCCTCCAACCTAAGCTGTTCATGGCCATGGTTACGTGCTTGTTGCGCCATCCACATACAATGCAGGGCTATAAACCCTATGAGATGACACCAAGTGACCAACCAAAGGTCAGAGCTTTAGAGAAAAGAGGAGAGTGCTGGAGTGGGGAACAAGGGTACGTAATACTGTCTTGTTCCTCTACCACCCAGAAATAACAAGCATTTAACCTCTGCAGTGCAGGGGGACCCACTGCAACATTTTTTTTTGTTTGCACCAGTCAGCTTTAAGCTTGCTTTGTGCTGAAATAATCATACATATCAGTAAAAAATTGTAAGGCAAACCTGTCAACCATGTTAAACATTCAAACCTCAGCCTAAGAACAGACATTGCAGTTTACTCGCTATTTACTTTTTATTAGACTTTATTAGACATAAAAGCCTTGTCTGTGTTAGTTGTCCTTTAATATTAGTAGTCATCTCAGTGCTTGTTAATGTTTATAAACCTTGTTTCATCATATCATTTGTAATGGTATATGTACATTGGGGCAGCCATATAGTATTTTTTTTTTAAACCTATCGTTTTGTGTAAACTGGTTGTAAAGGCCAGGGATGTGCAGTCAGGGGAGGCAAGTGAAGCAGGGCCTCACCTGCCATGAACATAAAAAAAGAATACAAAAAATTGAGCTTTGAGGGGGTATGTAACCTAAGTCCTACCCTACCACTGGTAAAAATTTGGGGCTCCTACAACCTATGGTTCCTCTCAGCAAGCTTTGTTGAAGCTTTTAAAGCTCCATTCAACTCCAGTTTGTAAATTTTGATTACCAGTTTGTAAATGCTGACTACCAGTTTAAGCAAGCTGCTAGCAGGCTTCAGACTTTCAACAAGCTTAAAGAAGAGCTGAAGCCTGCTAGCGACTTGTTTAAAGTTGCAATCAGAATTCCCATTAGGATCTGTGTTCAACATTTACAAACTGGAGCTGAAAGCTCTGCAAAGGCTTTGTCAAAGCTGAATGTTTATACTGCTCATATACAAGCTGAAGCCTATGTGAAACATTCCAAGTTAACCGTGTATTAAATTCTGGGGATAACAGAAATGTTCATTCTGACTGAACCTACTAAAGAGTGCAGCTAACAGAGGTGGAAAATGACTAGTGGCTGATTTATTAACATTGGCAAGAGAAGTGAAGATGTGGAAGCCAAACCAACTGCTGAAAAGGCCTGTGCAGATAATTACACTGGAAGTAATACAATTAAAGGTGCAGATAATGCCCAGTTCAATTGCATAGTTTTCTATCCCAACCCCTGATAAATGGGTTGTTTTTGGACCCCCAAAAAGCTTTGGCTAGTGTTTCGATTGTCCCCCAGACCCATACTGGAATAAAGTTTAATCTGCACCTTCCAGCAGTGGTGTGGTTTATAATTTAGTAGCATTACACAGATGTTAGTTGCCAGTTGGTTATACTGAGCAGGGACGTGCAGTCAGGGGAGGCAGGTGAGGCAGGGCCTCACCTGCCATGAACATAATTTTTATTTATTTTTTAAATCGACCTTCAAGGGTCGTAGCTTGGTGACCTGGGGTCAGAGATCCCAAATTTGGGGGGTATATAGCCTAAGTCTTACCCCACCACTGGTAAAAATCTGGGGCTCCTATGACCTATGGTTCCAGAGATATAGGGCTCCTTGCGCAGCCCGTCAGAAGCTAAATACAGAGAGGCCACTTTAAATACATGCTGACACACTCTGTTTGCAGCAGACTGAGAGGTTGAGGTCACAGTGCCTCTCCTTACTTCTTGTCAGAGACACTGAGCTCAATGAACAGCTTGGAGTCTTGGACCAATGATAAAGTACCATTGGTCCCAGCTGTCCAATAAAAATGCTGCAGTGGAGTATGTGTCTAAAAGACAAAAGCTCCCTTTCAGCCCAGCCCTCTTAACTACAAGGAAAAAACATGTGTTTATGGCTATAAGATTTACCCACAATCCCATTTTTTTTCTCACGCAGTTAGGAGGGAGAAATTGATTATGTTGAAAAAGTACTGTTATATTCAAGCTAAATCATATATTTATATGCTATATGTTATAACATAATAATGTATTATTTATCTATTTACTGTGAAATTACCGGTTGGAAGTTAACTTCAAACTTCTGTACTTTCTCTATTAAGCCACCTGCTTAATTACTGATTTTGAAAATATAGTAAATTAACTTAAAAACAATATATAATAATTATTTCTATACTACTTACGTAAGGTAATTAACCCCTTGCCACCCAGGCCAATTCTGACACTTCTCGCCTACATGTAAAAATCATAATTTTTTTGCTAGAAAATTACTCAGAACCCCCAAACATTATATATATTGTTTTAGCAGACACCATAGGGAATAAAATGGTGGTCGTTGCAACTATTTATGTCACACAGTATTTGCGCAGCAATTTTTTTAAACACATTTGTTTTGGAAAAAAACAGTTTCATGAATAAAAAAAGCCACTAATGTTAGCCCGATTTTTTTGAATATTGTGAAAGATGATGTTATGCTGAGTAAATAGATACCTAACAAGTCACACTTTAAAATTGCGCATACTTGTGGAATGGCGCCAAACTTCAGGCGACGCTTTCAATTTTTTTACAGGTTACATGTTTAGAGTTACAGAGGAGGTCTAGTGCTAGAATTATTGATCTCGCTCTAACATTCATGGCGTATGTAACCTGTGTGTATCAGGCAAAGATATTAGCCAGTGCCTCACTAGCCACTGACCACACCGCACATCTCTGGTAAAGGCACAAGGTTTTTTTACCTTCATGCATTCTATGCATGAAGGTAAAAAACCTTCTGTGTGCAGCAGATTCCCTAGCCCCCCAATATATACCTGAGCCACCTCTCGATCCAGCGATGTCCACAAGAGCCTTGGCTCCCCGGGGACTCACACTCCTGATTGGCTTTTGGCAGCAGGAGGAGCCACTGCTGTCAATCACAGCCAGTAAGCCGATCAGGAGATGGAGGGGGCGGGGCCGAGCCGTGTCTCTGTGTGTGAATGGACGCACAGAACCATGACTCGAGAAAACGCCTGCTTAGGTGCCTCCAGAGCTGGGGGCACCCAGCAGGAGAGAGGGGCCAGGAGCGCCAGTGTTTTCTTTAGAAAAAAAGAAACCCAAGACTTTAATATCACTTTAAGTAACTTTTCAAAGTAAAAAAAGAAAGGTTCACGATAATTGCCAAATATAAAAGACTATAATTATACAATGAATAATACATCTTAAGAAATAATAATTCAAGTTCCAAGGAACACTCAGATTATTAACTGTCAGGCAGATATACAGTTGATAGTATAGATCGAGCAAGTGTGAACAATAACAAGTTGCTAATAGGGATGAGCCGAACACCCCCGGTTTGGTTTGTAGCAGAACATGCGAACAGGCAAAAAATTAGTTTGAGCACGCGATCACCAGTAAAGTCTATGGGACACGAATGTGAAAATCTAATTTTAAAGGCTTATATGCACGTTATTGCCATAAAAAGTGTTTGGGGACCTGGGTCCTGCCCCAGGGGACATGTACCAATGCTAAATTTTTATTAAAACGGCCATTTTTTCGGGAGCAGTGATTTTAATAATACTTAAAGTGAAACAATAAAAATTAAATATTCCTTTAAATATTGTGCCTGGGGAGTGTCCTTAGTATGCTTGTAAAGTGGCACAGTTTTTCCCATGTTTATTTTTTTAATGGTGCAGAGGTCCCCCTAAAATCCATATCAGACCCTTCAGGATTTTAAGGGGAACCCCAGACCCAAATTTTTAAAAAATGGCGTGGGGGTCCCCCAGGCCCTATATACTCTGAACAGCAGTATACATACTATACAGCCTACCCTCCATAGTTACTCTTGTTGGGTGCAGGAGCAGGCCCTGCTGTGAAATATTATATCAAGAATTATCAAGAATTGTAATTACATGCCTCTGTTAAACAGGCAGAAAAATTGGGCCTTGGGCGGTGGTGCCACAACACTGTAAAACATCACAGATACTCTTGTTGGGTACAGGAATGAGCCCTGCATTGAAATATTATATCAAAAATTTTAATTACATGCCCCTGTTAAACAGGGGCATAAAAATTCATCCTTTGGTGGTGGTGGTGCCACAACACTGTAAGCCCTCACTCTTGTTGGGCGCAGGAACGGGCCCTCTGTTCAAATATTATATCAAAAATTGTAATTACATGCCCCTGTTAAACAGGGGCAGAAAAATTGGGAATTGGGTTGGGTGATGGTGGTGGTGCCACAACACTGTAAGTCCTCACAGACACTCTTGTTGGGTGCAGGAACGGGTCCTGATGTGAAATATTAGATCAAAAATTGTAATTAAGTGTCCCAGTGGGAGCAGGATCTGGGTCATGGGATCAATCTGGAGGACTGGCGCAAGACCTGGTCTTCCGTAGCCAAATGCTCCTTTAATACTGCCATCTTGGAGGCACCATATAAAGTGCTATTGTGGTGGTATTGGATTCCAGCACGTATTGCCCATGCCAACCCAACCTCTAGTGATCGCTGCTTCCGGGGATGTGGCCATCGTGGGGATGTAATTCACACCTGGTGGGCCTGCCCGCGAATAGTGGGGTTCTGGTCCAGAGTGTTTGGTGTGTTGTTTTCTCTGTTCCATTTAGATGTCCGTAAAGAGTCCAAATTTGCACTGTTACACTGCCCCATACCGGGTTTGTTTGCTCGTCAGCAGAAATTGGCAACCTATCTGTTCATAGCGGCCAAATGGACGATTGCTCAAACATGGAAAAAAACCTCAGTCCCCTTTCAGGAAGTGAAAAACCGTTGACATCCATGATGGTCAATGAACAAATGTCTAGTATACTCAAAGACACGCATTCCAAGTTCCTTAAAGTCTGGGAGCCTTGGCTTGCATATGCCTTCCCCGAACTTCCTTTGGCTAGTATGGATCGTCTCTGACTGGTTTCCTGGATGGTCCCGGCCCCCCTCTCTTTTTCCCTTTCCCCCCTCCTACTTTCTCTTATTCTCCCTTTTTCTTTACTATTTCTCTCTGTTCCTCTTCTCTTACCAGGGCTCCTAGCCCCTTTTTTGATTACTAACAGAGGTCCAAGACGATCTTAATGCAGAGTCAATGCATTATGTCCTGGTCTTTCCTGTACGTCGGGGTGTCACACCCAAATTACGTAAGTTGCACTGTTAATTAGGAGGCTGCCCTTCTCAGTTTATGTATTCTCTTTTGTTGTTTTTATCTCTTATGCGCCAGTTCCAGCCCCTGTGAGGGCAAGCTAGGTGCCTTTGACATTGTTGTATGTTTAATACTACTTCTGCAATAAAACTTATTGAACCAGAAAAAAAAATTGTAATTACATACCCCTGTTAAACAGGGGCAGAAAAATTGAGCCTTTGGTGGTGGTGGTGCCACAACACTGTAAGCCCTCCAAGTTACTCTTGTTGGGCGCAGGAACGGGACCTGCGTTGAAATATTATATCAAAAATTTTAATTACATGCCCCTGTTAAACAGGGGCAGAAAAATTGGGCCTTGGGTGGTGGTGGTGCCACAACACTGTAAGCCCTCACAGTTATGCCCTGTACACACGATCGGACATTGATCGGACATTCCGACAACAAAATCCTAGGATTTTTTCCGACGGATGTTGGCTCAAACTTTTAATCAGAATATTCCTGCGCTTCCCAATTGGAAAAAAGAAAAGAAAACAAGAACTCAGAAAAATAGTAAAAACGCACGTATGTGACTGGACAGCTGCATGCACCGAAGCAAGGGTCAGACATAAGCCCAAAATCAAACTGAGGTATAGAGGGGGAGGTGCTGCGCTAACCAGAGGAAAGCTGTAAATCTCTATCTGTGGTCAATAAATGAAATAACATAAAATCGCATAATAAATCGCATAAATAAGTGTTGGCACTAAAGAACATTCAAGTCTTAATAATCAGCATTATGTGTATGTGAAAAAAAGTGCATAAAGAATCAAATCGCATAAATATGTGTTAACACTAAAAACATATAAATCTTAATAATCATGTGTTAGTGCACAAAGGACATAAACACTACTTCATGTGAATAATTCCCAATAAAAATGCATAACATAAATCAAAAATAACCATCAAAAACATATCCTTATAAATGGTGTAAGTGCTTGAAGGTGATCTAGATATCGCAAATAGAACACATCAA
The DNA here is from genome assembly GCF_042186555.1 of Aquarana catesbeiana. Taxonomy (NCBI): domain Eukaryota; kingdom Metazoa; phylum Chordata; class Amphibia; order Anura; family Ranidae; genus Aquarana; species Aquarana catesbeiana. The sequence continues at coordinate 104,083,539 of NC_133326.1, forward strand.
TCCAACATGATATGGATAATAAATAATATAAATAAATGTCCCAATATAGTGATACAAAATATATTGTGCTGGCCTGCAAATAAGATGACCAATGACATACCAGTAAGTGCAGCAAACTTAAAGTTGGCTCAAACTTGTTTGGCGTACACACGGTCGCACAAAGTTGTCGGAATTTCCGATCGCCAAGAACACGGTGACGTAAACCACGCACGACGAGACTAGAAAAGGCCAGTTCAGAACCAAGCGTGGCACCCTTTGGGCTCCTTTTGTTAATCTCGTGTTAGTAAAAGTTTGGTGAGAGACGATTCGCGCTTTTTCAGACTCGTGGTTTTCAGATCGTTTTCTGCTGTTCAGTTTGTGCTTGTGGGTTTGTATCTGCTCTTCAGTGCGTGCAAGCAAGCTACGCGTGGCTTGTCATTGTGTTCTTGTTCATTCGTTACTGTTTTTCAGGTCGCTCTTCACAGGCCTTGCTGTTCTTCAGTGCGTTCTGTTACTTCGTTCTGAGCAGCCGACTGTTTTCTAGTCATGTTGCGTATAAGTACTCCTCGTAGAGTTCGTGCTGTGCGGGGGCTTGGTGTTGGGGTCCTGACCTTGACACAAGTCCAGTCCATGAACACGGTGGGGAGGAGTTCATGGACCAAGAATTGGTTGCTTCAGCGTGACCAGTTCTGTCATATGCCTTTGCTCCGTGAGATCCGTGAGAATAATCCTGATGATTTCAGGAACTTTCGCTGGATGACGTACCCCGTATTTCACTGTTTGTTGGCTTTGCTGACCCCCTATATTAGCAGGCAGGATACCTGCATGAGGCAGGCCATCACTCCGGAGCAGAGGCTCGTCGCCACCCTGCGGTACTTGGCGAGGGGGAGAAGCCTGCAGGACTTGAAGTTCTCAACAGGCATCTCCCCCCAGACTCTGGGGATCATTATCCCGGAGACTTGTTCTGCCATCATCCAGGTCCTGCAGAAGGAGTATATTAAGGTAAGATTTTTATCCTTTAATATCACATTTTAGTGTATTTAATGTTTGATAATGTATTGTATTTCTTTCCTCATTCCCTAATTACCATGATTGTAATATGCAGTGAATGTCCCCTTTGTCCTCATGCATGCTGGATTTTTATGTAATTAATTTTTTTCTCCTTCATACATATTTGCCTTCACTTACCTCCCCAGCATGGTCTCCTGGCCCTATATTCACCTCATATAGTCACTTAACAATGTATTTTATCAGCTCCATAGTAGTGCTTTACCCCAAACACCCCCTAAAATGTTTTTAAATGTGATTTGTGCTTTAAATTCAGGCAGAGTGCCAGAGGCTTTTTTTAAGGGTCCCCAAATCATTTGGAACCCTCCCTCCCCCCAACTGCTAAGTCAGTTGATATCAATTCTCTATCTATCCTCAATCATCTATCTACTGACTTTGCCAAACCCATACACACTATACCCATCTCTTTTGTGCTGAGATTTATGGATGAATTTCCAAAAGCATGTAGTGCAAGGGCCTGCCTGAATACTTTAAAATGGGACTGTTAAAAGTTTTTTATCCTATTATTATCTTGATAGGTAATAGCATAATGTCCAAATGTGCTCAAATGTGTACAGTGTGTATTTATATCTTTGTATTATGACACTTCTTACCTGTGCAGTCGGCTGCCAATAGTGTAACTAAGGAGTGGCTGTTCAAAGTAATACACAATATTTAGGCATTCATCTCTCAATGAAGTGGAGAGGGTTACCTGTCCAAGAGCTCCCCCCCCCTATAATGTTAGAAATGGCCCAGGAGAGGGGGGGGGGGGGGGGGGGATATGATAGGTGTACCGTATACTTTGGTGTTTAAAAACTCCCATAAATAAATGTTATCTTGATGTTGGCCAAGAATGTTTGTGTCTAATCTGCTTTCCATGTTTTTATGTGCAAAAAGACTAATTTTTTTTTGGTTTTCCTCAACAGTTTCCTTCCACGCCACAAGAATGGCAGACTGTGGCCTCCCACTTTGCCCAGTGGTGGGACTTTCCTAACTGCGGAGGGGCAATTGATGGGAAACATGTCCACATCATCCCACCACCCAACTCGGGGTCATACTACTATAAATTCAAGAGGTTCAATAGTATTGTGATGTTGGCTGTGGTGTCGGCTACTTATGAGTTCCTGTATGTGGACGTGGGGAAGAATGGCCAGATGTCCGATGGTGGAGTCATCACCCAGACCGAGTTCTACAGGCGTCTCCAGAATGGCATGGACTTGCCACCTCCAGAAGACAATGTGGAAGGACTCCCATTTGTCTTCATTGCGGATGAAGCTTTTGTGCTGGAGGACCATCTTATGTGGCCATTCCCGATGAGGACCCTCACCCTGGACCAGAGGGTTTTTAATTACCGGCTGGCCAGAGCCAGAAGAGTGGTGGAAAACGTTTGGAATCATGGCCAGCCGGTTCCGCCTATTTCTTACACCCATACATATGGCGGAGTACAAACTGAATCACATTATTCTGGTGTGCTGTGTTCTACACAACTTTTTACGGCAACATTCTGCCAACTATGCTGGCTCAGTTGGGCCTGAAGCCGAAATTCAAAATGTTCAATCACATTTGCATTTAGAAAAGGTTTTTATAACAAACCAACATGTTGTTTGTATAACAATTTTTGGGATCACATTAGAAAAAGTAGAAATGTCCATTTAAGATAAAACAGGCCTGTTTAAAACCAACAAGAAAGACACAAATATTGAACTTACAAAGTTTACTTTTAGTAGAACTTGAAGGCAATATCAGACATGAGTGTTTAGGAACTGTGTTTGATATTGCGTTCAAATGGGGTGAAGTCACCCCAGGAAAAGCCAAATTTTGAAGATGCACACAAATTTAACAATGTCAACATGTGCTACCTGCCATCACAGGGGATCAAGGGGCGTGTTTTGGGGGAGCAACCCCTTCCTCTCAGCTACTTTATTATTGAGGAAGGGGTTGCACCCCCAAAACGCGTCCATTGATCTCGCGTGATGGCAGATAGCACATGTTGACACACTGTGTGCCTCTTCAAAATTTGGCTTTTCTACAATTCGACAAAAAATGTAAAAATTGTAGCACACCATAAAAGAAAGGGATTTGGAGGGGTTTTAAACTCTCCCCAAAACATCAACGATGTTATTTTTTTTAATAACATCATTGATGTTTTTCTTGATGTTTCCAATGCAACATTATACCCCATGATCTCCCCGATCAGGATCTGTGCACCTTCCGAGGTGAAATGCCCTAGATCCACAACATCACGATCACCTAAAAAGATAGAAACAAAAAAAAAAACATGTATTATAAAAATGCCGGCATCCATCTCTTACCTGAGCCTGTGGTCGCAGACATTCACCTGTTGTGGTGCCAATTTCCACCACGTCTTCGTTCTCCTGCTCTGCTTGTCTTTGGGGTATTTCCCCTTCTTCCAGAGGTGGGGGGTCTCTGGTCTCCTCGGATGAGGGGTGTCCTCCGAGTCTTTTCTCCCCTATGTAAAAAAAAAAATGGTATACTTAGCACACAGATATTTTATGGCAGAACTATAAATATGAAACATTGCTTGGAAGTGGGGTACAATTGTCTATTTTGGCAGAGTTTCAAGATGTAGAATTTTTAGTGTCCTTTGTCAAGCTTCAATACTTTACCTGTTTTGTCCAAGCTTCACAGATGGAGACACCCCTATAGTATACACTGGAGCACCTGTGTGGGACCCCTAATAAAAAGGGTGTTCTTGTGTCCCACACTAGTGCTCCAGTGTCCAGATGTGAAAACTGCTGCTGAGTGTCCTCTCCTTACACAGAATCGAGTTTGCATTTCATTCTAGTAACAAACCCATCTACACAACCAAATTATTTTCAGACAAGTAGGCCCTAAAAAATGTGGGCAAATGCATATGGCCAAAACAATGGTGTTTTATAGGCCGAAAGAAAAATGTTTGATACGAACGAATAATGTGCCCATGAACATGAAAGTTGCCATTTTAAACTGTACAACAGTTAAGAAAAGCACATGGATCAGCACGAACGTAATAAACACAAAAAGAATAGGAACACAGCACAACTACTTACTTTTTTGCAGCACTCTCCGGATCTTTCTGTACTGATCGTGTTCTCTTAATTTTAGGTCCGACCACCGCTTCCTGAGCTGATCTTTCGATCATCGTACCCCGAAATTCCGGTGCAGGCTCTTGACCACTTTCGCCATTATCTTGGCCTTTCGGACATGGGGGTTGGGGTAAGGTCCATACTTTCCATCATAGTCGGCCCTCTTCAGGATGTCGACCATCTTCAACATCTCCCCAAAGGACATATTTGAGGCCTTAAATCGTCTCCTTCTGGATCGGGATGTTTCAAGCTCTGGGCTTTCCTCCTCCTCATTGCTGTAATTAGCATGCACCTGCTGTGTCTCCGCCATGTGCTCTTCCCCCACTGCGCCGAACAAAAAGGGGCGGGGAATAGACTAGAAAGAACGTCAGGGGCGGGCAGAGTTACACGCATGCGCAGTGTGTATAAAGTGTAACACGCGTGCGTAGTACGTATGACCTGTGAGCGGAGAAAGGAGTATAGGAGGCGCCGATCGTGATAATGAAGGTGAGATCTAAACTTGGGCCTATACTGCTTCTGTCTTGCAGATAAAATGGGTGGCTTCAATGACCACAACTTCCTCCCCCTGTTCATAGACAAGTACAGGGAGCTGCCCTGTCTGTGGCAGGTGAAACATCCACATTATAATAATAAACAAAAGAGGCAGGCAGCCCTGGAGAAACTGCTGGAGTTGGTGAAGCCGGTGGTCCCCACAGCAACCATCCCCTAAAAAATGGCGTGGGGTCCCCCCAAAAATCCATACCAGACCCTTATCTGAGAACGCAACCTGGCAGGCCGCAGGAAAAGAGGGGGGACGAGAGAGCACCCCCCCTCCTGAACCGTACCAGGCCCTCAACATTGGGAGGGTGCTTTGGGTTAGCCCCCAAAACACCTTCTCCCCATGTTGATGTGGACAAGGGCCTCATCCCCACAACCCTTGCCCAGTGGTTGTGGGGGTCTGCGATCGTGATAAGGAAGGTAAGATTTAAACTTGGGCCTATACTGCTTCTAGATTGAGGCCTTTATTGGGACAAGATTAGGAGAGTTTCGCCTGACATTAGGGTTTGTCTTGTGTCTTGCAGATAAAATAGATGGCTTCAATGACCACAATTTCCTCCCCCTGTTCATAGACAAATACAGGGAGCTGCCCTGTCTGTGGCAGGTGAAACATCCACATTATAATAATAAACAAAAGAGGCAGGCAGCCCTGGAGAAACTGCTGGAGTTGGTGAAGCCGGTGGTCCCCACAGCAACCATCCCCTATTTAAAAAACAAAATTGGTGGCCTGAGGAGCACTTATCTTAGGGAGCGCAAGAAGGTCACGGATTCCCAGAGATCCGGAGCTGCAGCAGATGACGTTTATGTCCCCAGGCTGTGGTACTATGAGAGACTGCGATTTCTGTCAGATTACACTGGAGTCAGGGAATCCCTCTCAACCCTTCCTTCCACTCTTCCTTCCACCCCAGCTGAGGCTTCCGATGTCCAACCTGGGACTTCCAGCCAGGAAGAAGTGGAGGAGCCCAGATGGAGTCAGGTATAGCATTCTTCTACAGATTTCTGGTCAAGAAATAAATGATGTTTACTAGATGTTATTATTGATCACTAATTGCTGATTTAATAAAGTGTTTTACAGATCAATAGACAGTAGTGGGCAAAAATATTTGGGACAAGAATGAAAAATGCTGGGCTCAGAATGATCATCAGTTATATTTCTTAACATTCAATTTGTAACAGTCATGAGGTGACAATTGTGTGTGATTAATGAATCAAAAACTCAAACTATGTCCCTTTTTCATACACAGGAAGATCTCAGCCAGGTCGAGGCTGTGGAATGTGGCACACAGGAGGAGGCCGTGGAATGTGGCAACCAGGAGGAGGCGGGGGTTAGTGGCAGCCAGGAGGAGGCGGGGCTAAGTTGCAGCCAGGAGAAGCCTGGGACCAGTCTGAGCCTGACCGAATCGCAGGTTCCTCCCCTTCGCCTTCCATACAAAAGACCCAGGAAGGGGAGTCACGTTCAGGATTCAGCACTCAGGCTCATTCAGGAGGCTTCTGCGTCCCTCAGAGCCTTACCCACTCCTGAAGAGGCCTTTGCCTGCATGGCTGCCACCAAACTGAAGGGCATGCAGGAGGGTCAACGCCTCATGTGTGAGAAACTTATTTATAAAGTCCTAACTAAGGGGGTGAGTGGCAAAATCACACCCAAGACCGATGTGATTGAGTTGGACCATCCTCCTCCTCCTCCTGCTGCCACAACTCCACCACCACAGCCACAGTGTGGAAGGAAGCGTGGAAGGAAGACCAGAGAGTGATGGCCCTGGGTTCAGTCTGGTCTGGCAAAAGATGCAGGCTCTTGTATGACCACAGCCTAGGGACACAGATGTCATCTGCTGCTTTCAGGATCTCTGGGACTTCTGGACCAGACTGCACTCCCTTAGATAGGGACTCCTCAGGCCACCAATTTTGCAGTAAAATAATTGATGTGTGCCCTGGGGGCCAAAGGCTTCACCAATTTCAGCTGTTTCTCCAGTGTTGCCTCCCTCTTTGTTTGGTTCTGAGCCCTTAATAAAGGAATTTTTGGTTCAATTATACTCGCCTATGTGTGTTTTCCTTAACCACTTGACGACCGCCTCACGCCGATGTACGTCAGCAAGGCGGCACGGACAGGCAAAATCACGTACAGGGTACGTGATTTGCCTTCCGCGGGTGGGGGGTCCGATCGGACCCCCCCCCGCCGCCCGAGGCGGTCCCGTTCTGTCCCCCGGCGATCAGAGATGAGGGGGAGGCCATCCGTTCGTGGCCCCCCCCTCGCGATCGCCGCCGGCCAATGGGAACACTCCTTTGCTGCTGTATGCTAAACAGCAGCAAAGGAAGTGATGTCATCTCCCCTCGGGTCGGTAGTTTCCGTTCCGGTCCGAGGAGAGACGACATGTGAGTAAGTGCACCAACACACACACACACAGTAGAACATGCCAGGCACACAAAACACCCCGATCCCCCCCCCGATCGCCCCCCGATCCCCCCCCAATCACCCCCCCCCTGTCACAAACTGACACCAGCAGTTTTTTTTTTTTTTTCTGATTACTGCTGTGTCAGTTTGTGACAGTTACTGTGTTAGCACAGTTACTGTTACCCCCCTGTAGGTCTAGGGTACCCCCCTAACCCCCCCTAATAAAGTTTTAACCCCTTGATCACCCCCTGTCACCAGTGTCGCTAAGCGATCATTTTTCTGATCGCTGTATTAGTGTCGCTGGTGACGCTAGTTAGTGAGGTAAATATTTAGGTTCGCCGTCAGCGTTTTATAGCGTCAGGGACCCCCATATACCACCTAATAAATGTTTTAACCCCTTGATTGCCCCCTAGTTAACCCTTTCACCACTGATCACCGTATAACCGTTACGGTTGACGCTGGTTAGTTTTTTTTTTTTTATAGTGTCAGGGCACCCGCCGTTTATTACCGAATAAAGGTTTAGCCCCCCGATCGCCCGGCGGTGATATGCGTCGCCCCAGGCAGCGTCAGATTAGCGCCAGTACCGCTAACACCCACGCACACAGCATGCGCCTCCCTTAGTGGTATAGTATCTGATCGGATCAATATCTGATCCGATCAGATCTATACTAGCGTCCCCAGCAGTTTAGGGTTCCCAAAAACGCAGTGTTAGCGGGATCAGCCCAGATACCTGCTAGCACCTGCGTTTTGCCCCTCCGCCCAGCCCACCCAAGTGCAGTATCGATCGATCACTGTCACTTACAAGGCACTAAACGCATAACTGCAGCGTTCGCAGAGTCAGGCCTGATCCCTGCGATTGCTAACAGTTTTTTTGGTAGCATTTTGGTGAACTGGCAAGCACCAGCCCCAGGCAGCGTCAGGTTAGCGCCAGTACCGCTAACACCCACGCACGCACCGTACACCTCCCTTAGTGGTATAGTATCTGAACGGATCAATATCTGATCCGATCAGATCTATACTAGCGTCACCAGCAGTTTAGGGTTCCCAAAAACGCAGTGTTAGCGGGATCAGCCCAGATACCTGCTAGCACCTGCGTTTTGCCCCTCCGCCCGGCCCAGCCCAGCGCACCCAAGTGCAGTATCGATCGATCACTGTCACTTACAGAACACTAAACGCATAACTGCAGCGTTCGCAGAGTCAGGCCTGATCCCTGCGATCGCTAACAGTTTTTTTTGTAGCGTTTTGGTGAACTGGCAAGCACCAGCCCCAGGCAGCGTCAGGTTAGCGCCAGTACCGCTAACACCCACGCACCCACCGTACACCTCCCTTAGTGGTATAGTATCTGATCGCATCAATATCTGATCCGATCAGATCTATACTAGCGTCACCAGCAGTTTAGGGTTCCCAAAAACGCAGTGTTAGCGGGATCAGCCCAGATACCTGCTAGCACCTGCGTTTTGCCCCTCCGCCCGGCCCAGCCCACCCAAGTGCAGTATCGATCGATCACTGTCACTTACAAAACACTAAACGCATAACTGCAGCGTTCGCAGAGTCAGGCCTGATCCCTGCGATCGCTAACAGTTTTTTGGTAGCGTTTTGGGGAACTGGCAAGCACCAGCAGCCTAGTACACCCCGGTCGTAGTCAAACCAGCACTGCAGCAACACTTGGTGACGTGGCGAGTCCCATAAATGCAGTTCAAGCTGGTGAGGTGGCAAGCACAAGTAGTGTCCCGCTGCCACCAAAAAGACAAACACAGGCCCGTCGTGCCCATAGTGCCCTTCCTGCTGCATTCGCCAATCCTAATTGGGAACCCACCGCTTCTGCAGCGCCCGTACTCCCCCATTCACATCCCCAACCAAATGCAGTCGGCTGCATGAGAGGCATTTTCTTTATGTCCTCCCGAGTACCCCTACCCAGCGAACCCCCCAAAAAAGATGTTGTGTCTGCAGCAAACGCGGATATAGGCGTGACACCCGCTATTATTGTCCCTCCTGTCCTGACAATCCTGGTCTTTGCATTGGTGAATGTTTTGAACGCTACCATTCACTAGTTGAGTATTAGCGTAGAGTACAGCATTGCACAGACTAGGCACACTTTCACAGGGTCTCCCAAGATGCCATCGCATTTTGAGAGACCCGAACCTGGAACCGGTTACCGTTATAAAAGTTAGTTACAAAAAAAGTGTAAAAAAAAAAAAAAATATGAAATAAAAAAAAAATAGTTGTCGTTTTATTGTTCTCTCTCTCTCTATTCTCTCTCTCTATTGTTCTGCTCTTTTTTACTGTATTCTATTCTGCAATGTTTTATTGTTATTGTTATTGTTATTATGTTTTATCATGTTTGTTTTTCAGGTGTGTAATTATTTATACTTTACTGTTTACTGTGCTTTATTGTTAACCATTGTTAACCATTTTTTTGTCTTCAGGTACGCCATTCACGACTTTGAGTGGTTATACCAGAATGATGCTTGCAGGTTTAGGTATCATCTTGGTATCATTCTTTTCAGCCAGCGGTCGGCTTTCATGTAAAAGCAATCCTAGCGGCTAATTAGCCTCTAGACTGCCTTTACAAGCCATGGGAGGGAATGCCCCCCCCACCCCCACCGTCTTCCGTGTTTTTCTCTGGCTCTCCTGTCTCAACAGGGAACCTGAGAATGCAGCCGGTGATTCAGCCAGCTGACCATAGAGCTGATCAGAGACCAGAGTGGCTCCAAACATCTCTATGGCCTAAGAAACCGGAAGCTACGAGTATTTCATGACTTAGATTTCGCCGGATGTAAATAGCGCCATTGGGAAATTGGGGAAGCATTTTATCACACCGATCTTGGTGTGGTCAGATGCTTTGAGGGCAGAGGAGAGATCTAGGGTCTAATAGACCACAATTTTTTCAAAAAAGAGTACCTGTCACTACCTATTGCTATCATAGGGGATATTTACATTCCCCGAGATAACAATAAAAATGATTAAAAAAAAAAAAAATATGAAAGGAACAGTTTAAAAGTAAGATTAAAAAAGCAAAAAAATAATAAAGAAAAAAAAAAAAAAAAAAAAAGCACCCCTGTCGCCTGTCGCCCCCTGCTCTCGCGCTAAGGCGAACGCAAGCGGCGGTCTGGCGTCATATGTAAACAGCAATTGCACCATGCATGTGAGGTATCACAGCGAAGGCCAGATCGAGTGCAGTAATTTTTCCAGTAGACCTCCTCTGTAAATCTAAAGTGGTAACCTGTAAAGGCTTTTGAAGGCTTTTAAACATGTATTTATTTTGTTGCCACTGCACGTTTGTGCGCAATTTTAAAGCATGTCATGTTTGGTATCCATGTACTCGGCCTAAGATCATCTTTTTTATTTCATCAAACATTTGGGCAATATAGTGTGTTTTAGTGCATTAAAATTTAAAAAAGTGTGTTTTTTCCCCAAAAAATGCGTTTGAAAAATCGCTGCGCAATTACTGTGTGAAAAAAAAAAAATGAAACACCCACCATTTTAATCTGTAGGGCATTTGCTTTAAAAAAATATATAATGTTTGGGGGTTCAAAGTAATTTTTTTGCAAAAAAAAAAAACTTTTTCATGTAAACAATAAGTGTCAGAAAGGGCTTTGTCTTCAAGTGGTTAGAAGAGTGGGTGATGTGTGACATAAGCTTCTAAATGTTGTGCATAAAATGCCAGGACAGTTCAAAACCCCCCCAAATGACCCCATTTTGGAAAGTAGACACCCCAAGCTATTTGCTGAGAGGCATGTCGAGTCCATGGAATATTTTATATTGCGACACAAGTTGCGGGAAAGAGACAAATTTTTTTTTTTTTTTTTTTTTTTGCACAAAGTTGTCACTAAATGATATATTGCTCAAACATGCCATGGGAATATTTGAAATTACACCCCAAAATACATTCTGCTGCTTCTCCTGAGTACGGGGATACCACATGTGTGAGACTTTTTGGGAGCCTAGCCGCGTACGGGACCCCGAAAACCAAGCACCGCCTTCAGGCTTTCTAAGGGCGTGAATTTTTGATTTCACTCTTCACTGCCTATCACGGTTTCGGAGGCCATGGAATGCCCAGGTGGCACAAAACCCCCCCAAATGACCCCATTTTGGAAAGTAGACACCCCAAGCTATTTGCTGAGAGGTATAGTGAGTATTTTGCAGACCTCACTTTTTGTCACAAAGTTTTGAAAATTGAAAAAAGAAAAAAAAAATGTTTTTTCTTGTCTTTCTTCATTTTCAAAAACAAATGAGAGCTGCAAAATACTCACCATGCCTCTCAGCAAATAGCTTGGGGTGTCTACTTTCCAAAATGGGGTCATTTGGGGGGGTTTTATGCCACCTGGGCATTCCATGGCCTCCGAAACTGTGATAGGCAGTAAAGAGTGAAATCAAAAATTTTCACCCTTAGAAATCCTGAAGGCAGTGATTGGTTTTCGGGGTCCCGTACGCGGCTAGGCTCCCAAAAAGTCCCACACATGTGGTATCCCCATACTCAGGAGAAGCAGCTAAATGTATTTTGGGGTGCAATTCCACATATGCCCATGGCCTGTGTGAGCAATATATCATTTAGTGACAACTTTATGAAAAAAAAAAAAAAAAAAAAAAAAAAAGTGTCACTTTCCCGCAACTTGTGTCAAAATATAAAATATTCCATGGACTCAATATGCCTCTCAGCAAATAGCTTGGGGTGTCTACTTTCCAAAATGGGGTCATTTTGGGGGGTTTTGTGCCACCTGGGCATTCCATGGCCTCCGAAACTGTGATAGGCAGTGAAGAGTGAAAGCAAAAATTTACACCCTTAGAAATCCTGAAGGCGGTGATTGGTTTTCGGGGCCCCGTACACGGCTAGGCTCCCAAAAAGTCCCACACATGTGGTATCCCCATACTCAGGAGAAGCAGCTGAATGTATTTTGGGGTGCAATTCCACATAGGCCCATGGCCTGTGTGAGCAATATATCATTTAGTGACAACTTTTTGTAAATATTTTTTTTTTTTTTGTCATTTTTCAATCACTTGGGACAAAAAAAAAAAATATTCAATGGGTTCAACATGCCTCTCAGCAATTTCCTTGGGGTGTCTACTTTCCAAAATGGGGTCATTTGTGGGGGTTTTGTACTGCCCTGCCATTTTAGCACCTCAAGAAATGACATAGGCAGTCATAAACTAAAAGCTGTGTAAATTCCAGAAAATGTACCCTAGTTTGTAGACGCTATAACTTTTGCGCAAACCAATAAATATACGCTTATTGACATTTTTTTTACCAAAGACATGTGGCCGAATACATTTTGGCCTAAATGTATGACTAAAATTTAGTTTATTGGATTTTTTTTATAACAAAAAGTAGAAAATATCATTTTTTTTCAAAATTTTCGGTCTTTTTTCGTTTATAGCGCAAAAATTAAAAACCGCAGAGGTGATCAAATACCATCAAAAGAAAGCTCTATTTGTGGGAAGAAAAGGACGCAAATTTCGTTTGGGTACAGCATTGCATGACCGCGCAATTAGCAGTTAAAGCGACGCAGTGCCAAATTGGAAAAAGACCTCTGGTCCTTAGGCAGCATAATGGTCCGGGGCTCAAGTGGTTAAAAAAAACAGTTTGTTTGTGAGGAGGCAGGTACATTTCAAAAATACAATGCGAAATTAACAAGTGACACCAACACCAAACAATCTCATTGAGATTAAATAATACAAGATAATAATGGTGTTGTGGTAACTTGACACACAAAACACACCCAAAAATATTCTTGATTAAAAAGCAAACAAAATTAGAAAAAAAAACAGCCTTGAAAAAAATTTTTTTACAAACAAAAAAAAATTGGTCATATGTGACAAATCAAAATATGTAGAGGGAATCACAATAAACAATAAAGTAAGAAGTTTGTAAGAAGTCTGTTTAAATTTAAGCAGCAAAATTACTTCATTCTTCTCACATTATAAAGAAGAAGAGAGTGCGCTGTATTAAACCATTTTTTACATTGCAGCATGACGAGAGTGCTCTATCCATTCCGAACGCTAATTTTCCCAGAGCGAGCTGTTCCGTCTCGGAGTTTCTTCTGAGCATGCGTGGCACTTTGTGCGTTGGAACTGGCCACACATGGTCGGAATTGACACGATCGGATTTTGTTGTCGGAAAATTTTATAGCCTGCTCTCAAACTTTGTGTGTCAGAAAATCCGATGGAAAATGTCCGATGGAGCCCACACACGGTTGGAATGTCCGACAACATGCTCCGATCGGGCATTTTCCATCGGAAAATCTGACCGTGTGTACGGGGCATAACTCTTGTTGGGCGCAGGAACGGGCCCTGCTGTGAAATATTATATCAAAAATTGTAATTACATGCCCCTGTTAAACAAGGACAGAAAAATTGGGCCTTTGGTGTTGGTAGTGGTGGTGGTGTGACAACACTGTAAGCCCTCATAGTTACTCTTGTTGGGTGCAAGAACGGGCCCTCCGTTCAAATATGTCAAAAATTGTAATTACATGCCCCTGTTAAACAGGGGCAGAAAAATTGGGAATTGGGTGGTGGTGGTGGTGGTGGTGCCACAACACTGTAAGCCCTCACAGTTACTCTTGTTGGGCACAGGAACGGTACCTGATGTGAAATATTAGATCAAAAATTGTAATGACATGCCCCTGTTAAACAGGGGCAGAAAAAATGGGAACTTGGTGGTGATGGTGGTGCCACAACACTGAAAGCCCTCACAGTTACTCTTGTTGTGCACAGGAATAGGCCCTGCATTGAAATATTATATCAAAGATTGTAATTACATGTCCCTGTTAAACAGGGGCAGAAAAATTGGGCCTTGGGTAGTGGTGGTGGTGACACAACACTGTAACCCCTCACAGATACTCTTGTTGGGTGCAGGAATGGGCCCTGCTGTGAAATATTAGATCACAAATTGTAATTACATGCCCCTGTTAAACAGGGGCAGAAAAATTGGGCCTTTGGTGGTGGTGGTGCCCTAAATCAAAAAATATTGTTGGAAGCTAGCATCATCAAGATTGAGGAGGAATAGGATAGTCAGCATAAACAGTCTTCAAGGGATCCCACATCCATAGCAAATTCAATCAGTTACATCAGCATCAGGTGCTTGATAGTTGCTGATCCAAGAATGATTCATTTTTATGAATGTGAGCCTATCAACGGAGTCTGTGGACAGGCACACTCTTTGATCCATTACAAACTCTCCAGCAGGACTGAATGTGCATTCAGAAAGCATGCTGGATGCAGGACAGGCCAGTAGCTCAATTGCATATTGAGCAAGTTCTGGCCAGTGGCCCATCCTCAAGACCCAGTAACCTAATGGTTGCTCTGCTGCAAAGGTCTCCAAGTCTGCTCTTGCCCCTAGATATTCCTGCACCATGTAATGCAGACCCTGGCGATGGCTGCTTGAACCTTGGCGCTGAGGACTGAAAAATTGTTTAAAGGCATCGGTCCTTCTCATCGCTCTTCCTCTGACTGAACTAAGCCCCAGCACCAGGAAATTGTAACCTCCTAGAGTCTGAAAATGCATCGCACAAACCTTTCTTCAAGGCCTCCTGAAGATGTTTCATCCTCTGCTCCCTTTGCAAAGGCAGGATGAGTTCTGCAACCTTACCCTTGTAACGTGGATCAAGAAGGGTTGCCAGCCAGTAATGATCCCTCTCCTTGATACCACAAATCCTAGGGTCCTTTCACAGGCTTTGCAGAATCAGGGAGGCCATTCAGCGTAAGTTTGCAGAGGCATTCGTTTCCGAGTCCTCTGGGTCAATAAGCATCACATGGTTTGGCGGGCCCACAGGAATGCTATATGGATAAAGGGGGCCTTGAGAGGTAAGGAAGTCCTCCTCTTCCTCCCTCTGTTCTACCTCAAGTGCCCTGTCCATGATTCCATGAAGCGTGTGCTCCAGCAGAAAGACTAGAGGGACAGTGCATGCAAGGTAATATGAACCTTACTGCTGACCGCCCTGACCAACGAGGCCAAAACATTGCCTTCAACATGCCGGTAGAGAGCTGGAATGGCCTTTCGTGAAAAGAATTGGTGTTTTGGAACCTTCTACTGAGGTACAGCACATTCCACAAATTCAAGAAAGGGGGCAGAGTCTACCAGCTGAAAAGGCAGCAATTGCAGTGCTAGCAATTTGGCCAAGCTAGCATTTAGACGCTAAGCGTGTGGATGGATGGGACCGAATTTCTTTTTACAGTTTAGCAACTGGGGTAGGGAAATTTGCCTGCTAAAATCAGATGGTGGTGTACTGCTAGCAGATTGGCTGCAAGTACTTGGGACACCTAATGCTATACCTTTATTCCTCTCAGTGCAGGTTTTTGAGAGAGGACTGGAGGTATAGTAGGGTTGGAGATCCTAGAAGAGGAGCAAGGAGAAGGAAGGAAAAGTCTGCCTTTTTCTTTGATATGGGTCTTTCAAGTGCTGTTGCCAACTAACTGTATGGCAGGTCGTCATATGTCTGGTAAGCATGTGGTGCCCAAGCGGCTGCTGTTCTGGCCATGCTTGATCCGCTTCAGACATAGTTTGCAAACAGCAACGGTGCGATCTGCTGCACACATGTCAAAAAAGGCCCACACCAAGGAACTTTTAAAAGTCAGCAGGGAGTCAGCAGTGCCCTACACCTGCGAAGCTCTGTGGTGTGATGCAATAGGGTGGCTGTCCTTAAGCTGCCCCCTAGAGGACATCCTGCCTCATTTATGTTGTGCCTCCTCCTCCTCTCTTCTCTCAGGCACCCAAGTACAGTCAGTGACCTCATCATCCCCTCCCTCCTCGTCAATGGAGCAAACTTGGCAGTATGCTGCAGCTGGGGAAACATTACTGCCAGTTTCTTGTCCTTCTTGGGCACCCCCTCTATTTAGACTCATAGGCTCACATTACTCACTTCCTCAACCTGGGAACCAACATCGCAGCCTTCAAAACGCTGCGCATCCTCCAGCAGTATGTACCCGACACTGTGGTAGAATAATTCTGGGGACTTCTTCGTGCATGTTGGTGGGACTATGGAAGGAGTGACTGTGGACAAGGAGCCGGTGGAATAGGCTGCTTTGGCAGCTGCGTTGGAAGGCAAACTACTCTGAGCCTGGGTGACAGAGGATGAAGAGGATGAGGACGGCTTTGTTATCCACTCCACCAACTCTTCTGCATGTTCTGGCACAATAACACGGCCAGCAGCAGAGAAAAAGGACAAGCGTGCCCCACGACCACCTGCAGAGGATGCACCATGTCCATGACCGGCACTGTTGACTGTAGACACAGAGGCTGCTTGCCCTCTTTTAGTGGCCTGTGAGCATCTGCCTCTCCTTGGTGGCCTTCCGCACATGATGTATTTTTTTGTTTTGCAACACCACACTACACTATTAGATACTGTGTACTCCACTGAAGTGTATTAGAAACTGTACACACTGTATTAGATACTGTGTACACCGCCTGCACTGTATTAGCAACTGTACAATGGCTGTACTGTATTGTATACTGTGTACACCACCAGAAGTGTAGTAGAAACTGTACACACTGTATTAGATACTGTGTACATCGCCTGCACTGTTTTTGAAACTGTACTACGGCTGCACTGTATTGTGTACTGTGTACACCACCAGAAGTGTAGTAGAAACTGTACACACTGTATTAGATACTGTGTACACTACCTGCACTGTATTAGCAACTGTACGATTGCTGCACTGTATTGTACACTATGTACACCACCAGAAGTGTAGTAGAAACTGTACACACTGTATTAGATACTGTGTACACCGCCTGCATTGTATTAGAAACTGTACTATGGTTGCACTATATTGTGTACTGTGTACACCGCCAGAAGTGTAGTAGAAACTGTACACACTGTATTAGATACTGTGTACACCGCCTGCACTGTATTAGAAACTGTACTACGGCTGCACTGTATTGTGTACTGTGTACACCTGTGTACACCACCAGAAGTGTAGTAGAAACTGTACACACTGTATTAGATACTGTGTACACCGCCTGCTCTGTATTAGAAACTGTACTATGACTGCACTGTATTGTGTACTGTGTACACCACCAGAAGTGTAGTAGAAACTGTACACACTGTATTAGATACTGTGTACATCGCCTGCACTTCATTAGAAACTGTACTACGGCTGCACTGTATTGTGTACTGTGTACACCACCAGAAGTGTAGTAGAAACTGTACACACTGTATTAGATACTGTGTACACTGCCTGCACTATATTAGCAACTGTACAATGGCTTCACTGTATTGTGTACTGTGTACACCACCAGAAGTGTAGTAGAAACTGTACCCACTGTATTAGATACTGTGTACCCTGCCTGCACTGTATTAGAAACTGTACTACAGCTGCACTGTATTGTGTACTGTGTACATCAACAGAAGTGTAGTAGAAACTGTACACACTGTATTAGATACTGTGTACACCACCAGAAAAGTAGTAGAAACTGTACTATGGTGGCACTGTATTGTGTACTGTGTACATCACCAGAAGTGTAGTAGAAACTGTACCCACTGTATTAGTGTGTATACCGTCTGCACTGTATTAGAAACTGTACTATGGTTGCACTGTATTGTGTACTGTGTACACCACCGGAAGTGTAGTAGAAACTGTACACACTGTATTAGATACTGTGTACACCACCAGAAAAGTAGTAGAAACTGTACACAATGTATTAGATTCTGTGTACACCACCTGCACTGTATTAGAAATTGTACAAAGGCTGCACTGTATTTTATACTGTGTACACCACCAGAAGTGTAGTAGAAACTGTACACACTGTATTAGATACTGTGTACCAGTGTTGCCAACCGTCAGTATTTTTACTGGCAGCCTGTAAAAAATGGGCTCTTTTCTCCTGCCAGTAAATGCCAGTGACAGGAAAAGGTTGTCAGTAAAAAATATGATTGTGACGTTCGGCGCGGAACTGGCCAAGACAATCGGAGTGCCTGCTACAGTGTCTTCAGGCGGTGCTGGCGGGAAGTGGGTCTGGCAAAGGAGATGCCTGAGCATGTAGTGGAGAAGGACGTGTCGTGTCAGTGAGGTATTAACATCATCTGTACTGCTGCACACTGCTGTCAGTGTCACTGTGAGAGTTAATTTTATGTTTGTGTGCCACCCATTATAATTTCTTGTCCCTGAGCTACTTACTTACTATTCTGAAACTAATAAGAAATATGTTTTTTAATATCTACCTTAAATCACATTGCTAATTGCATATTGTAATTATTTGTAGCCTAAATACTGAAGGTTGCACTGAAAACTTTAATTTTGTAACTTTCTGAAATGTCAGTCAAAATTTGTCTGTGCCAGTAAATTTTGGGTGTCGTGTCAGTAAATTACAATCTGGTATGTTGGCAACACTGCTGTGTACACCGTCTGAAGTGTATTACAAACAGTACACAGAATGCACTGTAGAAATAGGCTACACTGGATGCAGAGTAGCAGAGTATATATACATATATATATATATATATATATATATATATATATATATATATATATATATATATATATATATATATTTTTTTTTTTTTTTATACACAAGACTGTATATATATATATATTAATACACAATTTTCTGCGAACGCCCCATAATGTTCGCTGTTTGGCGAACGGGCGAACACCCTTTGTTCGAGTCAAACTTATGTTTGACCCGAACATCGAGCTCATCCCTAGTTGCTGTAGAAAAAGCATAAGTTTATATACCTGTATACTGTAAGAAAAAAAGGGGGGTGAATTGCGCTAGAAAAAATTGGTGATCATATACATCATCACTAAACCAAATATTTAGAACTAAGTGAAAGGTTCCCCTTTGGGGTATACATAACACATATCAAATTAGTAATCGATTCAAAAATTAAACGTACAAAGGTGATAATTAAAAGTCCATGTATAAAAATAAATCACCCAAGTGATATAAAAGTATCTTAAAAAAGTTCCAAAAAACATAGGTTCTTGCTGTGAGAAAAAAAGAAGCATGCTTGTTCCACCACCATGAAATCAGACTGGCCGCTTACCAGAAACTCATGATCCCCCGTTACAGAGGATCAGAGAAGACTGTTTGTTAATACTGCTTTGGACCACGACCAATGGATCAGAGACCTTACATCAAGATGGGACATCAAAGACTGCAGGGTCAGGCTAAAGATGATCACACTGACAGGTACTCAGACATCAGCCCACAACATTGCAGATGGAATCATAGAAGGAAAAAAAGGGCTCCATATAGCGTAAAATCATTTTTTCTAGCGCGATTCACCCCCCTTTTTTTCTTATTTAATTTCACTGTGTCTGTGTTGCATAGATGAATGGCAGCTATAATTGTTATTGTTGTATGTAATTCACTGCAGCGCAGTTATCCCCCCATTTTTCTCACCTGTATACTGTAGATGTTTCAGTGAAATACAATGGTCCACAATAGTCATCATAACACAGAAGATTTTTCAGTGTGCTTTTAGAGTATGTGACCAGTTAAGGTTATTTGGCAATCTTTTTTTTCTGCAATAGATGCCTAAAGAGGTAAAAAATGTAGATGTAGAAGGGAGGAAGAGAGTAAAAATAAGGTTTAGATGGGGATGGGGGGGACAATTTATTTTTCTAATGGGGGTCACGTGAGAAAATAGGACTATTGTGGAAGGTGGAACTTAATTCTGCTTAATATTAATTTTCGACCTGGTCCATAAGTATATAAAGATATAGAGAGCAAACACCTGGCACTAGAAATAAAAGGTACAACTGGTCATGAAATAGGACTTTTTTAGATGGGGAATCAGGTGTGGCAAAACCAGACGGCTGAGTAAATATACTATTAACGGGCAATAATGGTTAAAGCATATCTATGGCAAACATTTAAAATCATATTCATTTCCACATTGTAATTTAATTATTTCTAGCCAATTCCTATTAGGCCTCTTCACACAGATGTTACATCTGTCCATTTTTCATCCATTCAGTTTTGTATGAAAAACTGACAGCAATGCATCTCTATGGGCTAACAGATGAAAACAGATGAGCAGCCTTTTATATCTGTTTCTCCTTAGGTAAGTCTTATAAATGGAGCAAGTCTCTGACCTGTTCTGTTTAAATGGACCTAAATGGATGTACATTTTTACATGTAAGCCAGCCAAAAATGAGTCATTGGTTCTTAAGAAGCCTGCACCTGGGGGTGTCCTAACAACAAATCAGTCCTTCTTGCTGTCAGTGAAAAATGAAGAAAAAAAACGACATGGGGGCCCCTCTCCCCATCCATACTAGGCTTTTCGGGCTGGTATGGATTTTAAGAGGGACCCTAGGCCTAAAAAAAATGTGTGGAGTCCCCTAAAATCTATACTAGGCCAGAAAAGCCTGGTATGGATATTAACTGTGACCCCACTCTAAAAAAAAAAAAAAAAAAATACAAAATGACGTGGAGCCCCCCAAAATCCATACTAGACCATTATCTGTTTATACAAAAAAAGGGACCTCTCTCTTGAACTATATCAGGCCATTTGCTCTAAGCTTGTGTGGGACCCAACTGGCAAAGCACCTTGTCCCCATGTTGACGAGGACAAAGGCTTCTTCCCCACAACACTGGTCCAGTGGTTGTGGGGGTCTACGGGCAGGGGGCTCATTGGAATCTGGAAGCCCCATTTAGCAATAAGGGGGCCCCAGATCCCCTCCTTGTAAATGAGTTCCCCAATTCATTCACCAAAAAAAGTCAAATGTAAATTAAAACACATCACAGTTTTTGCCAAATCCTTTTTTTTAAAAGAAAAGTTTCTGATGTACTTCCATTGTCAGTCATGCCATGCTATGATGTAGGTAAGCGATGTAGGTCCATGTCAATCATGATGAACAGCAGCTGGCTACCCGCACAAAAGAAAAATCATCTGCCAACACTTGAACGCTCCTGTCGCTTGCCAGCACCAAATGACAGCTCTATTTCTATATGATGGTGGATGTAAAGTACATTGGGGCACTTTTTAATTTTTTCAATAAAGGACTTGTCAAGAACTGTCTTTGCACTTTTATTTACATTTGTCATTTTTGGGGTGAATGAGTAGGGGTACTGGTGTTGTTGTTGTGTTATTGTTAATAGGAGGCTTCCAGGTTCTGACAAGCCCCTCACCTGCAGACCTCCACAACTACCGAGCCAGGGTTGTGGGTAAGAGGACCTTCTTCTCGTCCCTTGTTAGCAATGTAACCCCCATGTTGAGGGCATGTGGCCTGGTACAGTTCAGGAGTGGGGATACATGCACAGGTAAGGATCTGGAATGGATTTTGGGGGACCCTATGCCGGTTAAGCTTTTTTTGGCATAGGGTCTCACTTAAAATCCATATCAGAATTGCAGACTCGATGGACTTGGTAAGGACTTTGGGGGACCCCCATGTCATTTTTTTTTTTCACTGACATCTCCTTTGTTTACATTTTGTTGTCAGAGGGGAACCCCTAGATGACAGCAGAGATGAGTCATGGTTGTGAAGAACTATGGCGTGCAAATGTAAAAACAGATGTAAACTGAACTGAACTGAAAACTCATGTAAAAACGGATGTAAGCTGAATCCATTTTTTCTTTGAAAAAATGTGACTGAACAAGTGACACCCGTGTGAAAGCCCAGATAGCAAGGATAACTTGCCACATATTTGTGGCAGTGTTGTATTATAAGTCTTGTTAACTTTCTGCACATTTTCACTGGCAAGTTGTACACTTGCAGAGCACTTGAAGCACAAGTTCTAGTTGACACTTTTCCAATTTGTAGTAAATTTGCGTGGCAAGACTCTAGCAAGAACAAAGTTGCAGTGGTGAGTCTACAGCAAGAGCTCTGCAAGTCACAATGACCCCTTGTGGTGGCATGATTATTGTACAACAAAGTGAACCAGAACTTGCAGCAGACTTGCAGAATGTTTGCAAACTCCATTTGATCTGGAGTCATGCAATGCAGACTTGCTGCAATTGTGCAACAAACTTATGAAGTCTGGCAAGTCTAGCAATAGTTTAGCAAGTAATTCATAAACTTGCAGCTCAATTGCTTACTATCTGGGAGGAGCCTTAATCTGAACAAACTTGAAATGTATACACTTACTTTGTGAAGCTCCCTACACATATACTTTTTTTGACACATGTAGCGCTGGTAGATTTTTAATCTACTACTGATAGGTAAATTTAGTGGGTTACTTGTTAGGTGAAGTTAGATGTCATAAACCAGATGTGACCAGAACTGTGTAACTGTGACAGAGTGAACCAGACATAAATAGGTGAAAGTAAGTTTATTAAGGAAAATGCATATGTGAACACACCACCAATACAGAGTGAACAACCAAACAATCAGTGATATAAAACCAAACAGCATATGTAGCAAGAGGGAGTACCAGAATCCTAGTCAAGCCAGGCCGGGGTCATAAACAGGGAATCAGTAGCTGGGAAGGGAGATAACAAGACAAGAGAGGATGGATGGATCACAGGAGGGACGGGTCAGGTACAAGGCTCAGAGTCCAGAGTCCAGGGTTCAGGTAACGGACAGGAAACAGAATCAACAGGTTCCAGGAATCAGGCTTCAGGTTCAGGCTACAGGATCAGATATCAGAGTAACAGGATGCAGGTCAGGGCTCAAGGACAATACCAGGGCAACATAAGTCTGCAATTGCTGGGTATTTATACTGCAGCTCTGCTAATTAAGGTCAGGTGATACCTGTCTGCAGAGGGGAATACCTGCTCCATACTGCCAGGATTCCTCCGCTGGTGGACGCCAGTACTGCGGCCCAAAGGTGACAGAATACTTGCAGGAAAGAGCAGCTCCGAACTGCCAGGAGACACCTGCTGGTGGACCTCAATACTGCACACCAAATGATCGATATTACCAGCAGAGAAGACCTTTCCAGACATTAGATTTGCCTCTGTTCCAGCTTGGCTGAGTTGCGTGTAGTTCCACACTGTGCCGGTGGGTGTCGTTGTCCCTATGGGCCGGTGTTGGAAAGGCAACGTGTTGAAGCGTATGGGTGCTCCTCTGTCCCGGAGACAACTCGGTGGAGGTGGTCCTCCGAGTTGCATTCTAGGAGAGGGTATTTATGGGACAGATTAGGGGTCTTTTTCCATCCACCTGCTGGCCCTCCTGGCCGACAGGTATGCATTAGGAATATCACCTCGTGGTCCTCCGTTCCGGAGGCCCACGTCGCTGCAGCGTGTGGGTGGGCCCAGAAGCCTGTCTGGGGCCTACCAAAGTGGCAGAGGAATGGTCCTGGGCTGTCTATCCTGAGAGAAGAAGCTGGACAACTGAGGAGATCCCAGGGGAGGACCCGTCATGGAAGGATCATGCAGAGTGCTGGTCTGGAGAGGGGCCTGGTGACTCAGTTGGAGGACGTATCCTGAAGTAATCTTACTGCATAGTACTGCCGGGTTGGCTTAAAGGTTCAAGTGCTGTGTCTTATATTCATCATAAACCATTAAATCCTGTGGCAGAGGATCGTACCGGTTCTGTTCCAAACAAGTCTGTGGCAGAGACTTTTGTTCGTGCTACGTATTGGCTGCTAGGCAAGTGAGAGAGGCCTATCCAGGCGGGCAAAGATTGAATCCCACAAGGGGAGTGCATTCAACTACAAGTGTTCAATTCCTAACAATGTACTAAAGAATACTACGAAAAGGTATTTGAGCTTCCCTGCAACTTTCCTTCTACCTCTTTCCTGCTACTTCCTTTATTACCTGTTCAATAAAGCATTGGAAAAGATACTCAAGTGTTTGGTGCCTACATTGTCCGGAGGTAAACTCAACGGGACCCTAGACCCGCTGCCGTTGAAACAGAGGTGGCGAGAGTGAAGGCAACAGCCCGCTTTAAACTAGCAGCTCCACCAAGAGTTATTGCTACACACATATTAACTATGCATAGCCCTTCCAATAGATGCTGGGCAGGTCATTCCTGGTGCCAGGACACATCACTTTATCATGTGAGGGGACACCTTTATCTTTTTATGTGTACTTATAAATAAACGTTATCACGCTATGTCGATCCCTGTGATCCTATCTTTCCTATGAACTGGTACATTGATGGGGACTTCTCATTTCTGGATGGAATAACATACACATAGAAGCTTTGTAGACCTACCTCGGTATAAGCCCAGGGGGTCCATATCTCTGGGTGAGCGCACACCCTATTGGGGGCACCCACAGTGTTTTTTGCAGTGGAAAATTGCATGTACACAGAGCACTTAACTTGGAATCCTTTGGATGTACATCCATTCACTACTTGGGAAGTATGGGAGCATTCTTGATTTCAAGTTTATGGACTGTTATTTTATTTTCACAAATATTTTCAAGTTTTTACACTAATTGAAAGTATGTATATGTATCTATGATTAAGTGGTCACGAGATTTGTTTTTTTCAGCACTATAGCACTTTATATAGCACATATGGTATATTGATAAATGGGTAGCGCAGCATCTACCGGAAGTACTATGCATATGGGTATAACACACCATTAAGCTGCAGCAACCCACACACTTTCTTGGTTTATTTGAATTATTAGTATTTTTAAAACTTTGTGCGAGTGACCCATAAACACATATTCCCTATGTCCTGTGAGTAAGGACTGCTGTGTCACACATTTCACAGAGCCTGTCTTCTGAACTACAGAGGAGCTGAGAGGAGGAGTTTCAGGAGGCAGAGTCAGTACAAGAATCATTCCAAATTATCATGGGATATGTACTCCTTAGAAATGTAAAGTAAACAGCAGAGGAGAAGCTGCAAAGCATGCAGGGAGCAGACAGGCAGACCTTACAACACAAAAGGAGATTTTTCAAGCAAGCTTATATAGAAATGTCAAATATAACTATTGTTTATATTAGGGATGCACCAATACCACTTTTTTAAAACCGAGTACAAGTACCGATAGTTTTTTTCAAGTATTTACCGATACCGATTGCCGATACTTTTTTTTAATGTCGTGTGACAGTGGCACTAGTATGCAGCACTGATGGACACTGATGAGGCGTGGACTGTGTCAGTATTTTATTTTTTAAATTACACTTTTATTTTTTACAATTAATTTTTTAAATTATATTTTACAATTTATATATAGTTTTGTTACTATTTTTCTACAATGCTTTATTTTTTGGGGGGTTGGGGAGTGGATGGTGTCAGTGTTTTTTATTATTATTTTTACAATTTCAACTTTAAATATTTATTTATCACAATTCTTTTTTATTTTTTTTCAGCCCTGTTGGGGGGGGGGGGGCTTTCGTGAGATATCAGGGGTCTAGACCCCTGACATCTCCCCTTTGAAACAGGGAAAGGGACTAAGGACACAGATTCCCCAGTCCCTTTCTCTGCAGCCTCAGCTGCACTGCAAATTAATAGAGAGGAGACAGAGGCTCCTCTCCATTCATAAATGGAGACATCGTAAACTCAGATTATGATGCTCAGTTATGAATGAACAGAGTCCGTAATCACTGACTCTGTTCATTCAGAAAAGGAAGGAGCTGGTAAATGACAGATTTCCTGGCTCCTTCTATGGCTCTCCATCCTGACAGATCCAGGACAGGGGGAACCGGAGGAGGACACGGAGAACCCAGGGAGAACAGAGGGAGGAGGACACGGGGAGCTGAGAGGGAGGAGGACACCGCTGAACTACAGAGGAAGGACATGGGGAGCAGAGAGGAAGGAGGCCATGGGGATCCGGAGAGAGGGAGGAGGACACAGGGAACCGGGGACCAGAGAGGGAGGAGGATACGAGGAGCCAGGGAGAGGAAGGAGGCCCCGGGGAGCCGGGGACTCGGAGATCGGTCCTTTTAACTGCCCCCACTTGCTGCACCGATCACCTGTGAGGCTGCCCGGCCCCACTGCTGAGCTTGAGGATGCCTGGTCCGATACAGCAGGTATCAGATTAGGCATCGGAGCACTTGCATGAGTACCGTTAGTCGTGCAAATGCTTGTTATCGGTGCATCCCTAGTTTGTATTGTTATTGCAATGCTGCTGATCCTATAAAATGAAAGTGTGTGCTGTGACTATAGATCCTTTAACCAGAATCCTTTCTTTCTTTGCAATAGCATGCAAATAGTAAAAGGTCAGTGTCAATCCTTTTAATGTGCATCTATGGTCTGTGCAAGTAGTTGGTTCTGTTGAAATGAGCATCATCTTAAAATAGCTGTGGAAAAAACACAGTTACAGCATTCTAGACACTAGATGGTGACAAAGGACTGCTGAGCGTGTTCAGCGAATGCTCTTTTTTATATAGTATGTAATTACAGGCTTTCATTAGGCACACCTTTTTCTTTCTTTATGTTTGAAAGAAGAAATGACTCATTGACACAAAGCACAAACCTCTTCTCTTCATATTAGGTGACTGTAAAAAAAAAAAAAAAAAGCAAAAAACAAAAAAAACAAGATACAAATATAAAGGCATGACATGAACAAAAAAGAGGAGGGTAATAATTACTCTATTGGAAACAGGAGTTTCTGCATACCTATGTCAGGCAAGTCAACCATGGGAAATCATTTATTATTCTAAACACCATGTTGTAAGCAAAATAAACTATTTAAAAAATAAAATAAGCCATGTACATCTTTTAGCCTAGTTTATACTATAATGTGGTGTGGGAGACCTACATTTAAAAGGCACTGCAGTTTAGATCTGCAGCGGGTGTAAAAGTTAATGACACCCCAAATGCAGGTTGCAAATGCAGTGTGTTCACATGCAGTGTGATTGCAGTCTGCTTTAAAAACTAGTGCATGCACAACTTTTGGTACGATGTAGTGTGATTTGAGCCCATTACACCACACTGAATCGCATGTGATTCGAACAGGAAAGCACAGCACATTCCTGTGCGATTCATAGTGTGACCTAGGGGATTATGGTGTTAGTTTGCTTCCTTAGGCCTGGTTCACACTTATGCAGTTTGCAGTTTGCATATTCCAGGTGCATTTTGCGTTTTTCAATACACATTTTTAATCCATTGAAGCCTATGGAACCAAAAACCAGAAAAAAGTCCCTGGCCTTTTCCATAAAATTCACAGGTGTGAACATGACCCATAGGAAATCATGTTAAATGGACTGTAGTGTGTTTCTGCAAAACTGAAAATGCACTAAAAAATGCACAGGTGTGAACCAGGCCTTTTAGCATGCAATCCAGCTTGGCCAACTCGCACATTGACATATTTCCATATTCCCCTATATAAAATACATATGCCCATATGGTTTCATACACATACTCTGTTAAGCGGTTTCCGACCGCCCCATGTACATTTACTGCGGTGAGGCGGACGCTCTGCACAGAATCACACACTGGTACGTGATCCTGCACTTCCGGGTCTGGATCATGTGCGCACGGCCACCAACCCACTGTAATTGGACACAGCAGGAGCCAATCAGCGGGAGCCACCAATTATTCAGGACACAAGCAGAACAGCAGTTTGCCTGTGTAAACAAGGCAGATTGTCATTCTGTCAGAGGGGAGGTACTGATCCTGTGTTTCTGCTAAGCAGGAACACTGATCTTTGCCTTCCCCTAGTCAAAGCACCTCCCCCACAGTTAGTAAGCACAACTTAGGCATACATTTAACCCTATGATCGCCCCTGGTGTTAACCCCTTCCCTGCCAGTATCATTAGTACAGTGAATATTTTTTTAGCACTGATCACTGTATTAGTGTCACTGGTCCCTAAAAAGTGTAAAAAGTGTCAGTTAGGTGTCCAATTTGTCCGGCGCAATATCGCGGTCCCATAGTTTGTAGATGCTATAATTTTTGTGCAAACCAATCAATATACGCTTTTTTGGATTTTTTTTTACCAGAAATATGTAGCAGAATACATATTGCCCTAAACTGATGAAGAAATTGGATTTTTTTAAAAAAAATATTGGGTATGTTTTATAGCTATCCCCTACTCTTGCTACCTTCAGGGGATTCCTGAAAACTCATCTCTTCAGGGAAGCCTATCATGTCTCCAGCTAATCTCCTACCACTTCCATCAGTTCACTGCCCACAGTTACAACCTCTTCCATCAGCTCACTCCCCAGAGTTACAACCTTTTGTACCACCTGCCCCACCCTATTAGATTGTAAGCTCTTCTGAGCAGGGCCCTCTTAATCCTCTTTTCCTGTTGCATCATGGCAGCACACACTTTGGGTTGTGACTGCGCCCCCACAACCTGATAGGACCACATAGCTATAAATTGTAGAGAGGGCCCCCGCCCCAGTATTCTCTTATTTTTCCTCACCTGTCAGGACTGAACGGATTAAGAAGCACCCCCTTACCGCATTCGCCCCAGCCAGGTTCTAGCCTCTCCTGGGTGGAAGTCCTTGCCTGTACAGCCTCTAAATGAGCTAGATGGAAGGAACCCCACTCTGGTGGTCTCAGGGGTATGTTGTGTCTCCAGTATAAGCCTTAAATAGGCTTAGTTGTTGTGCAGCGGTCTCCAGAAACTTTTGTTTCACTTTGCTGTGTGGTTTCCTGGGTGTTGTAGTCCCCCTGTGCCTCCCCGTGGCCGCTGAGCATCTCGGTGCTTCTGCACATGCGCGGTTCACAACCTCAGGGCGTCCTTCGCTTTTGCCAGGTTCCAAGATGGCACCAAGCGTGGCGCGGCGCTACTGCGCATGTGCGAGCGGGTCATGGCTTCGGTGGCAATGGCGGCGATTTTAAAAAGATCCAGCCTGTCATTCTGTGCTCCTCCTGTTCCCTGAAAGGTACTCTGCCTACATTTCACCCGGTTTACACTCCTGACATTTACCCCTCTGGGTAAGTGGTTTTGCTTTCTCCATGCACATTCTCTTCCTTGTTTGCCTGTGTGTTTATACCTGCCTGTATCTCTCCCAGGTGTATCACTTTCCTTTTCTATGGAGGCCGCTGCCCCAGCAGATCACCATCAGCCAAATAGGTAAGGGGGGGGGATTCCCATGGTAAGTAGTGAAGATTGAAAAAGAGAGCAGGATCGTACTAACGCTGCCTAATTGGTCAGCCCCAACAGGTCATCAAGGTCGTAAAAATCAAAACGAAGAGAGACCTCACACAGGAGAAGCCGCTCCAGCCATAGGCGAAGCCGCTCACGCGGAAGAAGCCGCTCAGGCCATAGGAGAAGCCGTAGAAGGAGTCAATCCTACTCAAGCCATAGAAGTTCCTACCACAGAAGATCCCCTGCATGCAGACACCAGTCTCCTGTGCACCCCTCCCGTCCAGCCGGAAATGCTTGCTGGCTATGCGGGGCCACAGCCCTACTAGACAAACTAGCTTGCCGCAGATGTATTGATGAGGCCACCAGGGAGAAAGAGCTGGATACTATAGAGCCTACGGGTGTCCCTGCTCTGCATGTCTCAACTCCGGATGCGGAGGTTACAGCCCAGAGCGCCTCACCATCCCATTCCAGTACATCAAGGGAACAAGAATTCCTGTCAGACGATGAAGAGCTGGAAGCATCAGCTGGTTTTGATTTCTCGCTTATTGGACCTTTCGTGAAATCGGTCAAGGAAGCGATAAGCTGGGAGGAACCGGAGGAGGTTCAGCAGAAGCAGAGGAAGTATTTCCCGAATCTCAAAAGAGTTCCAGAAGCTTTTCCGTTCATCGAGGAGCTAGATGACCTGATTAAAGAGGAATGGCAGAACCCTGAAAAAAAGATTAGTCTATCCAACAGACTTGCCAAATTGTACCCGCTGAAGGAACCCAAGGTATCTCCTTTGGTTTCCGCTCCAGTAGTAGACGCTTCTTTGATGCGCCTAGCCAGACATGTGACGCTCCCCATTGAAGATGCAGTGATATTCAGGGACGTGCTGGACAGAAAGGTCGATACAGTTCTTAAAAGGGCTTACCTATTTGCAGGTGGCGCCTGCAGACCAGCAGTGACACTGGCCGCCGTCGGGAAAGCTATTTCCAGTTGGTCTTCAAGTACCGCAAAACTCTTCACTGAGGGAGCAGATCAAGAGCAAATCATTAAGGCTTTGCAAGAACTTAGCCTTGCAGGGGACTTTGTGGCGGAAGCCTTCGTGGACACTATTAGATCCGCATAAAGATCCATGCTAGCCATTGTTATGGCCAGAAGGGCGCTATGGCTTAAACCCTGGTCGGCCGACCCTGCCTCAAAATCCAATTGGTGCCGAATTCCATACGATGGGGTAAGCCTCTTCGGGGCAAAGCTGGATGCTGCAATTTCTAAAGTGACAGGTGGGAAGTCAGGTCTCATCCCATCAGACAGAAGGCCGAAACAACAAAGGCCGCCTCCCCTGAGGCGCAATCTCCCGGAGAGATATAGGGATGCGAAAGCCTATAAGCCTATAGAATACAGGAGATATGTGTATAAAAAAATACTGCGCTAACAACAAAAACAACAAATAAGTGAGAAATAGCTGCAACTATCCAGTGTTATACGACACAAATCAGAATAAATAATCAATAAAGTCGCGCTAACATAAGTGTGATGGAAACTACAAAATTGAGTGTTTCAAAAATTAATGACATAAATACCTCAATAATAAGTACAAAGATTATACACCTTGAATCAAAAACGTGCAAACATAAATTAATTCAAAAATGTCCATACAGTGCACGTATGGGGAAATGGAATAATGAAAGTTTAAATAGAAAAGTCCATAAGGTGAAAAAAACGAATTCCAAAGTGATGAGTGATATAAATTTTCATAAAGTGCCAAGTGCATTGATGGGGCCTCCACCTTAGACAAACACTGCCGCTTACCAGAAAGTGATGGTCCCTTATTACAGGAGACCACACTGAGCAGATGGCTGCAACCCCAGCCCGGGATCTCACAGGCAACCACAAGATATCTCCATGTCCCTTGGGATCCTCACCATCAGTCACAGCAGGGTGATGTAATTACCAAGAAATAAAACACATAAAGTGCTCCACATAGCGTAAATCCTTTTTGATTTATTGAGTAGATAAAAGTCAAATGGACACTAACAATTGGACGGTATAAAAACAGCAAAACAGATAAGAAAGCCGGCCGGCTTCGGATCAGCCCATATCTTCCGGGACTAGCCGCACAGCGGTGATGTCAGGACGTGGCTCCTCCTCCCTACGTCGTTTCGTCACTAGGGGACATGGTCACGGGATCACGGAAGATGCGGGCTGATCCGAAGGTTCAGTTGTCGGCCCTGTCCGCCTTGACAGGAGTTAAATGGGCAAAAGATCCCCTTGTAATTCAGTTTCAAAGGGCCTGTCTAAAACTGAGGCCCCCCAGAAAACCTTCCTTCCCGGTCTGGGACCTTTCAGTTGTTCTGGAAGCACTATCTAAGGAACCTTTTTTCCCAATGGAGAACATCCCCTCTGAGATCTAACATTGAAAGTTTCCTTCTTAATAGCCATAACATCGGCTAAAAGGGTGTCAGAGATACAAGCTTTAATGGTTAGTGAACCATATCTGGTTGTTTTTCCAGACAGACTAGTCCTAAGACCTTCAGATCGCTTCATCCCCAAGGTATCCTCATCTTTTCATTTCAACCAGGAGATTAATCTCCCAGCACTCAGCATGGATCAGGGCGATCCTCACCCATTAGATGTCAAAGGTAACGTCTTGGAATATCTCTCAGGAACCAAATCCATCAGAAAGACGGAAAGTCTCCTAATCATCCCGCATGGATTCAGGAGAGGTCAAGCAGCATCCTCACGCACCATTGCTTCATGGCTAGTAAAGACCATCAAGAAAGCCTATTCATTAAGTAACCATCAACTACCTGAGGGCTTAAGGGCACACTCCACCAGGGCAGTGGCAACCTCCTGGGCGGCATATTGTAGAGTCTCGGTGGAGACAATTTGCAGAGCAGCTACCTGGTCTTCCAGGAACACCTTTATGTCTCATTATAAGGTGGATTCCACTCGCTTATCCACAGTGGATTTTGGGAGATCCGTTATCCAGGCCAATTCTTCTATTCTTTGTTAATAAACTTAGTTTGCATTCCCACCCAGTTGTGCGAGTTATTCCCCAAAGTGTATGCTGCCATGATGCGACAGGAAAACGGAAAATTGTATACTCACCTTTCCGTAATTTTCCTTTCCTGTCGCATCTTCATGGCAGCATACAATCTCCCATCCTTCTGAGGTGATATATACAGAGAATACTGGGGCGGGGGCCCTCTCTACAATTTATAGCTATGTGGTCCTACCAGGTTGTGGGGGCGGAGTCACAACCCAAAGTGTATGCTGCCATGAAGATGCGACAGGAAAGGAAAATTACGGAAAGGTGAGTATACAATTTTCCGTTTTTTATTGTATTGTAACTGTATTGTCTCCTTTTATATTGTAAAGCGCTGCATAAATCCTGTATAATAATAATAATAGCAAAAGTAAAAAATATTGTTTTTTTTTTCAAAATCGTCAGTCTTTCTTTGTTTATAGCGCAAATAAATAAAAACCACAGAGTTGATAAAATACCACCAAAAGAAAGCTCTATTTGTGGGGAAAATAGGACAAACATTTTATTTGGGTACCCTGTAATTCTCAGTTAAAGTAACGAAGTGCCGTATCACAAAAAATGGCCTGTTCATGAAGGGGAGGGGCAAACCTTTCGAAGCTGAAGTGATTAATGGACAGTAAGGATGAGCAAGTTCACACCAGAACTTATGAACAGGCATACAATTCGGAACTAACACACAAACACCGTTAAAGTTTATGGGACACGAACATGAAAAATCAAAAGTGCTCATTTTAAAGGCTTATATGTAAGTTATTGCCATAAAAAGTGTTCGTTTTTTTTTTTAAATTTTGGTTCGGGGTTTTTCAAAATTTTGGTTCGGGGTTCCCCTTAATATTCATACCAGACCCCAACGGCCTGGTAATGGACTGGGGGGGGGGACCCATGCCGTTTTTTTCATTGAGTCTTATTTATATTGCAGAGACCCAACAATTCATTACAGCCGCGATCAGTTTTAAATGACTTTTTTTCTTTTAGAAATGTCATTTTGCTGTGGTACTGTTCTGAACACGGGAAAACTGCGCCACTTTACAGGCATACTAAGGACATCCCCCAGGCATGATATTTAAAGGATAATTTCATTTTTATTGTTTCACTTTAAGCATTATTAAAATCATTGCTCCTGAAAAAACGGACGTTTTTAAAACCTTTTTTTTTGCATTGATATTTGTCCCCTGGAACAGGACCCAGGTCCCCTCTTTTTATGGCAATATATTGCATATAAGCCTTTAAAATTAGCTCTTTTGAATTTTTATGTTAATTTCCCATAGACTTTAACAGTGTTCTGCGGCTTTCGAATTTGCCGCGAACACAGCATAATGTTAGCTTTTCGGCTAACTATGGACCAAGTGTCTGGTCCATAATATCCTGTATGGCGGTAATCTCACCATGGGATATTGGGAACACATGTACCTCGCAGCAGACCACCCCTTTGCCGCAAACATAATATACTATGGTCGATATATTGATGACATAGTTATCATCTGGGATGGTACACTCGATGGCATACTCACCTTCGTCCAGCATTGCAACACCAACACCTTGGGCCTATCATTCACCCACGTGGCTGACCCCGAAACTCTGGCATTCCTAGACCTCGAACTCTGCCATGACAATGAAACCATATATGCCAAAAACTTCATCAAACCTACTGCAGGCAATTCCTTCATACACTATACCAGCTGCCACCATCCCAGATGGGTGAACAATATTCCCCGGAGCCAGTTTTGCCATCTTAGGAGGAACTGCACCAGAGACTCAGACTATGAAGCCCATGGCCTACTTCTATCTAAAAAATTTCAAGATAAAGGATACCCTGCTCCTCTCATAGAGGCAGCCTTCAACAACTACCGCAAGCCTCAAATCAGTCGTCATAACTCCTCTCCTGCTGCCAAACAACCAACCCGCTTCATCACACAGTTTCACGACAAACATAAGAAAATGGAAAAAATACTAGAATCACACTGGTCCATTCTCCTGGAAGACTCCCACTTGAAAGCCACAGTTGGGACAAAACCAAAAGTAACATAAAGGAGATCAAGGAACATTAAGAGCAAAATTGCACCCAGTAAAATCAAGTCCTCCCAGCCCATCTCCCTGCAACCTGTCCTTATACCCCTCAGAGGGATGTACCAATGTAAAAAACCCCTCTGTCTCACTTGTCCATTCGTACAACATGGTCAGAAAACTTTTAACGTCAAAGGCAAAAGCTACACCCTCAAAGAATTCTACAACTGCTCTACAGACTTTTTCATATACTGCCTGACCTGCCCCTGTGGGCAATTCTATGTTGGTCGCACCATAAGGGCACTCAGAGCATGATTTGGGGAACACCGGCTCTTCATCGAAAAGGGTCGTGACCATCACAGCGTCCCCAAACATTTTCTTACACACCACGGCCGGTCCACTGCTGGCCTAGGCGTGTGGATTATTGAGTCCATCCCCACCACATTCCCTACAGCTGAACGCTTCAAACGTCTGTGCCAACAAGAAACCTACTGGATCTACTCCTTGGGCACCCTTACACCTGGTGGGTTAAACGAAGAAATCGAGGTACACACACTGTTATGAGCCACCTCGCCTTCCCACCACACCATCTAGCTTCCCCCATTTCCCCTCTTTCTCCCTTTCTTTTTTCTTCCTCTTCTCTTCCTCTTTCCTTCTCCCCTCCTTTCCTCCTCTGTCCCCCCCCCCCTTACCACCTTCCTTCCCTTCTCCCCCCCTCTCGTCCCCCCCTTTTCTTTCTTTCCTTTGCCCTTTTCCCCTCCCCTCCTTCCCCCCCCCCACCAGCCCACGCCCCGGTCTATCCGTCTTCTGACTTTGTACATTCTTACATATGCACACACCACATTGTGCGCAGGCACACGCATACTAATAATAACCCCCCCCCTCCCCCGGCTTATCATACTCCCATATTCATATATATCTCTTACTCTCCATATAGTAATTTTTCTTATACATATGTGCATTACTATATGTCCATATATGTATTTATATTTTTATATTTTTTATATATATTTTTATATTTTTTATATATATTTTTATATTTTTAATATACTTTTTGTTTTTACATATAAAAGTATATATAAGATTTTTTTATATATATATACTTTTTTGTACTGATTATTTAAATACATACTGCCTGTAATCCTTGCTATATTTCATATGTATGTGTACATGCATGTATATGTGTGTGTGCATGCATGCATGTACACATATCTGTTCCATATAATGATAATCTTTTTCACACATGTTCCCCCCCCCTTTTTATATATATATTTTTTTATATATATAATAATTTTTTTATAATTTTTTATATATATAATTTTTTGTATCTGTTTTTTCTACATATTCTTCATAATTTAACTTATTTATATGCATATGATATTTGATACGTGTTAACATTCCCTCAGCCAGTATGTGCCCCCTCCCCAGATGTAATTTTCTTTGTGTTCCCTCCTTCACTCCAGTGCGGTCGCTCACAAATTTTGCTCCATACCCCCTCCCCCTTTGAGTCCACCGCACTGTACCAGTCCTTAACAGCGTTGTGCTATCAGCCGGCGCTGAGCCTTGTTGTCCCACAGCGCTGGCCTATAAATAGCACAGCACTGACACACTGCCCCCTCAGGCCTATTAAAGGAGCAGCCGCTCCGAGCTCGTAGCCTATCCAGTGCTCTCCCACTGCCTGAATCCTCCCTCGATGTGAGCCCTCCCCCTGGAGTGTACCCGGAAGCCGCTGAACGGTCCGTGACGTCACGCACACCCTCTGTGCGCTCCACGCCGGACCCAGCTTCTCCCTGATGGCCACAGGACGAACCACCTGCTGAACAGCTTCCCCTGCAGCCTTACACCGCTGACACACCATCCAGACTGGAGCCCGAGGAACTCACCAGGATCACCTATCTACAGATGAGCCTTTTTAATTATGTCTCTTGTAAGTGTTTTTTAACTTTGTGTCATTAAAAGTACCTACTAATGCTGCACTCAGGTGGCGCTTCCTTTCTTCACCCTCTCTAGCATATCTTGTATACCAATCAGAGGAAAAACAACGTAGGATTGGAGTGGTGAGTATGTGGAGGACAGCACTAGAGTGGAGGTGAGTATTGCAGCAAGAGCTGCAGCAGAGGTACTTAATGTAAAATCACATTTTAAATTGGAACTATTTTAAGCATACATATTTAAAATTCCTCATCCATTTAATAGTACGATAATGTTTCTGCTTTAGGCAGATTTCAATATCTGTGGGGGATGTGGTCTTGCCACAGGAGATATCATGCATATCTTCTGTAAATGTGATATACCAGCGATCATAAATCGGTGGTCCGTGGACCACTTATGGTCCACAAGAAAATTTTGGTGGTCCCCAGGGGTTCTGCCGCAAATCAACATTGTGGCGGATTTATACCGCCCAATGTTGTTTCCAGTGTTGTTCTCAATGTGTGCAGTCAATACTGTCAGCGTGCATTGATACCCGATGCATCTTTTGTAGTTCCAGCTCCTGTGGACTCAGAGGGATGCACCGGGCGTAGTGCAGAGAATGGGAGGTGAAGAAGGAGGAGACTCCCAATGGCAGTGCTGATCACAGACTATGGGAGGGTGGATGGAGCTTGAGCACATGGCTGGATAAGGAGGTGAAATCATATTATGAGTCTGTGTAAGGCAGTAGCAATGCAGAGTGCGGGAGGAGGGGGGGGGGCAGAGAGTCAGGGCATTATGTGTATAAGGCAGCAGTGTGATCCAGTGGGAGGGGGCAGAGAGCCAGAGCACTGTATGTATAAGGCATGTACTATTTATGTAAGTGGCTAAAAATTGTGAGTTTATTGGTCCATGTGGTCCGAAAGGTGGCAACAACTGTGATATACTAATAACCTTTTGAAGCTAGAAGCTGCACTCTGGATCTATGGTAACAATAACACAATGCACTCCCACAGTGACTATGGGGGTGATATACTAAAACTGGAGCACTCAGAATTTGGTGCAGCTCATGCATGGTGTGGGATGGCGATGAGCTGGGATCTACGTCCACCACCCACTTTCCTTCATTGATCTTTTCCCTGTGCTTCTTGATTCTGAACACGACCAATATTTCCCTGCCCACTTATCCCAATATACCTGTATATCTAATTCTGTTTTTCTCCCAATCTCTTCTAGACTCCTAGCTTGTGTTTACCCTTGTTTATAGCAAACTTAAAGTGGATGTAAACCCCATTCATAAAATTTGACCTAGGCACATACAGGTATATCTATAGTGTTTACTTATCTCTCTCCAAAGCTCTAATACCGTGTACACACGGGCGGACTTTCCGACCAGACTGGTCCGACGGACCGAATCTGGGGAACAATCCAACCGTGTGTGGTCTGCATCGGACATCCAACGGACCGTTTCGATCAGAAATCCGATGGACTTTAGATTTGAAACCTGCTTCAAATCTTTACGTCGTAACTCCTCCGGACTCAGTTCCTAACGGAAAGCCCGTTCGTCTATATGCTGGATGCAAGGGCAGGGTACTACATCTCATGCTCGCCTCCCCCTCGCCGCAATAGAAACATTTTATTTCCTATTGCGGCGAGCGTGAGGGGGAGGCGACGATGTCCCTTAGGTCTGGTATGGATTTTAAGGGGAACCCCTGCAGGGCGCCCCCCTCCCCCAAAGCACCCACCCCCCCATGTTGAGGGCATGCAGCCTGGTATGGTTCAGGAGGGGGGGCGCTCGCTTGTCCCCACCCCCTTTCCTGACCGGCCGGGCTACGTGCTCGGATAAGGGCCTGGTATGGATTCTGAGGGGAACCCCCACGCTATTTTTTTTGTGTAGGGGGTTCCCCTTAATATCCATACTAGACCTAAGGGCCTGGTATGCCCCGCAAGGGAGCTCGCAAGGTGTCAATCTCGCCGATAAAAGCAGCGAGATTAACTTCCTTTTTTTAGTCCCGTCGTACCCGAGTCACGTTCAAAATGCACAGACTTGTTCGTTTGTGGGCAAGTCCGTTCTTTCGGAAAGTCCGACGTAACTCCGTCGGGAAGACTGGCGGACATAGTCTGCCAGAAAGTCCGGACGTGTCTAGGCAAGTCCGTCCGTAGTACGGTCGTGTGTAGGCAAGTCCGTTCGTAAAAAAAGTCAGTTGGAAGTCTGTCAAAAGTTCGTCTGAAAGTCCGTCGGACTAGTCCAGTCGGAAAGTCCGCCTGTGTCTACGCCCCATAAGTGCTGTGTCTTTCTCCTGCTCTGTTCCTCTGTTATCAGCATGATAACTTCTGACAAGCTCTCCGACACATGAGATAACAGCAGCTGAAAATTTGTGTCAGGGAGGGAGCTTAGAGGTAGTTTATCAGAGAGCTTGTCTATTCAGAATACAACTCTGCATGTTCCTTCGTTCCTCTGCCTATGTGGAGGGGGTGTGCCTTTCCTCCAATCAGCTCTCACACAGTGTAAGCCCAGACTAGTCCACACCCACTGCTGGAAGAAGAAGAAAGATTGATAACATGATCTGTACTTTCTAAAGAGTGTACAAAGGGAAAGACAGCAGATATACATGTAAAACTTATATAGGGAGATTTGTTTCATCTCTAAGTATCATCTGAGGCTATTCACTTCACTGGGTATAGGAGAGGGTCTACATACACTTTAATATAGAAAACATAAGCTCATACACTGCACTTAATGGTCATGTCATGTATTTTGATTGTTCCCGTGAATGGATCAGGCTCTTCGTAAATTCTGCATAGCCTAGCACCTTTTCATGATACTATGTGACAATCTACCTCTGAAGGTTTTTCTCAAAAATTATTGTAATGATATGACTATGTGATCAAGGAGTGTATAGTAACCTGTGTACGTGCCTTATTGATAAATAAAGAATTTATAAAAAAAGGCAGGTATCAATGACTAGGTCTTTGCTGCTGTCTGTAACCTCCGTTCCTGGCACAACTGTGATATGCTAAGTATAAGGCTTTATGAATGAATGAATAAATAACTTGTATAGCACTACATATGCAAACTAAATTTTCTCATGGCGCTTTGCCGCCCCAAGGCCGGGTCCTTCAATGCCGCCCCCTACCCCCCCCCCCCCCCACACACACACACACACACACACACACACACCACTGTTCTCGTCCCTTATCGATGACTGCTACAATAGATCAATTAAAAACATATCTCCACACAGGAGAACACTGAAAATAACTGGCTTTAATTGTACAGACTGAAAATACT
This sequence comes from Aquarana catesbeiana, assembly GCF_042186555.1. Taxonomy (NCBI): domain Eukaryota; kingdom Metazoa; phylum Chordata; class Amphibia; order Anura; family Ranidae; genus Aquarana; species Aquarana catesbeiana. The sequence goes on from NC_133326.1 coordinate 104,122,627, forward strand.
CTGTAATGCAGAAAATGCCTTTTAAAGATTATAGCAGTAAGAAACTCCCTACAATTTTTTAGTTCTAACTTTATTCTAAATTTTGTTTGGGTACAGCATCACACAACTGTGCAATTTTCAGTTAAATCGACGCAGTGCCGTATCGCAAAAAAAATGATTGAAGTGCAATATTTCTATTATTACATTGTTGTATAAAATAAAATATTTCAACTCACCATAAGCAGAATCAGTCAGAGCCTGAGCGCGTCACTTGCCAACGTCACCTGCCTTCAGATGCGGATTGTTACTTGCCACATGTTGCGGATTGTCACTTGCCACAACGCCACCTGCCACACATTGCGGATTGTCACATGCCACGTCACCTGCCACATATTGGGGATTGTCACTTGCCACGTCACTTGTCAGCAGATGCAGAGTGTCACTTGCCACGTCACCTGTCAGCGGATGCAGGGTGTCACTTGCCACGTCACTTGTCAGCTAATGCAGGGTGTCACTTGCCACATCACTTGTCAGCTGATGCAGGGTGTCACTTGCCACGTCACTTGTCAGCAGATGCAGGGTGTTGGAGATGGTGGACATCCTGAAGAAGGCCGACTATGATGGAAAGTATGGGCCTTACCCCAACCCCAATGTCCGAAAGGCCAAGATCATGGCGAAAGTGGTCAGGAGTCTGCACCGGAAATTCGGGGTACGACGATCGAAAGATCAGCTCAGGAAGCGGTGGTCGGACCTCAAATTACGAGAACACGAGCAGTACAGAAAGATCCGGAGAGTGCTGCAAAAAAGTAAGTAGTTGTGCTGTGTTCCTATTGTTCTTGTGTTTATCACGTTCGTGCTGCTCCATGTGCTTTTAGGAACTGTTGTACAGTTTAAAATGGCAACTTTCATGTTCATGGGCACATTATTCGTTCGGATCACACATTTTTTTTTCGGACTATAAAATACCATTGTTTAGCCCATATGCATTTGGCCACCATTTTGAGGCCCTATACTTGTCTTCAAAGAATTGGGTTGTGTAGATGGCTTTGTTACTAGAATGAAATGCAAACTAGATTGTGTGTAAGGAGAGGACACTGAGCAGCTGTTTTCACATCTGGACACTGGAGCACTAGTGTGGGACCCCAGAACACCATTTTTATTAGGGGGGCCACACAGGTGCCCCAGTGTATACTATAGGGGGGTCTCCATCTGTGAAGCTTGTACCAAACAGGTAAAGTATTGCAGCTTGACAAAGGGCACTAAAAAAGCTACATCTTGGAACTCGGCTAAAATAGATAATTGTACCCCACTTCCAAGCAATGTTTCATCTTTAGAGTTCTGCCATCAAATATCTGTGTGCTAAGTATACCATTTTTGTTTTACATAGGGGAGAAAAGACTCGGAGGACACCCCTCATCTGAGGAGACCAGAGACCCCCCCCCTCTGGAAGAAGGGGAAATCCACCCAACACAAGATGAGCAGGAGGAAGAAGACGTGGTGGAACTAGTCACCACAACAGGTGAGTGTCTGCGACCACAGGCTCAGATAAGAGATGGATGGCGGCATTTTTTTTAGACCTAATTTATTTTGGGTTTCCTCTCTTTTTAGGTGATCGTGAGGTTGTGGATGAAGATCCTTTCACATCAGAAAGTGCCCAGATCCTGATCGGGGAGATCATGGGGTGTAATTTACAATTGGAAAACATCAAGCAAAACATCAATGATGTTATTCCAAAATATAAAAACATCATTGATGTTTTGGGGCGAGTTTAAAGCCCCTCCAAATCACTTTCTTCTTTTGTGTGCTACAATGTGCGAAATGTTTTTGTGATTTTTCACAAAGCCAAATTTGGAGGATGCACACAGTGTGCCAACATGTGCTATCTGCCATCACGGGAGATCAATGGACGCGTTTTGGGGGTGCAACCCCTTCCTCAATTATAAAGTAGCGGTGAGGAAGGGCTTTCTCCCCCAAAACACGTCCCTTGATCCCCCGTGATGGCAGATAGCACATGTTGACATTGGGAAATTTGTGTGCATCTTCCAAATTTGGCTTTTCCAGGGGTGATTTCCCCCCATCTGAACGCAATATCAAACACAGTTCCTAAATACTCATGTCTGATATTGCCTTCAAGTTCTACCATATGTGAACTTTGTAAGATCCAGATTTGTGTCTTTCTTGTGGGTTTTACACAGGCCTGTTTTCTATAAAATGCACATTTTGATTTTGGATAATGACACCACAAAAATTGTTATACAACAAACATGTTGGTTTGTCAGAAAAACCTTTGGTAAATGCACATGTGATTGTGCAGGTATTAAAAAGATTGTTCATCAAGAATGTGTGGATTATTGTCTCAACGCTACAACACTTTTGGGGTGATGTAATTGTTGTTTTATGAGAAAATGGGGGTAATTTCCTAAGGGCAAATCCACTTTGCACTACAAGTGCAGTTTCAGTGCAGTTGCAAGTGCACTTGTAGTGAAAAGTGTCTTTGCATTTAGTAAATAACAGCCAACAGTGCTTTGTATAAGGTTACACAATCACAACATTTTCTGCACTCCACACATTTCTGTCAGGGTCAGCTCAAACAAACACAAGCAGTAAATGTCCACAAAGAAGAGCCTGGGGGGAGATGCCTGTCGAGAACTTGAGGTCCTGTAGGCTTCTCCCTGTGGCCAAATACCGCAGGGTAGCGACCAACCTCTGCTCCGCAGTGATGGCTTGCCTCATGCAGGTATCCTGCCTGCTAATATAAGGGGTCAGCGAAGCCAACAAACGGTGAAATACGGGGTCCGTCATCCTGAGAAAGTTCCTGAAATCATCAGGATTATTCTCACGGATCTCACGGAGCAAAGGCATATGACAGAACTGGTCACGCTGAAGCAACCAATTCTTGGTCCATGAACTCCTCCCCACCCTGTTCATGGACTGGACTTGTGTCAAGGTCAGGACCCCAACACCAAGCCCCCGCACAGCACGAACTGTACAAGGAGTACGCATACGAAACATGGCTAGAAAACGGTCGGCTGCTCAGAACGAAGTAACAGAACGCACTGAAGAACAGCAAGGCCTGTGAAGAGCGACCTGAAAAACAGCAACGAGCGGACAAGATCGCACAGAAAACTCCGATACGAACTGACTGCACGCACTGAAGAGCAAATACAAACCCACAAGCACAAACTGAACGGCAGAAAACGATCTGAAAGCCACGAGTCTGAAAAAGCGCGAATCGTCTCTCACCAAACTTTTACTAACACGAGATTAGCAAAAGGAGCCCAAAGGGTGCCGCGCTTGGTTCTGAACCAGCCTTTTCTAGTCTCGTCGTACGTGGTGTACGTGACCGCGTGGTTGTCGATCGGAAATTCCGACAACTTTGTGCGACCGTGTGTAGGCAAAACAAGTTTGAGCCAACATCCGTCGGAAAAAATCCTAGGATTTTGTTGTCGGAATGTCCGAACAAAGTCCGACCGTGTGTACGGGGCTTTAGAGTGGTAAGTATGTGGAGCCCCCTTCCACAATCGGTGGTTGCAGCGGTAAAGTTAACTAATTTTAAAAAATCCTTAGATGAACATCTTATTGAACACAATATTCAGGGATATGGGAAATGTTAGGGACATAATACTTACACATATGCCCACACAGGTTGAACAACTATGTAACTAATATGCATGGGTGAGCTTACGCAAGTATCAGCATATACCCACTTGCAGGTATTGATTTCTATGGTTGGTTGTATGCAGCAGCTGTGGCTCCCTGGTGGGAAGATACATATTTTACATTTTACAGCCCCAAGCATCAGTGTGCAAGAGGCCATTCGTGCTCTGATTTTGATTTCAGAAGGAATACCTACTCCCAAGTCATAATGTAGTCATAAGGTTTAGTTTTAATGAATAAACTGTATCAAAGTCAATCAGCATCCATTACGAAGGAATTATTAATCCAATGGGCCAGTGAATAATTTTACACAGTATTTTGGAAACATAACCAGTATGATGGAATTCAATTTTTAAAAAGTCAGATGAAATAAGCTCTATCAAGGTTGTAAGATAGCATACAGCTGAACACAAATAATTTAAATACTGGACCAGTCTAGTTAAATGCAAACTACATAGAAATTGAGGCAGAGGTCAATTTTATATCAGTTATGAAAGGCAATTACTGTCTACCCATGTGAAAATGTACCTCAGTGCCTTGAGGTTAATATAATATACTGGTACTACTAAGTGAATCTTAACCACTTAAGCCCCGGACCTTTTGGCTTTAAAGACCAGAGGACTTTGTACAATTTGGCACTGCGCTGCTTTAACTGGTAATTGCGCGGTCATGCAATGTTGTACCCAAACAAAATTTGCTTCCTTTTTTTCCCACAAATAGATCTTTCTTTTGATGGTATTTGATCACCTCTGCGATTTATATTTTTTGCCATATAAACGGAAAAAGACCAAAAATGTTGAAAAAAAGATATTTTCTACTTTTTGTTATAAGAAAAATCCAATAAACTCAATTTTAGTCATACATGTAGGCCAAAATGTATTCAGCCACATGTCGTTGGTAAAAAAAAAATGTCAATAAGTGTATATTTATTGGTTTGTGCAAAAATTATAGTGTCTACAAACTAGGGTATTTTCTGGAATTTACACAGCTTTTAGTTTATGACTGTCTATCTCATTTCTTGAGGTGCTAAAATGGCAGGGCAGTACAACCCCCCCTCCCCAAATGACCCCATTTTAGAAAGAAGACACCCCAAGGAAATTGCTGAGAGGCATGTTGAGCCCATTGAATATTTAAATTTTTTTGTCCAAAGTGATTGAATAATGACAAAAAAAAATTCAAAAAGTTGTCACTAAATGATATATTGCTCACACATGCCATGGTTATATGTGGAATTGCACCCCAAAATACATTTTGCTGCTTCTTCTGAGTACGGGGATACCACATGTGTGGGACTTTATGGGAGCCTAGCCGCGTACGGGGCCCCAAAAACCAAGATCGGCTTCAGGATTTCTAAGGGCGTAAATTTTTGATTTCACTCCTTACTACCTATCACAGTTTTGAAGGCCATAAAATGCCAAGATGGCAAAAAAAAACAATTTTTTAAGTAGACACCCCAAGCTATTTGCTGAGAGTTATGGTGAGTATTTTGCAGACCTTGCTTTTTATTGCTTCAAAATGGGGTAATTTGGGGGGGGGGGTTAACTGTCCTTGCATTTTATGCACAACATTTAGAAGCTTACGTCACACATCACCCACTCTTCTAACCACTTGAAGACAAAGCCCTTTCTGACACTTTTTGTTTACATGAAAAAATATTTTTTTTTTGCAAGAAAATTACTTTGAACCCCCAAACATTATATTTTTTTTAAAGCAAAGGCCCTACAGATTAAAATTAAAATGAAAAATTTTCAAACACATTTTTTTGGGAAAAAACACACTTTTTAAAATTTTAATGCACTAAAACACACTATATTGCCCAAATGTTTGATGTAATAAAAAAGATGATCTTATGCCGAGTACATGGATACCAAACACGACATGCTTTAAAATTGCGCACAAACGTGCAGTGGCAACAAACTACATACATTTTTAAAAGCCTCTAAAAGCCTTTACAGGTTACTACTTTAGATTTACAGAGGAGGTCTACTGCTAAAATGACTGCCCTCTGACCTTCGCGGTGATACCTCACATGCATGGTGCAATTGCTGTTTACATTTGACACCAGACCGACGCTTGCGGGACAGGGGTACAGGGTTTTTTGCTTTTTTTATCTTATTTTTAAACTGTTCCATTCATTTTTTTAATCATTTTTATTGTTATCTCAGGGAATGTAAATATCCCCTATGATAGCAATAGGTAGTGACAGGTACTCTTTTTTGAAAAAATTCCCAATGGTGCTGTTTACATCCGGCAAAATCTAAGTCATGAAATGCTTGTAGCTTCTGGTTTCTTAGGCCCTAGAGATGATTGGAGCCATTCTGATCTCTGATCAGCTCTATGGTCAGCTGGCGGAACCACTGGCTGCATTCTCAGGTTCCCTGTTGGGACAGGAGAGCCAGAGAATACCATGGTAGACGGTGGGGGGGAACATTCCCTCCCATTGCTTGTAAAAGCAGTCTAGAGGCTAATTAGCAGCTAGGATTGCTTTTACATGAAAGCCGACCGCTGGCTGAAAAGAATGATACCAAGATGATACCTAAACCCGCAGGCATCATTCTGGTATAACCACTCAAAGTCCAGCAACATACCAGTATGTTGCTGGTCCTTGTTGGGCATATATTGTAATCTTTTTTTCATGCAGCCAGTGGGCTGAACAAAAAAAGAGATTGATCGGTGTGTATGCCCACCATTAGAATACCTCCCTTCATCCACCCACTTCTAATGATGGGCATACATGCACCATTTTGTTTTTAACTGTGGTGGTGAAATCACCTCCTACGGCGCTAGAATCATGGCTTTATGTATCATGGGAGCAAACGCTGTTGCTGTCAAGATAAATAAATCAGTGTTGCAGCTGAATGGCCTAAAAAAAAATAGTCTGAATCATGGGGGCAAAAGTTAGGAGCAAATCGCTCCTCCACCCCTGCTGCCCCCATGCTTCGGCATATATGTTCTTTTTTTAACTGTGGTGGTAAAATCACTTCTGACAGCGCTGGAGTCACGGCTTTATGTATCGTGGGAGCAAACGCTGTTGCTGTCAAGATAGATAAATCAGCGCTGCAACTGAATGGTGTACCTGCTAATCAAATGATGGTTAACAATAAAACAAAGTAACATTACAGTATAACAGTAAGACATACCATACCTGCAAAGCAAATACAAAAAAAAATAGTAAAAATTAAAACATTTTTTAGCGCAATCTGTGCCTAAACTATATATATGCTGAAGCATGGGGGTATCTGCCCCAAAAGTTAGGAGCAAATCGCTCCTCCACCCCTGCTGCCCCCATGCTTTGGCATATATGCTCTTTTTTTTAACTGTGGTGGTGAAATCACCTCCGACAGCGCTGGAGTCATGGCTTTATGTATTGTGGGAGCAAACATTGTCGCTGTCAAGATAAATGAATCCGCGCTGCAACTGAATGGCATACCTGCTAAGCAAATGATGGTTAACAATAAAACAAAGTAACATTACAGTATAACAGTAAGACATACCATATCTGCAAAGCAAATATAAAAAAAACAGTACAAATTAAAACATTTTTTAGCGCAATCTGTGCCTAAAATATATATATGCCGAAGCATGGAGGCATCCGCCTGCAAAAGTTAGGAGCAAACCGCTCCTTCACCCCTGCTGCCCCCATGCTTCGTCATATATGCTTTTTTTTTTAACTGTGGTGGTGAAATCACCTCCTACAGCGCTGGAGTCACGGCTTTATGTATCATGGAAGCAAACGCTGTTGCTGTCGAGATAAATAAATCCGCGCTGCAGCTGAATGAGCTGCATTAATGAGCACTGATAGGCGGCACTGATGAGCTGCACTGATGGGCACTGATGAGTGTCACTGATGAGCTGCACTAATAGGCAGCACTAATGGGCACTGATAAGCGGCACTTATGGGCACTGATGAAGCAGCACTGATGAGCTGCACTGATAAGCTGAACTGATGGGCACTGATAAGTGACACTGATAGGAAGCACTGATGAGCTGCACTAATGGGCAGCACTGATGGGCACTGATAGGCGGCACTTATGGGCACTGATAAGGTGGCACTGATGGGCTGCACTGATGGGCACTGATATGTGGCACTGATGAGCTGCACTGATGGGCACTGATGAGTGTCACTGATGAGCTGCACTGATAGGCAGCACTGATGGGCACTGATAGGTGGCACTTATGGGCACTGATGAGGCAGCACTGATGGGCTGCCCTGATAAGCTGAACTGATGGGCACTGATAGGCAACACTGATGAGCTGCACTGATAGGCAGCACTGATGGGCACTGATAGGTGGCACTGATGGGCTGCACTGATATGCAGCACTGATTGGCTCTGATAGGCTACACTGGTGAGTTGCACTGATAATGCGGCACTGATGAGGCAGCACTAATATTTGACACTGATAAGCTGCACTGATAGGTGGTACTGGCACTGATAGGTGGCACTGATGAGCTGCACTAATAGGTGGCACTGGCACTGATAGGTGGCATGGATGAGCTGCACTAATGGGCACTGATAGGTGGCACTGATAGCCCCCCGCCCTCCCCAAGAGTTAACCCACCTCAGCCAGTACACTGAGCTGCACAAAAGGATAGCAACTTATCATCTGCCCGACTTTCCCAGCCCCATGCAGAGCTTACTTGCAGTTGTTGTATAGTGCTTCCTCCTCTTTGCTCGCAGCGCCACCACCCACACTCCTTTCCCATCGAGCCTCTCAGGCCGGCCTCTGTATGATGTCACGCCAGCCGTGACGTCAAGCTCCACCTGACAGGGAGTGTGTTGGATTCCAAGGGGAGGAGTCTCGGTGCATTGGACCTGCGCTGCAAGAGGCCGTTCTTCAAAGCAATGTATGTAGCGGCCGCCAACTCACTGTCAGTATTGGGCCTATAATTCAGCAGTCTGGCATCTGCAAGGCAATGTAGGTTGGTGTAATTGTGTCTAGAATCAATGTATTGGGCCAATATTATGGTAGGGGCCTGGAGCTTTAGCTCCAATAGCCCCTATGTTAATCCAGCCCTGCTGCTAAATGTCTGGGCCCTCCTGTTCCTGGTGCTGACAACAATTTAAAAAGTACCACACTCTCTGACACATCTTGAGGCTAAAAGAAGGGCTACAAATTTGGATTACATTCTCAGAAGGATAAAACAATAACAGAATAATAATAAAAATAATAACAGAGTTGGGTACAAGGGATACCCACTGGCCTGTATCTAGGGGTAAAGTTCATATCTTCTAGACCTTGTCCTAAGGATATGCCTTACATAATAGGAAATACACAGGTCATGTAACTCACTGGTCAGTGGTAAACAGCTGTTAGTGGCCTGCGTTGGGGCCCAAAGTCTACAGTGAAACACTCAAGTGGAGTTTTGTAATTCCAGAAGCAGAGATAGTTCTTCAAACACACAAATAATTCCAAGAGTCCCAGAAAAGGGAATATAACTATCGTTTTAAACAGGAAGGTGATAAAGTATGACATGTTTGTTATTTAAAAAAAGTGAAATGTAAACCTTTATAATCATTTAAGCACAGGGCATACATGACAGGAACACATGAGGGGAACCAGGCAGTGTGGGGTTAATTAGTTTAAAGGCGTGAGGAAAGCAATGGCATTTACTGGACTGGTTGGTAAAATGGGGAGTATTCTTTGTGGAGAGGGGTGAGGAAAAGTTCATTGGAAATCAGAAGGTTCCCTCCCTCCCACTATGAATGTTGGTTTGTGTTGGTTTGAATTCAGATTATGGTACAGGTTTGCGGTTCGGGGTCATTGAAGGAGGTTGAAATCTGGTGTTTTTGGCAAAAATGGTGGAAATTCATCTTCGGTATAGTGTCCTCTAGTTGGCCTGGTCAACTTATACTGACCAGGTAGTGGTAGACTAGTATGTGTCTGAGGTTAGCTGAGATAGAGGTGGTGTTTTGAGGCTAGGGGCTTAAGCCCCTGTTGACATTAATCCGACTTTGAAATCATGTGATTTTATTTGAAGTCGTACAATTTCAAAGCCACGGGTCACTGCAACTTCAGGCGTAACTTGGCTGACATCTGTGTGACTTCGTGCACAGATGTATGTGTAATTCGCACCTGACATTGCAAGAAATGGTGCAGGAGCCTTTTTTTTCTAACTGGTGCGGCACCGCAATGTTGACTTGAATCTGAATTTGAAACTATTACATTGTAATTTCATTTATATAACTACTTAATTTTAATATGCCAAGAGCATTGTGTCTCTTTAAGAATTAGAATAGCACTAACATATTACACTAACACTGAGGCAGTTGATTACATTTTACACATGGGTAGACCATTTATTAGCTGTTGTAATTGACATGACATTAACCTTTGCCTTAATATCTAGCTTGAATGAAACTACTGTCTCTCCAGTAGTTAAATCTGCACACCAAGAATTATCTGACAATATGCAAACATGGCTGTCTTACAACCCTGTTAGAGTTTATTTTCTCCTATTTTTTAATTGTCTTCCACCAAAATAGTTCTGGTTTTAAAATACTGTGAAAAATATTTAATTTACCTTGCTAACAGTATATACTGTACTGTCATTGTACAGGGGTAGTGACAGGGCCCAGTTTCAAACCTTTGTTCCATTACTATGCATTAATGCACTGCATGATTATGCACGCCACATTGGACAGTGTGCTGTAGTGCCTTTCATTCATTCTGAATTGTACCCCAACGTACAAGTATAGTGGATCCTGGCAGACCTGCACTGCAGCTCACAACACTACACATCCTATACACTGCTGTATGTCGTGTTAAAAATTGGTTTTAGGTTAAGTTTTGGCTGCATTATGGTGCATCGGCAGCCCAAAATTAATGAGCTGTCTTAACACAACATGTGTTAATGCAGATACAATAACACACTGTAATGCTTAGTTGTAGAGGAACCTAAAGGTAAATGTATATTTTGTTAGTGTAGCATTACCCTGAAGGAGCTGTTAAACAGGGCTGGATTAAGAGCATCATGGGCCTGGTGCTGAGGATTCGGTGGGCCTTTTTATGGAAATGCCCAGACCAATTTTCAGCGCTGTCACAATTTGAATGACAATTGCGCGGTCATGCAACGCTGTACCCATATGGAATTTTTATAATTTGTTTCCACACAAATATACCTTTCTTTTGGTGGTATTTAAACACCACTGGGGTTTTTATTTTTTGCTAAACATAAAAAAAAAAAACCTGACATTTTTGAAAAAAAAATTTTTTCTTAGTTTGTTATAACATTTTGCACATAGGTAATTTTTCTTCTTCACTGATGATGCTATACTGATAGGCAGCACTGATGGGCAACAATGAGGCAGCACTGATATGAGGCACTAATGAGATGCACTGATAGGCAGCACTGATGGGCATTGATAGGTGGCACTTATGGGCTCTGATAAGGTAGCACTGATGAGGCAGCACTAATATGTGGCACCGATGGGCTGCACTGATGGACACTGATATGCAGCACTGATGAGCTGCACTAATGAGGCAGCACTAATATGCAGCACAGATGGGCTGCACTGTTGGGCACTTATAGGCAGCACTGATGGGCACTAATAGGGAGCACTGATGGGGCACTGATAGGTGGCACTGATGGGCACTGATGAGCTGCACTGATGGGCATTGTTAAGCAGCAGTGATGGACACTGATAGGTGACACTGGCATTGATAGGGGGCACTGATGAGCTGCACTAATTTGCACTGATGAGCTTCACTGATGGGCAATGATAAGTGACACTGATAGGCAGCACTCATTAGCTGCACTGATAGGCAGTACTGATGGGCACTGATAGGTAACACTTATGGGCACTGATAAGGCGTCACTGATGGACTGCACTGATAAGTGGCACTAATGAGCTGCACTGATGGGCACTGATAAGTGACACTGATGAGCACTTATAAGCTGCACTGATGGGCACTGATAGGCGGCACTGATGAGCTGCACTAATGGGCACTGATGAGCTGCACCGATGAGCTGCACTGATAGGCCGCACTGATGGGCACCAATAGGGGGCACTGATGAGGCAGCACTGATGTGCTGCACTGATGGGCACTGATAGGCGGCACTGATGACTTGCACTGTAGGTAGCACTGATGGGCTGCACTGATGGACACTGATATGGACACTGATATGCAGCACTAATATGCGGCATTGATGAGCTGCACTGGTAGGTGGCACTGGCACTAATGAGCTGCACTGATAGGTGGCACTGGCACTGATAGGTGGCACTAATGGGCACTGATATGCAGCTCTGATGAGTTTCACTGATAGGCAGTACTTATGAGCACTGATGAGGCAGCACTAATATGCGGCACTGATGGGCTGCACTGATGGGCACTTATAGGCAGCACTGATAGGGGTACTGATGAGCTGCACTTATGGGCATTGATGCACTGATGGGCACTGATAAGCAGCCCTGATGGGCATTGATAGGTGGCACTGATGAGCTGCACTGATGGGCACTGATAAGTGTCACTGATAGGCAGCACTGATGAGCTACACTGATGGGCACTGATAAGTGTCACTGATGAGCTGCACTGATAGGCAGCACTAATGGGCACTGATAGGCGGCACTTATGGGTACTGATGAGGCAGCACTGATGGGCTGCACTGATAAGCTGAACTGATGGGCACTGATAAGTGGCACTGATAGGCAGCACTGATGGGCACTGACAGGCGGCACTTATGGGCACTGATGAGCTGCACTGATGGGCACTGATAAGTTGCACTGATGAGCTGCACTGATAGGCAGCACTGATGGGCACTAATAGGTGGCACTTATGGGCACTGATGAGGCAGCACTGATGGGCTGCACTGATAAGCTGAACTGATGGGCACTGATAAGTGGCACACTGATAGGCAGCACTGATGAGCACTGATAAGCGGCATTGATATGCTGCACTGATTGGCTCTGATAGGCTGCACTGATGAGTTGCACTAATAATGCGGCACTGATGAGGCAGCACTAATATGTGGCACTGATAAGCTGCACCGATAGGTGGTACTGGCACTGAGAGGTGGCACTGATGAGCTGCACTGATAGGTGGCACTGGCACTGATAGGTGGCACTGATGAGCTGCACTAATGGGCACTAATAGGTGGCACTGATAGCCCCCCACCCTCGGTGCATTGGACCTGCACTGCAAGAGGCCATTCTGCAAAGTAATGTAAGTAGTGGCTGCCGGCTCACTGTCTGTATTGGGCCTATAATTCAGCAGTCTGGCATCTGCAAGGCAATGAAGGTTGGCAGACGGTAACTGTGTCTAGAATCAATGTATTGGGCCGATATTATGGTAGGGGCCTGGAGCTTCAGTTCCAAAAGCCCCTACATTAATCCGGCCCTGCTGCTAAATGTCTGGGCCCTCCTGTTCCTGGTGCTGACAACAATTTAAAAAGTACCACACTCTCTGACACATCTTGAGGCTAAAAGAAGGGCTACATATTTGGATTACATTCTCAGAAGGATAAAACAATAACAGAATAATAATAAAAATAATAACAGAGTTGGGTACAAGGGATACCCACTGGCCTGTATCTAGGGGTAGAGTTCATATCTCCTAGACCTTGTCCTAAGGATATGCCTTACATAATAGGAAATACACAGGGCCTGTAACTCACTGGTCAGTGGTAAATAGCTGTTAGTGGCCTGCGTTGGGGCCCAAAGTCTACAGTGAAACACTCAAATGGAGTTTTGTAATTCCAGAAGCAGAGATAGTTCTACAAACACACAAATAATTCCAAGGGTCCCAGAAAAGGGAATAAAACTATCGTTTTAAACAGGAAAGTGATAAAGTATGACATGTTTGTTATTTTAAAAAAAATTATAATCATTTAAGCACAGGGCATACATGACAGGAGCAGATGAGGGGAACTAGGCAGTGTGGGGTTAATTAGTTTAAAGGAGTGAGGAAAGCAATAGCATTTACTGGACTGGTTGGTAAAATGGGTAGGATGAACGTCCCTTCCTCCCACTCTGAATGTTGGTTTGTGTCGGTTTGAATTCAGATTATGGTACAGGTTTCAGGGTCTTTGAAGGAGGTTTAAATCTGGTGTTTTTGGCAAAAATGGTGGGAATTCATCTTCGGTATGGTGTCCTATAGTTGGCCTGGTCAACTTATACTGATCAGGTAGTGGTAGACTAGTATGTGTCTGAGGTCAGCTGAGATAGAGGTGGTGTTCTGAGGCTAGGGGCATTAAGACCCCGTTGACATTAATCCGACTTTGAAATCGTGCAATTTCACTTGAAGTCGTACAATTTCAAGATGTATATGCAATTCGCACCTGATATTGCAAAAAATAGTGCAGGAACCTTTTTTTCTAATTGGTGCAGCACCGCAATGTTGACTTTGCAGCGATTTTACCAGTTCCATTGCCGACAATAGGTTGCGGCTTGTTATGTGATTTGAACCTGTCAAATTGCATGACAAGTCCCACTGGTGTAAACGGGGGCTTACTTAGCTCTGGTGCCACGGACACAAGGATTAGTTATATGGTACCTTCAAAGACCTGCAACCTCATTTGATCTGTAATGTTATATTTTTCACTATTCACATTTGTTATGTTGATAATATAAGGCTGGTGCAGCCATTTAACTCCAATTAAAGAGTAATGTGTTTCTTTGGGAATAAAGGGAAGTGGATTTGTTGGACAGAGGTTGTAGGAACATAGGTGAACTCTGATCTACCCTGGTTATGCAGCACACAGGTAAAAGGGATGAAGACAAGAGTTAAGGTAGGGGAAGTTGAATCTTTAAAGTGTCACTAAACCCACAACAGTAAAATCAGTCTGTATATGCAGTAAAGCATGTTTGTTATACTCACTGTGGAACCTAAGGGGTTAATCCTCTTCCACAGTAAAAAGACTGTTTGATTATGTGTGCACAGATCCTCCTCTTCTTCCACTGACTCCAGAATATGTCCGGATAAGACAGAGCCTTTGAGTCAGGCTGCACTGGCTCAGTTTGGTGTGTATTGCTAGAGAGTTTTTTTTTTTTCTTGGGAGAGTGCATGTGATCAGCCCAGGGCCAATCAGCACTGTCCAGACAGAGGGTCCTGGATCCTGGTAGGACAGTCAGTGCAGTATGAAAACTCCACTTACAAACTTTAACTAGACACTGATAGAAGTCACAAGACTGCTATATACTGCTGATGAGAAAAAGGTATTTTGCCATTTATATTTACTAAAATTATTGAATTTCCATGTTCTGTGTACTGTGGGAGACCAGATATAGTGAATTCAGAGTCCTGGGTTTAGTAAAACTTTAAGGGCATACCAAACCTAGTTGTAATCTTATTCTGTTTATAGGGCATTTTGGTGGATTTACTTAATAAAGAGAGGTAGTTCACCAATCAAAGTGAATGCTCTCTAAACAAAGGAGCTTAGTAGGTTCTGGAGCTTAGTAAAATAAAGAAAAGCTGTGTTTACTTTAAAACTTTGAACCATCTGAAAGGAAAATTGTAACTTTTACTTGTGCATCATTGGATGATGAAGTGAGTACACCTTCAACAGATTTACTAGGCTTTGTGATTATTCACTTTCCAAAGTAAACAGTCTCTGCTCCCTTTAGTAAATGAACCCCTTTGTGTCTTATTAGCAAGAAAGGCCAGTAATTGCATGGATCTTAAGTCGACCATACACGCCAAATTATGATTCATGTATGGACAGGGTGGTTGTACAGAAGTCGATCTACCGGCTGTACCAGAAGTTGATCTGTTATATTTTCACCATCTATAGCCAGCAGCGCGGATCAGTGTATTCTGACAGTGTGGATGTTGCCCTGCTGTCAGAATACAATAGCTCAGCAGGGAGGATCCACATTGATTGTGATGAAGATTTGAGAACTGAATTTTTTATTTTTTCGTTCAACCTACTGGTTGAACAAAAAAAAAATGATGAATTCTGTATAGGTTGCTTTAGAGTTTTTATCAAAGCAACCAAAAAATAGCATTTTTCAAATCCCATATCTATGAATGTGCAATCAAGACCCAGTGAGAAATAGTTTGGATGAAAAGTTGGTTACTGTCGAATCTTAGTTTAGATGCACTGCCACTACTGTGTGCTGTACTTTTATCACTTAATCGGAATGGGGGTGGGAGATTAGACTGAGATGAATACAAACTAGAAGCAATTCTCCTAGTGATATTTCCTAACAAAAATATTCAGAGGCATTGAAGGCATACACATTGTAGCGTCGGATGCAGATGCCGTCTCAACAAAATGAAAGCTGGTGTCAGTCATCTCTGACACCATAGTAATGCACAAAAAATACATTTTCGATGTTCAATATTAATAAAATAGATTTATTGGGAACTGTAAAACAGTTTTTTGGTATTTATAGTCTAATTTGAAACTTTTTTTTTTAAGTCATGTGACTGGCACAGCACCAGACAGGGCTGGCCAGAGACAGACTCACACCATAGAGAGCACACATCAGCAAAGTAATTGAAGCCCCTCCTAAAGATCTTTTCCTGCAAGTGCCAAAGAACAGGAAAAGATCATGTGCACAAGCACTGCAAGAATAAGGTACTTAGATGACTTAAAAAACAAAACAAAATACTGTGGCATGATATAAATGATTTATGTGAATGAATAATGGGAATGAACACCTCCCCATTTATTATGTCTTTAATTTTTTTTGCCCCTCTCCTCCCTTCTGTTTGTCTCAGAGTTTTCATTGAAGGGCGCTGCAGCAGGATCACTTCCTGTCTGCAGACAATTGGTCCTCCAGAAGACCCACTGGCAGTCATGGAAAAGCCCCCTGGACTTAAGAGCCCTTTCACATTGAAAGCGTCCAGGCGTCAGCGGTATAGCAGCGCTATTTTTAGTGCCGCTATACCGTCGTTTTAGCGTCGCTAATCGGCCGCTAGCGGGGCAGTTTTTTATCCCAGCTAGTGACCGAAAAAGGGTTGAAACCACCCACAAAACACTGCTGCAGCGGTGGTTTGCCGGCGGTATGGTGGCGCTGCCCATTGATTTCAACGGGCAGGGGCGCTATAGGACCGGTGAATACCTGCAAATAATCTGCTTGCAGGACTTTTTGTGACACCCTGCCAGCGCAGCACCCCAGTGTGAAAGCACTCGGGATTTCACACTGGGTTTGCAGCTGAGTCTTTTTTCAGGCGCTTTACAGGCGCTATTTTTAGCGCTAAAGTGCTTGAAAAACGCTTCCAGTGTGAAAGGGGTCTTAAGGAGTGTCATTTGCTGCTTCTGTGTCCTATGTAGTGCAAACAACTTCCATAGAGCCAGTTTCATTTGCATGAGAACAATTTACTGTAGTGCCCGCTCCCTCTGCAGACTGAATTCTATGACTCAGGAAAAGCGATGAGCCGAACACCCCCGGCTCGGTTTGCACCAGAACTTGCGAACAGGCAAAAAAACTGTGCGAACACCGTTAAAGTCTATGGGACACGAACATGAAAAATCAAAAGTTCTAATTTTATTTTTTTTAATACAAACGTTTTTTTATTGAAGCATAAAAGCATAAACAATACGTGTCATTTACATAAAGTAAGGAAACATAGAGTAACAAAGTATAATGACCATGGTTACAAAGTGCTTTATGGCAAGTTATATTATTAGCCTGCCAGCTGGGTATACTGAGGTTTGCTTACATCTATGTTATTACACCAATGAGACTTTGTGGGGAGGGCTCCTGATGGGGGAGGTCCCGAGGCAAGTTAGAGATGTTGTGAGCCTCACCACTAAACCATGATGCTTTTGCCATAAGGGTAACAACTAGAGAACATATCAACCATAAACAAAATGACAAAAAAAAAAAAAAAAACTAAAAAACAACAACTAAAAAATGGAACAGAAAAGGTTACAGGACATAGTACTGAGAAATACAGTAGAGAGTGTACCTTAGTAAGGGGTTCAGTGTTGATATAACTTATGGAGATAAAGTATAATCAGGAGGACCAGGACCTCCATTTCTGGTCATAGATGTGCATGGTATCCATGATAGTATGGAAGAATTTCTCCATAAGCTGGATAGCTACCATACGTCTAAGGACATGCTCCCAGGGGACTCCAGGGGTACGCCAAAACAAGGCGATGGACCAGTGGACTGCACTAAATAATGTGTGGGACAGTTTTTGTTCAGGGGGCGTGGCCCTGGGGATTTCTGCAAAGAATAAGCACATCTGGTGGGTTAGGGTGGTCAAGACTCCAGTGATTTCTGCTACCTTAGCGGTTACTCTTTGCCAAAGGTCCCTTAGAGCTAGACCGCTCCAAAAGATGTGCAAGTGTGTCCCTTTCTCGGGGCAACCTCTGAAACAATTCTCGGAAAATGCGGGGAAGAATTTGTGTAGCTTAGCAGGGGTATAGTACCACCTCATGTGTAACTTCACCACTATCTAGGGTGGCTAGGCCTTTCGAGACCCAAATGGCAAAAGCATTAGTGTTAGGAAATGCTGCGATAAATGAGGGGTTTCCAATGTCCATCTAGGGTAGGGAGGGAGTAGGGAGAATTTTTTCTTGTACAAGGACCATAAATGTAGGGACTGGCCTACCACTGCGTTTAGAGTGGAGATGTCTTTGGGGCGAATTGTTGTGGCCCACAGCAATCCGGGTAAATAATATGGGGCTATTGAAATCCGTTCAAAGCTGAGCCAGGGGATTCCCTGCAGGGGGGTTATGCCATTGTGCCAGCTGTAGAAGTCTGGCAGAGAGGTAGTAAAGCCAAAGATTTGGTAAACCCAATCCAACCATGGTCCTTGGTCCGTATATCTTTGCTTACCTAGTCTGGGTTTTTTGTTTTTCCATATAAATTTATATCGTGTTGAATAAGTTAAATGGTTTGACAAGATACGTAGTTGGGAAGGGCTCTAAAAAACAATAAAAGTTTGGGGAGAATAGACATTTTTACTGCTTGGATCCTGCCTAAGAAAGTGATGTGGAATGGGTTCCAAGTATTTAGCAGTTGTCTGATGCAAGTAAATGCTGGGGGGTAGTTGGCTAGGTATAGTTTGTGGAGGGTAGGTGCTAATTTGATCCCTAAATATGATAACGTCTGACCATCCATGGAAAGATCAAAATTGGAATGGATTGAGGAGGTAATATGTTGGGGGAAGTTTATGGAAAGGGCAGAGCATTTGGAAAGATTAACCCCCAGAAATGTCCTGGAAGGTATGAAGGGTGGAAATCAGATTGGGAATTGAGACTATTGGGTCAGGCAGGAGCAAGAGGACATCGTCCGCATATGGACTTATTTTGAACTCCTGATCCCCTTTTGAATAACCCTTAATGTTAGGGTCTAAGCTGATTGAGCGGGCCAGAGGTTCAATAGCAAGGGCAAATAAAAGTGGTGACAAGGGGCAACCTTGCCTTGTTCTTCTGCCTAAAGTTAAGTAATCAGAGTTGCAGCCAGGGAGTCTAATCTGCGTGGGGGGATGGTGGTAAAGTGCCCGGAATCCGTGGATGAAGGCCCCAGAAAAGCCGAATTTTTCAAGGGTTAGTTCGAGAAATGGCCATAGAACACTGTCGAAAGCCTTGTGAATGTCAAGGCTTAGGAGTAGCACTCTGCAAGAATGTAGGTCAGCGTCTTGAATGATGTTAGAAGATAGTCTGATATTGTCCATAATTTGTCTGGTCGGGATAAAGCCTGTTTGGTCAGGGGAGATTATGGAGGTAATAATCGTCGAGAGCCTGTGGGCTAAAATGCATCCGAAAATCTTCAGGTCGGTATTGATGACTGAAATTGGCCTATAGTTTTGAGGTAGGGAGTGGTCCTTGTTAGGTTTTGGGATCAGGGACATGTTCACGAGAAGCATGTCTTCTGGGAAAACGTTACCTTTGAGAACGTGGTTAAAAGGTAGATTTTAGATATGGTGTTTGTCTAGGAATTTCTTGAAATGTGGGGCTGAATACCCATCTGGTCCTGGGGTTTTGGAGGGTTTCAAGGTTTTGATAGCCTTGGTAATTTCAAGGTCCGAACAAGGAGCGTTCAACTCTTGGAGGTGTTCTTGAGTTAGTATGGGGAGAGGTAGATTATCTAGCCATGTCTTGAGGGTAGGGTCGGGAAGATGATTAAGGGGGAGAGTAGATTTGTATAAAATTTAGAGAAAATCTGAAGGACCTCAGAAGGGTGAGAGACCAATCTCCCACTAGGGTTTCTTAATTTGTAAGTGTGGGGGGTTTGGATGGAATGGTTAAGCTTTCTCGCACACATGGCTGAGGCTGAATTACTGTGTAACAGGAACTTGGCTCTTGACCACCTAAGGGCTTTCTCAGTCTGTTCAGAGAGAATTTTGTCAAGTTCAAGTCTGGTGTGGTTAATCTGTTGTAGAAGATCTGGGGCATGATTCTGTGTGTGTAGGTGGTATAACTTGTCCAGTTCCTAAGTGAGTCTGGTAATATCAATTAATCTCTGTTTTTTTTCCTATCTGAGGCTAATTGGATCAGATGTC
Source organism: Aquarana catesbeiana (assembly GCF_042186555.1). Lineage (NCBI taxonomy): Eukaryota > Metazoa > Chordata > Amphibia > Anura > Ranidae > Aquarana > Aquarana catesbeiana. The sequence goes on from NC_133326.1 coordinate 104,142,664, forward strand.
CCCTAATTACCACCTTATGGGCTGCCCATAGAACAGTAGGGGAGATGTCATTCGTGTCATTGGAGGCAAAGTATTCCTCCATGTGTTTTGAGATCTGTGAAACAAGGATAGGGTCTGTGAGGAGAGACTTGTTCAGTCTCCATCCTGCAACAGAAGGTTTAAGGCCTATGTGGGATATGTCCATGGAGATTATCTGGTGGTCTGACCATGGGCAAGGGTGGATAGCAGCAGTAATGGAGTTTGCAAGTAGTATAGGGAAGCAAAACCAGTAATCCAATCTGGAATAACTGTCATGTTATGACCATGGGACATTGGGACAAGGTGTTTTGGTCCCCCCCAAAAGACCTTGTTCCAGTGTTGATGGGGACAAGGGCCTCTTCCTCACAACCCTTTCCCAGTGGTTGTGGGGGTCTGCGGGTGGGGGGGCTTATCGGAATCTGGAAGCCCCCTTTAACAAGGGGGCCCCCAGATCCCACCCCCCATGTGAATGGGTATCAGGTACATTGTACCCCTACACAGTCACCCAAAAAAGTGTCAAAAAAGTAAAAATGACAGCAGACAGTTTGGGACAATTTCTTTATTTAAAAAAAAAAGTTCCGTGATGTCCACTCATCTTCGTTCACAGCCCCGACGATCTGAGAAAAAAAAACAAAAAAATGGAAAATCTCTGCCTCCATGGGAGGCTCCCATCAATTGCAGCCTTTTTGCTTTGATAGCTATTATATAGCTAAGGGCGGGACCACCCGGTGATGTAAGCAGGTGACCCCACCCCCTTCTGACGTTAGGTGACATTACGTAACATCAGAGGGGGCAGGGTAACCTGTTTACATCACCGGGTGGCCCCGCCCTCATCTATATAACAGCTGTCAAAGCAAAAAGGCTGCAGTCGCGGGGCCACCTCCCATTGAGGCGGAGTTTTTCAGGTTTTTTTTCTCTGGATCGTCGGACGCCGTGATTGAATATGGATGGACATTGCAGGACATTTTATTTATTTTTTTAATAAAGGACTTGTCCCAAACTGTCTCCTGTCATTTGTCTCTTTTTTGACACTTTTTTTTGGTGAATGCGTAGGGATACAATGTACCCGATGCCCATTCACATGGGGGGGGGGATCTGGGGCCCCCTTGTTAAAGGAGGCTTCCTATTCCGATAAGCCCCCCGCCCGCAGACCCCCACAACCCCCTGGCAAGGGTTGTGGGGAAGAGGCCCCAAAACACCCTCCCCATGTTGAGGGCATGTGGCCTGGTGCAGTTCAGGAGGGGGGCTCTCTCATCCCCCCTTTTCCTTTGGCCTGCCAAGTTGCGTGCTCAGATAACGGTGTGGTATGGACTTTGGGGGGACCCCACACCATTTTTTTTACATTTTGGTGCAGGGTGTGCACCCAAAGTGTCTGGTAATGGACTGGGGGGGGGAACCCGTGCCGTTTTTTTCAATGATTTTTATCTATATTGCCGGGATCCAGCAATACATTACAGCCACAGGCAGTTTTTTTCCTTTACAAATGTCATTTTGCTGCTCTCATTCATAAAACTATGTACGGTCGCTATGTAAGCAGTCTAACAAACTGTGGGGCGTGGGCTCAGCCCCCTGGATAATGATTGGCCAAAGGCACCCTGCCTTTGGCCAATCATGGTTCTCACAGCAGAGCACTCTGTGATTGGCCAAAGCATGCGGGTCAGGTGCATGCTTTGGCCAATCAGCAGCCGTCAGTGCACTGCAATTTCACCTTTCATTATGGGGCGTTCCGCGGGTGCTCGAATTTCCCGCAAATGCCCCATAATGTTCTAAATTCGGCGAACGGCGAACACCCGGGCAAACTTACATTCGACTCGAGCATCCCTACTCAGGAATGCTACCTAAAATGTATTTCAAGTTATTGTGTTGCTCCCTATATGTAAATGTCACATTGTTTCTCTGCAGAACTCACTCACTGTGCTCCTTATTGTATTAGGTGATGATATTGTGTACAGCATTTTCCACTTATACAGGAGCAGTAAAAAGGCAGAGCTAAGACTGTCTATGCAGTGTGATCTGGACCTCAAACACATGTAACACGCAGCACCTGGTTTACTGTTCCCATTTAGGGAAAGCTGGGTGAAACAGGATGTTAGGCTCCCATCATTATTTCCTTAATCTAGTTTTACAATAATTTTTACCATGTTTGTGCCACCCCCAACTATTCCCCTTTAAGCTGCAAAGTCAGTGGACAGGAGTGCTGCAGCAAAAATTATCTCCCCAGTCGCATTTAGTGGGCAGTACTACTCGCTATATTCAATGCATTAACTTTCTGCACAGTGACACATGACACAGGTTTTTAGGGTTTAAAACTGGTGGTGAGGAGGCAACATAACACCTCCTCATCGCTTGTCAAAAGGCCCTTTTAAAAGCAATCCACCACAAATTGCTTTTTAGAGGGCACTGCTAGTGTAAAAAAGCCCTTAGTGAGATTTTTTCTAGATGTCCCCACAGGAGTGATGCTTTTTGCTTTTTCCTGACTGGGTCAGGGGCTAAGAGTACAGAGTTTACTCCAGTAAGAAGCACCTTTCTGAAGACAAGGACTGTGAGAGCACCTGTTTAATCCTGGAAGCTTAGTAGAATATTTGACCAATTCTCCACTGAAGCCCACTTTGCTGATTAACTAAGGATATATATGTCTGTTTATGCAGAATGGTTACACTTCAGAAAAGGTTTGTTAATAATGCACCTAAATTCCAGCTGGGAAATTCCTTATTGGTAATAAGGACTTCCCTCAAAAAATCCTGTGTGAGAAGAAGTATTGTTAAAACGTGTAATGGAGGACCCGGTAAGTCGTGTAGCTTGGTCTGACTCTGTCACATTGAATGTTTGAGTGCACCATGTCACCATGTTAATGTCAACTGTAACGACCCTGAAAGTTTGGCATATTTTATACCTGACTTGGGATATAGAATGCTCCAGTTCGACTGGTCTGAAGCTATCAGATGTAAGATAAAAAAAAAAACTCCTGAGCTTTACCAAATTATATTGGATAGCCCTGAACTGAAGTTTGTTGATGCATCAAGTAATATCTTGAAACTGGATCATGTGAGGTGCTCTTTTTGGGAAAGGGATAGTTGGCCTGCTTGGTGGTACACAATGCTGCAGTATGAAACAATTGGGGTTCTCTTATTCTGAAATTCATTTCCAACCATGGGCTCATCCTGATGGCCCTTGTGTTTTAGAGGTACCCCTGGATGGTTGCCTGGAGCTACCAGGAAAAGAGAGGCCTTTGGAAAGTAAAGTGTCCCTAAAATATTTTTTTTTTTTTTTTTGCAGACTGGAGTTCTGCTTCAAAGTACCAGATAAAACCTCTCATTACCATCATTACCAAGTTTAGGTCTGTATTTGCAAGCTATCATACAAAAGAGATGATTTCAGAAAACATTATTTTCTCCAGTGGCAATTTTTATGTGTTTGCTCCATACCAAATAGAAAATGGAAAAACTGAGAGGATGATTCAGACCATGAAACTTCTTTCCAGGAATCTGTTCACTACACATGCCTAACGCTTCACCTCTCTCCATATATACACCCACTCAATTACAAATGTTGCAGCTGCTAAACTACTTTAAATAGAGAGCACTGAGAAATAACAATTATTTAAAAATATAGATTCTTTAATCCAAAATACCTGACAAAATGAATAAAAAACGCTGTTTAAGCTATCAAAACAAAGACACAAATTACAATGATGGTGAGCTATTCATTTTCCTTTCAGAATACGAATGCAAAGATAAACCCACAACAAAGACATCATTATATGATGTTGTCATTCCAGGAGACAGATATCACCAAAAGTAGTAAATTCCATTTGTGGGACTTTGGCTATGGTATCGCTTGGTATAGGAAGGCTTAGGGGGTCTAGACTCAGGAAACGTGATTTTAAAAAAATAGGTTACATTTACTTAACATAAACCCAGTCATAAAAATCTCACATAATCTTTAACATGATAATATCATTTCAATGAGAAGTTATTTTCATTTTTTTTTTTAATATGCAGCTTCCATTAAAATATTACCTGGTGATCCTGCCTTGTTTAAGAACTCCCTGTTATGGGTGACAATTATCTGTTGCACTGTCCTGCCTTGCCACCCTGGTGGAGAACATGAGCTGCCATGCCAACACACATTGCATGGGTATGGTCCACAACTATCACCATCAGGGATTCAGTTCAGAGGTGATGTGCAGCCAACACTGGACAAGTGCAATTAGACAGGACTGAAAGAGGCTGAAAGAGATCAACAGCACTGAGAAGAGAAAATTAAGTTAAACAGTATCTATGATGAAAAAAACAAACAAAAAACATTGCAACTGTTTATTATAGTATTGTAGCACCTTAAAAATTTCACTGAATTCATGTTGTCATCTTCTTTAGAGGTGGGTTTACAGTGCCTTGAAAAAGTATTTATACCCCTTGAAATTTTCCACATTTTGTCATGTTACCACCAAAAGCGTAAATGTATTTTATTGGGATTTTATGTGATAGACGAACACAAAGTGGCACATAATTGTGAAGTAATTGATAATTGATAAAATGGTTTTCAATTTTTTTACAAATAAATATCTGAAAAGTGTATCGTGCATTTGTATTTATCCTCCTTTACTCTGATACCCCTAACTAAAATCTAGTGGAATTGCCTTCAGAAGTAGCCTAATTAGTAAATAGAGTCCACCTGTGTGTAATTTAATCTCAATATAAATACAGCTGTTCTGTGAAGCCCTCAGAGGTTTGTTAAAGAAACTTAGTGAACAAACAGCATCATGAAGGCCAAGGAACACACCAGACAGGTCAGGGATAAAGTTGTGGATAAGTTTAGAGCAGGGTTAGTTTAGAAAATATTATCCCAAACTTTGAACATCTCACTGATCACTGTTCAATCCATCATCCAAAAATGGAAAGAGTATGGCACAACTGCAAACCTACCAAGACATAGCCGTCCACCTAAACTGACAGACCAGGTAAGGAGAACATTAATCAGAGAAGCAGCCAAGAGGCCCATGGTAACTCTGGAGGAGCTGCAGAGATCCACAGCTCAGGTGGGAGAATCTGTCCACAGGACAACTATTAGTCGTGCACTCCACATATCTGGCCTTTATGGAAGAGTGGCAAGAAGAAAGCCATTGTTGAAAGAAAGCCATAAGAAGTCCCGTTTGCAGTTTGCGAGCAGCTATGTGGGGGACACAGCAAACATGTGGAAGAAGGTGCTCCGGTCAGATGAGACCAAAATTTAACTTTTTGGCCTAAAAAGCAAGACGTTATGTGTGCCGGAAAACGAACACTGCACATCACCCTGAACACACCATCCCCACCTTGAAACATGGTGGTGGCAGCATCATGTTCTGTTAATGCTTTTCTTCAGCAGGGACAGGGAAGCTGGTCAGAGTTGACAGGCAGGGCCGCCATCAGAAATTTTGGGGCCCCTTACACAGTTTTAGGCCTGGGCCCCCCTATCCCCGGACCTGACCATCAACATTCCCCAGGGCCCGCCCACTGGTAATCCCACAGAGTCCCATCCCATGTCCTCCTCTTTCAGTCTCATCTCCCAGATTCCATGTCCTTCTCCTCCTCCTCCAGTCCCATCTCCTCCATCCCATGTCCTTATTCTCCTCCAGACACATCTCCTCCATCCCACCTCCTTCTCCTCCTCCAGTCCCATGTCCTTATCCTCCTCCAGTCCCATCTCCTCCTTCTCCAGTCCCTTCTCCTCCATCCTGAGGTTCTGGTGGCAACTGTCTCCAAGGGCATTTCTCTTTCACTACCTGTTGTGCCTATGTGACCCCACAATGGGACACAGATGGTAAAAAAAAGAAAGTGGTTTTAACTCTTCCATAATTTAGCCAAAATGGAAAAATCTGTCCGTGGATCCCTTGCTGAGCTGAGCGGGCAACTGACGTGTCTGTGTACACTCATGCTGTCTGTTTACACCCAACTGCCCCCTGATCCAGCCAGACGGAGGGGAATAAAGGCCCTTCCATCCTTTCTTTTTGCCAGATCAGATCAGAGGTAGGTGGGTGTAAACGGACAAATTTCCATTTAAATCTGCCGCTCCATAGAGAACAATGGGCGGTCTGATCAGGTTGCCTAAAAAGAGACAGGAGGACCCGATCGGACCACTCATGTGAAAAGGCCCTGAAAAGCAATCCGCATGGATTGCTTTTCAGAGCATTGGCTAGTTTAGTGAACGTGGAGTAAAAACAATCACTGTAATGCTATCCATATTGCTGTCCCTTTAACATGGTGACATAAGCTGACACCTATGTTGCACATGTGTAATGTTACTTTCACTCTGCTAAAATGACAGCAATAGGGCAGGTAATACAGTGATTGATTGATTGATTGATTGATATTAGTGAGTGAGTGATTGATATTAGGGGAGCGCAGGCTGTGCATGTACAATGTCTTCTAAAAGCTTCAGGGAAACACTTTTTTTTTTTTTTGCACTTACCTCGATCTCTGCAGCAGCTTCTCTTCAGAGGAATTCTGTCCCTCCCACCAACACAGATAGCACGAGGCTCTGCAGTGATGGACAGTGCCCTCTGTGTACCTATTGGCTAAGGAGGCAGCAGGAGGCGGAACAGCCTGCCTCCTGCTGCCTCCTCAGCCAATGAGCAACTGAAAGGCTGTTAGATTCCTCCCTCATACCATCTCTCGAGTCCCAGCCCTGCCAGTTTACTATGCTTAGCCTACGACGTCTCTCCTGCAGACCAGCACTATTTCTCCTCCAGCTTCTTTCTCCTTGCCGCCGGGCCCCTCCAGACACTCGGGCCCAGTACATGTGTATCGGCTGTACCCCCCTGATGGCAGCCCTGTTGACAGGAAGATGGATGGAGCCAAACACAGGGCAATCTTAGAAGAAAACCTGTTATGCCCTGTACACACAACAAGTTTTCCCATCGGAATAAACTCTGAAGGTTTTTCTGACGGAGTTCCGATGGAATTCTGCTCAAGCTGTCTTGCATACACACGGTCACACCAAATTCTGACCATCCAGAACGCGGTGACGTACAACACGTACACCGGGACTAGAAAACGGAAGTTCAATAGCCAGTGCGCCACCCTTTGGGCTCCTTCTACTAATCTCGTGTTTAACTCGTGTTAGTAGAAGTTTGGTGAGAGACGATTTGCGCTTTTCAGCTTTCGTGCTTTTCACTCCATCACTGCTCTTCAGTTTGAGCTTGTGGGGTTTGTATATGTTCTTCAGTGCATGTAGTCAGTTGGTATCTGTTTTTCAGTGCGTTCTTGCCTGCATTAAAAGATCGGAGAATTTGCAGCGTGAGGAATGTGCTATCTCCATTACGAATGCTAGTTTTACTAGACCGAGCGCTTCCGTCTCATACTTGCTTCAGAGCATGCGTTGTTTTTGGTGCATTGGAACAGCATACACATGAGCGGTTTTTCCAACAGTAATTTTTTCCGTCTGAAAAATATAGAACATGTTCTCTATCTAAGTCCGTCTGAATTTTCGATGGAACAAGTCCGATGGGGCATACACACGGTTGGAATATATGATGAAAAGCTCACATCGGACTCTTTCTGTTGATGGAGGTTCACCTTGCAGCAGGACAACAACCCTAAACATACAGCCAGAGCTACAATCTGACAGAGCTTGAGCTATTTTGCAAAGAAAAAATGGGCAAATATGTCAGTCTAGATGTGCAAAGCTGGTAGAGACATTTCCAAAAAGATTTACAGTTGTAATTGCAGCAAATGGTGGTTCTACAAAGTATTCACTCAGGGGGGCTGAAAACAAATGCATGCCACATTTTCACATATTTATTTGTAAAACATTTTGAAAACCATTTATCATTTCACAATTATGTCGCACTTTGCCACATAAAATCCCAATAAAATACATTTATGTTTTTGGTGGTAACATGACAAAATGTGGAAAATTTCAAGGGGTATGAATACTTTTTCAAGGGCTTTAGGGCTAAAATTAAGGTTAGTCTACTAGAATTTAAACTCTCAGGAGAAGGGCCCTCCTAATCCTCCTGTATTCAATTGTATTGTGACTGTACTGCTACAAAGCGTTGTGCAAACTGTTGGTGCTTTGTAAATCCTGTATAAATATAATAATGTGCCAGAAGCTCTGTGCTGATAGCTACTAGCACCAGTCTTCCAGTGCTGAAAGCTAATATTAATCCCATTTGAGGCCTAATGCCCCGTACACACGATCAGACTTTCCGATAATAAAGCTGTGGAATTTTGTTTGAAGGCTGTTGGCTCCAACTTGTCTTGCATAAATAGGGTCACGCAAATGTTGGCCAACCATTACGAACGTAATGAAGTACAAGACGTATGGCGAGCCAATAAAAAGGAAGTTCTATAGTCATGTGATATCTCCATTACGTGAATTTTTGTGCGACAGACTTGTGTACACACGATCGGAAAGTCCGACAACAAAGTTTTGTTGGTGGAAAATTTGAGAACCTGCTAGCCAACATTTATTGGCGGAAAGTCCGACAACAAATGTTCCATAGAGCATACACATGGTCAAACTTTTAGCCAACAAGCTCACATCCAACGTTTCCCGTCGGAAAGTCTGATTGTGTGTACGCGGCATAACACAAAAACGTTAATTGGTTACATGAAAATGTACTAGTCAGTAGATTCAGTCTTGGATTCAGCCTAAATTTACCCATCAGTTTGTACAGGAAGTGTGGCAAAATCTCCCTCATGGGGACACAAATAGAAATAAAATCTTTAAAAAAAATCTTATCCTTTCCTTTTCTATCCAAATCCAACTTTTTTTTGTTGGCTGGACTTGAGCTTTAAAGTAAGCGTGTAACTAGTCCCAGGAAATGTGTAGGGCAGCCACACATGGATTGAAATTCGGCCAGTTCAGCAGGGACTGGACAAATTTCAATTCATATATGGGCAGTGTGGGTAGGCAGGCTCAATAGATTGACTTATTTACAACCAGCCTGTGGAGTTTTTCTTGAATGATCAGTGGAAACTGATCATTGTGTTCTGATGTCAGGGAAGGCCCCCCCCCCGTCAGAACACAATAGCACAACAGAAGTGATTCCCCCATCCGCATCAAATGTGTGGATGGTGAAATCAGGCGGGTGGAAAAAAAAAAGATGAATGTATGGCCAGCCTAACACTTGCTTTAATCTGAAATGTGTACTTGATGTTGGGAAGACGTCATACTGTTTTATGTGTGGATGAAAAACAAATGGCACGCTCTCCACTGGCTCAGCGTTACTGGGGAAGAAAGATGATGGTGATGGTGCATGGGCCCACTTTTGAAAAAAAGATGCTCACTGCCTTCAGACTGAGAACAAAATTCCAATTTCCTGTGTCTTTGAAGGTATTAGAGACAAGCTAAAGTAAACAATATGAGAGTATATCAGGCAGGCTTCAGGGTGCAAGGAGACGCCTACCAGCATGCCAATCACTTTTGCAAAATGGTACTGCAGATTGTAATATACCGGGGCCCCTTGTCTGCTGTTTTTCTCATCGGAGATCTATGCCTTTAAAGTTGATGCTACAGTATATTCGTTGGAAGGAAGCTTTTGAATAAACTTCCATCAAAGTGGATGAAAATCAAATGGCACGCTCTCCACTGGCTCAGCGTCGTTACTGGGGAAGAAAGATGACACTGTGCATGGGCCTGCTTTTGAAAAAAAAAGATGAACATTGGCTTGGGACTGAGAACAAATATTAAATATCCAGTGTTGTTGAAGGTATTAGAGACAAGGTAAACAATATGAGAGTATATTGGGAAGGCTTCGGGGTGTCAAGAGAACCCTACCGGCATCCCAATCACTTTTGCAAAATGGTACTGTGGATTGTAAAATACTGGGGCTCCTTGTCTGCTGTTTTTCTCATCGGGAGGACTATGCCTTTAAATTTGGAGTTATATTCATTGGAAGGAAGCTTTTAAATAAACTTCCATCAAAGTGATGAAAATGGATTTTTGTTTCCAGTCTTGCCACATTAGTTTTTCACCAGTCCGTCTACTTTTGACATTTCTCTTGAACATCAAAGCTCCAACTTTTAGAAACTGAAAGAAAATCAGGAGAAACTGTGCTGTACAATTATGTGAAGTACAGTGCAACAAAGAGCAATTATTTTGCCAATTTTTATAAATAGACTCCTGGGATTTTCTAATTTTTCTATAAATACGTTCATATGCCACTGCAACATTGTACTGCCTAAGCTTTGTTGTCATTTGTCAGCTAATAACACATGCAGTCTGTATCAAAGGTGGAACTTTCTTCTGATTTAACCACTTCATGCCCAGACTATTGTCAAATGACGGCTGGGAGGGACAACATGGCATCCTCCCTAAATGCGCATCGCGTGTGCCCCACAGCCCACGCTGCAACGCGATCTGTCATCGGCTGTATCCACCAGACACAGCCAATGACTGATCAGTGTACAAGCCTGCTGCCAGTATCTTGTGATCGCTGTGACCCATCACAGCAGATCACATGACAATTGTAAACAATGAATGGCTTCCTTTCATGCCATTCAGTGTGTACAATTGTGTTGCTAGCTGTGATTGGTCACAGTGATCACATGATATAGACAGGGCCAATCGCAGCCTATCTGTACTATGTGATAAGCTGTTGCCAATCACAGCTAATCACAACAAAATACACTGAATCTATCAGTTTCATTCAGTAAAAATGGTTGCTTAATTCAGAGAAATTCACTGGTATAAGCAATCATAATGTGTAAAAAAAGAAAAATCCTAATCACTGCCCCAGAGTAGTGTTATTATAATAACACAGTGTTGCTCTAGTCACAGTGTGTTAAAAAAAAATGTAAAAAAAAAAGAAAGAAAATGTAATAAAAATTTTAAAAAATTGAAAAAACATTATTACATTTGTTTTTTACATACTGTCACCACTCAGTGTCCCTGATCACTGCCACACCCATGTTATGATAACGCTGCACTGCACTGGTGACAGTATGAGAAGAAATTTCTTTTTCAGTTTTTTTTACCATAGAATTGGACAAGAAATTGACAACTTCAAAAAACTCGCCATGATGCTTACTAAAAACACAATCTGTCTACTGATAATATACACTGATTTTGGTTATTTTCACCAAAGGAATGTAACAGAATACAGTTTGGCCTAGATTTATGAAGAAAGATTATTTATTTGCAAAATCTTATAACAAAAATGAAGAAAAACACATTTTTTTTCAATATTTTCAGCATTTTTTTGTTTATTTAGCAAAAAATACAAAACCCAGCAGTTATTAAATACCACCAAAAGAAAGCTCTATTAGTCTAGGTTTACACTTTAGCGATGCAAGAATAAGCGTGATTACAGTGCGGGTTCCCGCATCGCATCTCTCCCGCAGGCAGTTCACACTGCCCTCTGCGAACCGCTGCGGTTGTCAATACAATGTTAATGACACCCCCAGATCAGTTCACAGACCGCAGTGCGAACTGTGAACTCGCACAGGAATCGGATCACATGGGTGAAAACACCTATGCGATCCAATTCCAGTGCGGGAAACAAAAAGTCCCTGCACTATTTTCCTGCAAATCCAGTGCAAGTTCAGCCATACAACTGTATGGCTGAACTGGCATTGCACAGACATTGCTTGCGATCAGCACCGCAGTGCGGGTGCGAATCACATGCAATGTCTGTGTTTGCACAAGTGTGAACCCAGGCTTAGTGTGAAAAAATGATAAAAATGTCTTGTTCAAAATTTTATTGAAGCTTTACAGGGATTGCAATAATAAAGTGAATTTTGTCAAGTGTACAGTAGGATCTCTCAAAAAGTTTTGCTATGAGGTATGGATAACAAAGTTTCATATGGGTACAGTGTTGCATGACCGCGCAATTGTCATTCACAGTTCGACAGCGCTGAAACCTGAAAATTGTCTGGGGCATGAAGGGGGTGAAAGTGCCCTGTATTGAATATTAGTTGTGTTCTCTAAACTTTACTGCTGTATGACATGAATATCACAAAAAAGCCTGGTTTCAGTCTTTTCCCCATAACATAGATATTTGCATGGGTGATTGCATATTCAGTATTGTTACTTGTGTCAAAAGTTAGCAGTACAAAAGCAGGTGCTTTGCCGGAACATACCAACGCACAAGTATAAATAGGCCCCTAGTGTCCATACCCACCAATTGCCTTGGGCTGCATTGGTTTGTGTGTACCTGAGTATTGTGTGTATCTGAGTATTGTGTGTAACTGAGTATTGTGTGTATCTGAGTATTGTGTGTATCTGAGTATTGTGTTTACCTGAGTATTGTGTGTATCTGAGTATTGTGTGTAACTGAGTATTGTGTGTATCTGAGTATTGTGTGTAACTGAGTATTGGGAGTACCTGAGTATTGGGAGTATCTGAGTATTGTGTGTACCTGAGTATTGTGAGTACCTGAGTATTGTGTACCTGAGTATAGGGAGTATCTGAGTATTGTGTGTACCTGAGTATTGTGAGTACCTGAGTATTGTGTAACTGAGTATTGGGAGTATCTGAGTATTGTGTGTACCTGAGTATTGTGAGTTCCTGAGTATTGTGAGTACCTGAGTATTGTGAGTATCTGAGTATTGTGTGTACCTGAGCATTGTGTGTACCTGAGTATTAGGAGTACCTGAGTATTGTGGGTATCTGAGTATTGTGGGTACCTGAGTATTGTGCGTACCTGAGTATTGTGAGTACCTGAGTATTGTGAGTACCTGAGTGTCGGGAGTACCTGAGTGTCATCTGAGTAGTGGTGGGGATCATTAGTACCTCTGTATTGTGTGTTCCTGTGTCGTGTGAGTGCATGTGGTCTGCGAGTGCACGTGGGTCTGCAAGTGCACGTGGTCTGCGAGTGCACGTGGTTTGCAAGTACCTGCGTATTGTCTTGTTGAGTACCTGTGTAGTGCATTGTTGAGTATTGGTGTCAGGATGCTGCAGCATACAGGGATATACTGACATATAATCACACATAGGTTGGACTTGATGAACTTGTATCTTTTTTCAACCTCACCTACTATGTAGGGGATAATGGTGTTGTGGTAACTTGCACCAACAAAAAAAAGCATAATAATATTATTCTTGATATCACTAGAAAAAAAGCCTTTGAATATTCGTTTGCAATAACTCCATCAGTGAAACCATTAAAGAAGAAGAGAATGTGCGCTGCATTTCGAGATTTCATAATTTGCCACGTCACGAATAATCATTCTCCATTACGAACGCTAGTTTACAAGACCGACCGCTTCTGGCTCATCCTTTCTTCCGAGCACACGTGTTTGTACTTTGAACTTTTGTCTGACGGACTTGTGTACACACGCTCGGAAAATCTGACAATAGACATTTGTCTGCAGAAAATTTTAATACCTGCTATTCAACATTTGTCCGCGGAAAATCCGACAACAATTGTCCGATGGAACATACACACAGTCGGATTTTCCGCCAACAGCCTGACATCCAACATTTTCCCATCTAAAAATCCGATCGTGTGTATGGGGCTTTAAGACTGGGATGCCATTAAAGTCCATGTGCATGTAAAGGAGTCCCAATGCTTTTGACAATATAGTGTAGATAGATTAGATAGATAGATAGATAGATAGATAGATAGATAGATAGATAGATAGATAGATAGATAGATAGATAGATAGATAGATAGATAGATAGATAGATTACCTGTGTAATCCATATGTGTTCGGGTTTAAATGTCCCCGTGTTTTGATTTTGGTTTCATATTGAAAAGATTGCCTTCCTGAACCTTACTGATGTATTTAAAGGTTTCACTCATGTCTCCCCTTTCCCTTCTTTCCTCCAGACTATACATATTAAGTTCCTGAAGTCTCTCTCGATATGTTTTATCCCCCCAGACCTGTCACCATTTTTGTTACCCGTCTCTGGACTCGTTCTATTTTATCATTATCTTTCTGTAAGGGAGGTCTCCAGAACTGGACACAGTATTCTAAATGAGGTCTCACTGAAGATCTATATAGGGGAATCAGGTCCTCCTTCCTCCTGCTACTAGTGATGCATCCTAGAATTATATCCGCTTTTGCCACTGCCTGGTCATTATTTTACATTTTACAGTTTTGCATGGTCTGAAAGTAAAACTAAACAGGTCTCTTCACACCTAGATAGTGTTAGTACATGCACATGAAACAGTGTGAATCCAGCTTTAATTACAGCTAACATGTGTCATGTTTTTGCAAACAGACCAACTCAAGTTTTATTCTTATCTAATGCATTTTACTAGTCAGAACATTGGTGTTAACAACATTGAAATACATTTACTGGAAAGAATTGTATTTCCGTTCAGTCTGTCCTAAAGCCTAATACACACTATCAGGTTTTTTTCGCTCAAGCAAGCGGGCTGGACAAAAGAAAAACTGAAGAACTCAGGAGGAGATCCTGTACTAATAATCCGATGTTAGTACAGTGATCTCACCCACTAGCTATGGGGTTTGACAGGGGTATGGCCTCCCTGCCAGAATACACTGGTCAGCGCTCTCAGGTAATGGATGCCGATTGGCAAATGTATTGCGGTCATGCCCCTTCGACAGAAGCCAGATGTTTGTCCGGCTTCTGTCGGACCGGCTGCCATACACACGGCCTGATATTCAGCCCATGTGTGCGGCTCTTAAGAGTTACTCAGCTACGCTAAACTCACTGCAAACATTACAATCTGACTGTCCTTTAGATGTACCAAAAAACTCTGTAGTGCAAGGGCTTACCTCATTCGATAAAAATTGATTGTATAGTTTAAGTAGGTCCTCATACCACATCATTTTGATAAATCTAAAGATTGTAGAAAGCTTGTACTGTCAAATTGTAATGTGTTTGGGGAGCTCTACAGCACAGCCAGTCTGGTGATCTAGTTTTCTTCAAGGAAAACAGCTAGGTCACCTACCTACCGATAGCCCGTGACTGGACATAATAGGAGCAGCGGCAGACTGAAAAGCTCCTTTCTGCACCTATGTTGCTCTTTCCTCCCATCAGCATGACTTTTGTTAGCACATGTGGACACAAACAGAACAAACGAACAGTTTCATATTGGCGCCTAGTACTGGTCCTTCTTTTATCAATCAATCAATTCTTCTACTATTCAACAAAGTATTACATACCAATACAGATTCAGAATCATATACTAGCTGTATTTACAAATGCTTTCAATGCATAACTGCACTAATTTTTGATTTGTTTATCTTTGCTTGGAGTTCAGCTTTAAGCTGGGAAAAGAGGCTACTTAAATTGTGTAAGTTTAACTAGCCATGAAAATTTCCCCTTATATCACAATTTATCAGCTTAGATCACATTGTTTATTTAATAAAATACATTATACAGTTAATCAATGTTTCCATACTGAATAATTATGTTATAGGCTATTAGAAATCCACATTAAATATTAAATGTCTCAATGTTGAGAACGGCAGACAAGAACAGCAACATTTTGCAATCCAGGTGAATTAATAAAAAATATTTTATTGTTATCAAGTGTGCCCTAATGCTACATTATTTTCTGTACTCTTTATAAATAAGAGAATTTTGCAATCTTGCGATTTAAGTAAGAGTAAGCAGGGTGACATTATGTTCTATAAATACATAAAGACAGATGCTTCATTATTATTTTCTATATAAAAAATCTTCATCACTTGTATTTCTTTTTTTTTTTATAAAACTCCCAGCGGAGTAAATTTACTACTTAAGAAAACAATACTTGCTCATAGGGAATTTAATGTAATGTTCTGCATTAATTTTTCAGAATTTATTGAGAGCCATATGGCATTTTATTATGTCATTTATATGCACTTAAAGGTCTGTATTTTATGATATAATGTTAAGAAATATGAAATGTCTATTCTTTATTTCAGTTTGGAACAACAGCATCCTGGTATTTTCAATTTAGTTATATTACCAAAACTACCACAGGACTTAAAGCTAGCTAATACTAGCCAAGCAATCTGATGCACTTATGTCTTTATTCAACCTAACCAACTATGTAACGTTTTCTTCAATGCTTACCTTTAGGCTCCATTCACACTTGTGCAACTTGTCATGCGACTGTGGACATCATGAGTAACAAAAAACTGGCTACTGCCCCCACCTATAACTGGCCTTCACAGCAAGGAGCACATGGAAGGGCAACGCATGCAAAGCAAAACCAAAGAAAATTCTCAGCTCCCAGCCATTCTGCTACCAACCAAATTAAATAAAATAAAGGATGGGGTGGGGAAAGGGAAGGGGGAGTGGAGCAAGCCACACCTGGTAGTGGTCAGGAAAATGACGTGACCAACTTGATTATACACTTGTTCAGTGACCGTTGCTGCAACCGTAATAATACAGAAAAAGAAAAGGAGCACTCGGTTATAGAGAGCCGAGGAGGGGGTTACTTGGGCAACAAGTATTAATCATACCAAAATACTAGCGGCGATACCAAAAAAATATAAATTTTATTAAATATATAATTATTGTACAAAACATCAAGGTAGGTGAGGAAACTATATATTAAAACATAGTGTCTGGAAGACTACTATTTGGGTCCAATAAAGGACCTGATTGCTGTTAACATGATCATTGGGACAAACTGGACAAAACATGAAAATAATACAAACAAAAACAACAACAACGTATGACACCGTCCAGACGCATTGAGTTAGCAGGCTGCCAATTGATAATGTGTGTTGAATTGGGTGGTTGGGTGATAGATACCCTAGGATTACCAAATGAACCTGATTGACAGCCTGCAAATCCAATGGAGGTAGAATGGAGAGGGTGGGGAGGAAAGAGGGGGGGAGAGGGGAGGGATGCAAGCTGCTCGGTGTGTGGATGGACAAAATCCGTGAACTGTGGTGATATTAATTGGCTACCTCAAGGAGTCAATGTATATAATGTTCAAGAGGTCACAAACAATCCTATGGAGTATTGATACTGTTGATGAAAGAGTGTTAAAGTTCCTCTCTGACGAGATATTGGTTAGGATATCAAAAGATCAATGGATCAAAAGAAGGTAGTCTGTGTGTGTAAATAGTACTATCAGACAAATTTTTAAGGTCATATAAGGAATGTTTGGTAATAAGTTCAGCACCGTGATGAAGTTGAATTTGATCCCCTGATGAAGTCACGAGGCACGTGACGTCACACGTAGGGACAGGAGAGGCACATCCCATTGACGGACGTAAACGAGCCGCCACTCGTCGGTTATATGCTGTATTGCTGTATGTCTATGTGAGTACTTTTATTCTAATAAACTTTGGCTGTTTGCAAATACAATACTATACTATGAGTCATTCCCTTTCTTCCACCTATGGCCATTACATCTCTGGAGGGACCTAGAGTCTGGAGAACATAGCCGAGTGCAGGTCTATGAAAAGGAGTCTACATCAGCTTCGCTGTTTATGCTGTTTTCCTAGTAAGATGTGGTAAGGGGCCATTACTTACTAGTGTAGGATTCTTTTCTGTCACGAAGAGGAGTCACGGTGTTGTTTTCCCTGGTTGATACACCCACTATATGCCCTGCAAATAATTTTTTCCTGCTTGGTGTGAAATCACTGGATGTTTTAATTTTTCACTATGGACTAGTACTTCTGTCACTTAATTTATTTGATTTACTTTCACTAATCACTATACTGTGTTCCTCCCTAGGTGTACATAATGCACTTGTTATATTTGTAGAATATTTGTCACTGTGTGTACTCTCACACTGACACATTTAGACCACAACATATTTCTACTTGTGCATGATACACATGATTGCAGCATTCTCTGCATTGCATCGTTTTTTCACCAGTTGTAATTTTATTGATTAGATGAATATACCATTACCAAATATTCTATCTATGTGGTTATATTTTTTAGTTTTTATGCATACCCTTATTAGGGCACTATATGGTTTGCACTGAAGTGGCTGACACTATGCCACTTGTTTGAACACTATTTCACAATAGTAGTAAGTTTGTGTTGCATTATATTATTTATGCACTTGGCACTTTATAGATCACTTATTTTTGACATTTCTGGTTCCACAGCCCCAAGTTGTAACACTTAATTAGTACACATACTCTAGCACCAGGATATTTACTACACACTACTACCTTTATTAATACTTTCTACTGGATCAGCGCTGCACCATACTCTTCATTTATTTCCATTTTAGGGCCAAGTGACACCCTTTGCGGTGCAAGCAGCTTTTCCTACCTGTAGACACTCATACATGATAGCGCAGGAATAACCATCAACCTTGTTTGACCGTATACTCCTACAGAAAGAAAAGTGGTGGGTATACCATCTAAAGTTCCTTATACCCGTCGGATTAAACACAGAATTAAACCTACA
Organism: Aquarana catesbeiana; assembly: GCF_042186555.1. Lineage (NCBI taxonomy): Eukaryota > Metazoa > Chordata > Amphibia > Anura > Ranidae > Aquarana > Aquarana catesbeiana. The sequence continues at coordinate 104,160,946 of NC_133326.1, forward strand.
GGCCTTCTTACCCACCTAAATTGGTCAATTAACTCTTTTTACCTCAGGTACTCCCTTTCTGCTTGTGCATTAGCGTGTATGTGTGCCTGATTAATATTCACGTATACACACATACACAACTAGAAAAGTTTTTTGATCCTTAAATGCCATCTACTTATTACCTTTCCTGTTATTGTAATTATATACTTCTCTGAATGTATAGAAACATAGTCATTTGTCCCCGTCTCATGTTTACGTTTAAATTTATGTTTATGTTTGTTGTTTCTCTTTCCTGAACACCTTCCCCTTTGTTTTGCTTCCTTTTCTCATGTCCTCCTCCAGGTCCTTATAAATATTTCTTAAGACATTATTGGAACCTTATACACTTACTTGGCATATTAACGTGACTTTAGATTTTCCTTTTCACGTATCCTATGGTTCTTAAAATTCACTTTACAGTTTAAATCGTTTGCCAGTGAGGGAACTCTTAAACATGATCGTTTTTTTCAGATAACTATCCCTTTAAAACGTAAACACACTTGGGTGGTGACAGAACACAATTACAATGGTATAAGGGAGCGTTGTTACCAGCCCAAGTATCGTCCAAGATGAAGCTATGCTATTGGTTCTACCAAAACGCGTTGACGTCATCATCACAGGCCCGTCACGGACGCTGGAGTATGGGTGGAGAGACGAATACTGTGAGATATTGACGAGGTGAAGCAGCCTGACTGTATAGAGTGGCCAGAATTTTAAGAGGGCCGAACACCCTGGGTGCTGACATTTCCACGGGGATGCACTTTCAGAGAAGACATACACTCAGCCGGTTTTCATCACGGCATCCGATTGGGAAGGCCGTGGAGTTACTGGAGCTTTGGATTTCCCGCCACCCCTGCAGCCTAAGATGACGCATACCAAGCCGTCCCACAGCTGAGTAAGTGAACTTGTGTGTGCCTTTTGGCTTCTCTCTCCAATACCAGGTGCCCTTTGCACTAATTGATCTTGTACCAACAGATCCAGTTTAATAGGAGATTTCCATCCCATTGAAGACTACGAAAACGGTGAAGTCTGCTGAACTTATTACCAAACATTCCTTATATGACCTTAAAAATTTGTCTGATAGTACTATTTACACACACAGACTACCTTCTTTTGATCCATTGATCTTTTGATATCCTAACCAATATCTCGTCAGAGAGGAACTTTAACACTCTTTCGTCAACAGTATCAATACTCCATAGGATTGTTTGTGACCTCTTGAACATTATACACATTGACTCCTTGAGGTAGCCAATTAATATCACCACAGTTCACGGATTTTGTCCATCCACACACCGAGCAGCTCGCATCCCTCCCCTCTCCCCCCCTCTTTCCTCCCCATCCTCTCCATTCTACCTCCATTGGATTTGCAGGCTGTCAATCAGGTTCATTTGGTAATTCTAGGACCCAACCACCCAATTCAACACACATTATCGATTGGCAGCCTGCTAACTCAATGCGTCCGGACGATGTCATACGTTGTTGTTGTTTTTGTTTGTATTGTTTTCATGTTTTGTCCAGTTTGTCCCAGTGATCATGTTAACAGCAATCAGGTCCTTTATTGGACCCAAATAGTAGTCTTCCAGACACTATGTTTTAATAGATAGTTTCCTCACCTACCTTGATGTTTTGTACAATAATTATATATTTAATAAAATGTATTTTTTTTTGTATCACCGCTAGTATTTTGGTATGATTAATACTAGTTGCCCAAGTAACCCCTTACTCGGCTCTCTATAACCGTGTGCTCCTTTTCTTTTTATGTACCAACCGAATTATCCTGTCTGAGAGTGTGCATTAAAAACAGGTGTTTCCTTAGCACACATTTGCAAATATATGCGTAAGCTGCAGAGCCGTTCCAAGGCACCCCAATATTTCTGCAGTTCTAACTCTTGTAAATTTATGAGAGCATCCATATCTTTATGGGCCTTGCTTTGTGCACTGGTCCAAATCATTTTGTAGAGTGAGGATTATGGTGTGGGGTAGTTTTTCAGGGGTTGGGTTTGACTCCTTAGCTCAAGTAAAGGCAAAACTTAAGGCATTAGCATACCAAGACATTTTGGACAATTTCATGCTCCCAACTTTGTGGGAACAGTTTGGGGGTGGCCCCTTCCAAGTATAACATGACTGTGCACCAGTGCACAAAGCAAGGTCCATAAAGACATGGATGAGCGAGTTTGGGGTGGAGGAACTTGACTGTCCTACACAGAGTCTTCACCTCAACCCGATAGAACACCTTTGGGATGAATTAGAGCAGAGATTGTAAGTCAGGCTTCTTGTCCAACATCAGTGCCTGACCTCACAAATGTGCTTCAAACATTCCCATAAACACACTCCTAAGCCTTGTGGACAGCCTTCCTAGAAGAATTGAAGCTTTTATAGCTGCAAAGGGTGGGCCAACTCAATATTGAACCCTACGGACTAAAGCCTCGTACACACGTTCGGATTTTCACAGAAAATGTGTGATGACAGGCTGTTGGCAGTAAATTCGACCAGTTGCATGCTCCATTGGACAATTGTTGTTTTGACAAATGTTGGATAGCAGGTATTAAAATTTTCCGCTGACAAATGTCTGTTGTCGGATTTTCTGAGCGTGTGTACACAAGTCCGTTGGACAAAAGTCCAAAGTAGAAACACGCATGCTCGGAAGCAAGGACGAGCCAGAAGCGGTCGGTCTTGTAAACTAGCGTTTGTAATGGAGAATTAACAATCGTGACGTGGCAAATTATGAAATCTCGAAATGCAGCACACATTCTCTTCTTCTTTAATGGGATAATAATGAAGCTGCTTTGGAGTTATTGCAAACAAATTTTCAAAGGCTTTTTTTTTCTATTGATATCAAGAATAATATTATTATGCTTTTTTTTTTTTTTTTTTCGGCAAGTTACCACAACACCATTATCCCGTAGTTTTTAAGTTCAAAGGTACAACTATGTTGGTGTTACTTGTACATTTATTTTTTTTTATGTAACTGCCTACTCCCAAACTGTCATTTGAAGTAAAACACATAGCCAAGCATTATTCTACACAATTTTTTTTATTGTGCATTAAAAAAAGAAAACAAATAAAATTGTACATGCTATCTGCCAATAGAACTTAACCAAAAAGTGCATTCTATGCATCCAAAAATATAGAAAATATAACAAATCAAATCATTATTATTCAACCAAAAAATAAAATAAAAGCCTCATGCATGTGTCCTGCTTCTTAATATAGGGGTCAACAATGCCAAGAGTTGGTGAAAACAGGGGTCCGTCATCTGGAGATAATTCTGAAAAACATCTGGATTATTCTCCTGGAGCTCCCGCAGCAAAGGCATATGACATAATTGGTCACAATTAAAAAAGCAAACAATTTTTGGTCCAAGAACTCCTCCTCCTCCTGTTCCTGGACTGGACTTGGGTCAAAGCAATAACTCCAAGGCCAATAATAAATAACACGTTATCGCCTCCGATTCCGCAACATGTCTGCTTGACGAATTCCCGTTCAGAAACAAACTTAAAAGCTAGAAATGAAAAGCGCAAAATGAAAAACGCAAAATGAAAAGCGCGAATCAACACTCACCAAACTTCTACTAACATGAAATTTGCAGAAGGAGACCAAAGGGTGGCGCTAAAGAGCTGAAAAAACACGTAGTGCATCAGTACATTCGTGTTTGTTGGCTGACAATTCCTTGCCGTTTGTATGCAAGACAAAATCCAGGCACACGCCTTTGGACAAAAATCAGAGGTTTTGTCTGCGGAAAATCTGATCATGTGTACAAAGCTAAAGCCTCGTACACACGATTGGGTTGTTAGCCAACAAAACCGCGGACTTTTGTCCGAATGGCATTGTCTCAAACTTGTCTTGCATACAAACGGCAAGGAATTGTCGGCCAACAAACACTAACGTAATGACGTACTACGTGATTTTTCAGCTCTTTAGTGCCACCCTTTGGGCTCCTTCTGCTAATTTCGTGTTAGTAGAAGTTTGGTGAGGTTTGATTCGCGCTTTTCATTTCACGCTTTTCATTTCATGCTTTTCATTTAGCGCTTTTCAGTTCGTGCTTTTCAGTTCATTTCTGAACGGCCGTTCGTCAACCAGACATGTTGCGGAATTGAATTGGAGGAGATTTTTGGTTAAGTTCTATTGGCAGATAACACGTCTAATTTTACTTGTTTTCTTTTTTTAATGCACAATAAAATAATTGTGTAGAATAATACTTGGCTATGTGTTTTACTTCAAATGACTGTAAAATTGACAAGGGATACCAACATAATTGTATCTTTGATCTTACTGTAAAAACTACGGGATAATGGTGTTGTGGTAACTTGCAGCAAAAAAAAAAAAAAAAAAAAAGCATAATAATATTAATCTTGATATCACTAGAAAAAAAAGCCTTTGAATATTCATTTGCAATAACTCCATCAGTAAAACCATTAAAGAAGAAGAGAATGTGCGCTGCATTTAGAGATTTCATAATTTGCCACGTCACGAATGATAATTCTCCATTACGGACGCTAGTTTACAAGACCGACCGCTTCTGGCTCGTCCTTTCTTCCGCGCATGCGTGTTTTTACTTTGTACTTTTGTCCGATGGACTTGTGTACACACACTCGGAAAATCTGACAACAGACATTTGTCTGTGGAAACATTTGTCCGCAAAAAATCTGACAACAATTGTCCGATGGAGCATACACACAGTCGGATTTTCCGCCAACAGCCTGCCATCACACATTCTAAAAATCCGATCGTGCGTACGGGGCTTTAAGACTGGGATGCCATTAAAGTCCATGTGCATGTAAAGGAGTCCCAATACTTTTGACAATATAGTGTAAATAGATGAGATAGATAGATAGATAGATAGATAGATAGATAGATAGATAGATAGATAGATAGATAGATAGATAGATAGATAGATAGATAGATAGATAGATAGATAGATAGGTAGATAGATGGCCCTGTATAGATATATTGTTTCTCTCTGTTCAGGTTCATTATACCTGAGTTGTAGATTTTTAAGTTCTAATTTGTGATTTATACAGTTCAGGTGGTGCTAAGCTGGTTTCCAACAAGCAGGCTTTTGTGTTTGCTGATTTGTATTTATGTGCTTTTTTGTTTCACAGTGCCTGCCTGGTGATGCATTGGTTCTGTACTTTACAATAGCCAACCTACACATTGCATGTTGAATAATTCCACCCTCTCACTTGCTCATTACTAAGGAGTGGAGGGGGAAGAAATCTACAACATTTGAGATGCTTAGACATGTAATTTTATAAATCAGATATTCTCTGCAGGTAAATCTTCAGATCCAGTTTGTAAATGGTGGTTATTGGTTCTCCATCACAGAATGTTTGGTGAAAATAACATTCTCTGCTTTATGAATAGACCCACTAAAGTAAAAATCCAGCTAAAATAATCTATTTTAGTTTTACATTGAACGGGAAAGGGTGCTCCCCCCACTATGGGAAATTCCTTTCAATTTTAAATGCGCCACCAAGAAGGTAAGTTGGGAAAATCTCTACTACGGGGACAAAGACATCAATAAAAACTTGTAAAGTGTAACTAAAAGTAAGACTTTTGAATTCAGCATGATAGAGTGGGTTGACTCCCAGAGGGGAAATCTTCCAATGGGGACACTAGTTCTGGTGACCCTGGGATTCCCTCCCTTTGGAGGGATTTGCTCTCAGTTCCTGTTTTGGCTATGGGACATGAAGTGAAGGGAAATTTCCTCAATGGGATACAGATGGCAAAAGAAAAAAAAACTGACCTGGTTTATAACCCTCCCTTACTCTATCCAAAACGAACACACTTTAAATCAACAGAGAGAAGAGGATATAAATTCCTATCAGATTATTGTTGCTGTGTCAATGTTGAGAAGATTTCCTTACTACCTGTAACATCAATGGGTCAGGGAGTGGAGCCAGACAAAAGTGAGGGACTGTTTCCTCTCTCTGAGTCTGTGTGTAACTGATATGCTGATTTTCATTCTATTAACAGAATAGCCAGCCTGGTGATTGGTTCTATTGCCTCATACTGATTGCCTTTTTTCTGCAAGCTATAAATATTCATATGTATTGGTTTATATTCGCTTGACAAAAAAAAAAAAACATTTACATTTTAGTACTGAAAATAATAAAGTAATAAAGAAATTATTTGGAAAGTACACCCCCAATTGTGTTTAATATGCTTTTATAATGGCTGCTCCAATTAAATTCTAGAGAGCAGCTAGAGAAGGCTTTGTCTCTGAATTGAAGAGCTATAATTAGCTGATAGTATAATATTGGGACGAATGAACACTAAAGTTATGAGTTCTACCATAGAGGAATACAAAAAAGCAGATTGTTTTCCACCATACTGGGGGAATTATTGTTGTAGCAAAGTCACATAAATGATACCATTGGCTATACTCTCTGCAAAAACCCTCTATGCTTCTCATTTGCTTCACTCTTCCTCAGCTTCTCTTTCTTTTCAATTCTTCTACAGACTTCACTCCCATCAGATATGGTTGTTTCACACATATTAAGTTTTTTTTGTTTTACTATCTTTTTGTTTTAGAAACTAATTTCTGCTTTCTCACCATAAACACAATTTCTTCCTTTTATTTCATCCTTTATTTACTGCTTTTCCTGGTTAAATGTTTCTCCCTTTTTTCACCACTGTTATATTTTTAACTCCTACCTCTCCGTTGTTCCATACACTTTATACCAGTAGTGCATACAGTCCACTTGAGTCATTTCCAGATATTACATGCACATCAGTCCTTTGGTTTTTTTTTTTGTTTTGTTTTTTTTTTGTTTTTTGCTAGACTTTGCCAAGAAGAATTTTACATTACATTCCCAGACAACAGACAGATATTCAAAAGGAAAATGCAGTACATGCCTTTAAAACTGGGTTCACATTTAGGGGAAATCCGCATCAAATTCGCATGACAGGAGAGTGTGACCGGCTCTCAATGGCCCTCACTGTAGAAGGCTCCTGTGCATCTTTGGCTCCATTTCAGGTCCAAATTCAGGCAAAAATTCAGACCTAATTCAGACCTGAAATGGTGAATGGGGTTGCTGTGAGCGGCAGCCGGAGATAGTGTGAACCCAACCTTACAGAGCACCATCCTATTTTGATCTACAACCACCCAAAGTGGCTAGAAACATGGATGTTTGGATAGAGTTGTTCCTATGTAAGGGAACCTAACAGTTTTGAGGACACTGAAGTTGCCCCACTGGCACTCTACATATTTGGCCACTTAAAATCATTATGCCATTATGTGAAAATCCCCTGATCCCCAAAAAAAAGAAAGTCCTTCAAAACGATTGATTAGGCTTTGGGTATGTAAAAAAATTGGGGACCAAATGTTCCAAATTTACACAAATATAAACAACTACTTTTGAAGGCGTACTGAAGGAGTGAGAAGGAGTGGCACATACATCCCACATATGATTTCCTTATTCTCCACCTAAAGCAAAAAGCAACAGTTTCTGAATTATTCTTTAACCTCCCTGGCAGTATGATTATGTCAGATTTTTTATGCTGAAAGCGGTACATTGTTTTGCATGGAAATTTGGCGTTGTATATTGTAGGCCTGTAATTCTTAGGAATAATTTACTTAATTCTGTCCAAACAAGGGTCTAGTATGATAAAGTTTGAAACACGAAATCATAAATTAGAATATAATAAATAACTCTAAATAATTATAACAAATAATAATAAAATAATAATAAAATAATGTAATCAAATCAAAAACACTGACATTTGTTTGATGACTATTATCCCCATAAATCACTATCGCTTAATTCTGCAAGTGATTCTAATTTATTATCGCTGTTTTCTAGCTGGTCTAAAACCACTTTTGATGTAAAGGGACACTTTTTGGTTGCTATGGACAATCTCCAGTTTCTAGGCAGAAAGAACAGTATATATAATATAAAACTGCATACAGGGCACTAGACAAAGCACTAGGGACAAAAGGGATGTGAAATCATTTGATACAGTAATGTAATCTGTAAGATTTCAGTGTACTGAATGTATAATGTGTTTTTCACTTTCTGAATTTGGCACCGGGCTCCGCCCCCGCACGTTGCGACGCTCGCAGGGAATGGAGCTCAGCACTGTGATAGAACGAGCGGAGGACACAGCCCGCACACACCATGGGGAGACATAGCAGGGTACTGGGGACAAGGTAAATAAGCTGTACATGGATCCTGCAATGCAATCCTGAGCGTGGCTTGGGAATACCGCTAGGGAGGTTAACCACTTCCTGCCCAGCCTATAGCAGAATGACGGCAGGCGGTGGTTCAGTTATCCTGACTGGGCATCATATAATGCCCAACAGGATAACATGCCAGCGCGCGCCCGTGAGGGCGCGCATCGCGGCGATCAATGGTGCTGTGTTTTACTCTGACACACCAATCACAACTGATCACAGCGTGAACCAACTTTCCTCAGTTTGCGCTGCCAGGGAGAGCTGATCGGCGGCTCTTCCTGTCAGAGGGGGGTCTGTGCTGATAATCTGCACACTGATCATCAGCACAGCCCCATCAGATGTGCCACCAACAATGCCAATCAGTGCCCATCAGCTGCCAGTCAGTGCCCCATTAGGAACGCCTGTCAGTGCCCATCAAAGTGCCAATCAGTGCCCACCCCAGTGCCAATCAGTGCCCATCAGTGCCACCAATCAGTGCCCATCAGTGCTGCATATCAGTGCCACCTATTGGTGCCCATCAGTGATGCATATCAGTGCCACCTATCATTGCCCATCAATTTTACATATTAGTGCCTCCTCATCAGTGCCCATCAGTGCCAACTCATTAGTGCCACCTCATCAGTGCCCATCAGTGAAGGAGAAAACTAAATTTTATAAAAAAAAACTAAGAAAATCTTAAATATATATATATTGGTCTTTTTTAGTTTGTCTAGCAAAAAATAAAAACCCCAGTGGTGATCAAATACAACCAAAAGAAAGCTCTATTTGTGAAAAGAAAATTATAAAAATTTAGTTTGGGTACAGTGTAGCATGTCCACGCAATAGTCATTCAAATCGCGACAGCGCTGAAAATTGTCCTGGGCAGCACGGGGTGAAAGTGTCTGGTTTTGAAATGGTTAAGAACTAGAATTATGTATAGCTGCTCTTTTCCTAGGGGTTTTAATACACTGCTTAATAAACAGTGAATAGAGAAACATTTAGTTATAGACAGACTGGGAGATAAATGCTTTGTGATTAATTGTTATGCTGAAAGGTACTTAAGCAATCTGTGTTGTTAATTTGTGAGCCTCAATAAAGGCTTCCAGAGAATTTCTTTATATCATTGTCAATTTATTCTATGTACCAAGATTAAAACATTCTTTAGATAAACTATTAATTTGGCAATCGTAATTATTATCAGAAACTCTTGTTAATAGGGTTCGCTATCAGATCATCGCGAAGTTCTACAATGGGAATGATGTCTTCCTTCACTGCTGAGACAAATGCTTTTTTTTTCTCCAGTTAGGAATAACAGCTGAGCATTTGGTTGTAAAATAATTCAATTTGGAGTGCGCATGCACGGGACTTCTAATATGGCCACTTAAGCCGGGAGCTCCTCACTGCTCAAGCCAACCTAGCCCTGGAGCCAAGCCAGCAGGATGCCTGCAGACAGTGGGAACCGATCAGGGAACACCCCCTCAACATTCCTATGCCAGGCAGCTTGGTCCGCCACGACCTGGGACCGCAATTCTCTGCCGAGGGAGTCCAGGCCGAATCCAAGATGGATTCTCAGCCACGAGACACACACACAGGGAGACAGGCGGAATACAGGCAAGTCATTGCCCCAGCCACTTTAGCCCTCACCCCCCAAGCTAATTCCAGCATATCCCACAGTGTGACCCCATTGCCTGCATCCACAGAATCGCTCATAGAGCGATTGATTGATAATTACACGCTAACCCCACTGAATACAACTCCGGCTCATCCGGAAGCCATTATCTCCCCAGGAGGCCCAGACCATGATATACCCCAGAACACAGGAGACTTATTCATCAAATTTTCTTGAAAGGGGTCTGTCTCTCACGGCCATCAAAATTACTAATGACATTCGCTCTGACTTCCAAAACCTGGGATCCAGGATGGAAGCAATAGAGCATAAGCTTGACATTACGGTGTCCATGGCCAACCAAAACAGGATAACATGCCGCATACATGTAATAAAAGAGCAACTGGACGTGGCTCTGAACCGGATCAACGACCTTGAAAACCGTTCCAGGAGGGACAATTTCAGGGTCAGAGGTATCCCAGAATCTACCACAGATGTCCCCAAGGTTATACAGGACCTCATTAGGACCCTCATCCCTGCCATATCGCCACACGAATTGGAGTTGGACAGAGCACATAGGTCACTGGGTCCCCCCAGAAAGGACGGGTCTCCCAGGGACATAGTCATGAAACCGCACTATTACAGTGTGAAAGAGGAGATTATGAAAATCTCACGACAACAATCCCACATATCCTTCCAAGGAAAGGATATCCAGATCTTTGCGGACATCTCTCCAATGACCATTCATAGATGCAGAGCACTTAAACCACTGATTCAGATCCTGTCACAGAAGGAAGTCAAATATTAGTGGGCTTTCCCCTTTGCACTAAAATTTACCTATAAAGGCAAATCCTACTCCTTCACTACCACCTAGAGGGCGAGCAGGTTCTCCTTTACCTGAAATTTATTTCGCAGGACCCAGCAATGGACACCTCAAATATTCAAGAAGGATCCTCCAAGCGCCCTACTCCTACAAGCCCAATTTCACCCACGTGGAAGACAAACAGAAATACTGTAAGCGCTTAAAGGACCCCGTGCCCACCTGAAGACGGATAAAACACTAACTCATTCTTCTTACTCCTCAGGGCACTGCCCTGCTCTGCAAATTCAACTTGGTTCTCCTGCCTGACCTGGGAGACCCACCTGATACCCCTGCACTACCCCATACAAATCCATTGACAAGAGTGGCTATATACCCCATCTTTAGTTCTGCAACCACCTCTTAACAAGAGTTTGGGGCAAAAGGAACCTATCACAAGTGACTTGCCCAAGAGGTGCATACCGTTAAACATAAGAGAACTCATACTGGACACTCGTCTGACAGCCTCGAGGACAGCCTCCAGTACCCCAAACTCATGAAGGTCTGGACTTGAACAATTCACCCCGGAAAAAGGGGCCTCCAAGGGCACAATTCGCTAAAACCTGGCGAAATATGACTCTATGCTCTACACTCCCCACCCTATATGCCCAGTACCCCCCTCCCAAATCCCTCTCTACCCTCCTCAAATCCCCTACCCCACCCTTACCCTTCCCTGACTTGTTTCAAAGGAATAAGTTTGAATTGTCCTGCTGACTATGTTCCAGTTTTACAACATCATTACAGTTTCTATATTTGTTAAAGTTTATACCTGTTGTTTGCTTTTTCTTAGCTCCACGGTTGGCTATGGCTGGGGCAGCAGTCATGTACCTCCATCCATCTCTTGACTGTGGGTTTTCAGTCTTCGAGTGATGGAAAAGTAGTCCACTCCGAGGGCTGCCTCTATTTTGCACTTAGCAATGAAGTTAGGGACCTTTCCCCCTCCCTTCGCCGCAGGCCCACGTTAGGCCTTTTTGGACTTTGTCTCTCTCTCTTCCTCTCCTTTCTCACTAACCTCTTCTCACTGGTTGCCAGTCCGCAAATGACGCTTCTCTTGGTCCCAGATCCAGTTCCCAGGTTCATCGCCAAGCTTCTCCCAAAATCGGTCCAAGTCATGCAAAAAAGGGTAAGTGATGTCCATGTCGATACGCCCCTCTCTTCTCAAGGTCATGCCTGTTAACAAAACACTCCTGCCCTCTCTCAGAATAGTATCCCAAATTGTGCAGGGACTTAATTCAGCAGTCAAGAGAAGAAAAGTCCTTCAGTCATACCACTCCCAAAAAATGGCAGTGGTATTGCTGCAGGAGACACATTTTCCAATACGGTACAACCCCCTCTTCCTTCACGTCCACTATCCCCAATTCTTTCTAGCAAATGCTGAAGATAAAACGAAGGGTGTAGCAATCCTTTTTGCAAAATCTTGAAATTCAAGGCCCTGCAGGTACACAAGGACAGGGTAGGTTTATCTTAGTGAAGGGGATGTTGGAGGATCATTTATATTCATTCATATCTTACTATACTCCCAATAAGGGTCAAGCTAAATTCTTTCGAACAATGTTCCAAACCATAGGGCCTCTGCTGGAGGGAACGGTGATTTATGGAGGGGACTCCAATATCGCGTTCGACCAAAGTCTTGACAAATCTAGACCACCCTCAGCTCAACTCACCCGCCCCAAGAAAATTAGCTTCAGAATAGCGAAATTGATTTACCAACAAGGTTTTGCCGACATTTGGCGGGAACTTAATCCATCTAACAGGGACTACACAAATTTCTCAAATCCCCACCAATCTTATTCCAGAATTGACCACATTTTTATTTCTTCAATACATATTCCCGCAGTTAAAAAAGCCTACATCAGAGACACAGCCCTTTTGGACAATTCCATGGTTATCCTCGTATTACAGGCCCACCTCACCAAACCTCCCCTTCCACACTGGAGACTCAAGGAAACTTTACTTAATGACCCAGTTCAGTTCATAGTCATTGACAAAAATTACTGAAAGAATATTTCCTCCTAAATGACGTAGAGGGAATCTTGGCTGAGACTTTATGGGCGGCCCACAAAGCTACGATTCGGGGAAAGCTAATCCAAATAACAGCACAAATTAAAAAAGAAAGAGCCTCGGACGTAGAGAAACTTGAGAGAGACTTTTCAGCTTTATGCAAACAGCACAAAAAGGACACGACAAAGGTCCAAACTGCCCAATTAGATGCTGCTCAAATAGCATTAAACCTAGCGATCACGGTCAAGGCCGTAATTTCCCTACGTTGGAGGGGAACAAGATTTTATCAGCAGAAAGACAAAATGAGCACGATGTTAGCCTCTAAGCTATTTCTCAAAACCTATACCTTCTCACTCCCTAAAATCAGACAACAGGATGGCTCAACTACCTTAAATCCTCAACGCATTCTATAATCATTTCAGGCTTTCTACGCTAAATTGTACCAGAAAGGCAACATGGTGGACGACTCCGCTATAGAGGCCTTTCTAGAGGACCTAAATAGTCCCACACTTCGTAAAGACCATACAGATACTATGGAAGCCCCCACCTCAACAGAAGAAACCCTAGAAGTGATCAAAAATCTAAAAGGTGGCTCGGCTCCAGGGCTGGATGGGTTCTCCGCCCTTTGCTATAAAACTTTTGCTGACACCTAAGCCCCCGCCTAACAAAATTTTTCAATTCCAAACGTAAGGACAATCCCATAGATACCCACCTAAACGTGGCTTACGTCTCAGTTATCCCCAAACCAGATAAAGACCCAGCACAAGTAGAAAACTACAGACCCATCTCCCTAATCAATAATGACTTAAAAATACTCACCAAAATATTGGCCAATAGAATTAGCTCTTTTATCAGCCTTTACATTCACAAGAACCAAGTGAGATTTATCCCAGGAAGACAGGGCCCTGACCAAATTAAGAGGGCGATAGACATCAGCTCGATCCTACAATCCGGTTGGGACGGAGGTCCCCATCAGGAAGGTCTCCTCATATCTTTAGATCTGCCGAAGGCCTTTGATTTCCTCTCTTGGCCTTACCTTTTCACTATCCTAAGGCGTTGGGGGTTCGGGGAGAGCTTTCTGGGGCTATTAAAATCTCTTTACTCTACCCCTGAAGCTAGGGTCAAACGTCAGGGTTTTTACTCCAACCCCATCAAAATCTCCAGAGGAACTAGGCAAGGCTGCCCTCTATCCCCACTTATCTTCACCCTAGCGATTGAAACTCTAGCCATTGTGATTAGATCAAATCAAAACATTCAGGGAGTGAGGTGTGGACAATCAGTCCACAAGTGTGCAATTTTTGCAGATGATATCCTGCTCTTCGTCACATCCCCAATAACCTCACTACCCAACATAAACAGACTTCTAGACTCCTTCGGGAACATATCAGGCCTAAAGGTGAACATGAACAAATCCCAAGCACTGTGTCAAGAACAATGAATCAGACCGGGACAGAAGTATAGTTAAATCACACTTGTTTAATAATAATAAGGTAAACAGAGTAAGCGTAGTATAAACAAGCCAGAGTTCAGTAACCGCATCGGGTAGTCAGCCAAGCAAATATCAGAGAGCCAGAGATAAACATAGTAGTACAGCAAGCAGGATCAGGAGCCAGAAGGAACGTCAGCCGAGCAAGTCTTCAACAGGAACGCAGGAGAAAGTCTCTGTTGACAAAGGCGAAGGCAGAGATCAAGTGAGCTGGACAACTTTAAGTAGGAAGGACTGACGAGCAGAATCAACAACAGCTGGGTAACTGTGGAGAGATATGGGAGCTGGCAAATAGCCGACAGCTGAGCGACCAGCTCAGAAAAGGAAGGGCTGAGCCCAGCCCTGACACAATGAATATATCATTACACCCCTCATTGGTCAAACAACTGAAACCCTCCTTTAAATTTAAGTGGAGCAGTTTGTCAATCCGTTATCTAGGGATAAACCTTACCCCTAAGATTGATCAACTTTACCAGGCAAATTTCCCCCCCATGTACCGCAAACTGGAAACTGACCTATTAACGTGGTCCCTACACAACATATCCTGGCTAGGTAAAGTCCACTCCATCAAGATGACCCTCCATCCTAGGCTCCTCTACTTATTTAGATCCCTTCCGATAGCAATTTGAAAAGATCATCTAAAGTCTTTCCAGGGAAATATAATCAAATTTATCTGGGGGAAAAAAGGTTACAGATTAGCCAGACGCATCCTTTACAGCCCTAAAACACGAGGAGGACTAGGTCTCCCAGATCTCTTTAGATACTATCAAGCCACCAGACTTGCACATCTTTCAATGGTCTACACTAGATATGAGAAACTGGATTGGATCACTATAGAGAGACAGGCGGTCCCAACATACACCCTAGACTACCTATTATGGTGCATCCAAAAATCTAGACCCCCAATAATGTCCCCTATCCTATCCCACTCCATAAAATTATGGGACGATATGAAACATCTCCTTTCTCTGACATCAGACATTCATCCACTAGCTCATATATTCCACAACCCCCAGGTATGGACATCAAATCCTTCCAATGGTGGCTAGACAAGGGGATGTATCGTATTGGACACTATTTCTCCACATCTGGCCCGATCTCTTTGAAACACTGCATTGAAAAGCTGGAACTCTCCGACTCAGAGAAATTCAGATACTATCAAATTTCTCACTTCCTCGCCTCTATTTGGAAAAACAAACCCACTCCCCCAGAGTTTTCAAGATATGAGCGCTGGTGTGGTCAGGGATTAGGGCAAAAGGGGGGCATATCCATAATCTACACGTCACTTTTAGAACCCACCTCCAAATTCCCGTACATGGAAGCTTGGGAAAGAGACTTGCAGGAAACCTGGGACCTGGAAGAATGGCATAAAAGGGGAATGAGAGCATCTAAAGGTAATATGAACATTTTGCTGATAGAAGCAAATCTGAAAGTATTAACTAGATGGTATCTAGTTCCCGCGAGATTAGCAATGATGTTTCCCTCTACTTCCCCGCTTTGCTTTAGAAACTGCCAAGCTCAGGGTTCCATGCTCCACATGGGAATGTCTGAGAATCAGAGGATTTTGGAACAAAATATTCAATCTTACCCGGAGAGTCTCTGGCCTTACGGTCCCAAAAAACCCTCAAATTGCGTTACTAAACACACACATCCCCAAGGTTCCTAAATACTCCCAAAAACTGATTTCATTTATGCTTATGGGAGTGAAAATCACTATTGCTAAGGCCTGGAAGAAACCAACAGTCTCCCTCTTAGCTGCCAAGAGAAAGATCTCTTGGATCATGTCCATAGAAAAACTGGTCAGTACAATACTGGATACCGCAAAAATATTTGAAGCAATCTGGGAACCCTGGGCTGGACACTTAGGCATCTCCCTCATCCCTGGAGTAAACGCATTATGAACGATTATTTATGCTTCAGGCACTGGCAACCACTCCCTATACCCTCTCTTTCTCCTGATCTCTCTTTTCTACTCTTTTCTCTTCTATTAGTTTTATAAAGTTCAAGATAGTTTTCTTAGGTACTCTAACAACCGATAGTTGGAGTATACGCCTCCACCATCTGCACATTGGCAGGAGCTTACAAGCACTAGCCATAATCCATTAGGGTAGTTCTTGCTCTATGAGAGATTACAACAGTAGTGTATAGTACACTCACCTGAGGACAGTCATGCAACTCGGGAAATCTCTGGTATTACCTGGAAGCAAGACAGGTCCTGGCTTCGAAAGAGCACGTATCTTAATTTCTGATACTGTCAGCCCCTGGCACAGTGTGAACCCCTACGGGGTGTCAGGTCTGACCTTCGATTTTAGTGTTCTCACTTCTTTTTCCCCTGCTCAGCTGAAACTCAGGTAGACCATATCTTGAAGGGACTATATGATGTTGAGTGGTTTGTTGTTTTCTCGTTTGAATACCTCTGTTGATCATTTGCTCTGTATCAAAGTGCAATGATGGATTTGAGTTGTAATGTACTGCTTTACAATAAGCTATTTAAAACTAAAAAAAAAAACATACAGTATGTTGAGATCTACGAGGAGTGCTATATGCAATTCTTAAATATCAACTAACTAGTTGTACAGTCAAAAATCGGGCATACTTTTTTCGTTCATAAATTCATTGTGATATTCAAAAAAAAAAAGAAAAAATAATTCAATCTGAATAACCTGATAAGTAATTTTATTTTTGCCTCAGTTCTTATATATAAATTAATTCCTATTATTTTCTCATATTTCCTTGTATATTATGTTACAGGCAATAACCACATGTTACGAAAAGATTTAACTACTTATAGATGTCTGCCCCAAAAAATCATTTGTTTACTGTGAACACAGCGTTAAATCTGTCATAGAATTTAATAAAATCTCACATACAGTATAACCGTGGTCTAAATCAATTTTTCATCATATCTGCCATATGTTGAGCAGTTCATGGTATGTATCAAATCCCAGGGTACTTTGCTAGTTTGGGTATTATTGGCAACAATTCTTGATCCATGTTGGCTTCTGCCTTGTAACAGGAGGACATGGTTGATTTAAAATTATTATTAAGCTTGACACAAGGTATTTTGGGGTTGATTTACTAAAGGAAAATAGGCTGTTCACTTTTCAAGGGAGGTTTCACTTAGTGAATGGTGAGAAATTCACTTTGCACATACCAAATCTAGGGATGAGCGAACAGTTCAGTCCGAGCATAAGTTCAGGCCGAACTTTGGTTGTTCGGACGCTTGGCGAACAATGAACATTATGCGGTGTTCGCAGCAAATTTGAAAGCCGTGGAACCCTGTTAAAGTCTATGAGACACTAACATGAAAAAGCAAAAGTGCTAATTTTAAAGGCTTATATACAAGTTATTGTCATAAAAAGTGTTTGGGGACCTGGGTCCTGCCCCAGGGGACATGTATCAATGCAAAAAAAAGTTTTAAAATTAAAGTTTTTCAGGAGCAGTGATTTTAATAATTCTTCAAGTGAAACAATAAAAATGAAATATTCATTTAAATATCATGCCTGGGGGGTGTCTATAGTATGCCTGTAAAGTGACGCAGTTTTTCAGTGTTTAGAACAGTACCACAGCAAAATGAAATTTCTAAAGGAAAAAATGTCATTTAAAACTGATCGCGACTGTAATGAATTGTTGGATCCCTTCAATATAGATAAAAGTCATTGAAAAAAATGGCATGGGTCCCTCCCCCCAGTCCATTTCCAGGCCCTTTGGGTCTGGTATGCATATTAAGGGGAACCCCAAACCAAATTTTTTAAAAAATTACGTAAATCCCCCCAAAATCCATACCAGGCCGTTCAGGTCTGGTATGGTTATTAAGGGGAACCCTGTGGCAAAATTTAAAAAAAATGGCATAGGGGTCCCCTTAAAATCCATATAGCTCCTTAACCGAGCATGCAACCTGGCAGGTCACATGCCCTCAACATAGGGGGGGTGCTTTGGAGTCGCCCCCAAAGCACCTTGTCCCCATGTTGATGGGGACAAGGGCCTCATCCCCACAACCCTTGCCCGGTGGTTGTGGGGGTCTGCGGGCAGGGGGCTTATCAGAATTTGGAAGCCCCCTTTAACAAGGAGACCCCCAGATACCGCCCCCCATGTGAATTGGTAAGGTGTACATTGTACCTGTCAGGGCTGGGCTCAGCTCTTCCTTCTCTGAGCTGGCCACTCAGCTGTCGGCTAATTCCCAGCTCCTATCTCTCCACAGGTACTCAGCTGTTGATGATATCCTGCTTATCAGTCCTGCCTACTTAAGCCATCCAACCCAGAGGATTTCTGCCTTCATCTTGGTCAACATCACAGAGACGCTCTCCTGCATTCCTGTTAAAAGACTTGCTTGGCTGACATCCCTTCTGGCTCCAGATCCTGCTTGCTGTTTTACTACGCTCATCTCCGGCTCCCTGACATTTGGCTCGTCTGACTATCCGTTCCGGGTTCCTGAACTCTGGCTATGTTTTGACTAAGTTTGTTCTATTTATTTTTATTATTAAACAAGTGTGATTTAACTGTACTTCTGTCTCGGTCTGATTTCATGGTTTCTGACAGTACCCCTACCAATTCACAAAAAAAGTGTCAAAAATAGTAAAAATGACAGGAGACACTTTGGGACAAGTCCTTTATTAAAAAAATAAAAATGTCCCGCGTTGTAAATACATCTCACGCTGCCCGACAAACTAGAAAAAAAAAGAACGCAACAGCTCCGCCTCCATGGGAGGCTCCCACACACTGCATGCTTCTCACTTTGACAGCTGTTATTCAGCTGAGGGCGGGGCCACTCGGTGACGTAAACGGGTGACCCCATCTTCCTCTGATATCACATGGCGTCGGGGGGGGAGGTCACCCGTTTACGTCACCAAGTGGCCCTGCCCTCAGCTATATAAGAAGAAGCGTGCAGTGTGCGGGAGCCTCCCATGGAGGCGGAGCTGTTGCATTTTTTTTCTTTTTTCGTTTCGTCGGGCGGCATGAGATGGATTTACATTGTGGGACATTTTTATTTTATATTTTAAAAATTTTTTTAGTTTTTTAGTTTTAAATTACATTTTTTCCTTTAGAAATGTAATTTTGCTGTGGTACTACTCTAAACACGGGAAAACTGCGCCACTTTACAAGCATACTATAGACACCCCCTAGGCACGATATTTAAAGAAATATTTCATTTTTATTGTTTCACCGTGTTTTTTTTCTTGCACATGATTGGATAGTGGAAGTCAGCAGTTCTTTGCCTCATTCACTAAGCTAAGGAAAAATTGCCTTGCAAAGGGAAAAATCTCTTGTAATGTGAACAACCTATTTGCCTTTCGTAAACATACCCCTTTGGATCTGTTCTTTTTTTATATTAAATTGGGGAAAAAAAAACACTTCTTCACTTACAATATTGTTGTTAAAGTGCATGCAAACACCTACATTACATTGAATTTATTTTATTTGCTCATTTCATCTGTTACGCATACCATTGAAAGGTTTTTAAAGATATATATACACTGAAAAAGAGCACTAAAAAAAATGTTGATCACAAAATTACATGAGTATATATCTTCCTGTGCTCTCTTTGTGTTGTACACTTATCAGCATTGTTCTCAGATAGATAGATAGATAGATAGATAGATAGATAGATAGATAGATAGATAGATAGATAGATAGATAGATAGATAGATAGATAGATAGATAGATAGATAGATAGATAGATAGATAGGGAAGCTGTGAGCATAATGTAAGCTGTCACTGCTGACTTGTTTTTAAGGTGGAATGCCTAGTTAGTTACTTACCTGGAAAACACACAGAGGAAGTCCAGACTTATCAGACTTCAGTGGCAGAGCCTTTGCACAAATAATTTAGTTTTTTCTTTACGTTGTACATGCACTTATAGATGCTGTTATCAAAGTTAAAATAATATCTGAAATACTGCACTGTATTGCCAGAAAATGTTGCTTCATTGTATGATATATTACCCATTGTGGACATATTTCTTTTGCAAACTAGGTCCGTCCACTGCATTAAACCCCATTCAGCCACTTTGAATTACATGCACTTTTGAGTTATTTGTCATTTTTACATTCAAGCCAAAATCCTAAATGCAGCAGAAGTAATTCCAACAGACCTTACCGAACTGTCAACAATTATTTAATTCTGACTTCCCAATTTACAAGCTTCTGCTGTTTTACATGGCTGGCTTCACATTAAATGGTTGCATCATGTGTACATACATAGAGTGTTCTCTATCCTTACATTTAATACAGAAGCTAATCTGCTTATGTATGCAAGAAATAACACAGTACAGACACACCTCCTACCTCAAGCTTACCAGATGCCTAAATGGAAGCAGAAATTATAATTGCACCTAGCAGATGGAATCATTGGACATTATCCCAGAAACAAAACACATTCTTTTGAATGAAATAGGACAGCAAATATGATAGGTAAACCAAATATTTATTTAAATAAAGGAAAAAGTTGACTTTCATCTGAGAGACACCCTTCGCAAAAAAAGTCATCTTAGCTATTAAACCTTGTGCAGGGACATAAATGATTGTACAATGTTATAATAACCTGTTACATACCGTCAATGAGAGGGAGATGAGTTATCATTACATTAACATTCCTCACATGCCCTTGCTTCTTGTTACTACCTATCATAATAATCATTCCTCTGACAAGGGTGGTAATGAAAAAGAGAACATGAAGGCAATGATCTCTTTTAATGATCAAAATAAAATAAAAAATGAGTTTCCTTGAAATTAATTTTTGCAGTACTGACCTTGTATTTCTGAAATCACAAGGAATTGCCAACTAATTAGTCAACAGGCAGTCAAGGTATGCTAAGTTGAATTTTGGATTTTTTTTCCATTTTTTCATGTTCTTTTTTTAGATGTTAGCCAGATGGCTAGACCCATCTGGGAAAGGCTTTGTCAGACTTAATTTATTTGTTTTACACCCAGTTTAATTTTCATGAAAGTGAGCCATAGTATATGAATCAGTCTCCATTAAAATGGATTCTGGAAAAGTGTTTGGTACACTGCTGGACCGGCAAGTGCTCTAAAGGTAAAAATAATAAAGCACAACGAAAAAACAATAAAAGGCACAAAGCAACAGAAGTATAAATTATAACTGAGAAACACTTAATAAAGCAAATGAATATTCAGCTACATTTTGCTCTGCTACTCTCTTTTTTGAAGTGCTAAGGCATTTATGGTAAAGAGGATGACAGAATAACAGGTAAACATTCCACTACAGGACTATATTTAGTTTAGGGGTAGGTTAGCGTAGTGTTAGGGTCAAGGTTTTAGTGGGTTTAGTCTAAGTATCAGGGTTAATGTTAGGATTTTAGGGGTTACATTTAGATTAAGTGCTAGGGTGTTATTTTAGATATTTGGTTTAGCTTGTTTTATAGATTAGAATACGTGGTAATGATTTGCGTAAATAAGGTTAGGCGATAGGATGTTTCTTAGCCTTATAGATACCTTAAAAAGTAGGGAGGAGGAAGGTTAGGTGATAAGATGCTTTTTAGATTATACAGTTGTGTTTATAAGTTTACATACCTTGGCAGAATTTATGATTTCTTGCCCATTTTTCAGAGAATATGAATGATAACACAAAAATATTTCTTTCACTCATGGTTAGTGTTTGGCTGAAGCCATTTATTTTGGCTGTTTTTACTCTTTTTAAATCATAATTACAACAAAAACTACCCAAATGACCCTGATCAAAAGTTTACATACCCTGTTGATTTTGGCCTGATAACATGCACACAAGTTGACACAAAGGGGTTTGAATGGCTATTCAAGGTAACCATCCTCACCTGTGATCTGTTTGCTTGTAATTAGTGTGTGTGTGTATAAAAGGTCAATGAGTTTCTGGACTCCTGACAGACCCTTGCATCGTTCATCCAGTGTTGCACTGACGTTTATGGATTCTGAGGCAAGGCAGAAAGCAAAAGAATTGTCAAAGGATCTGCGGGAAAAGGTAGTTGAACTCTATAAAACAGGACATTGATATAAAAGGATATCCAAAGAATTGAGAATGCCAATCTGCAGTGTTCAAACTCTAATGAAGAAGTGGAAAATGAGGGGTTCTTTTGAAAGGTAAAGGTAGACCAACTAAAATTTCAACCACAACTGCCAGGAAAATTGTTTGGTATGCAAAGAAAAACCCACAAATAACTTCAGGTGCAATACAGTACTCTCTGAAAACATATGGTGTGGCTGTTTCAAGATGCACATTAAGGAGGCACTACTTTATTTATGTAAATGCCACAAAGTATCCCACTTACAATACGCCAAACAGCACAGAGACAAGCCTCAAACCTTCTGGCACAAAGTCATTTGGAGTGATGAGACCAAAACTAAGCTTTTTGGCCACAATCATAAACGCTACATTTGGAGAGGAGTCAACAAGTCCTATGATGAAAGGTACACCATTCCTACTGTGAAACACGGAGGTGGATCGCTGATGTTTTGGGGATGTGTGAGCTACAAGGCACAGGAAATTTGGTCAAAATTGATGGCAAAATGAATGCAGTATGTTATCAAAAAATACTGGAGGGAGGGGCGTGGCTAGCTGCCGAGCTGAATGGAAGCCTGATCTCACAGCTCCTGCACTGAACGGAGAACCGGACCTCAAATCACTGCCTCAGACCCCACGAAATGCAATCCTCAGACCCCCACAACCTGGAGAACCAGACCGGAACCTCTAGAAAGAGGAAAGAATACAGGATTTCCACAAAAATCACAGATTTCCTCATCTTCCCTCAGGGAGATAAAATCCAAGATGGCTGCCGCGGCACTGCACAGCACACAGAGGATTCCTACACTGACCTGCCTGATGATGAAGAATGCTCCATTTCAGCCCAGCACAACTCCTCAGGTTCCCAGCTATCCTCAGGCCCCTCATCCACCTCCAACATCCCTGCAAAAGCAAGGATGCGACTGGATACAGCGGATCAGTCACAGGAGGTAAGGCCTGAATTAGAAAATCTCCTCACACAGCCTTCTGCAGCTTCCCCCATAGCAGTCTTCCCTACTACAAATCAGCCTGTCATAGACACTATGCTGAAAGAAATGCTGATGTCACTTCACAGCTCCCTCCAGTCTGACATTTCTTCAATGTTTACAGCATTTAAAACAGAAATGCTGCACACAGGGCAGAAAGTGGGGATTATTGAAAAGCAGATGAGCGTCATGACAAAAACAGTTAATGACCTGGTAGACGCACATGACCACACCAGAGAAGAACACCGCTGGGTGTGTGCCAAAATGGCGGATCTTGAAGATCACTCACAGCACCAAAATATCAAGATAAGAGGAATCCCTGAAACTATCCTACCAGCAGACCTCAACTCCTACGCTAGGAAGTTGATCTCAACACTTCTCCCAGATCTCCCACCGATCGAGACGATCATCGATCGCATCCATCATCTCCCAAAACCTCCTCACCTACCCGCAGAAGTACCTCGGGATACTCTGATGCGCATCCATTTCTACCCCACCAAGGACATGCTCCTTACACAATCCAGATGCCTGGGACAGCTCCCACATCCATACGCAAAGCTGCAACTTTTTGCTGACATCTCTCAATACACCCGTCAACAGAGACGTCAACTGCAAACAATCACAAAACCCCTCAATAATCATAAGATCCCATATCAATGGGGGTTCCCAACCAAGCTGATGGTTACCAGAAATGGAACACGCCACAATAACCATACCGTCGAAGAGGGCATACAATTGCTCAAAACATGGGGTATCATTCCTGACGGTGACCCTCCAACCCCAGTGACCCACAAACCAAACGCACAATCCTTCAACTCCGGTCATTCTCACCACTATAACAAATGACTTCCAAATCAGTGATGCTGTGAATCCAATCTCAGATAAGCACTCCGATTCAGTGCCTGCTCGTTGCAGTTAGTTTACGTACTTTACCCTCAGCCACATTCAGCAGTCCCTAACACACTGCTGACACCTGTTTTCCCTTACCCTCTTGTTTATCACTAACTACCTTGTTTTTCTCCCTTCCTTCCTTATCCACGAGAGCTCAAGTCCCTCGGATCCAGG
Source organism: Aquarana catesbeiana (assembly GCF_042186555.1). Classification (NCBI taxonomy): domain Eukaryota; kingdom Metazoa; phylum Chordata; class Amphibia; order Anura; family Ranidae; genus Aquarana; species Aquarana catesbeiana. The sequence goes on from NC_133326.1 coordinate 104,185,117, forward strand.
ACTTCTAACAACAACCAACCTCCTCGAGCAATTTACCCATCTGAGTAACTGTAAGTAGTACCTTACTCCACTACCTATACGCACCACTTTTAAAATGCCCAAATTTCTGTCACTGAACGTAAAAGGACTCAATCACCCTGCCAAAAGGACATCTCTGTGGCGAACTGCACAGGATTCTCACTGCGATGTCCTGTGCGTCCAACAAACGCACTTTAAAACCAACGCCGAACCTCAGTGCCATTAAATCTACATGCTCATTCACCCTACATGACAGCCTTCAGGATGTTGATGGTAGATATCTGGCATTGAATTGTACATTAAACAATGATAATTACACCATTGTATCAGTATATGCTCCCAACAAGAAACAGATTCACTTTCTGTCCAAATTGATGAATAAAATCAATCGCTTTAAACAAGGACACCTCGTCATGTGTGGGGACTTTAACATAGTACCTGACAACTCCATCGACTCTTCTTCCCACTCAAACAGAGTTACATCCTCTATGGGACCGTTCATTCGATCTCATGACCTATTTGATGTGTGGAGATGCCATCACACCACCAAAAGGGACTACTCCTTTTTCTCCCCTAGACACAACTCTTACACTCGGATTGACTACTTCCTAGTGGATAAATGGACTTTGCCCAAAATCTCCTCCACGGAGATATTGACCATTACGTGGTCTGACCACGCTTCGGTTACAATGACCATAGAAGACTCGCCGAAGATTTCCCGTACACGGATATGGAGAGCGAATGCTGTGATTCTCCACTCACCGATCCATTCTTCTTATATTAGAGAGCGTTTAACAGAATACTTTAATACTAATGCAGGATCTGTTAGCATTGATACCGTTCTTTGGAATGCCCATAAGCCATTCATAAGGGGGATCCTTATTCAACTTACTGCTAGAGAGAGGAGGAGAAGATCACAGCGTCTAAACACACTTACTGCCGATATTAAAATGCTAGAACACCAAAACCAAACTAATCCAGATCCATTAACCAAGACTAAATTAGACTCCCTTAGACAGGAATTAAAATCTCTCCTTCTAGAATCCTTTGAAAGAGCACATAAGCATTTTAGAGCTCAACCCTACTCTACTGGTAACAAAGCTGGAAAGGCAATGGCCAATAGAATCAAAGGTTACTATTCCAAAACCAAATTTACCCATCTATTCCACCCAGCTCCTAAACAGAAACTGATAGATCCACAAGCTAATGCAGATGCATTTAGTTACTACTACAATACACTTTATGATTTAAAAGATGACACATCTGTCACGCAGCCTTCTCTACCTGACATAGAGGCATTTCTCAATGAGATCAACCTCCCTAAACTGACCACCGAACAACTAGACTCCCTGAACACCCCATTTACAGATCTAGAAATCAAAAATATAATTTCATCACTTCCCTCTAACAAATCTCCTGGCCCAGATGGTCTTACAGGAGAGTATTACAAACAATTCGGAACTGTGCTAACACCATATCCGATCAAAGTATACAATGACGCTGCCTCCTCCTCCTCTCTCCCCCCAGAAATGCTAAGTGCCTTAATTGTTACACTACCAAAGCCAGGGAAAGAGCCTACCTCTGCACAAAACTTCCGACCCATATCTCTTCTCAATGTGGACACAAAAATCTATGCCAAAATAATAGCCCACAGATTACTCAACCTAATGCCCCTTCTAATACATAAGGACCAATCAGGCTTCACAAAAGGGAGGCAGACAACTGATGCCACTCGCAGAATTATCAACATAATCCATCACGCTGAGATATCTAGAACGCCTTCTCTGCTCCTATCCTTGGATGCAGAGAAGGCCTTCGATAGGGTCCATTGGAAATATCTTGAAGCAAACCTTGGCAAATTTGGTTTTCAGGGCCCCATTCTGGCAGCCATAATGGCTGTGTATTCCTCCCCATCAGCACAGGTCTATACGTCGGAGATGCTGTCTAAGCCATTCTCCATCACTAATGGCACCCGACAAGGTTGTCCGCTCTCACCAATCATTTTTAACCTAATTATGGAACCCTTAGCAGAACATGTCAGATCCCACTCTACAATATCAGGCTTCACCATTGGTACCACAGAACACAAAATAAATTTATTTGCAGACGACGTGATAATGATGATCACAAACCCTCACTCTTCCCTGGCTTCGGTCCACTCGCTACTGAAAAGGTTTAGTACTTTATCTTACTACAAAGTTAATGAACATAAATCCTACATTCTAGACCTGGGCATTGATGCAACCACTAGTAATCTACTCCAGACCCAATATCCTTAACCATGGGCGGAGGATAGTATTCCCTACTTCGGCATTAATCTCACCAAATCCACTAGAGGTCTTTTCGCACACAACTACACAGACACCAAACAGATGATGCTTACTGAAACCACAAAACTCTCCAAACATGAATTCTCATGGTCAGGTCACCTGGCAGCCTTTAAAATGATGGTATTGCCATGGTTGCTCTACATATTTTGCACGCTTCCTATACCACTTTCATCTACCTACCTGAAATCTCTCCAATCCATCCTAAGCCAATTTGTTTGGCAAGGGAAAAAATCTAGATGTAGTCACACGAAACTTAATAAACACAGATCCGCGGGGGGGAATGGGATACAACTCACCCAAAAATCTCTGGAACGATATAGAAAATCACAAGACACCAGGCACAAACCTCGCCAACTGGTTATTTAGTATCTCTACACATAATCCTCACATTTTCCACTACTTACCCACTGTCCAAGCCTCAGTTAAAGTGTGGCGTACACTACACAATACCAAATGGTCACATGTACTGACAAAACCACTACACATTCCTTTAAACACCTTAAAGCTTCTTACTCCTGACTTAACACTCCCATCCTGGATTACTGACCGGGTAACATACACACAAGAACTTCGCGATCTAACAACCTGCAAATCCTTCTCACAAATAGGCAAAGACCTCAATGCACCCTCCAAAGACTTCCTCAGCTACTTCAGATTACAAAACTGCTTGAAGGCACACACATCTCCAGAAGGAAAACTACCCTTGAAAGTATGGAAATACTTCTTTACAGAACACTCTAACACTAAAAACACTTTAGTAAACCAAACCTCTCCTTGACTGGGAAACTGACCTACAGACACAATTCACAGATGCCCAATGGCAACAGGCAATCACATCTATTTACAAAGTAACAACTTGCACTTGCCTTTGGGAAATCACCCAAAAAATGCTAATGAGATGGTACCTAACTCCGTCCAGACTGGCCAAATGCCACAAACACGCCTCACACGACTGCTGGAGAAAATGTGGTCATACGGGCACCCTCCTCCACATTCTTTGGTCTTGCCCAAATGTAACCCAGCTTTGGAAAAATGTGGAATCCATACTCCAAGACATACTCCATAGCTCGGTTACAATTTCTCCACACTTAGCCATTCTTAATCTGACAATAGAAGATTTTCCCATACACCAAAGAACAGTGATTACACACGTCCTCCTAGCTACCAAACTCTTGATCACTAGAAACTGGAAATCTGACAACATTCCCTCCCTTACGGAAGTTACTAACTTAGTACAAACCCATTTCACTTATGAAACCCTTTTGTCACGCAGCAAACAATCCCATACAAAGCCACTAACTCGCTGGAACCCATGGGTCCTTTGGTTGAAGTAAGGTTTATCAATTGAATAACCTGTCTCTCTACTCGCCTTCCACTTGAAGCTCTCCTTCCTCCCCCTTCCCTTATCCCTCCTTGCCCCTCCTTCCTCTTGCACCCCTCCCCTCCTTACCCCACCCCTCCTCCTATCATTCCAGGTCAACTGTTCTACCCTATGTTTATAATCACTTTGTTAACGATTTTTTCTTTCTCATAGAACGTTATTCATAAAATCACTATTCAGACTATACTTAAAATATCTAGTCTGTAAACTTACATTTACATGTTCATGTTTCTGTTCCTTACTATGACGTCATAACCTGTAATATGTAAAACTCAATAAAAATGTATTGGAAGAAAAAATACTGGGGAAACATTTGCATTCATCAGCCAGGTAAGTTGCGTATGGGATGTACTTGGACATTCCAGCATGACAATGATCCAAAACACAAGGCCAAGTCGACCTGTAAACCTGTCATTGGCTACAGCAGAATAAAGTGAAGGTTCTGGAGTGGCCATCTCAGTTTCCTGACCTCAATATCATTGAGCCACTCTGGGGACATCTCAAACGTGCAATTCATGCAAGACATCCCAAGAATTTACAGGAACTGGAGGCTTTTTGCCAAGAGAAATGGGCAGCTTTACCATCTGAGAAGATAAAGAGCCTCATCCACAAATACTACAAAAGACTTCAAGCTGTCATTGATGTTAAAATGATGAACTTGGGTATGTAAACTCTTGATCAGGGTCGTTTGGCTAGTTTCTGTTGTCATTATGATTTAAAAAGAGTAAACACAGTTGACTGATAATAAATGGCTTAAGCCAAACACTAACCATGAGTGAAAGAAAAGTTTTTGTGTTATCATTCATATTCTCTGAAAAATGGACAAGAAATCATCAATTCTGCCAGGGTATGTAAACTTATGAACACAACTGTAGATACCTTACAAGGTAGGGAGGAGGAAGGTTAGGTAATAAGATGTTTCTTAGGGTTATAGATACCTTATGAGGTAGGGAGGAAAAAGATTAGGTGATAAGATGTTTCTTAGTATTACAGATACCTTACAAGGTAGGGAGTGGGACGGGAGCATAAGGATTGTCATTTGTTTTTCAACACAAAAGCCTCAGATGAAAAAAAAAAAAAACACAAACACTAAGCTTCTACCAACAAGAATTGAGGCAATGGTCCTGAAAACTACACATCCAACACAAACTTGCTGCCATCTCATTAGTGAGCAATTAGGCTCATACCCATTTCCCCTAATAAGTACTGTATAACATTTATACAGTGTATAACCTTATAGGATGACCGGTTCATTATGATGTAATAGTATCATACTAGATAGAAAGTGTGTGGACAACGGACTTACAAAACAGAACAGAACTTTAAATGTCATCAGAAATTATAATGTCCCAATTCACTTTAACATGGTCAGAACAGAAAATAATCTGTGCGACAAAACACATTAAACGGAATGGGTTTGGCAGACTAGAGTGGATCTCTATCGATTTGTTCACCACTGGTCTCCTGATTTAGGGATGAGTTTTTCAAAGGAACTGAATCTAAGGAACATTTTCATCAAGAACCCATGGAAAAGATTGGGGTGGAAAGAAACAGCTGCAATGCAAGCAGCAGGCTGAGAGATGCAAGCCAAGAAGGCAAGCAAAGGTCAAAGTCAGAAAAACAATCAATCAAGAAACATATAAAATGTGATAAAAAAGAAACCTTTGATCAAGTGATGCCCTATGCAGTAAGCAAAATTTTATTTTGACAGTACTTGAAACAAGTTTCTGCTAGATTTTACAACTAATAAAGATACACCTCAGCAGTGGCGGCTGCTGACAATTATGTTGCATGTGTTGAGAATGTACAGACATTGTGGTACTATTTATTTTACAAATGTATTTGTTTATTATTTATATATTTTACAAATTATTTATCCAAATGATATGATGAAATATAAAATGGTAATAAAGCCCTGTAACAATTTAATTTTACTTCTGCAGTGCAAGTAATAACAAATTGGAAGGATTACTGTTTCATTTCTACCACTGTACTGTGAAAAAGGAATATGTAGTGTAACATGTTTATTGTTACAGTTCTTTATTTAGTAAATACGCTTTTATGTTGTTAGAGAATATAGTTTGCACAAGAGAACTGCAGCGGTTGACCTCAGCGCTGTTAATAAATGAGAGTGTTGGACCACCAAACAAAACATAAATTCTACCTCAGTCCTTGCCTTGAAAGCACTGAAGTACACACGCTTCGCAGAAGCTGCAATGAGGATTTCTGTGCTAATTCATCTCTAAAGTGGTGTCAGTGGCTTGAGGGACTTTTGTGTGTATGGGGGCTTTGATAGTCCATAGGAGGAAATATTGGTCTTTTGGTGCAGCATGGATGAAGAAAGACTTCTGCTGCTCTTCGGGATGTGTGGCCATTTACTGTTTAAGCTCTGTTTTTGACACAATTACAAAGACTGAAGCACAGGGCACTTTTCACGTAAACAGCTGTTAGAGCGTGACCAAGACAGTGTATTTAAGAAGATTCTGATAAAGCACCATTGTCATTGGTCCAACACATAGCAATTCTTGTATTGTAATGCCTGTGACTGTTTTCAGCTCCAAAAAGACCTAGTGAGTTTTCAGATGAAGCAAATGTTTGCAATAATAGGGAACATGAAAGAGTTCTAAAACCCTGGTCAAAACCAAGTGCTAAGGAAATAGAGTTTTTTTTTGTTTCAGTTATTGGTAAAGAGGAATTTCAAGTTTTTGTGAAATTACTTTAGATTTACAGTTGAAATGTCCTCCTAGATTATTAGCTTTGTGAAATTGGGGTAAATTGTAATGTGAGATTAGCATCTAATCTTTGTATCAAGCTATTAGCATGAACTGCACTGCAACCAGGAATAGAATTTACAGAGAACAGCTTAAAAGAGAAAATAATTAGCAGGAGCTGACAATGTAGCTCAGTGTTATATTAAGCTTCTGGAGTGAAGCTGGAGCCTCTACATTTTTTCGAAAACATTGCACTGCTGAGTTTTTGCTTTTAATGCTATAACTGAATGCAAAAGTGTGCTGGATGGGGCCTCTGAGACGTAAGATAAGCCACCAATGTGACCATGGAACTTAGCTTGTCTGTAGGCCACAGAGCTCTGCTGAGGAATTAAATGAATGACCCAAGAATGCTATTTTTTTAACTTATCTCATATCCAATTAAAGCAGACTACATGTAAGGTCCTGTTTTTAAATGCACCTCCCTTCCCCCTGCAGAAATGCTGTATAAAACAAGAGAAAAAAAACCTAGGGGAAAAATGTTTCTCTATCTTCTATAGTAGTGTTTCTCAACCTTTTGACCACGGAGGAACCCTTGGTAAAATGTTTGAGATTTTGGGGAACCCCTTAAAAAAAATGTAAGATCTACAGCTCACGGAACATTGGATCTGATCAGCGAGCTGTAGATTTAACCACAGTTATTGTAGAAATATCTTTAAATAATAGAAAAAATATTAGAACTCACCTGACACCAATATTATAGTGTGAACAGGGCACGTAGAAATCAATTGTAGAGACCTACATTAGAACAAGCCCAAAATATTCTATGCAAGTCAATTCTGCACATATTAAACAAAACTCCCAAATATTGTGATTCATAAATAAGACAGCAGACTATTGCCCCATACACACGGTCGGACATTGATTGGACATTCCGACAACAAAATCCATGGATTTTTTCCGACGGATGTTGGCTCAAACTTGTTTTGCATACACACGGTCGCACAAAGTTGTCGGAATTTCCGATCAACAAGAACGCAGCCACATACGACGAGACTATAAAAGGGCAGTTCAGAACCAAGCGCAGCACCCTTTGGGCTCCTTTTGCTCTCGTGTTAGTAAAAGTTTGGTGAGAGACGATTCGCGCTTTTTCAGACTCGTGGTTTTCAGATCGTATTTCTGCTGTTCAGTTTGTGCTTGTGGGTTTGTATCTGGTCTTCAGAGCGTGCAGCGAGTTACCCTTGACTCTGTCATTGTGTTCGTTACTGATTTTCAGGTCACTCTTCACAGGCCTTGCTGTTCTTCAGTGCACTCTGTTACTTCGTTCTGACCAGCCAACCGTTTTCTAGCCATGTTGCGTATACGTACTCCTCGTAGAGTTCATGCTGTGCGGGGGCTTGGTGTTGGGATCCTTACTTTGACACAAGCCCAGTCCATGAACAGGGTGGGGAGGAGTTCATGGACCAAGAATTGGTTGCTCCAGCGTGACCAGTTCTGTCACATGCCTTTGCTCCGTGAGATCCGTGAGAACAATCCTGACGATTTCAGGAACTTTCTCCAGATGACGGACCCCGTATTTCACCGTTTGTTGGCTTTGCTGACCCTCTATATCAGCAGGCAGGATGCCTGAATGAGGCAAGCCATCACTCTGGAGCAGAGGCTAGTTGCCACCCTGTGGTACTTGGCGATGGGGTGAAGCCTGCAGGACCTTAAGTTCTCAACAGGCATCTCCCCCCAGGCTCTGGGGATCATTATCCCAGAGACCTGTTCTGCCATCATCCAGGTCCTGCAGAAGGACTATATTAAGGTAAGTTTTTTATCCTTTAACATCACATTTTATTGTATATAATGTTTGATAATATATTGTATTTCTTTCCTCATTCCCTAATTACCATGATTGTAATATGCTGTAAATGTCCCCTTTATTCTCATGCATGCAGGACTTTTATGTAATTTTTTCTGTCTTTCATACATATTTGCCTTCACTTACCTCCACAGCATGCTCTCCTGGGCCTATATTTACCTTGTGTAGTCAGTTAACAATGTATTTTGTCAGCTCCATAGTAGTGCTTTACCCTAAACAACCCCTAAAATGTGTAAAAATGTGATGTGTGCTTTAAATTCAGGCAGAGTGCCAGAGGCTTGTTTTTTTGGGTCCCAAAATCATTTGGAACCCTCCCTCCCCCCAAATGTTAACTCGGCTGATACCAATCCTCTATCTGCTGACTTTGCCAAACCCATACACACTATACCCACCTCTTTTGTGGTCAGATTTATGGATGAATTCCCCAAAGCATGTAGTGCAAGGGCCGGCCTGAATACTTTCAAATGGTACTGTTTAAAGTTTTTGTATCCTATTATTATCTTGATAGGTAATAGCAGAATGTAAAAATGTGCTAAAAAGTGTACAGTGTGTATTTATATATTTTTATTATGACACTTCTTACCTGTCCAGTGGGCTGCCAATAGTGTAAGTAAGGAGGGACTGACCAAAGTAATACACATTATTTATGCATTCATCTCTCAATGAAGTGGAGAGGGTTACCTGTCCAAAACATATCCCCCCCCCCATAAAATTTAAAAAATGGCCCGTGAGGGGGGGGGGGGATCTGATAGGTGGACCTTATACCTTTGTCTTTAAATAGTCCCTAAAATAAATGTTATACTGATGTTGGCCAAGAATGTTTGTGTCTAATCTGCTTTCCATGTTTATGTGCAAAATGAATAATTTTTTATTCTTGTTTGACTCCACAGTTTCCTTCCAGCCCACAGGAATGGCAGACTGTGGCACCCCACTTTGCCCAGCGGTGGGACTTTCCTAACTGTGGAGGGGCAATTGATGGGAAACACGTCCACATCATCCCACCACCCAACTCGGGGTCATACTATTACAACTACAATGGGTTCAATAGTATTGTGATGTTGGCGGTGGTGTCGGCTACTTACGAGTTCCTGTATGTGGACGTGGGGAAGAATGGCCGGATGTCAGATGGTGGAGTAATCGCCTAGACGGAGTTCTACAGGCATCTCCAGAATGGCAGCTTGGGCTTGCCACCTCCAGAAGACAATGCTGAAGGACTCCCATTCGCCTTTGTTGCGGATGAAGTGTTTGCGCTGGGGGACCATCTTATGCGGCCATTCCCTATGAGGACCCTCACCCCGGACCAGAGGGTTTTTAATTACCGGCTGGCCAGAGACAGAAGAGTGGTGGAGAACACGTTTGGAATAATGGCCAGCCGGTTCCGCCTATTTCTTACACCCATACACATGGCAGAGTATAAACTCAAAAAAAGACAAAAAAAGACCTCTCTTGCGTTCAGGTGTCCATGAACTGGATATGTATAAACTCAGTCACATCATCCTGACTTGCTGTGTTCTCCACAACTTTTTAAGGAGAAATTCTGTGACCTATACTGGCTCAGTTGGGCCTGAGGCCAGAATTAATCTCAATGAACCAACCCTGATGGCGGTTGAAGCTGGCCGTCCTGGCTTGCCCTCCCTGAGTGCCCGCGAGGTCCGTCTAAGATACCTTGAATACTTTGCGGGTAGGGGGGCCATCAATATGCCAGACAATGTCTGAGACATTTCTTAAATAAAAATAACTTTGGAACTTCAAAAATATTTGCTTACATTTACTGCTTGTGTTTCTTTTAGCTGACCCTGGCAGAAATGTGGGGAGTCGTGAAAATGGCGTGATTGTGTAACATTATAAAGCACTGTTGGGTGTTATTTACTAAAGGCAAAGACACTTTGCTCTACAAGTGCACTTGAGACTGCACAGAAATGGCACTTGTAGTGCAAAGTAGATTTGCCCTTAGGAAATAACCCCCATTGTCACTGAAAACACCAATTTTACCACAAAAAAAACTTTAGGACCATTGAAAGAAGAAGCCACACATTGTTGACTGTCAATCTTTTTAATCAAAGCACAATCACATGTGCATTTATAAAAGGTTTTTAAAACAAAACTACATGTTTGTTGTCTAAAATATTTAGAGGTGACATTAATAAAAGTAGAAATGTCCTTTTAAGGTAAAACAGGCATGTTTAAAACCAACAAGAAATACACAAATCTGGAACTTACAAAGTATAACTTTTATAGAAATTGAAGGCAATATCAGACATGAGTATTTATAAACTGTGTTTGATATCGCGTTCAGCAGATGTGGTGAAGTCACCCCTGGAAAAGCCAAATTTAGAAGATGCACACAAATTGCCGAATGTCAACATGTGCTAGCTGCCATCATGGGGATCAATTGATGTGTTTTGTGGGTGCAACCTCTTCCTCTCAGCTACTTTATTATTAAGGAAGGGGTTGCACCCACAAAACGCATATATTGGGTGTCCTCCGAGTCTTTTCTCCCCTATGTAAAAAAAAAAATAGGTATATTTAGCACACAGGTATTTGATGGCAGAAATAGGAATATGAAACATTGCTTGGAAGTGGGGTACAAATGTCTGCTTTGGCAGAGTTCCAAGATGAAGAAATATTGTTTTCCTTTGTCAAGCTTGAATTCTTACCTGTTTTGTACAAGCTTCACAGATGGAGTCACCCCTATAGTATTCACTGGAGCACCTGTGTGGGACCCACTAATAAAAAGGGTGTTCTGGTGTCCCACACTAGTGCTCCAGCATCCAGATGTGTAAACAGCTGCTGAGTGTCCTCTCCTTACACAGAATCTAGTTTGCATTACATTCTAGTTACAAACCCATCTAGACAACTAAATTATTTTAAGAGAAGTAGGCTAGCAAAAATGTATTGAAATGCATCTGGCCAAAACATGGTGTTTTCTAGGCCGAACGAACAATGTTTCCTACGAACGAATAATGTGTCCTTGAACATGAAAGTTGCCATTTTAAACTGTACAACAGTAAAGAAAGCACATGGAGCGGCACGAACTTTATAAAAATAAATAGGAACACAGGACAACTACTTACTTTTTTGCAGCACTCTCCTGATCCTTCTGTACTGCTTGTACTCCCTTAATTTGAGGTCCGACCAGCGCTTCCTCAGTTGATCCTTGGATCGACGTACCCCAAAATTCTTCTGCAGACTCTTGACTACTTTCGTCATGATCTTGGCCTTTCTGACATTGGGGTTGGGGTAAGGTCCATACTTCCCGTCATAGTCGGCCCTCTTCAGTATGTTGACCATGTCCAACATCCCCCCAAAGGACATATTTGAGGCCTTAAATCATCTCCTCTGGGATCCAGAGGTTTTGGCTCCGGGCTTTCCTCCTCCTCCTTGTTGCTGTAATTAGCACGCACCTGTTGTGTCTCTGCCATGTGCTCTTCCCCCACTGCGCCGAATGAGAAGGGGCAGGGAATAGACTAGAAAGAACATCAGGGGCGGGCGGAGATTCACGCATGCGCAGTGTATATAAAGCGTAACACGCGTGTGTAGTACATACGATCTGTGAGCGGAGGAAGGAGTCTCGGAAGCGCCGATCGTGATAACGAAGGTAACATTTAAACTTGGGCCTATACTGCTTAGAGATTGAGGCCTATATTGGGACAAGATTAGGAGACTTTAGCCTGACATTAGGGTTTGTGTTGTGTATTGCAGATAAAATGGATGGCTTCAATGACCACAACTTCCTCCCCCTGTTCATAGACAAATACAGGGAGCTGCCCTGTCTGTGGCAGATCAAACACCCGCAATATAATAATAAACAAAAGAGACAGGCAGTGCTGGAAAAACTGCTGGAGTTGGTGAAGCCGGTGGTCCCCACGGCAACTATCCCCTATTTAAAAGCCAAAATTGGTAGCCTGAGGAGCACTTATCTTAGGGAGCGCAAGAAGGTCCAGGATTCCCAGAGATGATGCAGATGACGTTTATGTCCCTAGGCTGTGGTACTATGAGAGACTGCGATTTCTGTCAGACCAGACTGAAGTCAGGGAATCCCTCTCTATTCTTCCTTCCACTCTTCCTTCCATCCTATCTTCCACCCCAGCTGAGACTTCCGATGTCCAACCTGGGACTTCCAGCCAGGAAGAGGTGGAGGAGCCCAGCCTTCCAAACAAAAGACCCAGGAAGGGGAGTAACATGGAGGATTCAGCACTCAGGCTGATTCAGGAGGCTTCTGAGTCACTCAGAGCCACCCCCACTTGTGAAGAGGCCTTTGCCTGCATGGCTGCCACCAAACTGCAGGGCATGCAGGAGGGCCAACGCCTCATGTGTGAGCAAATAATTTTTCAAACATCAAATAAGGGGTTGAGGGGGGAAATCACGCCCAATACCCACCTGAGTGAGTTGCATCCTCCTCCTCCTGCCACAACTCCACCACCACAGACACAGCGTGGAAGGAAGCGTGGAAGGAAGACCAGAGAGTGATCAGTCTGATCTGACAAAAGATGCAGGCTCTTGTATGACCACAGCCTGGGGACATTCATGTCATCTGCTGCTGTTCATGATCTCTTGGACTTCTGGACCAGATTGTACTCCCTTATATTTTGACTCCTCAGGCCACCAATTTTGCCTGGAAATAATTGATGTGTGCTCTGGGGGCCAAAGGCTTCGCCAATTTCTGCTGTTTCTCCAGCGTTGCCTCCCTCTTTCTTTGGTTAGGACCCCTTAATAAATTTTTGGTTTGATTTATTATACTTGCCTATGTGTGTTTTCCTTCAGTTTCAGTTGAGAAACACTGTTCTATAGAGCAGGTGGTAAAGGATTCATCCTGTAGACAATATCCCAGGAGATTGCTGAGAATGCTCCAAACTTTGTGTGAACATGCTGCAGCACAGTGTAGGTTTGTCTCCTCTATGATCAGCGGCATCTCCTCACAGGGGGACATCTAGGGATGTAATCAGGGCACTGATCATCAGTGCCCTGATTACAATAAATAAATACAGTGTCACAAAAGAGTGCCCACCATTGCCCACCAATGCCAGCATACAGTGCCCACAAGTGCCACCAATCAGTGCCTATTAGCTGTGCCAGTCAGTGCTGGAAATAAGTGCTGCCTATCAGTGCTGCCCATCAATGCCCATCACTGCTGTCGATCAATGCCCATCAGTGTCGCCCATCAATGCCCATCAGGGCCCATGTGTACCGCGTATCCGTGCCGCCTATCCGTGCCCACCAATGCCGCCTATCAGTGCCCATCAGTGCCGCCTATCAGTGCCCACCAGTGCCACCTATTAGTCCCCATCAGTACCACCCAACAATGCCCATCAGTGCCACCAATCAGTGCTCATCAGTGCCACATATCAGTGCCACCTATCAGTGCCCTTAAGTGCGGCATATTAGTGCCTCCTCATCAGTGCCACCTCATCAGTGCCCATAAGTGCCACCTCATCAATGCCCACCAGTTCAGCCTATCAGTGCCCATCAGTTCCGCCTCATCAACACACATTAGTGGAGGCAAAAAATTACTTAGTTACAAAATTTTCTGACAGAAAAAAGTAAAAAACATTTTCTCTTCAAAATTTTTGAACTTTTTTTTGTAAAAAATAAAAAAAAACAGCAGTGATTAAATACCACCAAAATAAAGCTCTATTTGTGTGAAGAAAATGATAAAAATTTGTTTGGGTACAGTGTAGCATGACCACGCAATTGTCATTCAAAGTGCTACAGCGCTGAAAGCTGAAAAATGGCTTGGGCAGGAAGGGGGTGTAAGTGCCTGGTAGGCAAGTGGTTAAATATTGGCAATTCCGGTACAAGGTCTGTTTTAAAGGAAATTTTATTTTTTATTCTTTGTAATTGTGTGTGAGTATTTTTCACTGGCATTAATAAGTTACCACAAATTTGCTGTTAAATTTGCTAATAAAGCGGTATTAAACTCAAAACCAAAACTGTAATGTATAGCAGCTTACCAATCATTAGATGTGGTGGCTTTATTCGTTTTCTTTTTTAAGGCTTTTTTCCCTCTGTTTTCCCCTGGTGATCTGGCCAGTAACACATCTTACATATTTTACAGACACCACACGGGTGAAGGAACACAGGGGGCAGATGTGGACAGCAACATTATGAGTCTGGGGGAGGGGAGTGTAAGGAAGTACTAGCAGATATAAATACACTTACAAATTGAAACTGAACTCCATCTGATACTTTAGAATCAGTTACAGCAAACTGTTTTTTTTCCTTTTGATATAAAGGCCTTACATGAATAAGTAAATAAAAGCTGATCATTTTAAGCACCTCTGTAAGTGTTGAATAGTCTGTCTCATCCCTGTAACTGCAAGAGAGCTTTTCAACAGACCTAAGCCTGGTACCCACAGGCTGAATGTCAAGAGACATCAGCCGGTTAAAAAAAAAAAACAGCCGACATTTGGCCCATGTGTATGGTGGTCTGTTTGGTCGGCTCCTGTCGGACGAGCATGCTGGACAACCAGCTGCCGTCCGACTCCTGATCAGAGCTCTCAGCCAATGGTAGAGAGCGCTGATCAGAGTGTTCTGGTGGGGGGTGTCCCCCTGTCAGAACACAACAGTTCAGCGGGGGAGTGTCAGGGCTGGCTCAGCCCTTCCTTCTCTGAGCTGGCCGCTTAGCTGTCGGCTAATTGCCAGCTCTCATCTTTCTCCACAGTTAACCAGCTGTTGTGGATCTGCTCATCAGTCCCGTCTACATAAAGATCTCCAGCTCACTTCATTCCTGCCTTCACCCTGGTCACATCACAAGAAACCATCTCCTGTGTTCCTTTTTAAAGACTGGCTTTGCTGACATCCCTTCTGGCTCCTTATCCTGCTTACTGTTCCTCTACTTGGATCCCTGACTTCTGGCCTGGCTGATTACCCGATCTGGTTACTGAACTCTGGCTTGGCTGATTACCCAATCCGGTTACTGGACTCTGGCTATGCTTTGACTATGCTTACTCTATTTATGTTTTTTTGTTATTAATAAACAAGTGTGATTTTACTGTACTTCTGTCTCGGTCTGGTTCATGGTTTCTGACAGTAGGCGAAGGCCATGAATTCAGAAGATACAGTCAATCCACTTGTTGGTAATATTTTTTCCAGATTGGATGAGCAAGATCACCGCATGGATCAGTTTGCCATGGCGTTACAAACGCTCCTGAGTCACACGGCTCACCTGGAATCCCCCACTGTGGCTAGTCCGGTACAACCTTAGTTGCAGGCCATCCCTGCTGCTGCGCCAGTCTCTGTGCAGGCACCCGCTTTGAGTATTACCTCTATAAGAGGTATGTCTGGTTCAGCCCCGCTTCCCCAGCGATTTGGGGGCGATCCAGTCCAATGCAGAGAGTTTCTCAACCAGGTTGAGATATACTTTGAGATGCTGCCCCAGGCGTTTCCCACGGACAGAAGCAAAGAAGGGTTCGTGATATCTTTGCTTTCTGAGAGAACCTTGGCCTGGGCTAACCCTCTATGGGAAACACAAACACCTGTTGTTTTGAGTTACCATGAGTTTGTGACCTCCTTAAAAAGCGTATTTGACATTCCCGCACACTCCACTTCTGCTGCCAAGTGCCTCATGTCCATCAAACAGATTGTGAGAACTGTTGCCGACTACACTGTTGATTTCCATACTCTGGCAGCAGAGGTTGCTTGGAACAATGAGGCCCTCGTGGCTTCTTTTTCTCATGGTCTCTCGGATTCCATCAAGGATGAGATAGCAGCCCGAGATATACCCACCCTCACCTCCCTCACCTCCCATGTCTCCTGGTACTGAGTTGGTCAGTGAAGAGGAACCCATGCACTTGGGCTTCACGCGTCTCTCTGTGAATGAGAGCCTTTAGGAGGAGGGAGAGATTGTGACTTTATTGTGGCCAGGCAGGTCACTTTTTGAAGTCTTGTCCTACCCGTCCTGGGAACACCTGAAACTTGAGGTTCTGTCATGGACAGACCTTAGGTGGCGTTGTGTCACCCCCAGTTATCCAGAAGGATAAGCCCCTGGTTTCGGTCACCCTTTCTTGGGCTAAGTCATCTATCGAGATACAGGCTCTAATCGACTCTGGGGCTGCAGGCCTGTTCATTGATGCTGCCTTTGTATCAAAGCACTTGATTCCACTGTAGCTGCGTGATAATCCACTTACCATTGAGGCTCTTGACGGGAGAACTCTACAGCCTGCCCATGGGACTCATGAGACAGTTCCATTGTCCATAGCTGTAGGGGCTCTTCACCATGAGATAATCCAATCCAAAGTGATGTCCTCTCCTAAGTTTCCGCTTGTTATTGGTTATCCTTGGTTACAGAGGCACAACCCCTCTTTTGATTGGCTCCATGCTGAGGTTCTCTCCTGGTCACCACAATGCAGTGAAACATGCTTCCGGAAGGTAGCCAAGGTCCTGTGTACCTCTTCACTCTCCTCCCTGCCAGAGAAGTACTGTGATTTTAGCGATGTCTTTGACAAAGGTCAAGCCGGTATTTTGCCTCCACACTGGCCGTATGATTGCGCAATTGACCTTCAACCTGGTGCCACTCCCCCTCGTGGCCGGGTTTACCCTTTGTCGGTCTTGGAGGATAAAGCCATGAAGGAGTATGTTGCAGACGCAAATTCTCTGGGCTTCATCTGCAAATTCTCGTCTCCTGCTGGTGCTGGTTTCTTTGTGAAGAAGAAGAGCGGTGAACTGAGACCTTGTATTGATTATAGGGGTGTCAATCGTTTCACGATTAAGAATGCCTACCCGATTCCGTTGATTACAGAGTTATTTGACCGCCTCAAGGGAGCAACGGTTTTCAGTAAGCTTGATCTGAGAGGGGCTTACAACCTTGTGAGGATTAAGGAGGGAGATGAGTGGAAAACTGCGTTTAATACCAGAACAGGCCATTATGAGTATCTCGTAATGCCTTTTGGTGTTTGTAACGCCCCTGCAGTTTTCCAGGAATAACGATGTCCTCTGAGATTTGTTGCAGTTATGTGTGGTGGTTTATCTCGATGATATCCTCATATTTTCCAAGTCCCTGGAGAGCCACCACACAGATGTCTGGTGTGTGCTTCAGAAATTATGAGAGAACAATCTCTATTGTAAACTGGAGAAGTGTGAGTTCCATCAGGAACAGGTTTAATTCCTGGGTTATGTCATTTCCACTGCTGGTTTTTCGATGGACCCAGTGAAACTTTCGTCAGTCCTACAGTGGCCTCGACCCATGGGGTTACGCCCTCTGCAGCGTTTCCTGGGTTTTGCCAACTATTAACGGGAGTTTATTCGTAACTTCTCGTCTCTGGTCAAGCCCCTGACCGATATGACCAGAAAGAATGGTAACCCAGAGAGTTGGTCTCCAGAGTCCATTAAGGCCTTTGAAAGTCTCAAGGCTGCCTTTGTTTCTGCTCCTGTGTTGGCACATCCTGATCCTACCTTACCTTTTATCCTTGAGGTTGATGCTTCTGAGACTGGTGTTGGCGCCCTTCTGTCTCAACGTCCTACCTCTGAGAGTGCTATGCATCCTTGTGGCTACTTTTACAAGAAATTGTCATCTGCCGAGTGCAATTACGAGATTGGTGACAGAGAGCTGTTGGCAATCATTTTGAAAAAGGAAAAAGAAAAAAGTTCCCCCAAGGTGGGGTTTTTTGGCAGCAAAGTACAAATATTGAGTCAAAATATGTATAAAATTGAAAAAGTTTATTTTACAAAACATCACATATCATGAAAGTTAAGAAATTAGCTCAAGTAGGAAGTATTTTGACCTTTTAAAATCGACATACACTATACAGACATATTTCCATAGTAACATTGAACAATAATGTCAACAATATGAAAAATAAAACTGACGCGTTTTAACCCATATACTAGGGGTCTTCTTCAGAGGGTCAGTCTGTTGAGAGATATATGATATAAGTACACATATAACAGAGCACTTACATATGATAACAGTAATATGCAATGTATACACCTGATATAATTACCCAACAGTGTATGTCCAGCAGGAGAAAAGAAGACTTCCTATATATAGGTCCCTTTAAAAGCTGCTCACTCTCTCACCCCCAAGGGGTCTCAGAGCACTTCCACCGACACCGCAACCAGAAAAAGGGGCAGTAGTCCAACGATGTGGCTTACGAGAAGTCACACAAAAAAGTCACCCCCCATCGGGCTAAGTGATCGGTCGAGGGGAAAAGCCACACCTGCAGCAGAAATCCAAAAAGAATGAACTAAACAATATATCCCTATATATAAGAAAGGATTATTAGAAAAATATAGTTGTCCAAATAGATGGTCAATTGACCAGCTACAAGGCACCAGTCTAGCTGCATTCCATATATGCAGCTAGCGGCCTCTGGGT
This sequence comes from Aquarana catesbeiana, assembly GCF_042186555.1. Classification (NCBI taxonomy): domain Eukaryota; kingdom Metazoa; phylum Chordata; class Amphibia; order Anura; family Ranidae; genus Aquarana; species Aquarana catesbeiana. The sequence goes on from NC_133326.1 coordinate 104,203,730, forward strand.
AGTGGATTAGAGGGTTGGAGTAATACATGTCAGCTCGATTAAAATAAAGGGATTGTGAAAGAGAGAAAAGAATGCAGTGAAATGTTAGATATCTAAAGAAATACTTGTGCATACATGGTATTAGAAAGGTGACCCAAAGAGTGAGGAGGGATGCATACAGTGTGTGCAGGACCACACATAATGAGAAACTAGTGGGGCACAGGGGTGCAAAAGACCAAAACGTTGTATGACTACAAGGGAAGAAAGAAAAGTCAAACCCAAATATACCTTGACAAGTGTTGAAGCAGATATGAAGCTGCGCCAGATCGCCCTATATGATCAGACTATAATTTGTGACCTAGCCCGGGATTGGCCGCAAGTTGTGGAGTTGGTTCCGGTTCCTATGATTCCTCCTGATCATATTCTGGCTATGGTTCACACCAGTCTTACTTCTCCTTTGCGTGACAAAATTCTTGCTGCTCAGGTCGAAGCTCCTCCTGAGAATCCTTGTGACCGCTGCTTTGTCCCAGAGTGTCTCCGTACTGCCGTGCTCCAGACTTACCATTCTCCCAAGGCAGCTGGCCACCCTGATAAGAATCAACTTGTTTGGGCCATTTCCCAACAATTCTGGTGGCCTAGTCTACGCGCTGATGTAGCTGCCTGTTCCGTGTGTGCTCAGAGTGCTCAGAGTAAAACTCCACGACACCTTCTAGTGGGCCTCCTACAACCCATACCCAATGGAGAGAGGCCCTGGACCCACCTGTCTATGGATTTCATTGTGGCGTTGCCCAACTCCCAAGGCAACACAGTTATCCTTATGGTGGTTAAACGGTTCTCAAAGATGTGTCATTGTATTCCACTTAAGAAGTTGCCCACTTCTAATGAACTGGCTTTCATTTTTGCTCAGAAGATTTTTCGCTTACATGGGCTACCTAAAGTGATTGTCTCGGACAGGGGTAGTCAGTTTATGTCCCGGTTCTGGCAAGCCTTTTGTGCACAGCTGGGAATTCAGTATGCTTTCTCCTCTGCGTATCACCCGCAGTCTAATGGGGCTGCAGAATGAGCCAATCAGTCCTTGGAGCAATTCCTATGTTGCTATATTTCTGATCAGACCTATTACCTTGGGCAGAGTTTGCTCACAACAGTGCTTCCCGATTGTCTCCATTTATGGCAAATTATGGTTTCCAACCTTCCATGTTGCCTGACTCGTTTGTTCCGCAGAGTATTTCTGTGCTAGAGGAGCATCTCCGTGGTCATCGTTCCACTTGGGCACAAGTCCAGGAGGCTTTGCGTCATGCTAATGATAGGTACAGACTCCATGCTGACCGCAGACGCCTGCCTTCGCCTTCCTACCAGGTTGGGGACAGGGTCTGGCTGTCATCTCGCATCCTCTGATTTTGTATTCTCTCACTGAAGTTCGCACCTCGGTTTATGGGCCTTTCCATATCTTTTGCAGGATTAACCCAGTGGCTTATGCATTGGACCTTCCTCCTAGTATGAGCATCTCAAATGTGTTTCATGTCTCCTTATTGAAACCGTTGGTCTGCAACCGCTTTACCAACTCGGTGCCACGTCCTTACCCTATACAGGTTGAGAACCATGAGGAGTATGAGGTACTATCCATTGTTGACTACCGTAGGTTCCATGGGCGCATACAGTATTTGGTGCACTGGAAGGGGTACAGTCCGGAGGAACGCTCCTGGGTCTCATCCTCGGACGCACATGCTCCTGCCCTCCTCTGTGATTTCCATAGATGTTTTCCCCTCAAGCCCGGTGGTCCTCCGAGGGAGAGGGGTCATTGAGGACGGGGTACTGCCAGGGCTAGCTCATCCCTTCCTTCTCTGAGCTGGCCGCTCAGCTGTCAGCTAATTGCCAGCTCTCATCTCTCTCCACAGTTAACCAGCTGTTGTGGATCTGCTCGTCAGTCCCGCTTACTTAAAGATCTCCAGCTCACTTCATTCCTGCCTTCGCCCTGGTCACATCACAAGAAACCATCTCCTGCATTCCTGTTTAAAGACTGGCTTTGCTGATATCCCTTCTGGCTCCTTATCCTGCTTGCTGTTCCTCTACTTGGATCCCTGACTTCTGGCCTGGCTGGTTACCCGATCTGGTTACTAAACTCTGGCTTGGCTGATTATCCGATCTGGTTACTGAACACTGGCTTGGCTGACTACCCGATCTGGTTACTGGACTCTGGTTATGTTTTGACTACGCTTACTCTATTTACCTTTTTATTTTTATTAATAAACAAGTGTGATTTTACTGTACTTCTGTCTCGCTCTGGTTCATGGTTTCTGACAGGGAGGTCACTGCACTAACTTTGCATAGTTAAAGTGGACCACATTTTTATTTTTTCAGGTATCCGAGCATAATGCATTATTAACATAAAGAACAATATTATATGTTTGCTAGTGGATGTTGATAATATATTTATTTTATACTCACAACTTAGTAAATCCTCTTCTGGCCGTTGCCATGATAATTGTGGGCATGTGAAGCCCAATCGCAATCTCTTCCTGGACTACCGATGGAGAGGTGCATGCTGGGTAACCTCTCAAAATCGCGCATGCGCGATGCTCCAGCGGCTGTAGCGCTGATTGTTTTGAAAGTTGCCATAACAATGGGCGGCGACGGAAAAAGGTCCCACCCCGTTGGTATGGCAACTGCCTTAAATTGCGTAATTTCCTGTCGGGAAGTAATGTGATTTTTGCTCACAGTACTGCCCATAGACTCCTGGGAAATGATGACTCACATTTCTCAGGAGCACAGGCGAGGGAGGAAGTGATGAGGAGCTCCGCGGACCAGGAAGTGGCATATTAGGAGCACTACATAGCAACAGGGCATTTCTGGTAAGTATAAAAAAAAAATTCCCCCCAAAGGTTTCTTTATAGGATTAAAGGTCTCTGATTATGTAAAAAAGATTATCAGGGTGGGCTTTGATACAGCAGCTCCAACCAGAGCTGACAGTTTTTTTTTCATTCAACCTCCTGGGTTGAACGACAAAAAAACTCACAGTGTGTACCGGGCTTTACTGGCTAAATCGCCAGATGAAAATAGAAGAAAGAAAGCCTAAAAAAGAAAACTATAGCAGCTATGAATTGGTAAGCTGCGTTATAATACATTTTTGCTTTTGGGTTTATTATTGCTTCAATTGTATGATGAACAGTGCTAAGCAATACAATTTCTGTCCAAAGTGCTGAGATCTTTTCATGGGATCAAGCCCAAACATGACAAGTAAAGGTTCCACCTAGATTTGATCTTCATAATAAAAGTTAAAAGTAATGGGGTTCTTTATTCAAGGACTATGGGATCAAGCCAAAGCACTGGCAGTACTATCAGTTAAAAAAAATCAATAATTGTAAGTTAGATCCAGTTGTAACACTTATACCGCGTACACAAGATTGGATTTTCCGACAACAAAACTGTGGATTTTTGTTCGAAGGATATTGGCTCAAGCTTGTCTTGCATACATGCGGTCACACAAATGTTGGCCAAAAATTCCTAATGTCAAGGTGACGTACAATACGTACAACGAGTCGAGAAAAAGGAAGTTCAATAGCCAGTGCGGCGCCTTCTGCTTGATTCAGAGCATGCGTGAACTTTTGTGCGAAGGACTTGTGTACACACGATCAGACTTTCTGACAACAAGTTTTGTTGGCGGAAAATTTGAGAACCTGCTATCAAACATTTGTCGGCAGAAATTCCGACAGCAAATGTTCGATGGAGCATACACACGGTCGGACTTTCCGACAACAAGCTCACATCGAACATTTCCCGTCGGAAAATCTGACTGTGTGTACGTTGCATTAGATACTAGATTGGTATTGCCACTGTTCATGCACACAGTGCTAGCATTTTTGTTGGAACGTGTATTCTGGAACTACCATATTTGATTAGCTTCACATAATAGGTGCATAACAAGCGCTTTGATCATTTTTTAATTTCCATACCTTCAAAGAGTAAGTAAACCCTGATGGGTTTTACTTCCTTTTTTTTCCCTTGCTTTACCCTGCAAAGTAAAAGCATAATGGCCTAGTATGCATCGCATACTAGGCCATTATGTGGCACTCACCTGCAAACGAAGCCCGTGCTGTCCCCACTGGTGGCCGCATCCATCTTCGCCCCTCTTCCTTCCGGGGCCGCGGACTCCAGGTCTAAGACGGGCTGCAGCGGCGTGACGTTAGTTATGGCACTTGTGAGTGAAGATACATCACGGAGGTTCGTTTCTTCACAGCGCATGCGCCGATAACATCATCGGTGCACTACAAGGTAAATATCTCCTACACAGCACATGTTTAGGAGATATTTCCACTACCTATAGGTAAAAGTGATAATATCATTCATTTGTGACAACTGCCTGGGGAGGAGAGAGATTACTGACATCATATGACCAGGAATTATTCCAAACAGGTCCTATGAGCTCAGCATTTTCCTAAAAATAAACTTGAATCAGTAGCATTGAGAGACCTGAGCAAAGCTATTAAGCAAAAAAATAACCAAAATAATATTTTTAGGTGTTAGGAAGCCGAATAGACATTGTCATTTTTATAGTTAGAAAAGCCCTCTTTTAAATCTTTTAGCAAAATTTAAAGTTTGCTGTAAAGAACTTGCTTGTCACTCCTCTTTCTGGCTTATCATTGGGCAGTCACTCACAGGCAGGTTGATTATTTTTGCTATAGTCCTTCATCAGGCAGGGGATGCAGGTTCTCTATCTGTTTTCTGGTCACTAGTAGTTGTCAGCGTCACTGCTGCTCATGGTTCAGTCTTCCCCCAACAGTTTTCCATCTGACAGCCTGCCACAAATGGATAACCATAGTGTGAGTGATTGTTGGATAGGAAGATGACTAGACAATTCTTTACACATGCTTATCACCCAATACATTAAAGTCTGAATAAAATAAATAGGAAGCATTGCTTTTTAAAAAATTATTTAGCAAATGATATGTCCTCTTCTGAGTAGATACTGATATGGATTATATCAAATGAAGAAAATGATGGTATTTACAGTGCCTTGAAAAAGTAAATAAATACCCCTTGAAATGTTCCACATTTTGTCATGGTACAACCAAAATGTAAATGTATTTTATTGGGATTTTATGTGATAGACCAACACAAAGTGGCACATAATTGTAAATTGGAAGGAAAATGATAAATGGTTTTAAACATTTTTTGCAAATAAATATGTGAAAACTGTGGCGTGCATTTATATTCAGCCCCCCTGAGTCAATACTTTGTAGAACCACCTTTCGCTGCAAGTCTTTTTGGGGATGCCTCTACCAGCTTTGCACATCTAGTGATTGACATTTTTGACCATTCTTCTTTGCAAAATAGCTCAAGCTCTGTCAGATTGGATGGAGAGCGTCTGTGAACAGCAATTTTCAAGTCTTGCCACAGATTCTCAATTGGATTTAGGTCTGGACTTTGACTGGGCCATTCTAACACATGAATATGCTTTGATCTAAACCATTCCATTGTAGCTCTGACTGTATGTTTAGGGTTGTTGTCCTGCTGGAAGGTGAACCTCCGCCCCAGTCTCAAGTCTTTTGCAGACTCTAATGCTGTGTACACACGAGCGGAATGTCCGACAGAAAAAGTCCGACGGGAGCTTTTCATCGTATATTCCGATCCTGTGTATGCCCCATCAGACTTTTTACGTTGAAAATTCTGATGGACCTAGAAAGAGAACGTGTTCTAAATTTTTCAGACGGAACCAATTCCTATCGGGAAAACCGCTTGTCTGTATGCTGTTCTGACGTACCAAAAATGACACATGCTCTGAAGCAAGTACGAGACGGAAGCTATTGGCTACTGGCTATTGAACTTCCGTTTTCTAGTCCCGTCGTACGTGTTGTACATCACCGCGTTCTGGACGGTCGGAATTTGGTGTGACCGTGTGTATGCAAGACAGCTTGAGCGGAATACCGTTGGAACTCCGTCGGAAAAACCTTCAGAGTTTATTCCAACGGGAAAACCGGTCGTGTATACAGGGCATAACAGGTTTTCTTCTAAGATCGCCCTGTATTAGGCTCCATCCATCTTCCCATAAACTCTGACCAGCTTCCCTGTCCCTGCTGAATAAAAGCAAATTTCACCCAGGCACGTGGAAGAGCACTTTTTCACATTAGGAAAGTAAAGTCACTTGATGTATGATTTCACAAGGTCATGGAGATTGGGGGTTTCTTTATAACAAAGTTGGAATGTATTATTATATTATATTTAAGGATGATTTATTTTTTCATAGGTCATTGTACACAAATTGTATAGAAGGGCTGGTGCCTACTTTTTATAAATTTTTGTATAGTGGAAGTGTCATACACTTAAAAGGGGTAGCTGGTCTTGTTCACATTTATTTATTATTTTCGGACGATGGCAAAGTTCAATCTTTATATTATAATTTTACAAAAAAAAAAAAGAGAAAATTGTACACACAGATCATAGGAAGACCAGATATAGCACAAAAATTAACAAATATACAACAAAATTAGTCTAAAACCCAGTGTACATCAAGATCCAATACTTAGATACAATAAATGTAAACCAAACTACAGCTAACAGTGCAAGTAGCTACAGCAACAGTTTTTTTTTCTTTTGGGATAAAGGTTTTACATGAAGAAATAAAATCTGAACATTGTAAGCACCCTGTCATTGGTAAATGGTTTGTCTCATCCCTCTAACTACTATGCTCTGACTTTGACTTTAACTTTGCAGTAGCAGTTAAAGCTTATTCTGTTAAAAAACAACAGACTTACTGTCTAGATCACCAGGAGAAAATACAAAGAAGAAAACCTAAAAAAGAACACTAATGCAGCCACCACATCTAAGAATTGGTAAGTTGCAAAATAATAAATGTTTGATTTTGGGTTTAATAACGCTTTAATTTAAAGAGACAGTCACCATCTTTGATGTTTTGCTGCTGTGTATTTTTAATACCATAAATCATTAGACACAGTTTATTATTAAATTAGAACTAAAGGCAAAACTTTTTTTTTTAATTCTGGAAAGCATAAAGGAGGGTTTAAAAAAAAAGGTTTTGCCATTAGTTATATTTTAACCGTTAATGATTTGTCATGTGGTATGCTAAAACTTATCTAATATCAAGAATAAAAAAGCATACAAATACTTACATTTAAAAAAGCAAATGCATCCTCGAAGGAATCTATCCTTGAAATTTTGCTGTAGAGTATTTTTTAGGCGGAAAATGTAGAAAGTTAAATACATGCTTTTAGATTTGAAAGCCAAAGATTGTCAGGTTCCACAGCAGAGAACATCAAAACATAATATATAGCACCCTGGTCACTGAACTGGATGAATAGGATATCGTAAATTAATAACTGAGTCATAGACAGGAATAGATTATACGTCTTCATGCTCTGAAATTACACCTATTTCCTTCTATCTAGTGAAACCTGGGCAGATCTGAATAGATGTATATGTTGTTATCTGACTCTTCCTTAAAGCATTTAAATCCAAAAACAAGAATGGGTTACATGCAGCTTACCAGTCCTTAAAGAAGAAAAACTTAAAAGCAGCACTGTATTTATGGAGGCACCCTAGGAAACAATGTGTGTTAAGGCTACAGAATGCCTTCCCCATTCCTCATCTCCATAACATAGATGGTGGCGTGGTGAGTTTATTTTGTAATGATCAGAGAGATCTGTGAACATTGGCAACAATCAACTTTATATATATATATATATATATATATATATATATATATATATATACATATATATATATATATATACACATATATATATATATATATGTATATATATATACATATATATATATACACATATATATATATATATATATATATATATATACATATATATATGTATATATATATATATATATATATATATATATATATATATATATATATATATATATATATATATATATATATATATATATATATATATATATATATATATTATATTGCCAAAAGTATTGGGACGCTTGCCTTTACACACACGAAATTTAATGGAATCCCAGTCTTAGTCGGGTTCAATATTGAGTTGGCCCACCCTTTGCAGCTATAACAGCTTCAACTATTCTGGGAAGCCTGTCCACAAGGTTTAGGAGTGTGTCTATGGGAACATTGGACCATTCTTCCAGAGGCGCATTTGTGAGGTCAGGCATTGATGTTGGACGAGAAGGCCTGGCTCGCAGTCTCTGCTCTAATTTATCCCAAAGGTGTTCTATCGGGTTGAGGTCAGGACTCTGTGCAGGCAACTCAAGTTTCTCTACCCCAAACTCACTCATTAAAGTCTTTATGGACTTTTATTTGTGCACTGGTGTGCAGTCATGTTGGAACAGGAAGGGGCCATCCCTAAACTGTTCCCACAAAGTTAGGAGCATGAAATTGTCCAATATGTCTTGGTATGCTGACTCCTTCACTAAAACTAAGGTGCCAAGCCTAACCCCTGAAAAACATCTCCACACCATAATCCCGCTCCTCCAATCTTTACACTTGGCACAATGCAGTCAGGCAAGTACGTTCTCCAGGCAACTGCTGAACCCAGACACATCTATTGGATTGCAAGACAGAGGAGCATGGCTAGGCATGGCCAGAGAACAAATCCCCAATGCCCCAGAGTCCAGGGAGGGCATGCTTTACACCACTGCATCCGTCACTTTGCATTGCACTTGTGTCAGAAACCATGAAATCAGACCGAGACAGAGTTTGACATAGTCAAAACATAGCCAGAGTTCAGGAACCGGAACGGATAGTCAGACAAGCCAAATGTCAGGAAGCTGGAGATGAGCGTAGTAAAACAGCAAGCAGTATCTGGAGCCAGAAGGGATGTCAGCCAAGTAAGTCTTTAAACAGGAATGCAGGAGAGGGTCTCTGTGATGTTGACTAAGGTGAAGGCAGAGATCCTCTGGGCTGGACGACTTAAGTAGGCCGGACTGACGAGCAGGATATCATCAACAGCTGAGTACCTGTGGAGAGATAGGAGCTGGCAATTAGCCAACAGCTGAGCGGCCAGCTCAGAGAAGGAAGGGCTGAGCCCAACCCTGACAACTTGGTGATGTAAGACTTGGATGCAGTTGCTCGGCCATGGAAACCCATTCCATGAAGCTCTCTATGCACTGTTGTTGTGCTAATATGAAGGCCACAGGCCTATAGCTATTGACTCTGCAGACAGTTGGCGACTTCTGTGCACTGTGAGCTTCAGCATGCGCTGACCCCACTTTGTCATTTTACGTGGCCTACCACTGCGTGTCTGAGTTGCTGTTGTTCCCAGTTGCTTCCACTTTGTTATGATACCGCTAACAGTTTATAGAATATATTATATATTATAAAATATTTATAGAATATTTAGTAGAAAGGAAATTTCATGGATGGACCTATTGCACAGGTGACAACCTATCACAGTACCATGCTTGAATTCACTGCACTCTTGAGAGCGACCCATTTTTTCACAAATGTTTGTAGAAGCAGTCTGCATGCCTAGGTGCTTGATTGTATACACCTGCGGCCATTGAGGTGAGGTTTGGAGGGGTGACCCAATACTTTTGGCAATATAATATAATATAATATAATATAATATAATATAATATAATATAATATAAATATATCACACCAAAATGTAGCAAGTACAATTGTTTATTATTATGATCTACATATACTTTTACTATTTACTTTGCTAATTTACACAAACCATACAGTGCCTTGAAAAAGTATTCATACCCCTTGAAATTTTCTACATTTTGTCATGTTACAACCAAAAATGTAAATGTATTTTATTGGGATTTTATGTGATAGACGAACACGAAGTGACGCATAATTGTGAAGTGAAAGGAAAAATTAGTCAGTCTGTAAGAGAGGGGCTACTGGATGTTGCCAAGAGGAAGAGGATTTTGCGATAGATTGATGTATGGAACCAGAGTTGAATCAATATGTAATATGCATCTATGTCTCCGTGCAATGTTATGTTTTGCTTATTATAAGTTAGTTATCTTAGTCCGAGAGGTGCTAGGGTTGTTTGTTTTTGTTATAGTTTTTTTTAATGTCTTTATTGATATTGCTTAGTTTAATTCGACATAATACATATGTAACTGACTGTATATCACAAGATGATTTTTTGGGGGGGTTTCCCTACAGTGATTTAGATCTTTTAGATTTTGTATTGAATGTTTAATAATAAAAAAGAAAAAAAAAATTTGATTAAAAAAAAAAAAAAAAAAAAAGAAGTGGAAGAAAAATGATAAATGGTTTTCAAAATGTTTTGCAAATAAATATGTGAAAAGTGTGGCGTGCATTTGTATTCGGCCCCCCTGAGTCAATACTTTGTAGAACCACCTTTCACTGCAATTACAGCAGCAAGGTTTATGTACAGTGGTGTAGTGGATACCACTTCCGCCTAGCAGTAAGAAGGGTCGCTGGTTTGTATCCCAACCATGACACTACCTGCCTGGAGTTTGCATGTTCTCCCTGTGCCTGCGTGGGTTTCCTCCGGGTACTCCGGTTTCCTCCCACACGCCAAAGACATGCTGGTAGGTTAATTGGCTCCTGTCTAAATTGTCCCTAGTATGTATGAATGTGAGTTAGGGACCTTAGATTGTAAGCTCCTTGAGGGTAGGGACTGATGTGAATGTACAATGTATATGTAAAGCGCTGCGTAAATTGACGGCGCTATATAAGTACCTGAAATAAATAATAATAATATCTGCAAAGAGGAGTGGGACAAAATCCCTCCTTAGATGTGTGCAAACTTGGTGGCCAACTACAAGAAACCTCTTACCTCTGTGATTACCAACAAGGGTTTTGCCACCAAGTACTAAGTCATATTTTGTGAAGGGATCAAATTCTCATTTGACTCATTAAAATGCAAATCAATTTATAACTTTTTTGAAATGCATTTTCTGGACTTTATTGTTGCTATTCTGTCTCTCACTGTTAAAAGAAACCTATCATTAAAATTATAGACTGATCATTTCTTTGTCAGTAGGAAAACATACAAAATCAGCAGGGGATCAAATACTTTTTTCCCTCACTGTAAGCAATGCTGTTTGTTTTTGCCTGCCTGCAGGACAAATGTGAAGGGTCAGCATACCCTCCATTTTGATGCTGGCCATTTGTTCTTCTCTATAGAAAGCTCTCCTCCCAAACCCATGTTGACTTTATTAGGATGGTTCAAACCAAATTTGAATGTGTGCCAAAAAGTGCTTTTACTCCAGTGGGCAAAGCTTTGTTTGTTTTATTATGTGAACTGTCCTTGACATAAATATATAATAGTTATGGATATTTGTGAGGGCTATTGTGGGTTATTTGTCTATTATTATGGATTATTATTATGTTTATGGAAGGAGCAAGGAGTGCAAGGTCCAAGGCAAACAAGATTCAAGGCAGGATCCTTCAGGGAATTGTCCAGAGAGCTGTCTAGCATACCAGGTGGCTCAGCAGGCAGAGTCATTGCCAGACCCATCAGAGGTCCCAGGTCAAAGTCCAAATCCTGACAGAAATGGTGGTTGAAAACAAATACGTTTATTATACATCTATTTGTGCAAAGCACTTTTTTTAAGTAAGTGTTGTGTGTGCTGTCGTAAGTATACATATAATGTATAAAAAACTGTTGCACTATCACTTTAAATTCCAACTCTGAATCAGTCCAAATACTACATTAATCATACCAAATATGCAAAATGGTGCAATAAAGTGACCAGTGCAGAAAAAGTTTTTTCACAATTACAGAAATTGTGAACAAAATCCTTAAAGTGGTTGTAAAAGGTTTTTTATCTTAATGCATCTTGCTTCTCTATGCATTAGATAAAAAACCTTCTGTGTGCAACAGATCCCCTCAACCCCTCTACTACCTACCTGAGCCCCATCTAGATCCAGCGAAGTTGCACGAGAGACTCGACTGTCCGGGACTCCCCTCCTCATTGGCTGAGACAGCAGCAAGGCGCCTTTGGCTCCCACTGCTGTCAATCAAAGTCAGTCAGCCAATGAGGAGAGAAAGGGACGGGGCTAGGCGCGGCTCTTTGTCTGAATGGACACAGGGAGCTGTGGTTTGGCTCGGGTGCCCCATAGCAAGCTGCTTGCTGTGGGGGCTAGACGTGCAATTCGTTTAGTTACAAATTCATTTTTTAACAAATTTCGACAAATTCGGTAATTTGGAAACATCCAAATTAACGGAAACCCGTTTAACTAATTTTTCCGAATATTCGTAAATTCGAAAATTCCTAAATTCAGAAATTCAAAAATCTGAAATAATAAATAACTATTAAATTATAGGTATTGGAGTTTCCTTTCAAATTTTCTTGTTAGTGAACGTAACAAATATGAATTTATCCGAAGTTATGAATTATCATAAATAACAAATGGAACATAACAAAAATAATACAACCTTTTTATTATTATTATTTATTTATTAATTTGATCTGTTCCATTTGTTTAGATGCGGCATTCATTATTTTGGATCATTCGTAACTTCGGATAAGATCATATTCGTTACGCTCACTAACAGCCAAATTTGAAAGGAAATTCCAATACCTATAATTTAATACTTAGTTATTATTAATTATTTAGTTATTATTTAGAATTTTTGTATTTTCGTTCTTTCAAATTTTCGTATTTTCTTTCTTATTTTCGAATTTTCGTATTTTCGAATTTTCGTATTTTCGAATTTTCAAATTTTCGTATTTTCGAATTTACGAATTTTCAAATTTACGAATTTATGAATTGCAATTATAACGAATGACCCGGAAAAAAAAATGAATGAAACGAAAACTAACACAATTTTCGGCAGTGCACATGTCTAATGGGGGCACTCAACAGGAGGAAGGGTCCAGGAGCACCGAAGAGGGGCAAAACCACTACACAGGGCAGGTAAGTATAACACGTCTGTTATTTTTAACTAAAAAAAACAAGACTTTAGTATGACTTTAAAGTGTTATTCGCCTGTTACACAACCTTGTATGATGCAGCCAAGTGACAATCTCCTACCAATAATAGACCTCTTACCAGAAGATGAGACCCCCCTTTCATGCCTAAGCCTATTTCTGACATTTGTTGCTTACAAGTTAAAATCTGTATTTTTTGCTAGAAAATTACTTAGAACCCCCAAACATTATATATATATATATATATATATATATATATATATATATATATTAGCAGAGAATATAGAGAATAAAACAGCGATCGTTGTAATATTTTATGTCACACTGTATTTGTGCAGCAGTCTTTTAAAAGCAATTTTTGGTAAAAAATACACTTTTATGCATTAAAAAAAAAAACTAAACAGTAAAGTTAGCCCAATTTTTTTATATAATGTGAAAGATGATGTTATGCCGAGTAAATAGATACCTAACATGTCATGCTTTGAAATTGCACACACTCGTCGAATGGCGACAAACTACAGTACCTTAAAATCTCCATAGGCGGCGGATTAAAAAAAAAAAAAAAAAAAAAGAAACGGTTACCAGGTTAGAGTTACAGAGGGGGTCTAGTGCTAGAATTATTGCTGTCACTCTGACGATCACGGCAATACCTCACATGTGTGATTTGAACAACGTTTACATATGTGGGTGCAACTTACTTACAAGCTCGCAGGGACGGGGGGGCGCTTCAATTTTTTTTTTTTTACTTTATTTTTTTTTTTTTAACATTGTCACTTTAAAAAAAAAAATTATCACTTTTATTACTGTCACAAAGAATGTAAAAATCCCTTGTGACAGTAATGTGGTGACAGGTATTCTTTATGGAGGATGGTGGGTTTAAAATAACCCAAACCTTTGCACTTCAAAGTATTCAGATCACCAAAAACGGTGATTCTGAATACTGTCATTTTTTTTTTTAAACGGCGCCATTGGCAGCCGAGTAAACTGCAGGTGACATTATGACGTCACTTCCATGTTTACACAAAGGAGACTGGATCAAAGCCATTTCCGGCTTCCTTCCAGTCTCACTCTAGCCAGCAGAAGTGCCGGATCATGGATCGGGTCTCCTGGGAGGACGGGAGGCCCAGAAAGAGCGGCGGAAGGCGATGGGAGGGGGGTCCCCTCAGGATAACAACCGAGCAGCTTTTAGCCGCATCGGTTGTTATCCCTGAAAAGCCAACCTCCCACTCTAAAAAAGCAGTACTGGGATGATGCATGCAGCTGCATATAACCCCTTAAGTATAACCCCTTAAAGCCGAGGCCGCATATGTGCATATGTGCGTACGGTCATCGGGAAGGGGTCAATTATAGTAGGCCTAATACACTTCCCCAGATCATAGTGGGTTAAGGTATGGATAACGTTGGACTCCAACAACAATTGCTCATTTGGGCTCCACAACACCGGTGAATACCATGACCTCACTTTTCCATACCAAATTCTCCACACCCAGTCAATACAGCTCCACTTGCTACCTTACCAAGGTAAGGCAGTAAGCTGAGCTATATTGATTGGTTGTGTAGCAATTAGTTTATAGCGTTTGATACAATAATTTAATATTTGTACTGAATCAGAGATGATATTTAAAGTGATAGCGCAGTACTTTTTTATATATAATATTGATATTATCTCTGTGTGGATATTTGTGCATGCTGCTGTCATTTTCAATATTTTGAACCGTTTTTATAATTTCAGACATTTTTCTATTTTTTTTTCCACAATTATATATTGTTTATTATTGTTTTACATTAAGTGTGGAGGTGATATGGTTTATTCTATAAATATGCATTTTTTTTGTAATTTGGGGGAAAATTTTGAAGACAAATTCAACAAAAGAATAAATGCTAGATACCTTTTTTATAAATAAAAAGGGGAACTTTGATAGGTACATTCATCTACTACATACCAACAACAGCAAGCACATCAAGTAGCACAGCACAGTTAGCCAAGGGTGGTTTGGACCATAATTCTTAAAAGTGGCTTGGCTTATATATTATCGCTTTTTGTGCTGACATACCTTCTAATGAAGGCTCATACACATCCAATTTACAGCCTTGGAAATGCAGAAGTAACTAAAGCACGTGATTATTTGTTACAATGTACAATATAATGGTAGGAATGGTTTAGGATATAATAGGTTATCTCAACATAAAGAAGAGAGTGAGCAATGAAGTCTGTATCTCAACAACACAGCATTGAACAAACAAGCAGGATATTGGCTAGGTTACCATCACTGACCTTTACATAATAGTGTCTCCAATATGCATTCTGTTACATTTAAACTGAGCTGCCCTGCTGTGTCCTTCATATTGACAAAATATATCTTGCAGCAAGTCCAATTTGTTCTTCTGTCACCTCATCTACACTTGTTTTTGTTTGTTACTCCTCTGGGAAATCTGCTTTGCAGGTCTGTAAGACGAAAGTGCAGATACCCATTTGGCACTAAACAAAATAAACTACCCATCAGTTATTTTTATGACAGTATAATATATCTATTTGAGATGTGTTTCCTCAACATATACTCCACGTAAAGTCAGTGAGGGATGTCCCTTGTGAATTAATTATTATAATTAATGGTAAGATCTGATTGTGAGGATTATTTAAGTAACATGTTAAAATGGTCCAATTACACTGTTTTTGGAAGGCTAATTGCAGACCTCTATTTTGTTTCTTCAAATTTAAGTGAAACACTGTCACTTTTCCAAGGCGCTTGTTATATGATATCTATTCAGTCATCAGGATGAATAACATATACTGTAGCCTATTATTTTGTATGACAGGCAAAAGAGTATTTATAGAACATTTATAATTATGCAGCTATTATGAGCATTTACAAAAGTTTAGGAAGACAGTCCTGACCATTGTTGGTAGAAGAACGTTGGTCATTAAAAATAAAAACATCCCTAAAAAATTAGCAAGATATTCAGTTCTCTTTCTGTGCTTAAAGTGATTGTAAACCCACACATATACCCAGTAAAGTGAACAGCTTCCGATGACACGCAGAGATTAAACAAATCCTTTACATAGGTTTTACTTGTTTATCTGCAGTCTTCTCTTCCCTACACCCCTTCAAAAGGGCAGAAAAGTGTTAAAATCTTTCTTCATCTGTCAATAGCACAGAGGAGGGGGCGGAGAGGCTGCAGGTACAGTGTGTGAGAGCTGATTGGAGGAAAGTCACACAATCTCTGTGCTTATCTCCCTCCCCAACACAAACTTTATCTCATGTGTCCGGAAAACTTCTCAGAAGTGACTCTGATAACAGAGGAATGAAGCACCACAGAGAAACGACACTTAAAGCGGGGGTTCACCCACACCGCCAAAAAAAAAAAATATTAAAAGCCAGCAGCTACAAATACTGCAGCTGCTGACTTTTAATACATGGCCACTTACCTGTCCCAGGGTCCAGCGATGTCGGCAGGGGACGCCGAGAACCCGCTCGGTTCTCGACAGCTGCCGCCGCCATCCTAGGTGAGGGAATCAGGAAGTGAAGCGTTGCGGCTTCACTTCCCGGTTCCCTACTGCGCATGCGCGAGTCGCGCTGCGTGTCCCTAGTGGTCCCCGCTCTCTGCTGGGAGCTGTGTGTTCCCAGCAGACAGCGCGGTGGGGACGGGAAGAGGCATAGACTCCCATGGGAGTCTATGCCGGAAGTGGGTGCAAATATATGTCTTAGACAGGTATCTGCATCCCCCTCCCCCCTGAAAGGTGCCAAATGTGACACCGGAGGGGGGGAGGGTTCCGAAAAGCGGAAGTTCCATTTTTGTGTGGAACTCCGCTTTAAGCCTCGTACACACGATCGGATTTTCCGCCGGGAATTGTGTGATGACAGACTGTTGGCCAAAAATCAGACCGTTTGTACGTTCCATCAAACAATTGTTGTCAGACTTTCCGCTGATAAATGTTGGATGGCAGGATTATAAATTTTCCACGGACAACAGTCTGTTGTCGGATTTTCCTATCGTGTGTACACAAGTCCATCATACAAAAGTCCAAAGTACAAACACGCATGCTCGGAATCAATGCTCACCAAACACAACATTAGCAGAAGGTGCCTAAAGGGTGGCACTCATGAGCTGAAATTCCACGTAGTACGTCACTACATTCGTGTTTGTTGGCCGACAATTGTGTACTGTTTGTATGCAAGACAAGTTCACGGCATATGCCCTTCAGACAAAAGTCTGATGCTTTGTCTGCAGAAGATCCGATTGTGTGTATGAGGCTTAAGGCAGGGTATACACTGTGCAAATTTCTTTCCTGCAACCACAGGCGGGGGAAGCCATCTCCGCCAGGAGAAGACAGCGATTATGGCTAGCGGCTACAGCGCTAGCTATCCATAATCATAAGAGGATCTGGCAGGCTGGTTGTACCTAAGTTGATCAATCAATTTGTTACATTCAGCCTGCCCATTAACGATTCGAATTTCGGCCGGTTCCTGCTGAACTGGCTGAGATTCGAATCGTGTATGGCCAGCCTTAGAGCTTTGGAGACAGATAAGTAAATACTACAGGTATACGTGCTTTGCTCAGATTCCATCACTGAGGTTTAAAGTCTCTTTTGTGTTTAAAGTGTATGCACAGTAAAGCCGGAGCCATTTTGCTTTAATTTATAGACTGTTGAAAAGTTAGATTTCTCTAAGTGATAGAGAAAAAGACAACATTGTGCACTGGTTAGAAAATATTTGCATTAGTTATTTGGGGTCTCTGAGAGAATGCAGGGATTGGATTAAGGTCATTGGCAGTCAATCACAATTACAAAATGGTATTTAACAGCAATTCTGGCAACAAGAATCGGTCAAACTGCAGTAGATATGTGTTTCCTGAAATCTGTGTTGTGCAATTTCCTCTCCTCGTGTCGGAATTATCACCAATCTGTCCAAACTTTCAAGACAGATTTATATCCGATTGGTGGCTGTAATTACGTAACTCTGCTAGACATAGTACTGACATTTTGATATACCAGGCTCTCTGTACATGTGAGACAGGAAGCACAGGAACATGTGTGTATGGGGATTTTGTATTACAAACCATAATGTGAAATAAGAAAAATCAAGCCTTGAGCAGGTTAGCTTTGTCCTTTGTATGTAAGGCTAAATTTATTCAACTTCAAACAGTTAGTCAAACTGACAAGGTTGCACCAGGGCAATTATTTAGATATAAAACAACATCATCTTTTTTAGCATATATAAAAAGCAGGTATACATGAGTTACACATTTGCAATAAATTACAGATATATATATTCCTTCCTTTTATGTATAATATTGATTTATAGTATAAACTGTCCGTTTCTAATGCTTTGCTAAACTGCCTTCCCACCAACAAGTAATTTGTCCTGTACATCTGCAGCCTTTGTCAATAAATTGCTATTGATCTGCAGTCTATTGTTAGATTTTTATTTGTAAAATGTAATATTATATGTGTATGCTTGTATGTGTAAAACATACATTTTAATTCTTTAACTCTTAATAAGTAGATGAACAGTATGGTACTTCTTTATTATTTACAAGGAGAAGAGCCTAACTGGCTGGTTTATAAAAGGAACAAAGACTGCTCCTTAAGCATAGTGAATGCTCACTTTGCAAAGTAAATGTTTAAGCAGCTTAGTAAAAAAAAAAAAAGGTAAAGCTGTTAAAGCATTAAATACCTAAAACCAAGAACCAAATTCGGCAACCGCTAGCCTTAGGATGGACAGAAGTTCCCCATGACCTATGATTCTAAGGGCTTGACATAAAACAATAGTGCTTTAGAGATGAACAAAAAAGCCCCGTCCAGGCTTAAAGGGCAAGACTTGGTGTAGTCTAATATTATGGCATTGTAAATCAGATTACAACACTACAGGCAAAACAATGCAGTGGACCTCAGGAAGTAGGTCATATCTAATTCCCATATTTGTTGATACATTCTGAGTGTTACTTCTAGCTTTTGAAAATTATGAAAATGAATAAAAGTAGCAAACACAAAACAAAAACACATAAAAAGATATTATACAAGTAATAATGTTTCTTCCACATAATGTGGCACACTTTTGGAAGTGCCCTAAGATCAGATATTGCATAGTCCTTTCACACCTTCAAAACAATAATAACATGAGTAGCACATATGGAACATATAGAACATATCAAACACAGTTTTAATAAAATCAGATTTTGCTAAAAACGTTGACGCAACACCGAACCCTGACATGTTTTGGGCAACCTTGTCCTTAACCATAGCATGATAAAACATATAAGTGTAGAGGTTACCCCCAAAAGAACCACTGATGTTTGGGCTCCCTATTCTTGATGCTGTTGAACCACTGAACAGTATTGCATTCTATGACACACCAAGGCTGCAAGAAAGATTCTTTACTCAAACAGCAAGCACAGCAGGGAAGACAATATAAAAATCATAAACAGTGGCAGTGGCAAACAATGGCAATAGGCAGTTATGCCAACAACATAATTTGCAAACAGATTAATGACAGAATCATTGATAATGGGTACCCAACAGCCTGCTTCAAGGGGCAAAGTTTAGACCTTGTAGACCCTTGACTTAAGGGGGTTTCCTAACTATGGGACTATAAAGACAAAACCCCTCTTTATCACCCTCCCACTGGCCAGTGGTGAAAAATTGTCATTGGTTGGCATTGGGGCCCCTCTAATTGGAGTTTTGTTTCAACAGGAGATGGGCAATTCTTCAAAGAACATCCCGAAAAGGGGTCAGGATGTTCCTTTGAGCAGGAATGTAACTAAATCGGTGACAAATAGTCTCTCATCAGTCGGAAGTTCAACATGAAGGCTTCTTTTTTTCCTGGGCCTCCAGAACAGCAACCCAATTGTAGGCAGTTCCCATGATGTGACAGTAGTAGACCCAGAATGCAGCAGCATCAGCAGTGCCTAGTTTAGTATCAAGTAGGATGGCCTTTATCCAGGGTAACATTTGGTCATTGTCCCTCCACAGGCCGACTGGGGCAGATGGGCTTCTGCATTCAACAGCAGAACCCAAGTGCAAGAGCAGTGATTTTGCCTCCTCTATCTTTCTTAATCTGTGTACAGTACACACATAGCAGGACATGCGCTGTACCCTGTCACTCTAGATCTGTGTATACACATGTAGAATTTTATGTAGATTTTTTTTATTGCTCAACGAACCAATCAAAGGTTTATGTGAGACTGTCATACACAGCGCAGTACATATGGATGATGATGTTGTGGGTACAAGCTCAAGCTGTTGTGTTGTGGGTACAAGCTCTGTACAGTGTAATAATGCTTGTTTAAGTCAAGCTCAATACTCAGCAAAATTTAACCATACCCATGTTTGTGCCACATATTTTCTCTTTCCCAAGGTGTCCCTCACTTTTAAGTTACAAAGATGGAAGGTATGCTTTCCACATGAGGCTGTCTTCCAAGTGCAGGTTTTCACAGTTCACTCGTCTTTCTCAGTAACTCCCCCACCTGTTTAACTCCCTCACTCAGGCTTTCTCTTGTTGAGCTATGCCTGCCTGAGGACTACATCCCCCATGAATCCTAGCAGCTCCCAGAATTAAAAATTACACACAGCTGAGACTAGAGTGCATGCAGACAAGATGTGGCTCGAGGAGATCAGCAACACTGAGATGGAAAAAAAGGAATGAAAGGGGAAAACATGACAATTGTTTATGACACATTCTATTTTACAAAACGAAATGCAAATGCCTCTCTGGAAGATTTAAGGTTTAGATCTATATATTTTTAGGAAAATAAGCAAATAATCAAGACAAGATGGGTACGGTAGATTTGTAAACTGATGTAATATATATGTTGGGGCAACCGCTACATGTGGAACCCATACAGTGAAAGCAGCACCAGCAACATCTGGTGGCTCATGTGGCAGAGTATTGTTCTGCTAGGGTCCAGAAAGAGGTTATGACCCAGGATTCTTAACCAGGGTGAGCTTGTGTTATGCTGGCTTTTCAGTTCCATGCTGTCAACTGGCTTTTCAGTTTCAGTTTTGGGAGCTGGAGCCTGGAGATTTCAAAGTAATCTGTGATAAAATCTCCAAACCTGGGTCCAGGTTTTCAAAACCACCAACACATTAATTGGTCAGGTGTGTGCTGGGCTATTAGTAGTGGCCTGACAATGGTTCTGGGCTTCACCCCAGCAGGCAGAGAAGGTTGCTGCCAGGTGTCAGGAGGGCTCCACAGCAGCAAGGGGCTGCAGATTATGTGCACAGAGGGGTTTATTTACAAAAACTGGAGAGTGCAAAATTTGGTACAGCTTTGCAAATAAACCAATCAGCCTCCAGGTTTTTTGTCAAAGCTTAATGAAAGAAACTGAAGTTAGAAGCTGATTGCTACCATGCACAACTGCACCAGATTTTGTAGTCTCCAGTTTTAGTAAATCAACCCCATAGTGTGTATGAACACTGTCTGTGGGTGGCAGAAAAGGGGCCTAAAGGGTAGGGCCAGAGCAGGAGTGCTGCATGTATAAGCCTGCAGGTTGAATGTGTATTTCTTTGGTTGTAAATGCTGAAAACCCCTGTAAGTGAAACTCATTGATTTTCTTTTCTGGAAGTTTGCTGAACTTTGTTTTAATAAAATTGGGCAAGAAAAGCCCTCAAAAAGCGAATGGCGATGTCCTTTAAAGCTCTACCATTTGTTGCTAGTTCTCACACTCCACATTGGAAAAAGCTTTTGTTGTAGGAAACTATAATGCTAATTTTGTATATAGTATCTCACAAGTGAAAATGTCCAAATTGGGCCCAAAGTGTCAATATTTTGTGTGGCAACCATTATTTTCCAACACTGCCTTAACCCTCTTGGGCATGGAATTTACTAAGGCTTCACAGGTTGTCACTGGAGTCCACCTCCACTCCTCCATGACGACATCACGGAGCTGGTGGATGGTAGAGACCTTGCGCTCCTCCACCTTTCCATTTGAGGATGCCTCACAGATTCTCAATAGGGTTTAGGTCTGGAAACATGCATGGTCAGTATATCACATTTACCCTTAGCTTCTTTAGCAAGGCAGTGGTCGTCTTGGAGGTGTGTTAGGGGTCATTATCATGTTGGAATACTGCCCTGCGGCCCGGTCTCCGAAGGAAGGGGGTCATGCTCTACTTCAGTATGTCACAGCACATGTTGCCATTCATGGTTCCCTCAATAAACCATAGTTTCCCAGTGCAGGCAGCACTCATGCAGCCCTAGACCATGACACTCCCACCACGATACTTTATTGTAGGCAAGACACACTTGTCTTTGTACTCCTCACCTGGTTGCCACCACACACTCTTGACACCATTTGAACCAAATAAGTTTATCTTGGTCTCATTAGACCACAGGGCATGGATCCAGTAATCCATGTCCTTAGTCTGCTTGTCTTCAGCAAACTGTTTGTGGGCTTTCTTGTGCATCATCTTTAGAAGAGGCTTCCTTCTGGGATGACAGCCAAGCAGACCAATTTGATGCAATGTGCAGAGTATGGTCTAAGCACTGACAGGCTGACCCCCCACCCCTTCAACCTCTGCAGCAATGCTGGAAGCACTCATACGTCTATTTCCCAAAGACAACTTCTGGATATGACTCTGAGCATGTGCACTCAACGTCTTTGGTCGACCATGGCAAGGCCTGTTCTGAGTGGAACCTGTCGTGTTAAACTGCTGTATGGTCTTGGCCACCGTGCTGCAGCTCACTTTCAGGGTCTTGGCAATCTACTTATAGCCTAGGCCCCTGATGGCGAACCTTGGCACCCCAGATGTTTTGGAACTACATTTCCCATGATGCTCATGCACTCTGCAGAGTAGTTTAAGCATCATGGGAAATGTAGTTCCAAAACATCTGGGGTGCCAGGGTTAGCCATCACTGGCCTAGGCCATCTTTATGTAGAGTAATAATTCTTTTTTTCAGAGAGTTTGTTGCCATGAGGTGCCATGTTGAATTTCCAGTGACCAGTATGAGAAAGTGAGAGCGATAACACCAAATTTAACACACCATTTAGCACACCTGCTCCTCATTCACACCTGAGACCTTGTAACACTAACAAGTCACATGACACCGGGGAGGGAAAATTGCTAATTGAGTCCAATTTGGACATTTTCACTTAGGAGGAGTGTACTCACTTTTGTTGCCAGCGGTTTAGACATTAATGTCTGTGTTTTGAGTTATTTTGAAGGACAAATTTACACTGTTATACAAGCTGTACACTCACTATTTTACATTGTAGCAAAGTGTAATTTCTTCAGTGTTGTCACATGAAAATATAAAATATTTACAAAAAATTTGAGGGGTATACTCACTTTTGTGAGATACTGTATATTTACGTATATATATATACTGTATATATATATATATATATATATATATATATATATATATATATATATATATATATATATATATATATATATATATATGTGACTGTACTGCTTACATGGAAACCACAATAACTTTAGACCTATTTTATTTTTTCAATGTTATAACTTTATAAACTTGTTATTTTAACTATTAGTATAAAGTATTTGGTTTACAAATAAACCTGTACAAATAATACCAAAGTAAGGTATATGACAAAGGATTCCCAAACCACTATGAACTCACTAAAAAGACCGCACTAAATCCTGCTTGCTTTGAGGCTTAATATTTCTAACTGAAATATGAGATTTATTGTTTACCTATTTAGTGACTCACTGACCCTAAACAAGTATGTGCATCAGAGGTACCCTGACCCTTGATATGTGCATGCTTATTTGAGGTCAGCAACATGGCAAGTGAGGAACAAGATCAGGATAATAGCCCTGTAGCATGCTCCTGGAGAAAAATTATTAATAAGTCATTAATGCTCACAAACCTACAACAATAGATACCGTGTAGATAAGTAATTCCCGCGCTGTCAGAGAAAAAAGGGCTAGAAAACCATTTTATTATATCTTATGCTTTATGCAGGAGGTTTAGTTTAAAATAGTATTAAACCTTCAGTATAATAGTGCTGCTTACATTAAAATCTGCTTAAACAGTAGATTATATAATATAATTTTCTTTAACTGTCCCAAATTATTACTTATTTTGATGTCATGATTTTCCCCTTCCTTTGTCACACCATTCAGTGCTTCCTGAACTTCCAGTTGAGGAGCACACTCTGAGCACATCTATAACCTAAATCTTCAGGTCTATATAAATGTTCATGTCTCATGATGCCTCTCATGACTCACTGGGCTAACAGTGCCCATGTTCTGCCCCTACCAAGCCTGCATCACCTGAGCATTGCACTAAGCAGCGTGAGTATATTTATTCTTAGTATCAGGGCCATAACATATGCTGTTAATTTTATTTTTTAATGGAGGCTTTAATAACATTGTTAACAATTACCTGCACAATTATTTCTGGATGTCAGATAAATCTGATGATAAATGCCATCAAATATAAAGTAATTGTTTTGTAATAAAAATTCAGTGACCTGGAAAAAAATTTACTTCAGTTACACAGAATAAAGTTGTAGGCATATACATAGAATTGTGTTTAAGCTTATATGCAAGGACTGAACATCATCTACTGTTCACCAAATAAAATCAATAAATTAATCGCCAAAACACAGAAATAAAAATGGCAAAAGCCTTATTAGAAGATGTAAATGGGCATCAGGCCACTGACACATATACTCCACTATGGGAGGACAACCTTATGGGGATCTTAGAGGTTTGTTCAAGTTGGAGAAGGAATACAAAATTAGTATTTGCAATTGTATGTTATATTATTTAAAGAGGAATTTTGGATCATTTAAAAAAAAAAATTAAGTCAGCAGTTACAAATATTTTAGCTGCTGACTTTTAGCACAGACACTTACTAGCCTAGGAGTCCACCGCTGTCTTCTCTGGAGCTGATCCTTCGCTTCGGATCCATGGCACAGCCATCTTGGATGTGAGAGCCAGCTGTGACATCCTGATGTCAGTGTTAATTTCGTAGACTAAAATATTTTCGTACCAGAGTGATGCCTGCAGCTGCAGGCATCACCCCGGTACCGTTTATTAACGCAAATGGTCGGCTTTCTTGGGATAACAACCAATGCTAAGCCACTCGACTGTTATCCCATGGAGTGGAAGAGGACGTTCCCCCTCCCGCCGCCTTCCGCGGCTCGCCCGTCCTACCGGGAGGCCCGAGCGACCAGCCGGCACCGAATGGGCTTCGATCGGGTCTCTGATCTAGTAACCCAGAAGCTATTTCATGACATCACTTCCGGTTTACTGAACATTTAAAGGCACCATATTGAAAAAAAAATGACAGTATTAAAAACTGCCAGACTTGGTGTTTTTAATGCTTTTAAGAGCAAAGGAGGGATTTGGGGTCTTGTAGACCCTGGATCCCTCCATTAAGAGGACTTGTCACTGACTACACTTTACATTCCTTGTGACAGCAATACAAATGATCAGAATTTTTTTTTAAAGAGACAGCATAAAAATAAAAATAAATAATACAAAATTTGACGTCAAAATGAACACTGCCTGATGTCTCACAACTGGAAACCCACTGCACATGCGGGAGATCACATGGTGCTTTCAGATTGGTCCTGCAGGCTCCTATTGACATTGTGAGCAGGCAGGGGTTGGGTCAAGCTGATGTAATTGTTGGAAGTGGAGGTGAGTACCTTTCAGAAAAAGCACCAAATTTGTTAGAGTGGCGGGGAGGAGGAGGAGCAGAACTTTTACTTTTAAGTGAAGGTCTACTTTAATGTGCCTAATGTGCCCCTTCACACCTGGGCAGTCCAATGCGGTATTTTTACATATTTTACATTCAGCATTACCGTGTGTTGCATTAAGCCTGCTACTCATTTGAATGTGCCGACAACATAACACAATGGGCCTAAATTCAGACTTTCATAATTTTTGCCAGTGCAGCACACCACAATGCATGGTAGTGTATTTCCATGAATTGTGGTACACTACAATGTAGATGCATCAGATGTGTGCACTGGTTTACAAAGTTGGGATGACATCCCAAATGCATAGCTGTAAAGTTGGCCTAAAAATTGTGTTTGCTGAATCTGTCTGATATAATTCAGAGCTGTTTGTTAAGATTTAACTATGTTCCAAAAGTTATCAATAATTGAGTTAGAAGTTTAAACAGAAGAAAACGAGGTTCTGTTATTTTCTGAACAAGCTACACATTACAAACTTAGGTTGTAGTGCTTGTAAATTAAAAAAATTCAGAAAACGTTTATTTAAAAATGACAAATTATGGTAGAACCGAAACAAATACAAGGCACTAGCCATATATCATGAGATTCTGATGTTTTAAAGAATATATGTGATATTGTTTCACAAATAAATGTTTATTGTAAGGATTTTTCATGCTCTAATCATAGACTGTATCCGTTTTGTAATATTTCATATATCTTTGCTATTTTCTGCTTTTAAAATCCACAATAGGTTTTTTCAGAGCAGCCAAATGTCAGCACCACACACTGGTTTATATAAACACCTGCTGCTTAAATTTCCAGTTTTAAATTAATTTGTACTACTCCACATATGTGACAGTTAGATAGGTCAGGCAAATACAGCTATTAAAATCAGATTCTATTCTTTTAAATTATTGAAGGGAATGTTGTAATCATCAGCTCACTCAATACAATAGTTTTACAAGCATGCTATTTTAAAGTGGTGATAAAGTGGTGATATCAATTAGATCCTGTAATTTATTAGTGCCATTTAAAAATTTGGACTCAAAATTAAAAAAAAAAAAAGAGTAATTCAGCAAAACTCCAGGCAATTTGGCATTTTAAAGGTATATTTTGGGTGAGGCATGCAGACTGAATATTATTTTTACCTACTTGTGGGCCTCCGTACATTTACTGCGGCGGGGCGGCCGCTCTGTGCCAGATCACTTCCGGGTCTGGGGTGCGTGCCACCATCAGCCTGCTCCCACTGTGATTCTACACAGCGAGAGCTGATCGGCGGGTACAGCAGACTCAATGTCTGCCAGCCACCGGTGATCGTTTGTTACACAGCAGAATGGCAGTCTGCCTATGTAAACAAGGCAGATTGCCATTCTGTGAGCACAGAAGGCATGGATCCTGTGTTCCTGTAAAGCAGGAAGACCAATCAATGCCTTCCACTAGTAAAAGCACCTCCAACCCTTTGATAGCCCCTGATGTTAACTCCTTTCCTGTCAGTGTCATTAGTACAGTGACAGTGCATATTTTTTAGCACTGATCACTGTATTAGTGTCACTGGTCCCCAAAAAGAGTCAAAAGTGTCAGTTAGTGTTCTATTTGTTTGCTGCAAGTCCTGCTACAAGTCACTGATCTCCGCTATTACTAGTAAAAAAAAAATATTAAAAAAATAAATAAAAATATCCCATAGTTTGTAGACCCTGTAACTTTTGCGCAAACCAATCAATATATGCTTATTGGGAATTTTTTTACCAAAAATATGTAGCAGAATACATATTGACCTAAATTGATGAAGACCGCAACATACAGGGATATGTAATGAAATACTGACACATAATCACACACATAGGTTGGACTTGATGGACTTGTGTCTTTTTTCAACCTCACCTACTATGTAACTATGTAAAAATTAGTTTTTACATTTTTTATTGGATATGTTTTATAGCAGAAAGTAAAAAAAAAAACTTTTTTTTTTTTTCAAAATTGTATGTATTTGTTTATAGCGTAAAAAATAAAAACCACAGAGGTGATCAAATACCACCAAAAGAAAGCTCTATTTGTAGGAAAAAAAGGCATACATTTTATTTGGGTACAGCCCCGCACGACCATGCAATTGTCAGTTAAAGTAAAGGAGTGCTGTTTCGTAAATAATGGACTGATCATGAAGGGGTAAATCTTCCGATGGTCAAGTGGTTAAAAATCACTTTTTCATCTGAACCTTTCTTGACAGAGAAGCTGACAATCTATTGCAATTTGAGAGAGCTAATAACTAATAATGTGTAGTTTATCATTGATATATATTATATTGTGTCAATCCACATCTGGACTTTTAGTTGTGCTTTGCAGTAATCCCAGAAGTCATATGGTTGAGATTATGCTCCATGTCATTTTTATCTGTTCTTTTTGATTTTATAAAATTTTGCATTTAAAGAGGACCTGAACTGTGAAAGCTGTGTCCAACAAGAAAAACAGATGGCAAGTGGCTAGACACCACTACTGTCTGTAGGCTCCCTGAAGCTGATCTTTTCTCCATTAGTGGCATACCATGATTTGTTCTGCACTCCTGTCTCTTTATGGAGGCACCCATCTTCATAGAGGCTTTTTTTTCTTCATGTCAGAGCTCTCCCCTAATGACTGTTGATGTAGTGACTGTTTGGGGAATATTCAGGAAATATTCAAGAAAGAGCAAGAGAGGCACAGAAACGACCGAAGAAGAATTAGGGAGATCCATGCACTGCATGTCTTCAGGTGCAGCTTTCGCTCTGGCAAGGAGAACAATGGGCAGCACAGTAGTGAAATCACTAAATCTTGCTCCTGATCTCATAAGGCTAGCAGTCACAGGCTTAGGTGTCTTAGAGTGTTAGGCACAGCGGTAGGCACAGGAATGCCTAGGCGGAGGATCCGTCATTTCCGGATCCATATTTGATACCCCATACCAGGCTTTGCACCTTCGGAGCGAGACGTGGAACGCACATTACCCATTTCAATGGGCAGTGACGTATTGGGAGCAGTGTATACACCGCTTCCAAACCACCCCAAATAATATTTCATATTACCATCTCACACGTTCCTGGATAAGCTCTCAAAGTTTGGGTGCTGCAGCAACAACCAGCTAGGTACTGGTTCAAGTCACAAAGTAGATATTTGCCAGCACACCATGGATCAACACAAAATAGCGTCCAAACAGATTATTTATTGCATGATCACAACACAGGAGAGTGCAATGTTTCGGAGTCACGTAGAACCCCTTCGTCAGGCATGTGACATTTTCAAGACTTTTTCTAACGTCCTGCAAGTGCACAGCCCCAGCGTGAAATTACTCGGGCCACTCGGGTGGCATGGGAGGCATTTATCAGGTGCTTTACAGGTGCTAAAAAGCCTGAAAACACCTTCAGTGTTTTAAAAACAGTACCCAGGAGTCTGTAGTTTGGCAGCTGTATACCGCCAATAAATGACAGATGCCCAGTCATCTTTTGTTTGCAAACAAACTTGGGTATCTGTCATTTAACAGTGGTACCACTGGCACCACTAAATGACAGATCCTCGCCGGGTTCTAATTGTAAACAAATTAGCTGTGGATCCTGGGTGACATTATTGACAAAATATGGCCATGACTATGTTTGGTAAATGATGTCACTCAGGATAGCCAGTTTGTTTACATACAGAAACTGGCCAGGAATTTGTCAATTGTAATGGGGAGTAGTGGTGGGTAAGCATCACTGGACGGCAAATCATCATGATTGACGTGGATCTCTTTTGCTAAGAAATATGATTAACATTGGATTTACATCAGGGGACATTGTTAAAAAACATTTTTTATCCACTTGACCACTGGAAGGTTTTACCCCCCTTCATCACCAGAGCATGTTTTGCTATTCAGTATTGTGTTACTTTAACTGACAATTGCGCGGTCATGCAACACTGTATAGAAATTAAATTTATATATTTCACATAAATAGAGCTTTCTTTTGGTGGTATTTGATCACCACTGGTTTTTTTTTTTTTTTTTGTGATACAGACGGAAAAAAAACGAAAATTTTCAAAAAAAATATATTTTATACTTTCTGTTATAAAACATATCCAATAAAATCAAATTTCTTCATAAATGTTGGCCAAAAGGTATTCTGCTACATGTCTTTGGTAAAAAAAATCCTAATTAGTGTATATTAATTGGTTTGCATTAAAGTTAAACTATGGTATATATACTGTATTTATATTTGGTATATATTTGAAAATTGATCAATCCTGAAGTACTGACAGCCTCATTTCTTGATGCCCTAAACTGCCAGTACAGTACATATACCCCCCAAATGACCACTTTTTGGAAAGTAGACAGTCCAAGGAATTTAGTAGAAGGCATGGCAAGTCTTTTGGGTTTTTTTGTCACAATGTGTTTGAAAATGAAGAAATTAATTTAAATGTGTTTTTTGTCACAATTTTTTTTTACATACTGTCACCAGTGCAGCACAGCGTCATCATAGGAATCATAGCAGTGATCACGGATACTGACTGGTGACAATATGTTTTTATTTCCATTTTTAAACATTGTTTTCTTTTTTTTTTTATGAACTCTATTGATCAACACTGTAACAGCAATCATTTAGGTTTCCATTCACGACAGCTTGCTTTCTGTGATTGGCTACAGCTAATCACATGGTACAGGGTGCTGTGATTGGCCCCGGTACCATGTGATAGCTGTGGGCCAATCACAGCATTGCTACAGAAAACACAGCTGTTATGAATGAAACTCATTTAAAACAGTTGTGTATACATTACGATCATATGAATGCATAGAGATCACGTGATCCCCTGGCTGCTCAAAGTGGCCGGGTATTGATAACCATAATCAACTATATTTGGTGGGCACAGCTGTTACGGAAGTGGCGCACCAGTGCGTATGTGCGAAGCAACAAACTGTTTACTGTATATACATTGCTGAGCTTGCCTGCCCTGCCTGCCCACAATAAAAGTACTGTGGGTGGTCCTAAAGTAGTTAAATAAAGGACTTTTTCTTGGTTATTCCAAGGGGCTTCCAGATTCTGATAATGCCCTTTCTATGCAGACCCCTACATCCTTTTTGGTGGACAGGATGTGAGGATGATGTTCTTATGCCTTCATCATGGGGTCAAATTGGCTTGCAAGGTGGGAGATTTTGCTTCTCCCTTTTCAAGGTACCCTCCCAATCTTAAAGGCATGTGGGCTGGCATGGTTCAGGAGGGTGGCACGTCCTTGCTGTCCCACCCCCTTTCCTGGTTATCCAGGCTGCATGTCTGGATAGGGGTCTTATATAAATGTTAAGGGTGACCCTAGTACTGGCCCTTTAAGAAAAAAACTGTGAAAAATTTGCCAAATATGGGCAGTTTGTTTCGGTATTTGCTGTACTTTGAACAGGCTGGGTTCTGGTTGAATTTATGCTTAACCCAAACCCGAAGCACATCTATTATTATTTTTTTTCCTTGCATTATTATTAAAATAAATATTAATCTGAAGAGAACACAAATATATTACATTTTCTTTAAATATACCAATTTGTGTGAATTATATTGATTATCTCACTGCGCTTTATGTGTTCCAGCTGCTAGTGACAATTGTTGCCCTCACTTTAAGGCTATTAATTATAAAAAAATATATTTTAAACACAATTTCCTATATAAATGAAAATATTTTTTTTCTTCTTAATGTGCATGATTACCCAGTCAAATTTTAATCTCCAATTGCCTTAAGCATTTGAACATTTCCTTAATTCTCTATCACTAAAATTAGAAGTAGGACATAGGTATAATAATATATGTAGTGAATTTGAATAAAGGAAGGTCGTTCACCAAATTTTCTGTGAGCCCTAAAGCAGACATTAGCATAGCAAAGTATCCATACTTTTTATGTTAGCCTTCTATCACTCTAGGTGCCCTGACTTTGTGCCGAAAAATTAATTCACTTTATTAAAACTATTTTCAGCAAACTAAAAAAAAATTGTAATTTAAGCATAATGATAAAAATGTTCTTCAGGCCTTACAATTGAGTGGTTCTTTATTTTTATTACCTTGTTATCTTTACTGGATTCAGAAAACCTCTGTCCAGTAAAGTTCTTACTTTGATTTGAAATGGTCATATGAATAAAAATCACTAAATCAATCATGATTTAGTCAAATAAAATGAATCTGAAGGTGACTTTTGCTATTTCATGTGTAAGCAAATCACCAAGAAGAGATATTTTAATTGAAAAGCTCACCTACAGTATATTATTAGTGATGAGAATGTACAGTATGTGCCAACATTTCTTACTCTCAAACTCTTAAACAAAATAGCCATTTCTGTTATTTTAGTGCCAAAAATTATTGTTTTAAATGCTTTTACCCAATAAACAGTACTCAATAAACGGTGAAAAATCATATAGTAATAAGCAAAGAACAAAGACCCCCTTAGCAACTTTCAGGTAAGAGGTCAGATTAGCTAGAAAGTGATTTCTGGTTTCTGTGGGCTACTATGGTTTGCACACTGTCAACAATATGCACTGCCATATTGAATAACTCCACTGGCTGATCCTACAAGAAGCAAATCCAGACAGGGTTATATCACCAAGCAGCTCCAGAACAATTTGAAATTTAGAAAGTTATATTCTACGGAATACTCCACTGTTAAGCTAGAAAAAGGGAGGCATTGGTATCTGCAGGACCATAATAAATAAAGGATGCAAGGGAGTGCTAGGGACTACGCTATAGAGGCGCTACACTAGTCAATTAGTGTTCCAACAAAGTGTTTTTTGTTTTTGTGTTTGTAGACAATTGCCATGCAACACTGATACAAATTGGAAAAGTGTCAACTAGAACTTGTGCTTCAAGTGCTCTCCAAGTGTACAACTTGCCAGTCAAAATGGGCAGCAAGTTAACAAGACTTACAATTCAACGATTCAAGTTATCCTTCCCAGATAGCAAGCAATTGTGCTGCAAGTATGAAAATGACTTGCTAAGCTATTGCTAGACTTGCCTGGCTTCACAAGTTTTTTGCACAATTGTCGCAAATCCACATTGCATGACTCCAGATTAGCTTTCTTTGCAAACATTCTGCAAGTCTGCTGCAAGTTCTGGTTCAGTTATAATGTGCAATAGTAATTCCACCACAGGGCTCACTGTGCCTGAATTTTCATGCTGTAGACTTGCAGAGCTCTAGCTGTAGACTCACCACTGCAACTTTGCTCTTGCTAGAGAATTGCCACGCTAATTTGCTACAAATTGGAAAAGTGTCAACTAGAACTTGTGCTTGAAGTGCTCTGCAAGTGTACAACTGGCCAGTGAAAATGTGCAGCAAGTTAACAGGCATATGCCCCGTACACACGGTCGGACTTTGTTCGGACATTCCGACAACAAAATCCTAGGATTTTTTCCGACGGATGTTGGCTCAAACTTGTCTTGCATACACACGGTCACACAAAGTTGTCGGAAAATCCGATCGTTCTAAACGCAGTGACGTAAAACACGTACGTCGGGACTATAAACGGGGCAGTGGCCAATAGCTTTCATCTCTTTATTTATTCTGAGCATGCGTGGCACTTTGTCCGTCGGATTTGTGTACACACGATCGGAAATTCCGACAACGGATTTTGTTGTCGGAAAATTTTATATCCTGCTCTCAAACTTTGTGTGTCGGAAAATCCGATGGAAAATGTCCGATGGAGTACACACATGGTCGGAATTTCCAACAACACGCTCCAATCGGACATTTTCCATCGGAAAATACGACCGTGTGTACGGGGCATTACAATTCAATACTACCACAAATTTGTGGCAAGTTATCTTTGCTATCTGGGTTGCTATCTGGAAGTGATCTTACTAGCAGTATAGGTCAACTGCTTATGATCAAACTAAGATTTCAAAGTCACTGAAATACCTGTGATGGCCCCACAATATACAGATTACTTCATGACTGATACTAAGCCCTTTTTAACCAGCGGGAAAATCTGAGTGATCATATATGGATTATTTCTATTTCTCTATAGAGAAGGGAAAAGTGTCTGTGCTGCGAGTTTTGTAACAGAATAGATCATCAAAGTTGGAGGTAAACATTAAGGCATATTCTGGAGTGAGGATGTTAATTGGCAAGGACAGATCCTATACATCAATTTGTTTTCATGAAGAGAGCTGTATGTGAATGCTGGCTATAGTCCACACGCCAATAGCAATTGATAACAGCATTTACTCATAGCTGTCAAAACTACATTGTACTTTGCCAATTTACATATTCAGTCTCACTTGCCTAAAAAGTGTCACATTATAAAATTCATTCATAATTAACTATTTTTTGACATTTTTGGCAAACTAAGTTAACTTCCCACAATTTTAAAATCTCCCAAGTACATTATATTTTCAATATCTATTTAATTTATTAGGCATTGTAATATAAGAGCAACCACTGCATTATAAAAAAGATTTGACTTTATGACTGTCATTGATTTTAATTACAGTTGACAATCAGGATAATGCCATGATTAAAAATACCCAGTATTAACTCTTCCAGCCATTTTCTTTTGTTTTGGATAGTATTGGGATGAATTAAAATTTTTGGCAAGCTTTTACTCTGTTTGGGGAAGACTTTTCCTTACTTCTTGTACCTGTGATACCCATACACAACATAAGTTCTGTACCTAGCAAATGAACAGAAAGACACAGACAGCAAAAAAAACTGTCAAAAGTTCTAACTCTTCTCCACTCTACTAAAGATGTGTTTTTGCTTGGTCATCATTGAAGAGTCCTGACAAAACGTGAGGGGAAATCTCCCTAATGGGTACACAGATAACAACAGAAAATGACACAGGCTCTGGCACATCCATATTCTATCCAAAATGAAATAGGTTTTGGGTAGAGCTGGTTATAAATCCCATCTGTCTACTTTTCAGGAAAATAGATGTTCAAAGGTGGAAGCTGTAGAGAAGACATATTCTTCCATACATTTACTACTAACAGCTATCCTTTGGGAGTAGGATGAGAGATTATGTATCCACTTGCCAATGAATTACATATATATACAGTGGGGACAGAAAGTATTCAGACCCCCTTACATTTTTCACTCTTTGTTATATTGCAGCCATTTGCTAAAATCATTTAAGTTCATTTTTTTCCTCATTAATGTACACACAGCACCCCATATTGACAGAAAAACACAGAATTATCTTTGCAGATTTTTAAAAAAAGAAAAACTGAAATGTCACATGGTCCTAAGTATTCAGACCCTTTGCTCAGTATTTAGTAGAAGCACCCTTTTGATCTAATACAGCCATGAGTCTTTTTGGGAAAGATGCAACAAGTTTTTCACACCTGGATTTGGGGATCCTTTGCCATTCCTCCTTGCAGATCCTCTCCAGTTCTGTCAGGTTGGATGGTAAACGTTGGTGGACAGCCATTTTTAGGTCTCTCCAGAGATGCTCAATTGTGTTTAAGTCAGGGCTCTGGCTGGGCCATTCAGGAACAGTCACAGAGTTGTTGTGAAGCCACTCTTTTGTTATTTTAGTTGTGTGCTTAGGGTCATTGTCTTGTTGGAAGGTAAACCTTCGGCCCAGTCTGAGGTCCTGAGCACTCCGGAGAAGGTTTTCATCCAGGATATCCCTGTACTTGGCCGCATTCATCTTTCCCTTGATTGCAACCAGTCATCCTGTCCCTGCAGCTGAAAAACACCCCAACAGCATGATGCTGCCACCCCCATGCTTCACTGTTGGAACTGTATTGGACAGGTGATGAGCAATGCCTAGTTTTCTCCACACATACTACTTACAATTAAGGCCAAAAAGTTCTGTCTTTGTCTCATCAGACCAAAGAATCTTATTTCTCACCATCTTGGAGTCCTTCAGGTGTTTTTTAGCAAACTCCATGCAGGCTTTCATGTGTCTTGCACTGAGGAGAGGCTTCCGTCGGGCCACTCTGCCATAAAGCCTCGACTGGTGGAGGGCTGCAGTGATGGTTGACTTTCTACAACTTTCTCCCATCTCCCAACTGCATCTCTGGAGCTCAGTCACAGTGATCTTTGGGTTCTTCTTTACCTCTCTCACCAAGGCTCTTCTCCCCCGATAGCTCAGTTTGGCCGGACGGCCAGCTCTAGGAAGGGTTCTGGTCATCCCAAACATCTTCCATTTAAGGATTATGGAGGCCACTGTGCTCTTAGGAACCTTAAGTGCAGCAGACTTTTTTTGTAACCTTGGCTAGATCTGTGCCTTGCCACAATTCTGTCTCTGAGCTCTCCAGGCAGTTCCTTTGACCTCATGATTCTCATTTGCTCTGACATGCACTGTGAGCTGTAAGATCTTATATAGACAGGTGTGTGGCTTTCCTAATCCAGTCCAATCAGTATAATCAAACACAGCTGGACTCAAATGAAGGTGTAGAACCATCTCAAGGATGATCAGAAGAACTGGACAGCACCTGAGTTAAATATATGAGTGTCGCAGCAAAGGGTCTGAATACTTAGGACCATGTGATATTTCAGTTTTTCTTTTTTAATAAATCTGCAAAAATGTCAACAATTCTGTGTTTTTCTGTCAACATGGGGTGCTGTGTGTACATTAATGAGGGAAAAAATGAACTTAAATGATTTTAGCAAATGGCTGCAATATAACAAAGAGTGAAAAATTTAAGGGGGTCTGAATACTTTCCCCACTGTATATGTTTCAGTTTGCAAGTGGTTTAATGGGATTATGGCTGAAGCCCAGTATCAACCATAACCTTGATGGCTGGCTTTCCCATGAAAGCGCTCGAAGCAGCACATTAGCCGCTGGATCGCACATTAGCCCCTCCCTCCAATGTTTTCTGGGCTTACCATTTTTACCAGTGCACCCGAGAAATGTTTCAACGGTGCGGCCAGCTGGTCACAGAGGCTACCGGAGATCCGATCGTCTCTGATTGACTCTATGGCCTTGGAGGACCAGAGCATCATAATGTCACTTCCAGTCTATGAAAAAAGTAGTTCAGTTCTTGTGGGGAATAGGATGGGCCTTTATAGGATAATGACTCCAAAAATAGTGTATGCAAACAATTAAATATTAAAAATATAGTTTAATACAAAATCTAATAAACATCAATACATAAAGGTTTTTATCAAAACTGCGTATTCAATTGATGTCATGGATTGGAGAACATAATCAAACCACTATTTACAAGACTCACTTGCGATTGCACAGAGTGAATCTCTACGCGTTTCAAGGTTTTTGGCGTAATTCCTCTTCATCAGGAGAAAGTGGTGTAGAAATTTATGCAATCTACAATTCATAAATATTTGAATAAGTACAAGATATATGCATACACAAATTGGGACACAGAAATT
This sequence comes from Aquarana catesbeiana, assembly GCF_042186555.1. Classification (NCBI taxonomy): domain Eukaryota; kingdom Metazoa; phylum Chordata; class Amphibia; order Anura; family Ranidae; genus Aquarana; species Aquarana catesbeiana. The sequence continues at coordinate 104,240,516 of NC_133326.1, forward strand.
TTGTCCATAGACAAGCACTATATAACTTTAAAAAACATGATATATATACACATGCAGGTATCCTGATGTTTTACATAGGATAGGGATAGACAACAAAGGAAAGGAGAGAGGACAAGGAGAAGAATGGCTGCGCCGACCACACAATGACCCAGACAAAGAGGGACGGATGCAAACACGTCCGCCAAATAGTGGAGGCCAAAAAGGGGAGCAGACTAATGGGAGACGAGCCTGACCCACAGCCTGAAAACCCAGTGATATGAGAGGTCCAAGTCTGTTGGAATCATATAAACAAGCATAGATATAAACTACAAACCATATTAGAAATGCATAGTATAGGGTGGAAGTTTTTTTTTTTTTAAAGCACAGATCAAAAACATTTTTTATGATCTTTTGCTTTTAAAGGTAAAGAAGAGATTTGGGGTCTTTTTGACCCCAAACCTCACCATAAAAAGGCCCTGTCATTTTTATTTCTATTACAAGGGATACTTACATCCCTTGTAATAGGAATAAGAGTGACCAGAGAAAATGAAAGAGAAAGTGTAAAAAAAAAAAGCGAAAGCACCCCCATCCCTCTGTGCTCACGCAAAAGCGAATGTATACGTAAGTCACACACGCATGTGTAAACAATGTTTGTACCACACGTGTGAGGTATCACCGCGAATGTTAGAGCGAAAGCATTAACTCTAGTGCTAGACTTACTCTGTAACTCTAAACAGGAAACCTGTAGAAAGTTTTAAACCATCGCCTATGGAGAATTTTAAGTACTGTAGCTTGTCGCCATTCCATGAGTATGCGCAATTTTAAAGCAAGACATGTTAGGCTATTTACTCAATGTAACATCATCTTTCATATTTTACAAAAAAATTGGGTATATATATTGTATTTTTTCTTTTAATTCATTAAAGTGTATCTTTTACAAAAAAATTGTGTTTGAAAAACCACTGTGCAAATACCATGTTACATAAAAAATTGCAACAATTGCCATTTCATTCCCTAGGCTCTCTGCTAAAAAAAATACATGATGTATGGGGGTTATAAGTAATTTTCTAGCAAAAAATGCCTGTTTAAAATTGTAAACAAGAAGTGCAAGAAAGGGCTTGGTCCTCAAGTGGGTATGGCGAGAAGGGCTTCAATTGACTCTGAGCATGGTCCATAATGTTTCTTTAAAAGTTTAAAGGGGAGAAAATAGTAAATGTTAGTGATAGCTGTAATTTAGTCAAAGCCTCCTGGGAACCCAAGGTGTGGAAGAGAACATATGAATCAATGACAGATTCCAAAAGAACCAGTGCTTAGTGTTAACAGGCATGTGCACTGATATCTGCCATGTGAGTACCAGCAGCCCTGCCACCTTAACATTGCAAGCAGTGCTTAAGTTAATGTAAGATACATAAATGTTAGATGTGGAGGGGTGTTGGAATTATGCACCATGGTTACTGCTAGCAAAATAAACAAATCTTTATGATTCAAAAAAACTCTAATTGTTTTAGTTTTTGTACATTCCTTGAGCATGTAAACAGTGCTACCCTTCATCGATTGTTTCAGTCTCTTTTCCCAAAAATGTGCAGCCTCAGCAAACTGTACCATTGCTGTTATGAAAATTTTGACATTTCACCAAGATTCAACAGCAAAGTTCTTACCTTTGTTTCCAATCAATCTCCATGGCTGCTGAAGTAGACAGGACATGACTGTCACAGGAAGAACAGAGGGATCTTTAACATTCAGGCTGTGACTGACAAACTTTCTTTTCCTTTTCTGTGCTGTGTGTGAGGGGAGATGTCAGTACACAGTGTGGAAATAACGGGGTCTTCAGGGACAGACTAAAGCAAAGTTTACTTTTTGTTCTCCGCAATGCTGAATAGTTCTTTTTTGGCTGAAGTTTCTGTAAACATTGGAAATAGAAAGATTTGCGTCAATATATTTTAAATTATTGTTTAATGTATTCTGTATTTTTCTAATCACATAAAATATTTGCTCTAAAAGGAATCTTTAATGGTTTGGGGTTTTTAAATGCACATTTTTAAAAACTGCTTTTTGCTTTCTTTTTTCAATTTATATATAATTTTTATTAATACAAACAACATTTACTGTTGGGTACACTCACAATACTAGATCCAGAGAGCATTATGGGTATTTTAAAGATAATTCAGGTTGTCTCCTTGAATTTAAAATCCATTAAGGTTTGCATGAGTAAAGGAGACAGGGAGGGAAAATTACAAGGAATGATTCATTTCTCTGAGACTTAACATGTGTGGGTAAGTCTGAGCCTGACTGCTAAACTCTAAACAAAAATTAACTTTAAAAAAAAAATCTTTTTTTCGGGAAAAAAAATCAGCCTAGCAAACTTGTAAAACGGAGCGTAGAGCTCCATCTGCTAACTGGAAATGTAAATATGAATCATGCATATGAAATAGATTTATCTGACTAAGAGATACAGATGTATTTTTAAAAATTGCATGTATTAGTCCTGAAGGATTAACAACTAGTAAATGAACTGGGCCAGGTGACATCACTAGTTACTAAGGACACAGCAGGTTCTTGCACCTGCCACTTCTTAAGCAATCCTTGACAGCAAGGAAGCTCTCATGTATGATAGTGGTATTTCTACCACTACTATGCATAATGTTCAGCTCCAGATGAACAGGTATAAAGTCCGGTGTTTGAATGAACACCTAAACAGTTAAAGTGTTGTCATCCAAACTCATCCAGCTCATCCAGAACTCATTCCTATTTACGACAAGTAGCAAAGATGAAATGTGGTCTATGAAAAATTTCTTACAGACATAAATAAAAATAACCTTAAAATACAGTATATATTTAGTGTAAATACTTGAGATGAGTTGTAGTGCCACCATAACTTTATGAGAAAAACCTAAAAAACTAAACAGAACATCAGTCCCCCTAAAAAAAGGGGATTGATATGGGTTTAAGCCCTATAATAGCATTTCTATGAAACGTGTTGAGAAATTACTCAGCCCCTATCCTGCTACATAGAGAATTGTTATTAATTTACAAATAGATGGTGAAAAATGTATATATGTTTATGTAAGACAAACTGATCGGGTCGAAGACTATAGCAACATGGGCTAGCTACCAGATGTTTCTATATGTGCTGTATTGTATTGAAAGTAGGAACACAAATATGTATAACATCCTTTAAATAAATGATGCTATTTTATTCCATACACATGATTTTTATAAAATGGATGTTTAATGTTGCTATTTGAAGGTGGGACCCAAAAAAGTCCTCTATAACCACTTGAGCACCAGAAGGTTTTACCCTCTTTATGACCAGGCCATTTTCTGCTATTCAGCACTGCACTACTTTAACTGGTAATTGTGCAGTCATGCAACGCTGTACCCAAAATAAATTTATATAATTATTTTCACACAAATAGAGCTTTCTTTTGGTGGTATTTGATCATCACTGTGTTTTTTATTTTGTATTATATAAATGAAAAAAATACATAAAATTGAAAAAAACAACAATATTTTTTACTTTTTGTTATAAAACATATTTAATAAAGAAAAAAATCAAACCACTTTGCTATACTCTTTGGGCTTAAATTGTGGGGATGTGGTGCTGCCGATTCCATTTTGGAAAAAAAAAATTGCTTACACTGAGAAGCAGCTATGAGTCAGGACAAATCTGTTTTATGAAATGTAAGGTCAGTAAGTGTTCCAAGATAAAAGCCAATAAAGATGTTTATTAATCTGTCTGGGACAAATAGAAAAAAATCGCCTGAACACCCACCCTCTAGCATTGTTTCACTCACAATGAGCTTAATTACAGAGTGAGTGCCACAATGTAGGAGGACTCATTTATACACATGCATAGATCTTAAGCAGAAGATAATAAAATCATTCACAGGAATACAAAGAAAACACAATTAACTCTACATTGCATTCTCGTTCCTGTCAGAATGTATCGAATCCACAGTATTTTGTTACAAAATCCAACATACCATGTTAAACTTGCAACGTTAAAAAAAATGAACAAAACTAACATATAAAGAAACAAATTAAGTTTCCACATATACCGTATGTTCACAGCATCAAGTGAGAGTTTTATTCAGTTTTTCATATTTTGCAAGGTGGATTGTATATTAAAGCAGAGTTCCACCCAAAAATGGAACTTTCGCTTTAAGGGAGGTGACCCCCTAACATGCCACATTTGGCTTGTCATTTTTTTTTGGGGGGGGGTGGAAACCCTCTTTTTAGAGGGTTCCAGCTCCCACTTCCTCCCGGGGCACTGCGGCGCCGGAAGTAAGTTCACCTCTCCCCCTCCCTCTCGGCAACCATCTGGGACACGTCACAGGTCCCAGATGATTGCCCAGCCAGTTGCAGCGTGGCTCACGCATGCGCAGTGCATGCCCAGCTGTGACGCCACAGCCAGGTGTCCACGGTGACAATGCCGGCACCGCAGAGAGGAGGGGGAGATGAGCAGGGCTTCGTTCTCCCACATCGCTGGACCCTGGGACAGGTAAGCATTGGATTATTAAAAGTCAGCAGCTGCAGTATTTGTATCTGCTGACTTTTAATTATTTTTTTTAGTCGGAATTCCACTTTAAGAAACACCCTTTGTATGTTTTCAGTTGTTGACCTGATAGGGATTGGATGCAAGTTACCAACTGAGATATTTCTCAGATATCTTTTGATATTCAAAGAGCTGGATATCTTTTAAAAGAGAAGTATGGGGCTTAAAAAAAAAAAACAATACTCACCTAGATGGAAACAGCATTGATCCGATGCTGCACCTGTCCCCCACCGCCTCTGCAGTGAGAACTCAGTGATCAAACATCGCTGAGCAGAGAGCCATGGCTGTCATTTACCGGCTGTCTGATCTGCCCCCTGCCCCTCCTGAGCTCAGTGGAGGGCTGTGCTGGGGAGGGAGCAGCTGTGCAGTCTTCCAGTGCCCAGCTGAGAGGCTGAGCTAGCTGCAGATCCAAGCATGTGGGTGGCTATAGGCTGTAATGTTGGGATCTTTCCCCAGCCTGGACTGGCTGAGTTCCGTCTGCTGCCAGAGGGTTTTAAACTGCTGTCAGCTGAAAATGGGTCTCAGGAGTGCAGAACAAACTACACTCCTGTGGGCCAAAAAAGCTTTGGCCCACTACTCCTTTAAGCATTTTAATATCTGTTCAACGACCCCCTAACAGTGCAGCACTCCACCATATGTGTTACTCAGCGAATACTAAATATTACATAACATATGAAACATACCCAATCAATTGCAAAAAAACTCTAGTATATATAATATAGTGCCTTGAAAAAGCATTCATACCCCTTAAAATTTTCCACATTTTGTCATGTTACAGCCAAAAATGTAAATGTATTTTATTGGGATTTTATGCGATAAACCAGCACAAAGTGGCACATAATTGTGAAGTGGAAGAAAAATGATAAATGGTTTTACAAATAAATGTATGGACCATGCACCCGGATATTGTGTGGGGTATTGACTGTTTCACAGAACCAGCCAGCCAATTAATGGACGATTATTTACATCCTTATGTCACTTCTCTTAGTTCCCATATTCAAGACACTATGGACTTATTGCGAGCCTTGGATGGTCCTTCCACCTCAGAGGATGCAAGGCTGGTTGCCATTAATGTAGAGGCTCTCTACAATTCACTTCCCCATGACCATGGGTTTAAGGTGGTTGAGAGCTTCTTATCTGAAAGAGGTTTAGCTGCTGGTTGTTAAAACTAATTTGTTCTTGATCTGTTAACATGTGTGCTCACCAACAATGTTTTCATGTCTGGCTGCTCCCACTACCTCTAGGTACAGGGTGTCGCAATGGGGACCCATTGTGCCCCCTCCTATGTGAACCTGTACCTGGGGGGTGTGAGCATGATTTGTTTCCCTGTGATGACAAACAGTATTACACCAGTAAAGTGTTAATATGGTGGAGATTCATAGATGATGTATTTGCCATCTGGACAGGTTCCAGGGACAAATTGGATGCCTTCCTAAGTATTTTGGAGACTAAAGATTTTACTTTGAAATTCACTATGTCATGTCACCAAAAACTTGTCAACTCTGATGGGAGTCTTGGTTCTTCTATGTATAGGAAAGCTTCTGCAGGAAACATCATTCTCCATGCTGCCAGTTCTCATACCACTCCTCTAGTTACCAGCTTACCTTATAGTCAATACCTATGGTTAAAAATAAATTGTCATCAAAATTCTTGATTTCAAAAGAAATCAAGTTATCAAGAAGACTTTGAAACTGAAGCTAGAGCCTTACAAAGTCAATTACTTTATAGAGGTTACAGTCGATCTTGTCTTAAAAAAGCCTATCATAAAGCCAACAATCATGATAGAGATGTATTATTACATACTGTTAAACCAAATACCTCAGAAACAAATGTAAGACTTATTACTATGTATTCTGGGCATCATAAACAGGTACGACATATCTTTAACAAGTACTGGCCTCTTTTGTTGACTGATGATTCGGTTTCCAAATATGTCAACAGCAAACCTCAAATCACCTTCAAAAGATTTTCCTCTTTGAAAGATCAATTAGTTACAAGTCATTACTCCAATATATAGAGGCCCCCGGTTCCCAAGTTTATGGGGACTAAACCCTCTAGAAAATGAACTTTTGCAGCCTTATGATGAACACCCAAGATGTTACATTACCCAATGGTCACCTACACAGGCCAAATTTTTGGGCCGATTGTCAAACCATCGGGGTAGATTGTTATATGACATGTGGAGTTTTATACATTGGGAAAACTAAAAGACCTTTTTTTTCACAGAATTAGAGACCATGTGCCCCTAATATCCAAAAAAAGATGGAGACGCCTATTAGCAGACACATTGATCTATCACAATTTTGATTCATCAAAAATGAAATTTTTCGCTCTTGAGCATATACCCAAAATGAGAGAGGAGGAGACATTGATAAACTATTATTGCAGAGTGAATCTAAATATATATACACCCTAGCTGCTACCGAATTTCCTGGATTAAATGAATCCATTAGCTTCAGCAAATGTGACTTATTACTGTTATTAGAATTTGCTTAATTTTTTTATTTTTTATTTTTCATTTATTTTCGATTAGATATCCCTTTTGTCACACAATGTATCTTTATTGTATGTTTTTGAAACGTTGATATGTGTCATTTTTCATAATGATGCTTACATATTTCCTGTAAGGGTCCTTCGTGGAGATAACCATTCTAATGTATATGGCTTGTCTATTATAGCAGATATTAAATTCAGCCACTAGATGGCATCCTTTTTTCCCCTCTTTAATGATAGATGGGCTATTATAAAGACACCTGGGACAACATTGAACAGATGTCCTGTATAATCATGCCTTTGCAGGTTATCCGTCTCATATGCGTCCTTGTTTGCTTTGCCGTATACCATCTGGGATAGTCTGGACTGTGGGATCCCTATGGGCACCCGTGGTCATCCACCTCTGGTGGATCAGAACTTTCAATATGGTGCCGATCGACTCATGGCGCTTGCGTGTGACATTGCGATACTCAATGAGGAGGACAGTCATTTTCCATTCTATAGGAGACTTTAGGTGAGTCCATTCGGATATACTGGTTATCTATTTGTCCTATTATTACTGACTATGTGGTTTGAGAAGGTAATCTCTCTTCCTCCTTTGCAGACTCCACAAAGGTTGATGTAGCCACTATATTATTTTAATCACCTGGAGGAATATTTTAATCTACAGGATAGGAGCAGTTTTGTCAGTGTTAACTGATCATTTACTCCTTGTTTCCAATGCAAATTCTCCAACATTATATGGTAGGTATCAGTACTCAAAAACCTATTTAGTTTCTGGCATGCTTATTGACCAGAGTTTGTGACAGTTTTTATATATTATGACACTATGACCTCTCTTAGGTATTGAAATCCCTGGCATGCCTCAACTTATGATATGCTGATATCTTCCATTCTAATGAACATCCTGAGTCTTAATACTATTGTCTACGCTGTATCCATCTACTATATATATCATACTATTTGATGTATACTTACAGCATTGGCAATTTCTTCTAGGACCTACTATGTAAGCATTAGGGATGAGCCGAACACCCCCCGCTTCGGTTCGCACCAGAACCTGCTAACGGACCAAAAATTCACACGAACTTTAGAACCCCATTGACGTCTATAGGACTCGAACGTTCAAAATCAAAAGTGCTCATTTTAAAGGCTAATTTGCATAGTATTGTCCTAAAAAGGGTTTGGGCACCCGGGTCTTGCCCCAGGGGACATGTATCAATGCAAAAAAAACTTTTAAAAACTGCCCTTTTTTCGGGAGCAGTGATTTTAATGATGCTTAAAGTGAAAAAAAAGTGAAATATTCCTTTAAATATCGTACCTGGGGGGTGTCCATAGTATGCCTGTAAAGTGGCGTGTGTTTCCCGTGCTTAAAACAGTCCCTGCAACAAAATGACATTTTTAAAGGAATAAAAGTCATTTAAACTGCTTACGGCTTTAATGTAATGTCAGGTCCCGGTAATAGGGATGAAAATCAGTGAGAAAAACGGCATGGGTACCTCCCAGTCTATTACCAGGCCCTTTGGGTCTTGTATGGATATTAAGGGGAACCCCGCACCCAAATTAAAAAAAGGAAAGATGTGGGGTCCCCAGGCCCTATATACTCTCAACAGCAGTATACAGGCGGTACAAACAAGACAGGGACTGTAGGTTTGTTGTTAAGTAGAATCTGTTTGAAATTTTGAACTGGTACATTTTTAACGTGTTTAGCTCCAGCCAAAAAATCTATTTAAAACTTTTTGGAAAACATAGGGAAGGGTTATGACCCCTGTGACATTTGTTTTGCTGTCTGTGCTCCTCTTCAGAAGATTTCACCTCACTTTCTGTCCCAATGACAAATGTTTTTAGAAAATTTTGGGTTTTTAGTGAAACAAGGATTGGTGATAAAGCATCAGTGGAAAGGAGAAACGTTTTTCCCATATTAACTCTTACAGGAGAGAATTTCCCTTCCTAGGGGTAGATTACATCTCACTTCCTGTTGTCTCCTTCCATTTGCAAGTAGGAGTCGTTTGTAAGTTGGATGTTTGAAAGTAGGGGCCTGCCCTATATACTCAGCAGAAATTTGGGCCTTAGGTGTTGTTGTGGCCACAACACTGTGAGCCCTCACAGGGCCCTGATGTGCAATATTAGATCAAGAATTGTAATTACATGCCCCTGTTAAACGGGGCAGAAAAATTGGGCCTTTGGTGGTGGTGGTGGTGCTGGTGCCACAACACTAAGTCCTCACAGATACTCTTGGTGGGCGCAGAAACGGGCCCTGCTGTGAAATATTAGATCAAGAATTGTAATTACATGCACCTGTTGAACAGGGGCAGAAAAATTGGGCCTTTGGTGATGGTGGTGGTGCTGGTGCCACAACACTGTAAGTCCTCACAGTTACTCTTGGTGGGCGCAGAAACGGGCCCTGCTGTGAAATATCAGATCAAAATTGTAATTACATGTCCCTGTTAAACAGGGACAGAAAAATTGGCCTTAGGCACTAGTGCTGGTGCCACAACACTGCCACCCCTCACAGATACTCTAGTTGGAGCGCAGGAATGAGCCCTGCTGCAAAGAATTGCATCAAAAATTGTAATTACACGCCCCTGTTAAACAGGGGCTGAAAAATTGGGCCTTAGGCACTGGTGCTGGTGCCACAACACTGCAACCCCTCACAGATACTCTAGTTGGAGCGCAGGAATGAGCCCTGCTGCAAAGAATTGCATCAAAAATTGTAATTACACACCCCTGTTAAACAGGGGCTGAAAAATTGGGCCTTAGGCACTGGTGCTGGTGCCACAACACTGCAACCCCTCACACATACTCTAGTTGAAGCACAGGAACGAGCCCTGCTGCAAAGAATTGCATCAAAAATTGTAATTACACTCCCCTGTTAAACAGAGGCTGAAAAATTGGGCCTTAGCCACTGGTGGAGGCGCCCAGAAACAAAAATATTCTTACAAGCTATCAGCATGATCATTGAGGAGGAAGAGGATAGTCACTCAGCATAACAGGATAGTCACTCAGCATCAGCATAGGAAGTCTTGAAGGGATCTGACATTTCAAAAAAATGTATTCGGTTACATCAGCATCAGGTGCTTGGTATCTGGTGGTGATCCAAGACTGATTCATTTTTATGAAGGTCAGTCGATCGACCGAGTCAGTGGACAGGCACACCCTGTGATCGGTTACAAAGCCTCCAGTAGCACTGAATGTGTGGATGCAGGACAGGCCAGTAGCTCAATTGCATACTGTGCAAGCTCTGGCCAGTGATCCATCCTCAAGACCCAGTAACCCAGAGGATTTTCGGTGGGAAAGGTGTCCAAGTCAGATCTTGCCCCTACGTATTCCTGCACCATGTAACACTGGCAATGTTTGCTAGAACCGATCACACCTTGGGGCTGTGGACTAAAAAATTGTCTGAACGCATCGGTCAGATGGCCACCTTCTCCACCGCTCCTTCTTTGACTGACCGAAGCCTCAGCAGCATGTTGTCCAGGAACAGGAGTTTGTAACCTCCCAGTCTCTGGGAACACGTTGCACAGACCTTTCTGCAAGGCCTCCCGAAGATGTTTCATCCTCTGCTCCCTCTGCGATGGCAAGATAAGGTTCAGGGAGGCCATGCAGCGTAGGTTTGCTGAGGCATTCGGTTCGGAGTCCTCTAGGTCAATAAGGACGACATGATCCGCAGCCACATCCTCCCAGCCACGTACAAGTCCATGGGTGTCTTGTGACTGTAAATGATCCCTTAAAGACTGCTGCTGATGCTGAATGCCAGGCTCCACCTCCATGCTGACACAATCCTCCTCCTTCTCATCCTCTTCCTGTGTGATCGGCGGGCACGCAGGAACACTGTCTGGATAAAGGGGGCCTTGAGAGCTAAGGAAGTTCTCCTCTTCCTGCCTCTGTTCTGCCTCAAGTGCCCTGTCCATTATTCCATGCAGCATGTGCTCCAACAGGTGGACAAGGGGACAGTGTCACTGATGCATGCACTGTCACCATCCTTGTGGCCTCTTCTAATGCTGACAGGACAGTGCATGCATCCCTGATCATGGCCCACTGGCGTGGGGAAAAAAAAACAAGCTCCCCTGACCTTGTCCTAGTGCCATAGTCGCACAGGTACTCATTGATGGCCCTCTGCTGCATGTGCAGCCGCTGCAGAATGGCCAATGTTAAGTTCCACCTGGTGGGCATGTCACAGATTAGGCGGTTCTTCGGCAGGTTAAATTCCTTTTGGAGGTCTGCCAGCCGAGCACTGGCATTATATGACCAGTGGAAATGCACACAGACTTTCCAGGCCTGCCTCAGGACATCCTGTAAGCCCGGGTACCTGCCCAAGAACCGCTGCACCACCAAGTTAAGGACGTGAGCCAAACAGGGCACATGGGTCAGTTGTCCCTGTCGGAGGGCGGAGAGGAGGTTGGTGCCATTGTCGCAAACCACCATTCCTGCCTTAAGTTGGCATGGCGTCAACCACCTCTGAACCTGCCCCTGCAGAGCTGACAGAATCTCTGCCCCAGAGTGGCTCCTGTCCCCCAAGCACACCAGTCAAGCACCGCATGGCATCTTTTGGCCTGCGTATTTGTGTAGCCCCTTGAACGCCTACGGAGCACCGCTGGTTCCAAGGACAAAGCACAGGAAGAGGCCATGGAGGAAGAAGAAGACGAGGGGGTGGAGGAGAGAGGTGTGTCAGAATCACCAGTAGTGGCATTTTGGAGGCGTGGTGGCGGAACAACCTCCAACACTACTGCACCTTGTCCTGCATCCTTCCTAGCTGCCAGCAGAGTCACCCAATGCGCCGTGAAACTTAGGTAACGTCCCTGTTCATGCCTGCTGGACCATGAGTCAGCGGTAATATGCACCTTACCACTGACCGCCCTGTCCTGCGAGGCCAAGACATTGCCTTCCACATGCCGGTAGAGAGCTGGAATCGCCTTCCGTGAGAAAAAGTGGCGTTTGGGAACCTGCCACTGAGGAACCGCATATTCAACAAACTCACTAAAGGGGGCAGAGTCTACCAACTGAAAAGGTAGCAGTTGAAGTGCTAGCAATTTTGCCAAGCTAGCATTCAACCGCTGGGCAGGTGGATGGCTGGGAGCAAACTTCTTTCTGTGGTACAGCAGCTGGGGCAGGGAAATTTGCCTGGTACAATCTGACGTCGGTGTACCGATAGCAGATTGCCCCCAAGTACTTGGCTGTGACACACCTAATTCTACATCTTCATTCCTCTCAGTGCAGATCTCAGAGAGGACTGAAGGTATAGTGGGGTTGGAGATTCCAGCTGATGAGGAGCAAGGAGAAGTCCTCTTGGTTTTTTGGTGTGGGTCTTTTAGGTACGCTTGTCAACGAACTGCATGGCAGGTCAACATATGTCTGGTCAAGCATGTGGTGCCCAAGCGGGAGATGTTTTGGCCACGCGAGATACACTTGAGACATATGTTGCAAATAGCAGTGGTGCGATCTGACGCACTTGTCTCAAAAAAGGCCCACACCAAAGAACTTTTGGAATAACGAGCAGAGACAGCAGCGCCCACCGCTCTGCGGTGTGATGCAGTCAATGTGCTGCCCTTAGGCTGGCCCCTGGAGGGCATCCTGCCTCGTTGGTGATGTGCCTCCTCCTCCTCCTCCTCCTGCTCCCCCTCCTCTCTCCTATCAGGCACCCATGTGGAGTCAGTGACCTCATCATCCCCTCCCTCCTCTTCACTGGAGCAAACCTGGCAGTATTCTGCAGCAGGGTGACTGCCAGATTGCTGTCCTTCTTGGGCACCCTCTCTGTCTGGGCTCACGTTACTGCCTTCCTCTAGCTGAGTACCATCATCAGCCTTCAAAATGCTGGGCATCCTCCTGGAGCATGTACCCAACACTGTGGTCAAACAGTTCGGGGGACTCCTCTGGAGGACATGGTGGGGCTAAGAAAGGAGTGACTGATGTCACTGAGCTGAGGGAAGAGGCCGTGTTGGCAGCTGCTTTGCCAGACAATGCACCCTGAGCCTGGGTGAGAGAGGATGAGGAGGATGAAGACGGCTTGGTCATCCACTCAACCAAGTCTTCCGCATGTTGTGGCTCAGCACGGCCGAAAAAAAAGGCCAAGCATGTCCCGCGGCTACGTGCTGATGATGATGCACCGTGTCCATGACCAGCACTGTTGCCTCTAGACACAGAGCCTGCTTGCCCTCTTTTATTTGCGAGAAGAACAGGATCTAGCTAAACTGAATACATACAGTGTGTATATATATATATATATATATATGTATATATATATATATATATATATATATATATATATATGTATATATATATATATATATATACAACACCTGGGATGCATATATATATATACACAATACACTGTAAGTGCAGCTAACTGACTCGACCTGCCTACTCTATCTAACTTAAATCAAATGACACTGTCTCTCTGTCTATCTATCCGTCTCTCAATGCCGGAACACACTACACAGGGCCGCCGTGCAGGTGGCCTTATATAGTGTGGGGCGTGTACTAGACCCCCTGAGCCATAATTGGCCAAAGCCACCCTGGCTTTGGCCAATTACGGCTCTCTGTACAGACAACGCTGTGATTGGCCAAGCATGCGGGTCATAGTCCATGCTTGGCCAATCATCAACCAGCAATGCACTGCGATGCCACAGTAAATTATGGGCCGTGACGCGCCACTCGAATTTGGTGTGAACGACCCATAACGTTTGCAATTCTGCGAAATACCGAACACACGATGTTCGAGTCAAAGATACGTTCAACTCTAACACAAAGCTCATCCCTATTGGCAACGTTAGATATCTAGCAGGTCCAGTTCTCTCACCAGTGATGCAATTGGATGGCAAATGGCATGTGAAACAGTAACAAATTTATCTCTGGATGAGTATTTTATATTGTTGACATCCCCAAGGATAATCATAGGTACTGTAGGTCCCTGTACTGTATATACTTCAGAATTGTACAATTGTTTAAGAAGAGATTTATATTTCACTAAAATCTCCCTGCTTAGCAATTGTTCAGATACAAAACAAACCACATTCAAAGTCCATTGTTTTAATTTAGACATGCTAAACATAGATATTGAATAAACAAGTGTCCATAAAGTGTGAACAGCTGGTGCTGTTCTAAATAGTGCAGATGAAATCCTTGATGAACATCCAGTAACAATTGATGATGAGTATAATTGATGTGCGTTTTGATCACCCAAGTGCACCTCCACCGATATTGATATAAAATGCCTCCTTACCCGAGGTCTAGACTCCAAATTATAAGAAAATTATATATGAAAGAATACCACGCTAAGTAAACTGGTAAATAGAAAAAGGCAGCAGCTCAAAAAGTGAGAAACACACATGTATAAATTAGTAGTTGGGATGGAGCTGCGCTAAAATTGGTATTGTGATAAACAAAATACCACAGGTAAATGTACATATGTCTGAAAATGACTCTACACACTAAAACATTGTGAAAGGTGTATAAATATATATATTAGTCCATAAGACACAGATTGTGTAAACTCTTGAAATGACTTCCAACACCACCATAAAATTGTGCACCTTCACCACATAAAGTGCGTACTTACCGGAAGGCAAGCTATCATAAGCCTTCGGCTATTACCCAGCCAGGGCCTTTATCCAGGGAGTATGGAATAGCAGATCAGAGATACTAGATTGGTGAGGTGAAAATACACAGCAAACGACCAGGGAGACTTGATCAATCAATGGTCATGGATGTAGACCAGGTATTACCCAAAATAGAAAGCAGCTCACCATAATATAAATGATATCATAAAAATGTATTAAAGCTAAAAAAGTGCACTTACAGGAAGTAAGGAATAAAACATCAAGGTTTAAAAGCCGGCCGGCTTGTGAACACCCGTCCACTCAGATTAGCAATGCGATGACGTCAGCACGCCACTCCTCCCATGAGCTGATAGCGTGAGGAGAAAAAAAAAAGCCGATCACCGGCGGCTGTCAGAGGGACATTGGTCCCGAACAAGGAGCGCAGCTGCCAGCTCATCTGTGCCCACCTGTGCCACCTGCCAGTGCCACCCACCAGTGCACAACAGTGCCACCTATCAGTGCCCACAGTGCCATCTACCAATGTCACCAATCAGTGCCTCATCAACAGTGCTGCCCATCAGTGCCACCTACCAGTGCCCATCAGTGTCAGCTATCAGTGCCCATCAGTGACACCTATCAGTGCCACCTACCAGTGCCCATCAGTGCCATCTATCAGTGGTACCTATTAGTAACACCTATCAGTGCCCTTCAGTGCCACCCATCAGAGCCCATCAGTGCCATCTTATCAGTGGCCATCAGTGCCGCCTTATCTGTGCCCATCAGTTCCACCTTATCTGTCCCCATCAGTGCCGCCTTATCTGTGCCTATCAATGCCCATCAGTGCAGCCTATCAGTGCCCACCAGTGCAGCCTATCAGTGTCCATCAGTGCTGCCTCATCAGCACATAACAATGAAGGAGAAAAATTACCTGTTTGCCAATTTTATTCAAAATTTTCTGTATTTTATTTTTGTTTAGCAAAAAATAAAAACCCCAGCAGTGATTAAATACCACCAAAAGAAAGCTCAATTTGTGTGAAAAAAATGATAAAAATTTCATTTGAGTACAGTGTTGCATGACCGCACAATTGTCATTCAAAGAGTGACAGCGCTGAAAGCTGAAAATTGGTCTGGGCAGGACGGGGGTTTAAGTGCCCAGTAAGCAAGGGGTTAATTTAGACAGACTTTTATGGAAAAATTTAATTTAATTCTAAGTAATAGCAAAGCATCAATGCCACATAAGACTACAAAACAGGAAGCACACAAGAGTGTATGTAGGTTGTATATGCAAACCTTTTTTTTTAGCTTTAGATAGAGTGTGCAAGGAATAAAACCCATGTCAGTTTATTTGCTCTGTATGTGTCCCATGAGGCTGGATTCACACTAGTCTGGTGTGAATTGCAGCTCCGGTTTCCCTGCAAAGATCAAAGTCATTCATTCAGTGGTTCCTCTCCATTGTAGCTGCAGATCAGCTGACCTGGGAGAGGGGGGAGGAGTAGGAGCAGTAGGAGGAGGGGGAGAGCATTTGTGTTCAGAACGGAACACATCTGTGAATCAGATGCGTTCCTATTGAAGATAATGTGCCTTCAATTCACACCGCACAGCCTGGAAAATGCACACAAATTTTGTGCAATGCCGTATGCGGATGCAAAGCACATGTGAACCATACCCATTGAAAACAAGATGTTTTCTAACATTCTGCAAATTGGATGCAGTATAGGCTGATACTAGTCTGAACCCAGCCTTAGCGAGATTTATTTTCACTTTCTGCTCAATAGATACAACAGAAAATAAGAGGAAATCTCTAAAAAGTCAAGGATGAAATCTCATCTTAGACAGTTGTTAATATAACAGGTCCTCCTATTGGAATATTTACCCTCACATTCTTTTTCCCATTACTTTCTTTCCCAGTTATAATGGTTGTTTGGACAAACAGATAGAGAGAATCTACTTAGCAGGGATACAAACAGCAATAAAAAAAAACTGTATATGGGTTCCAGCCATTCTCTACTTTTTTCCAAAACTAAAAGACAACTTTTGGCATTGCATACACTTTAGGTGAGTCAATACACATATAATATTACAATAACAGAGAAATCAGCACAAAATTCCTTCAGCTACATTTTTTATTATTGAAATGTTCTGTGTGCTTGGGGAGCCCCGTGGACACAGATCCATATAACCTGCACACTGTGCTCTTAATTTCAGCTTCAAAGCTCTACAACATCCACTCAGCCAACCCACCAGCTATCAAGAGGACCTAAGCTGCCATTAAAGTGATATTGGACAGTGGGATGGTGAGGTGTGTGGCATAGCTTCAAGTCAAAACAGATAGAATAGGGGGGTTATTAGAATAAAACAGAATAGGGGGGTTATCAGGCAGCGAAACTTGGTCTTACTCTATAATGTTAGCAAAGTTAAGGAGACTTGACAGGTTCCCTTTAAAAAGCAATCAATAAAAAAACAAAAACAAAAAAATTCCTCTAATTAAACTGCTGAATGTGCCTGATTTAAAATTGTCTAATACCTGACTTTAGCAATATAAATATCAATGGAATTCTGAAAGTTTTTTTTTTTTTTTAATGATGTTGTACATATACTGTATATTTTGACACAAAGTATTCTTCATATATAAAGTATGTATTAAAGTATGCAAGTCTTGTTTGCTGTGGTTTATACTGACAGCTCAGATTCAGCTCTTCTGTGAGGCACCGATATCTAGGGAACATAATGACAGGGAACTTTTTGACACAACATGAAAAGGGCAGTGCAGCTTGCAGCAGGGGACCAGTATACAATGAGCAGTGTCTGTGTTCAGGTAGCTATTAGGACTACATGAAAAATGAAACCAATGGAACCTGGTTACATTGCATCCTCTTAATAGCAAAACACAAGGTAGACAAAATCTGGCTTTTGATTAAATATCAGAAATGCGTAAGCAGGTTAGCATTCTGTTACAATTAGACTGGATGAATACAGAAAGCTATTTATCACAAGACTTTAATAGCTTTCCCTGAAGAGTTCTATTAGTTCTTTGTAAGAATTATTTAGCTCTGGGAATGTGGACAGAATTTGATTTACAACTGCAACATTATATTGTTCCATTATTCACATCATGCTTACAATTGCAAACTGTATTAGGCTAACAAAGAGTAATTATTTAAATGTGAAATTTGTATTTAGGCTACTTTCACACTGAGGCACTTTACAGGAGCCATAGTGCTAAAAATAGCGTCTGTAAAGCGCCTCTCCTGTCATTCCAGTGTGAAAGCCCGAGGGTTTTCACACTGGAGCGGTGCGCTTGCTGGACGTTAAAAAAAGTCCTGCAAGCAGCATCTTTGAGGCGCTTTAGGAGCGGTGTATACACCGCTCCTAAAGCACCCCTGCCCATTGAAATCAATGTGCAGCCCCGCCAAAGCCCCTGCAAAGCACCTCGGCAGCGGTGCTTTATGGGCACTTTTAACCCTTTTTCGGCCGCTAGCGGGAGTTAAAAGCGCCACGCTAGTGCCTGAAAAGCACTACTAAAACGACGGTGTTAAAATATTATTCCAAATTCATAATTCGGCACTTATTGGTGTTATATTATATTCATGGCAAGCTTGCAAAACATATTTGGTTTTATGATTAATCATAATAAATAGAGTATGTGTGAATGACCTTGATCAACTGATTTGACATGATTCTTCATCTAAAAGCTGAGCATTGCTGGATTTTTCTGGTGTAGCCAATTTGAGTATGACATTTAAGGTATCTTGGTGTAGAATGTCATGAGAAGACAAAAATAGACACATGTCCACGTAGCTAAAGGAATATACATTGTGGATTATATCCTGTTACGTTAAGTTAGTATGTAATCTCATTCATATAATAAGTATTAGTATATAGTTACTTAATTTAGTTAAAGTTTGGTAATATGTGTTCATATTATGTAGATGTTTGGTTATATGACATTACATGATCAGCATATTACTTCAAGTATGGAGTGTTACATGTGGGCTTGTCAATCATATGCTATATATGACTCTGAGTTAGAATCTTCTTTTGGATAGCATATTGCTGAAGTCAGCAGAAATTAATGTGTGCCATACAAGGTTCTAAGTTGGTGTGAGGTTATGACGTTCACACGTTCACATGTAACATATAAAGCCAACGTTTCTATACTGAAGACACACAGACAGACACACACACACATAGCCACTAGGATAGATGACACTGACATGTTCACAAGACACTTTGACAAGTTGGGACAGCTGCCAATTCTGCCAGAAGACTGAGAACGTCATTTCCTGTTTCTTCTTGAAGGACACAAGACAGCATGGAGACAGCAGGGCAGCATCCATGAAGCACACATGCTTTCATAAGCTTATTACAGTTTTATAACTTTTTATTCTATTTCATATATTTTTACCCACACTGAACTGAACTATTATATTTTTTACATTGTATTTATGATGCCAATTGTGTAACAATAAACTCACACTTCGTTTTAAGTCAGTTTGACTATCAATGCTATTCATCCAGAAATGCCTCTGAGAAACAAGAATATTAGATATTAATAATATTCTTCAGAAGGTAAAAATAGCACTACCGCTGATGCCCCCAATGCCCCAGTGTGAAAGTGCCCTTAGTCATGCCAAGTGTTTTTTTTTTTTATGTTTACCGTACATCTCTGCAATGTCAACTTGCTTCCTGGTAGAAAACTGAAAATGTTAGCAATGGACTTATTCTACACCTATCCCCACAACACAATACCTATATTTTGCATCTCCACTACTGAAGTCAAACTTAGGTTTATTGCTCCAAGATCCAAATGTCCAGGTGTATGTTGTCCACTTTTACCCACATTCCAACCTCTCAATCTGAATATTGAAAATCAATTGTGGACATGTCAAGGCTAATAAGCAAGGAATTGTCAAAAAAGGGTATGGGGATCCAGGAACTAGCATGGGGAACACATACTAATGATTTTTTTTTACCATCATGGAGAGGGTCCTCTTTTCAATGACAACATTGAAAAGACACAAACTATTTAAATGATATTCTTATGTATAAAGGCTCCTTTAGGCTGTATGTGACGTTTAAGAACAGTGTGATTCTCACAGCATCAGTGACGTCATATTCTGACATTATATACTGCGTATTTTGTATGTATACTAGATTTTTTTTTACGCTTGCATTACCGCTTGGCTTATTACAGCAACAGCAGCCCAATCACATTGCAACTTGAGAAAAGGCTTTTTTATATTTGTTTTTGATGCCACACCTGGTGTTTTATCCAATAGCAATAGACCTTAATTTACCAGTGGAAGTAGCAGCAATAAAAGCTCTAAAAGCTATAGGAAAGTTAATTCCTACAAAAAATTAAAGCAAGCACCCACAAAATTGGCCAGTGTCTCAACAATATAATAGTATAGTTTGTGAGCCTTTTTTTACAATAAAAAAACTCATTATCTTAAACATTTAATAAAATGTCACAAAGTGCACTTCAAAACCATAACTCCACATTCCCCAAACCCTCCCTTCCCCCCAATCTCTGTATTCCCAAAGCATTCAAAATATAAACCTCCGCTATATGTTTTGTAGACATTGGCTAGAATCAAAACAGTTCATGAGCACTTGAATAGGAGGCAAATAAAAAAACATTCTTTTTAATGTGTTTGCTGCCAACGGCACCTTCAGCTTCTGCTTGCAGTATATCAACAGTGGTAAAAGTACCAGCTATTTGGGTACCACATGCCTGAAGAAACACATGACTATGCACCAAAGAGCTTGGTAGGAGCAGCACCTTAATGAAATAGGTTGGCAGCAAAAGGCATGCACTCCTACTTCTCTAGGACCCATAGCAACCACTTACTTTTAGGGTGCCACTAATCTGCCCTTTCCCTCCTCCTTCTCCTCCTCTTCAACTGTGCATAGTAGACATTTATGTTTTGTCTGCCAATGCACCCTTTTAATTCTCCTCCTACTCAAGAGTGTAACGCAGCTATTTTTCTTATTTAGCCACGCTTTTTATACAGCAATTCCTCCCATGAAATCAAGAGGAAAGTTTCTGGCCCTTTTTCTCCTTCTTCTCCCGAGGGTGCATTGCAGCCATTTTATTTCGGGCCTGCTAATGCATCATTTTCTTCCTCCTCTGCCTTAAGGGCACACAGCAGTGTTGCTACTGGTCCCTTTTCTTCCTTCTCTAATCCTGCCCTATCCCTGTTAGCTGGTTATGAGGAGTTGGTGGAACTTTTTTATGTGGCTGCAATCCAAAGACATCTGAAGTGCTGCTGCAGAAGAAATATATTTCCAGAATTCATTCCCAATAGTCAGCGTCTTCATGCAAGCTTTGTCTAACACCCTATTTATACATTTTTGGTAGTCTATGTTACACCACAATATCAGGTACTTGGTCACCATTATTTTGCCCAAACGGCTGTATTGCCAGTTGCCATTATGCAAGCAATCAAAGGCTGTGTCCCATAGAAAATTATATTACCACGTAAAACATAGCGTGGTAATAATGGACCCAAAAAAAACACGCCATCTCTACCCTGCCACATGTCTATGGTTGCACACATGTTAATATTTTCAATTCACCTATTGGTAAATAGTACACAGATATGTACCAACATAAATGTCCAAATCAGCTGAGTCACATGTGATGCCTATGTACTGTGTAATGTGAACAGTACACTGACTCTCCCTTTGAACCAGAATGTAGAACATATTGAGTTAGCTTTTGAAACTGATGAATCTATCTTTAGCTTTGGATGCACTAAGTATAAAGGTGGAACCGGTATCAAGACAGTGTTATCCAGAGCCCAAGGCAAAGATTTCAAACTGCACCCCTTCCCCCCTTCCTTGATGAATACCTCCCAACTGTCCCTGATTTTGAGGGACTGTCCCTGATTTGGAACAATGTCCCTCTGTCCCTCTTTCCTCCTAATTTGTCCCTCATTTTGGTCTGATCTATATAGTTGTATATAAATTGCAATATTTATCTAACAAAAAGGATTTCACAGTGCTAAACCTTTCATCCAATTTCCAAATTGATGCATTTGTAGAGTTTAAAAGCCAATATAAAGGAATAGTAGTGATAAAAAAGCACTTGTGGGTTTAACCAATCATTTTTTTTATCCAATTCCCCTTTAACCACTTCAGCCCCGGAAGAATTTACCCCCTTCCTGACCAGAGCACTTTTTGCGATTCGGTACCGCTTTAACTGACAATTGCGTGATCGTGCGGCATGGCTCCCAAACAAAATTTTTTTCCCACAAATAGAGCTTTCTTTTGGTGGTAATCGATCACCTCTGCGGTTTTTATTTTTTGCGCTATAAACAAAAAAATAGTGACAATTTTGAAAAAAACGCAATATTTTTTAATTTTGCTATAATAAATATCCCAAAAAATATTTTAAAAAACATTTTGTTTTCTCAGTTTAGGCCAATACGTATTCTTCTACATATTTTTGGTAAAAAAATCGCAATAAGCGTTTATTGATTGGTTTGCGCAAAAGTTATAGCGTTTACAAAATAGGGGATAGTTTTATGGCATTTTTATTAATAATTTTTTTTTTTTACTAGTAATGGTGGCGATCAGCAATTTTTATCGTGACTGCGACATTATGGCGGACACATCGGACATTTTTGACACATTTTTGGGACCATTGTCATTTATACAGCAATCAGTGCTATACAAATGCAGTGATTCCTGTGTAAATTACACTGGCAGTGAAGGGGTTAACCACTAGGGGGCAGTGTAGGGGTTAAGTATGTCCTGGAGAGTGTTTCTAACTGTGGGGGGGGCGTGGCTACGTGTGACACATCACTAATCTCTGCTCCAGATCACAGGGAGCAGAGATCAGTGACACTGTCTTTAGGCAGAACGGGTAGACGTTTGTTCACATTAACATCTCCCCGTTCTTCCTCTCCATGAGGCAATTGAGTCTGCGGGACCCGTGACCCGACTCGCGGAGCTCCTGGCCGGTGCACACGTGCGCCGCTGCCGGCACGCACGCAATGGCACGGAGGCAAATTTAAAGGGACGTACGGGTACGCCCATTTGCCCAGCTGTGCCATTCTGCCAACGTACATCGGCGTGCGTCGGTCGGGAACCGGTTAATGGGGGTGTGGCAGGGTGTGTGTCCTATGCCTGCATACTTTTGCTAATAGGTGTCCCTCATTCTTGTCTCACAAAGTTGGGAGGTATGCTTGATCTGCAAATGTAGCGGATCCCATGCCCACCAGTCACTCACTTGTCAAAATAACTGTGCTGTTATTTATTGTTAAAACCTGATCTGTCAGACAGGTTTTCCAGTGACTTCGAAGTGCGCAGTTTTAACACTGGGAACATGCTTGTGTAGATGATAAACTTTTAAAAGTTTACTATTTGCAACAATTTGTGAGTGTACATTCACACCAGGTGTGGTAGGACTGTCTTGGGTGGCTATTCTAACACAGTCCCACCACAAGACAAGGTAAAATGCATTGCCTCCCATCAGGCTTGTTCATACCATCGTGTTGTGGTGGTGAGTGCTGAAAAAAGTACTGCATGCACTCATTTTTTTCAGTGCAGTGCAAGGCAATCTACTGCCTTGGCATATACTGTATGTATTTATGCTTTGCTCTTATTATTTTCATTATGTATGCTTTGCTCCTATTATTTATTTTTATGTTTTTTAGCTTTGTTTCACTTTGTAATTGCATTTAAAGGGGACACGCGCACTTATTTTTGTTTTATTTAATCTACTGCCTTGCATCGTGCTGCGCCCAATAGAACTAAATGAAATGTAATTGTGTGACATTTTGATAAAGTTTGATGTACTACAATTGCTGCATCAACACTATTGTCATCCTACCGCACACCAGCCGCTGCATAATGCAGTTGCTCATGACCCTAAAGGTCATAAACATTATTACTGTTTTTGTCATTTCCTTTTTTCTTTTTTTTAAATTTATTAATGGATTGTGTTTTTAAACAAATTCATTCATAGTTCTGAGCTCTGAAGCGAGCACAGTGGTGAATCTCCATTGTCTTCACTTCAGTTTTACATATTCATATGAATAGCTTTGTTTATCTTCAAACCCAAGCATACATAATTAATGCGTGTAAAGGTATTCAATGCTATTCATACATTCAGAGGCTGCTGTCAGATCTGGGCAGCACTACGGACGGTGCTGCCGGTGTCTTGTCGAAAAAGTTCCCCCGGCGGATAAGGACCCCCCTCTACTGCGCTTGCGCAGTAGGAACAACAAGGGAGCCGCCAAAAAGAGCCGAAGCTGAACATCTCAGTCAGATGTACACGGCACCTGCGCACTACATTCTACCCTATGTCCACGTTAAAGCCCCACCATCCAAGTGGACACAAAGTTAGAATAATAATATGCCGAGCGCAGCGAGGCAGTGCCCAAAGCGTGGCGAGCATAGCGAGCCCGCGAGGGGCCTGTTACAAATTCTTTTTTATTAAAATTGTCTTGGCACGCAGGCGCCGTGTACAGCTGACTCCAGTGTTCAGCTTCGGCTCTTTTCGGCGGCTCCCTTGTTGTTCCTACTGCGCAAGTGCTGCGCCTGCGTAGTAGAGGGGGGGTCCCCCCATACTTTCTCGGCAGAACACTGGCTTCTATTTACAGTTGTACCTACAGATCGGGATTTTTCAGGGTTTGCTTACCAGAGCCCAACCTGCAATTTCTGGTGCCAGTGTGGGGTGGAGGGAGGAGGTGGCCAGGGAGTGTAAGATAACAGAAGAAACAGTCCTAAAGCTGTCAGTGCACCTGTATGCAGAAGACCCCAGCTGTGATTACAGCCTACAAGAGCACTGCACTGACAGGAAGGGGGAGCTATAGGGAGAGAGCACAGCCACACCCCCTCTTCCTCCTCCTGACTCTCTCCTCCACTTATGGCTTTCTCCTGGCACTTCTGCACTCGGCTGTGGGCTGTGCTCTCTTTCCACCTACTCCCTCCTGCCTGTGCAGCGTCGTGTGTGTCTGTGATTATGGTTGCCAGCTTCTGAATATAGGAGAGCTGTGCAGGCAGGAAGGAGGAAGGGGAGAGAGAAATCAGCACCTATCTCCTCTCAGCTCTTTCTTCCTCTCCTGTACACTTCAGTAAACAGCTTCTGGCTGTGCTCTCTCTTCCCCACCTACTTCCTGCTAGTGCAGTGCTCCTGTGTGTCTGTGATTACTGCTGCTGGCTTCTGAACACAGAAGCATTACACTAGCAGGAGGGAGGAGGGGGAGACAGAACACAGACTGCACCACCTGACGGCACTCTCCTTCTCTTCTCGCTGCTCCCAGCGCTGGGCTGACAAGGGTAGTGATGTCACTGTCACTACTTGACCCCATTCCTACAGTAAACCATTTTGCCTAGGGCAGCCGCCCCTCTCATCCACCCCTTGTCCCAGCCCTGGCTGGAATATAAGTGCTCATAACACATCCCTCCTAAAGCTTATCTTAGAGTAAAGCTGAATCCAGAAGACCTTGCAGCACATAGTAGTAATTATAATTGCATCTTCCCTCAAGCCACACTCAAAGGAGTAGTATCAATTTACAGCAGTTCATAATTCACTCAGATCATTGTGTGTGTGTATATATATATATATATATATATATATATATATATATATATTTATTTATATATTATCTCACAAAAGTAAGTACACCTCTCACATTTTTGTAAATATTTTATTATATCTTTTAATGTGATAACACTGAAGAAATTACACTTTGCTTCAATGTAAAGTAGTGAGTGTACAGTTTTTATAACAGTGTAAATTTGCTGTCCCTTCAAAATAACCCAACACACAGCCATTAATGTCTAAACCGCTGGCAACAAAAGTGAGTATACCCCTAAGTGAAAATGTCCAAATTGGGCCCAAAGTGTCAATATTTTGTGTGGCCATCATTATTTTCCAGCACTGCTTTAACCCTTTTGTCCATAGAGTTCACCAGAATTTCACAGGTTGCTACCTCTTCCACTCCTCCGTGACGACATCACGGAGCTGCTGGATGTTAGAGACCTTGCGCTCCCCCACCTTCCGTTTGAAGATGCCCCACAGATGCTCAATAGGGTTTAGGTCTGGAGATATGCTTGGCCAGTCCATCACCTTTACCCTCAGCTTCTTTAGCAAGGCAGTGGTTGTCTAGGAGGTGTGTTTGGGGTCGTTATCATGTTGTAATACTACCCTGCGGTCCAGTCTCCGAAGGGAGTGGATAATTCTCTGCATCAGTATGTCACAGTACATGTTGGTATTCATGGTTCCCTCAATGAACTGTAGCTCCCCAGTGCCGGCAGCACTCATGCAGCCACAGACCATGACACTTCCACCACCATGCTTAACTGTAGGCAAGACACACTTGTCTTTGTACTCCTCACCTGGTTGCTGCCACACATGCTTGACACCAACTGAACCAAATAAGTTCATCTTTGTCTCATCAGACCACAGGACATAGTTCCAGTAATCCATGTCCTTAGTCTGCTTGTCTTTAGCAAACTGTTTGAGGGTTTTCTTGTGCATCATCTTTAGAAGAGGCTTCCTTCTGGGACGATAGCCATGCAGACCAATTTGATGCAGTGTGTGGCGTATGATCTGAGCACTGACAGGCTGACCCCCCCCCCCACCCCTTTAACCTCTGCTGCAATGCTGGCAGCACTCATACATTTATTTTCCAAAGACAATCTCTGGATATGACGCTGAGCATGTGCACTCAACTTCTTTGGGTGACCATGGCGAGGCCTGTTCTGAGTAGAACCTGTCCTGTTAAATAGGGATGGGCGGACGGTTTGGCCCGAGCATAAGTTTGGGCCGAACTTTTGTTGTTCGGACATTCGGAGAACAGCCGAACAAACGGGACGTTCGACCCTTTGTTCGCTACCCGAACCGACCACAATGCATTGTGGCGTTGAACAGTGAATTGCAAGCTCTGATTGGCTTAAGCAGTGAAAGCTTTAGCCAATCAGGGCACAGAGCACTGTCAGAGTCATGATTGGACACTGTCATCATGACTTTATCCAATCATGGCTCATTCCTGCCCCACAGTATAAAAGTATTCTTTCAATGGCAGCCATTTTCAGTGTGATTTTGGTGTGGAGAGAGATAGAACAGGGCTCTCGTTAGTGCTATTAGTTAGTGTGCTATACTGTGCTATTTTGGCTTCAATTGTCAGTGTAGAATATTAGTTTAGTGTCAGTTTAGGGATAGTGTGAGTGTAGTGAGGAGGACCATCATTCAGCTTTTCATAGTGTGCAGCTAGATTAGGGACAGCACAGATAGTTTTAGTGTAGTGTAGTGAGACCGTATCAGTAATCTTGACATTAGTATATAGCTAGAGTAGGGACAGTTCAGATGTAGTGGCGGTTGAACACCGTCTATTTGATTGCGTTACTGCCACTTTAACGCCATATAGTTTTGCGTGCGTTACTGCCAGTTTAGCGCCATATAGTTCTGTGTGTGTTACTACAAGTTTAACGCCATATAGTTTTGTGCATTACTGCCAGTTTAATGCCATATTGTTTTGCGTGCATTACTGCCAGTTTAATGCCATATAGTTCTGTGCATCACTGTATGTTTGGCGCATTATATTGCAGTATATTATATTGTATCCATGGAGTGTATCTGCGCAGCGTGAGTACTCAAATTAAAGGGCACCAAACACCTCTTTACATTGATTAAAGTGCATCTACGTACAGATTTCAACTTCTCCTTTACATTTGCTTATAAGCACCGCCCCCTCCCTCCCAATAATGTCTGGGAGAACAACAAGGAGAGGCAGACGTTCCCTTGGCACTGTAAGGGGGCCAGCAACAAATGTGTCCATAGGCAAAGGTGGACGTGGTGGTCAGTCCTCAGGCAGGGCATCATTTCCGCCGTTTAGTGAGTTTGCCCGTGCTATCCAGCCACAGCATGCAGAGGAGGTGGTGGACTGGCTTACTAAACCTTCCTCATCCTCCTCATCTTCTGTCACACAAGCAGAGACAAGTGTGCAGTTCCCTGCAGTTGCCAGAGTGGATAAACCTGTCTCCTTGTCCACATCTATTCCTGTCATAGCCCTAACATCAGCCATTGAGAAGTCAGCTGAGTTTTTTGACCACAGCATCAGCCACTTGCTCCTTGATGATGCCCAGCCATTACTGGATTCAGATGCTGGTTCTGAGGTTGAGGATGACAGGAACATGAGCCTAGAGAGAGGGAGGAACACTGGCAAAAGCACCTAAAAGCCACACAAAAGGGGCACAAATCTGTCCCTCCTCTATACCCACTTCAGTCTGCCCCTGCGATACCGAGTCATTACCTTTCAGCAGCCTCCACTGACAGGGATGATGGTATAGGACAGGGTGTCCAAGGTCCTAGCAGTTCATCTGCCAGCAGCACACCTCTAGCTGTAGACTGTAGCCGGCAAATTTCTCTGCCCCATCTTCTGCAGCAAAAAAATACAGTCCCTGCCACCCACATTCTTGCTTTCATCAAGATTATCTCTATAGGGTTACGGTGGGAAGGCGCCACCAACACCCAAAGACCAATTTTAATTACTTCTATTTATTTTTATTTGCTTCTATCCAAAGTCAAAGTGACACCAGAATGTATCCAAATAATCTCTAATCTTGTTCCCAGTGCACTACATTGTGGCCTCATCATACACACTGGCTCCCCAGCTGTTGCTGAGCAAAATATAGGCAGCTTGCAGGAAAAATGTCATTTTTTTGGCTTTATAAATTCAATTATTGCTGCAGCAGATTCTAGACATGGTACAAATCTGCCACTTTACAGTTAGACTAAGGGGAACCCCCTGGAACTATTTTGGAAGTAATTTTTCATGTTTAGGCTTTCACTTTAAAAATAAAAAAATCACTGCTCATTTAAAAATGACGTTTTTCACAAACTTATTTTTATTGATCCATGTCCCCCAGGGCAGGACCCAGACCCCTATAACCATTGTATACCTAATTACTTGCATTTAAACCTTCAAAATAGGCACTTTTGATGTTTAACGTTCGGGTCCCATTGACTTTAATGGGGTTCGGTGTTCGTGTCCGAACGTTCATGGTGTTCGGAAGTTCTGGTCCGAACTGAACAAGGGTCCATTCGGCCCATCCCTACTGTTAAACATCTATATGGTCTTGGCCACTGTGCTGCGGCTCAGTTTCAGGGTCTTGCAATCTTCTTATAGCCTAGGCAATCTTTATGTAGAGCAACAATTCTTTTTTTTCAGATCCTCAGAGAGTTATTTGCTATGAGGTGCCATGTTTAACTTCCAGTGACCAGTATGAGAGAGTAAAAGCGATAACACCAAATTTACCACACCTGCTCCCCATTCACACCTGAGACCTTATAACAATAACGAGTCACATGACACCGGGGAGGAAAAATGGCTAATTGGGCCCAATGTGGACATTTTCACTTAGGGGTGTACTCACTTTTGTTACCAGCAGTTTAGAAATTAATGGCTGTGTGTTTTCAGAGAATATGAATGATAACACAAAAACATTTCTTTCACTCATAGTTAGTGTTTGGTTGAAGCCATGTATTATCAATCAAATGTGTTTACTCTTTTTAGATCATAATAACAACATAAACTACCCAAATGACCCTGATCAAAAGTTTACATACCCTGGTGATTTTGCCTTGATAACATGAACACAAGTTGACACAAAAGGGTTTGAATGGCTATTAAAGGTAACCATCCTCACCTGTGAACTGTTTGCTTGTAATTATTTGTGTGTATAAAAGGTCAATGCTTTTCTGGACTCCTGACAGACCCTTGCATCTTTCATTCAGTGCTGCACTGACATTTATGGATTCTGGGTCATGGGGAAAGTAAAAGAATTGTCAAAGGATCTGCGGGAAAAGGTAGTTAACTGTATAAAACAGGAAAGGGATATAAAAAGATATCCAAGGAATTAAGAATGCCAAGCAGCAGTGTTCAAACTCTAATCAAGAAGTGGAAAATGAGGGGTTCTGTTGAAACCAAACCACGGTCAGGTAGACCAACTAAAATGTCAGCCACAAATGCCAGGAAAATTGTTCAGGATGCAAAGAAAAACACGCAAATAACTTCAGGTGAAATACAGGACTCTCTGAAAACATGTGGTGTGGCTGTTTCAAGATGCACATAAGGAGGCACTTGAAGAAAGATGGGCTGCATGGTCAAGTCGCCAAAAAAAAGCCATTACTACGCAAATGCCACAATATATCCCACTTACAATACACCAAACAGCACAGAGACAAGCCTCAAACCTTCTGGCACAAATTCATTTGGAGTGATGAGACCAAAATTGAGCTTTTTGGCCACAAACATAAACGCTACATTTGGAGAGGAGTCAGCAAGGCCTATGATGAAAGGTACAGAGGTGGATCGCTGATGTTTTGGGGATGTGTGAGCTACAAAAGTACAGGAAATTTGGTCAAAATTGTTGGCAAGATGAATGCAGTATGTTTTAAAATAATACTGGAGGAACATTTGCATTCATCAGCCAGGAAGCTGCGCATGGGCCGTACTTGGACATTCCAACATGACAATGATCCAAAACACAAGGCCAAGTCGACCTGTCATTGGATACAGCAGAATATAGTGAAGGTTCTGGAGTGGCCATCTTAGTCTCCTGACCTCAATATAATTGAGCCATTCTGGGGAGATCTCAAACATGCAGTTCATGCAAGACAGCCCAAGAATTTACAGGAACTGGAAGCTTTTTGCCAAGAGGAATTAGCAGCTTTACCATCTGAGAAGATAAAGAGCCTCATCCACAAATACTACAAAAGACTTCAAGCTGTCATTGATGTTAAAGGGGGCAATACATGGTATGAAGAACTGGGGTATGTACACTTTTGATCAGGATCATTTGAGAGGTTTCTGTTGTCATTATGATTTAAAAAGAATAAACACAATTGATTGATAATACATGGCTTCAGCCAAACACTAACCATAATTAAAAGAAAAGTTGTTGAGTTGGCCAAGAAATCAAAAATTCTGCTAGGGTATGTAAACTTATGAGCACAACTGTGTGTATATATATATATATATATATATATATATATATATATATATATATATATAGATCTATAAAGTGATGCAATGCAGATCCTTGTGGACAGGGACTAACTGGAGAATTGCGGACACATCTATAATAGGTATTTGCGGGGTAATACTCTTAAGTCCTCAAGTATATGAACCTACAGTGATAATATAATAGCCACACCTGTGATGGGTGTCTGCCTAGAGATATACCACAAACTATGGTTTAACACTTACATGCATCCATAGTCTTGCAAAGACTACTTTAATGCAAAGTAAGGTATAGATAAGTACAGTATAAACATACATTCTTTAGCACAGACAATAGAAAATATGAATATGCAGAACACTGCAGCCAGGGTCTGGTATGGATTTAATGGGGGAACCTCACACAAAAAAGAAGAAAGAAGAAGTGTGACATCCACTCCAAAATCCATATCTGAGCATGGTAGTCCAGGAAAGGGAGTATAAGAATAAAGCCCCCCTCCCTTCTGAACCACACTAGGCCACTTGTCCTCATTTTGGGAAGGATACCTTGCTAGGGGGACTCCCTTGGCAAAGCACCTTGTCCCATGTTGATGAGCACAAGGGCCTCTTCCCCACAACCATGGCCCAGTGGTTGTAGGGGTATGCATGTAGTGGGCTTATTGGAATCTCGGTACTACTCATTAACAAAATAAATAAACATACACATTTTGAGAAGTCTTTCATTAAAAAAATAAAAAATAAAATGTAGATCAATCTTCAATCATATTATCCAGTGATGTAGATTCACATCAATCATGGTAAATAACGCATGCTGACACAATCTGCTCCTGACAACTGCTCACTATGAATGACAGCTCCCTGGCTGAGAGGTTAATGTTAACAAAGAGGGGTATAATTTTCTTGTGTTTTATGTATAGGTTTAGGTATCTGGGGCACATTATTTTAAAGAGTTGTTCCAGATTTGACTAAGACTCCCACCCACAGTACCCCACAACCACCAGGCCAGGGTTATGGGGAAGAGACTCTTCTGCTCATTAAGATGAGGTCATGTAGAAGGCATATGGCCTGATATGGTGCAGGAGGGGGGGGGGATTGCATACCCACACCCTCACCTTTCCTGGCATGCTGGGCGGCATGCTCGGATATGGGTCTAGTGTGGATTTTGAGGGGAACCCTACATTTTTTTATAAACCTAAAAAGAAAGAATGTGAATGCAAACTAAAATTAATAAAATAAATGCCCTGTCCAACAAAAAGAAAAAGGGGATCAGAAGCAACAGAACTACAAAAAAAAAAGTTGTCTTTAAAAGGACTGTTGGGTCTATTCAAATCAAAGTGAATTCAGGTGGGCTTACACTCAACGCTCAACTCTCCCTAACCCCACAATGGCAATATACTACACTGAGCATAGCACTGTATAGCTCTGTAGCAGCACACTACACTAGCAGACTCTCCCCATAAGCACTATCAGCTGTCCCTCACTCTAATTGCAGCCTTTTATAGTGTGTAACCAGGGACTTTTACCAAAAGCTGTCACCTCTGCTTTTTTTCCAATACATTGTAGGTCGTTCAGCTGGGAAATTCCATCCAAACATCCTGAAATTTCAGACTCCGAATCTCTGAGCAGGTGAAATTTCAGTAAGTGTTCAGACTGAACCAAAAGCTCATCCTATTATCCAGCTTACTTACTGTTATGGCAATTGTATGGAGGTCATGCAGATCAAAGCTCATGATTATTTTCTGATTGCCAAGGCAGACATTACTCTCTTGCCTGACAAAGGAGAAGAGCTTGATGAGAATGCGGTAGCTAACTTTGCCTAAAGATCCAATCAGAATCTACTTGTTTGCTGAGGAAAAGAAAAGAACAAAACATTGTTATCTGCTTATACAGCTCATTGTAAGACCTAAGCGTGTTTTGGCAGATACTGAATATTTTTTGTTTTTGTTTTTGTTTTTTGTTCTATTAACACTTTATAAATAATTATATAATTTTGTGTCTTGTTCTGGTAAATCATACTGACTATTTTATTGTACCTATTAGTAATGGCATAAAGAGTTTTGAAATTAAAAAAAAAGGATAATACAGAGGACACAGCAGTGTAAAATTGTCCAGTAGCAGTACAGTTTTATTTAGGGATAATAGACATAACCATTTCTGTATACAGGCTCGCTGTCAGATTGGGACTTGCAGGGTTTGTTTAACTGCCACCCACCGACAACTTTCTTCTGTTGTCTTGTATCTTATACCTCATACCCTCACTAGCAGCAAAAATGAATGGGGGGGGTAAGCAAACCCTGCAAAGTCCCAATCTGACAGTGTCCCTGTATACAGAAGCCCTCACCACTGTCCCCAGTGCCGCCCCGATCTGATAGCAGAAATTTCTCCCTAACCTGTGCGACTATTCTGGACTGTGACTGCCATGTGTGCTCTGCCTTTTGTTTTGGCTCTGGCACAAGGAGACCAGCAGAGGCAGAGAACTCAGCAGGAAGGTCCCATAACATCACTGTGCACTTCCAGGTCTATGCAAAACCTGATGGACAGATCAGGAACTGCACAGTAATTTTGCTGGGCATTTGATCCCCTAGGCTTACACATCATAGACAGGAAGGGGCGCAGGCTGGCATCTATGTCCTGGGCACTGAATGACCTTGTCCCACCACTGGGGTGACAACGTTTTGCCCCTATCCCTCCCACCTACAAATCAACTTGTTACTTTCCCAAAAGAAAAAAATATGCTTCTATGTTAAAGCACATTGCTCAGGAATATTACACTGTTTTTACAAAAAAAAAAGGCCTTTTAAAAAAAAAAATATGCGGCCAATACCAATTAGGAAATATGACATGTGAAAATATATATGCAGCCACTTGCAGTGGAATGCATGTGGACTTGGGGAAAGGCTGTGAAAAAATTCCAGCAGAAAATAGAAATATTCCCCACTAAAGAGACACATGTAGCTTGGTATGCTTGTAGACCAGGGGTAGGCAACCTCGGCCCTCCAGCTGTTTTGAAATTACAAGTCCCATGAGACATTGTAAGACCCTGACAATCACAGGCATGACTCCCAGAGGCAGAGGAATGATGGGATTTGTAGTTTCACCACAGCTGGAGGGCTGAAGTTGCCTACCCCTGTTGTAGACGGTGCATGTGGAGAAGCTGAAAAAAAATTGCAGGACACAAACCAGCTCTAATCAACAATAAGATGTAAAATCCTTCCCTCCCATCAACCCCCAAACCCCACAAGATACCCAGCATTTTACTAAAGGATTTCAGTAAAGTGTTTTTCTATCTACTTTATCATACCAGTGCCTGCCTACAGGCCATACAATGATCTGTTCCTATGCACTTTATCAGCAGTACTCCCTATGTTTTCCGTATCCCAGCTAAGCACATTTCTAATACGACTGCTGGGAACCCTGCCTTTTTATAGTGAGAGGCTGGTACATGAGAAAACTCCCATTATTAGCTATTCTAAACCTCCTGACCTAAATTCATAGGCAAGAAAGTGCATTATTGGTAGTTGGTTGCTATGTCAGCAAACATATGATTGACACAAACCCTATTTGGGCTACTCAGCATTCCCTGGAACTTGCCAGAAAAAGTGTGATATTAGTATATTTATTATATTTTTAATTAACTTTTAAAAAAATGTATTACAATGCTTTTGCAAGGAGAGGTGGCAAATCAACTAAGTGGACCTTGCTCATGTGCAAGATCTGTTTAAAGGTCTTGTAGCTAAACACGTTATTCAATCTTTATGATGGCATTTTATTTTGACAGTAAAATAATTAAAACTTATTGAAGAATAAGCTTGACAGAACTAACGCACATAGAAGAAGGATAAGGACTCAATAAACATTTCAGATATTAATAAAACCAGCAACCCTAGTCATCTCATCTAGATAAATGTCCAATTAAAAGCCCGAATTTTCATTTGTTTTAGTGGGATAAGGGAATAATTAAAACAATATCTTATTAGAATTAATATTTAGCATGGTTTATAATTTGTCATGGTAATGAGAGTATATGTCAGTAATGAACTAAATCTGACTTTGTATAGAATACTTCATGTATTGATTTATATATTTTAATAAACACATTCACATTAAATGCAATAATCCATATTTATTAGAATATCAGCAAGAACATTGAATTAGTAATATTGTAGGAATGTTAGATTTTAAAAGAGATAAAAGAAATTAATTCTTTCTTCCATGACACAAGAGAATTTTAATAACTGAATAATTTCTGTAATATCTATATTATATGTAGAAATGTCTAAGAATTTTTTGATAAGTATTTTTAAGTACCTTTTGCATAGATTGAGGTAAATTACAAATTTTTCCGAAGTTACACATTAATTCCTTTTTTTATCCTAGATCGTAAGAAGTCTTCTATTTTGGAATATAAAAGCTCTCATTATACATTAGTATTGTAAAAATCTAACTGGTCTATTATATAAAGGGCCACTCAACCCTGACTGGTCCCTGGGCCACACACTGTTAGATAATAATTTTTATATTTATCTGCTTTACTTATAATACTACCACACACTGTTAGATAATAATTTTTATATTTATCTGCTTTACTTATAATACTACCTATGTTTATAAGGTATTATTTCTGTACTGGTTGTGTATGAATAAGAAGGACTTTAAATGTTTCGTCTCTATAATTTAAATTTTGCTAGGTCTGAAAAGTACAAGTAGACCATATGGAGTCTTTATGGAAAGTATTGATAATTTTATTTATGTCTAGAAAGTTGAAACCCTATATATTTTAACGATAACGACTTTAAGGATAGTATTCATCAATCAAAGTAAAGCTAAAGTTTAGAGCAATTTTTCTTTTTTTTGCTATGAAGCACTAGGAACATCACTTACTTCTAATAAAGACAAAGTAATCCATACGGCTGCACTCCGATGATAAAATCACCTTTATTGCAGTAAATCCATAAAATGACATGCAATAGCACAAAGATAGCAGTGGGGGACCTATGGTTGACACATTTCACGCCTGTCTCAGTGCCTAATCATACTTCTAATGAAGTGTGACCCATGTCTGCCTCTGCTAGTATGAGAGAGTTGCATGGCTCACTAGTCACTTCTGCCCTCCTCCTCCATTCACAGAATTTGTATAGCTTTTCCACCAAATTCCTAGCATTCTATGAATGGAGGAAGGAAAGATGAATGACAGGATCTGCTCCCTCCAATTATAGAATGCTTTGCATTCTGGGAAAGAATAGTATGAGTTATATGAATGGAGGGGGCAGGTGGAAGGGGGGCGCCTGAGTGGTGCAACTTTTTACACACTTGAAGAGCCTATGTTAACCTCAGCAGTGCCAGAAGATCAGTGCTGTGGAGAGGACCTGGCAGCAGTGGGGAGAAGATTTCTACACTATGCAGCAGCCAGCTGTACATTGTACACATTTTGTAAGAGAACTGTCAGGATGCGCCCGGCATGCACACGTGCACATGCATGCATTCACGGGCATCGGCAGATTTCCTTGCGCAGGAACACACAGCTGACCACAATTGGCACCTGACAGCCTATTTAAGGGTTGCTCTGATTTCTGACAGGTGCTGCTTGATCTTCAGCTGTGTCCTGAGATTCTGAAACCCTGTTTGTTTGACTTGACTTCCTGTTGCTGAAACCCTGGCCTTCCTGACCCTGTTTCTGGACTCTGATTACTCTGATTACCGGTTCCTGATCCTGGCTTCCTGTTTGACCTTGCTCCTGTTTATACCTTGGTACCTCGCTGCCCGCCTGTTACTGAACCCGGCTTACCTGATGACCTCGCTCCTGTCTCCTGTTTGGCTCAACACTGTTTCCGAGTACCTGTGCTGGCCGTCCATCCTCTCAGCTTTGTTGGTTCCAGCTCTTCACCAGAAACCCTGCCTGCACTTCCCAGTCTGCAACACTTCCGGCAAGTTCTGCATGCAGCATTCACAGGCACTCGTGTTCCTCCTGATCCTTGCCACCATCTGTTCCATCTCCAGTGGGGCTTGGATTGGAGATACAAGAGAGGCTGACCTCGTCATTTCAGACTCCTACCAGGTACGTGACAGTATTAAGCAGCCTCAAATGGAGTCTGAAAGGGAGGCCTCTCCACCAGAGGACATTTACAGATCTATTTCTGTGCTATCCAATATTGTGCAGAAGTTACAAGAAAATCTGAGTTGCATGGAAGAGCGATTTCCCCACAATGAGAATGTCGCATTGGCCTGTGCTCTGCTTTTGGTCTCTGATTCATATACCCAAACAGAGCCCGGCTTGTTCCATGAGGTTGCTTCCGCTCCTGAACCCAGGGTGCCTATGCCTGAGCGATTCTCCGGAAATCGCAAGAAGTTTTTCACATTCCGGAATTCCTGCAAACTATATTTCTCCCTGTTACCCCGGACCTTCACCTCTGAAAACATCAAGGTGGGGTTTATCATTACGTTACTATTGGATTAACCACTTTCCCGGGCTCATCCTCTCAGGGAACAACATGACCCTGTCCTGACAACTACGGATTCTTTCTTCTCAGCCATGGCTCAGCTTTATGCAGACCCCTTCTACCAGCAGACTGCCGAATTCATGCTTGGCAAATTACAGCAAGGTCCAAAGCCTGCTGAGGAATATGTAACTGACTTCCGTGTATGGAGTGCAGATACCCAATGGAATCATTCTGCACTTCGCCACCAGTTTCGACTAGGACTGTCTGACACCTTAAAGGATGAGCTTGCCAGAGTGGGAGTTCCAGCATCCCTGGAAGACCTGATCGATCTAACCATTCAGATTGATCGGCGATTACGTGAAAGGCAATCCGAAAGGTCCAAAGGAACCCTTTCTGTGGCTTCAAGGTCTGACATTCCTGCATCCTCATCCGTTGCATCCCCCAGAAGGAGGGAACTGCATAAGACTCCTCATAGAAGTTTTCGAAGACCACCCCTTTCTCCTGATGAATGCCTTCATTGATTACAGGACAATCTGTGTCTCTATTGCGGGGAGGCGGGTCACTTTATACAGATTTGCCCGGCAAAGACCCGCAGGTCTTTCTCCCGTCAGCCTCACATGATGCATCTCTCAGGGAGGTACCAGTCTCATGTCTCTCTTTCCATTGTTCTCCAGTTTTCTGAAAAGATTGTTCCTGTACTTGCAATCATAGACTCTGGGGCCTGTAGTTGTTTTATGGACTCTGCATTTGCTTCTCTCCACCAGCTGCCTGTATGTGCCAAGAAGCAGGAATTCCATGTTCATCTGGCTGACGGTTCCGGCATTAAATCAGGCCCAGTTACCCAAGAGACTTTACCTATTTCCTGCCGTACTTCTTCCGGCCACCATGAATTCCTCTGTTTGGATATCATAGCTTCTCCCATGTTCCCGGTCATCCTTGGCATTCCATGGTTGAAGGCACATAATCCTCACATTAACTGGCTTACCGGAGACATCTCCTTCTCCTCTGACTACTGCCAAATTCACTGCCTACCTGAAAAGACTTTCAATACCACACTCCTCCTGGGTATCCTCCCTGACCATGAAACCTCTAATCTGGTCCCTGCTGCCTACCACGAGTATCTGGATGTATTTAACAAGAAATGAGCGGACACTCTTCCTCCCCATAGAACATATGATTGTCCTATTGAACTTTTACCAGGGGCCGAGATCCCATTTGGGCGAATTTATCCTCTCTCTGAGCCTGAACCAAAAGCACTGCGGATTTATATAGATGAAAGCCTTGAAAAACAGTTCATCCGGCCCTCCACTTCACCAGCAGGGGCTGGTATTTTCTTCATGGAAAAGAAAGACCATACCCTTAGGCCCTGTGTGGACTATCGTGACCTTAACAGGGTCACTGTTAAAAACCGGTGCCCTCTGCCTCTGATCCCTGAACTTTTTCAAAGGCTGCATGGGGCACAAGTGTTCTCCAAATTGGATCTGAGAGGTGCTTATAATCTTGTCAGAATCAGGGAGGGAGATGAATGGAAGACGCCTTCCGAACACACTTCGGTCATTTTGAATATCAAGTCATGCCATTCGGACTCTGCAACGCCCCTGCCACATTCCAACATCTGGTTAATGACGTTTTTTGGGACTTCCTTGATTTATTCGTCATCGTGTATCTGGATGACATCCTTATATTCTCTGAAACTCTAGAATCCCATAGGACTCATGTAAAGAAAGTACTGGGTCGGCTGAAGGAACACCACCTTTACGCAAAGGCTGAGAAATGTGACTTTGAAAAACCAACCATACATTTCCTGGGACTTGTCATCTCTGCTGACGGTATCTCCATGGACCCACAGAAAGTCACTTCCGTCCTGGAATGGCCTGCCCCTGTCGACAGGAAAGCTGTTCAGAGATTGTGAAAAAAGGTAAACCTCAATAGTGGGATTTTAAAGGCAATTGAAAAAACTTTAGAAAGAAGTCTTTATAGAAAAATACATAAAAATTAAATTTCTTTGTACAAAGTTAAAAATAGATAACAATAAAAGACATACATAAAGATAATCACACAGGTAACATAATCAAGAATTGACAATTGAGGCAAACACAGTCTGATGTGTTTCAAAAATATGAATAACTATGTTCTTCATCAGGGACAATTTGCCATTTCTAAAATTAACAAAATACAGTATCAGTAAGGAAGAATTTTATTAACCAAGAAATTCCATATGACTTGCAGGGCTGACAGGTTTGACTAGCCCCCAAAGGGGTATGTCAAAACTTACATGTCACATAGAGTTACCGAACAACATCCGACATTCATATAGTCTGTATTAGGCCTTTTCACATGCAGAGGAGCCCCCAGATATTGCAATCTAATTGAGGTGCCAAATAAAGGGGAAAGAAAATAATTAAAAATTTTTTGAAATTTTGAGGAGCCCAAGACCATAGAAGGAGGGATTCTAGACTAATGATAATATATAAAGATGAATAGTAATAATTTGTTGGAAAAAAAAAGGGGGGGGGGAGAGCGTACCCCCTGCACACCCCTACAGAGAAGGGGGGAAGGAGGTCGGTCAATTTAACTGTCGAATCCATATAAGATATATATGAAGGGAGGGAGAAAGAAAAAATAGGATTGAAAATCACCAAATATGAAGTATTACAGAGGATAATGATTCCCCATAACTTACAATGCACGAATGCTCCAAAAGGATACTATTAAGCCACCCTGAGGCACTAGGAACTAGGATATCACCATCTGCAAAGGCTGAGCAAAAGAGATGGCACCAATGAAAAATTGATTTACTCAGAATCAATTCAAATCTAAAGCTACAGTAAGAGGAGGGACCGCACAAAAAGCAGAAAAAACCTGGTGCTAAAACAAACCAAATATCCCATTCACTAGAATAAGGAGGTTTGAAACCATAACAGAAAGCAGATATTGTGCTTACCGTAGGTGTAGAAATCTCCAGAGCTCCTCAAGGACAAAAAAATCACTGCAGGGGCTAGAGAGGTTAGTCCTCCACCCTGCTTGTCATAGCCACCAACAATCAAAGTGTTGTATGTGGAAGGGGATAACTCAGCCAATTAAAGGAGTCTGGTGGGGAATGAGTGACGCCGCACTGCGTGTGAATTCCGACATCACTCCCCTAATGTCGCTGTAGTACACAATGCAGAACAGCTGGTGATTCTGAGAGAGCCCGGCTGTGTAGGGCCGCCCCCTTGATCACAACAGCCAATCCAAAAAATGGACGGAAAGCATCATCAGTTGCTGAGACAGCCTCCGTCCTGTGTGATGGAAATAAATAGAGATGGAAACCTCACTGCTGACAGTGAAAGCTGCCATCTCGCTGCCCATACTGCTCGGTATGCAGCCAGGATAGGATCGGTCATATGAGAACAGGGATCGGCACGAGGAGACCCCTGTAATTCAAAGACCAATCCATAGAATCTACATCAATGTTATAAGAACCAGGATCAAGAAGAGCAAAAATCTGTGGTTCAAAGATCAGACATCAATCCATAGGATTTATGTCAATAATATTAAATTAGCTGAGATATAAGAGAGAGAGAAACAAGCTCTCTCTCCATAAGGAGAAATTAAAGCGCCCCCGACACATAAAATGTCCTCCCATAGCCGTGGGACTCCGAACACATGACGGAAGCAAAACCACAGCATGGGAGGAAAAAAGGCTCCCAAGATAAATGGGAGCCTACGTGTGCCAGGTGCATGTAGATGACCACAGACTAGGTACAAGGGTGGAAACACTCACCTGCAAGACATAAATCCAAGATCAGTAACCCAAAAAGGATACATCAAAATTAATTAATATACATACATACATATATTGCCCACCCACAAAGGTGGGGCCAAAATAATGTTTCGTGAAATAAATAAACATAAACAAAACCCCCAACTCAACTAGACATGTTATTAACATCTAATCTTCACCAAAAGGATGGAATAAATAAAAGAAAAGGGGGGGAGAGAGCAGGAAAAAAGGGAGAAAAGCATCCATGAAACAGGATGGAAGCCCAATACCTTAATCCGTTTTTCCCGAATTAAAGCCTTCCAAGAAGGGCCTAAAACTTTCAGCTTCATTGAGGCCGGGTGGGGTAGTGGCATTCAGGTGTCTGATCCAGCGCATTTCGCGCTGTAAAAGAACCTTGTTCCAATCCCCCCTCCACTCGGAATATGTACACAATCCAGGACAGTGAAATTAACAGATGGCATTCTATAACCATGTCCCTTGGCAACGTGTCTTCCGAGAGGAAGATATAAATTGCCAATTTGCATGCTTGCTAGATGTTTACTAACTCGCTGACCAAATTGCTGTCGGGTCTTTCCGACGTAGAATGCGCCACATTGACATTGGACTAAGTAAACCACCCCCTGCGTTTTGCAATTAGCAAAATGTCTCAAACGAAAACGTTCACCATTAGGTAGTTGAAAAAAGTTTTCCTGCGAATAACTTCACAAAAAGAGCAAGATCCACAGGGGAAAGTTCCCCAAACCTTACAGGGGTCCTGTCTGTGTTTGCCCTTATATTCGCTTTGAGTGAGCATATCTCCAAGTGAGCCTGCCTTTCTAAAAGTAATCTGAGGTTTTGAGGTGAGCAGATCACCTAAGATGGGGTCCTCGGTGAGGATCGACCAATGCTTGGTAAGGATCTCTCTAACCGTATCATGCTCATTGGAGTATCGCAGGATAATTCTCATTGTATCATCTTGTTTTTTAGCCTTAGTTTTAAAAATTAGATCGTGGCGGTCCTGGTCCTTGACCCGATTGAAGGCCTTTTTTAGGGAAGTTTTTGTGTATCCCCTTAGGAGTAGTCTTTTGCTGAGTTTGTCCACTTCATATTGAAAGGCCTCCATAGTACTACAGTTCCGTTTAAGATGTAGGAATTGACTGTAGGGTATGGATTTTTTAAGAGGTTCGGGATGGAAGCTGCTGGCATGCAACAGGGTGTTGCCAGCAGTCTCCTTTCTGTATAGTTTGCTGGACAATCTGCCATCATTGTTTTTGAAAATGGTAATATCCAAAAAGTCTTTTTTCTAGCTGTTCAGAGATTTGTGGGATTCGCCAACTTTTACAGAAAATTTATCAAGAACTTTTCTGGCATCATCACAGTTAACAAAGCAGCATGTTCCTTTCCGATGGACCCCTGAAGCTCAAACAGCTTTTGAACAGTTTGAACTTTATTCATGTCAGCTCCTATCTTGAAACATCCTGATCCATCCTAAGCCTACGTTTTGGAGGTGGATGCCTCTGAGAGTGCACTGGGCGCTATTTTGTCTCAATGCCAAGGTCCCAAATCTTTGCTCCATCCTGTGGCCTTTTTCTCTAAGAAATTAAATCCTTCTGAAAGGAACTATGATGTTGGAGACCGAGAATTGCTGGCTATCAAGGCTGCGCTTGAAGAATGGCGCTACCTCCTGGAAGCTCACCCCATCCTCATCTTCACGGACCATAAAAATCTCGAATACTTGAGGACGGCTAGACGACTAAGACCCCGGCAGGCAAGGTGGGCACTTTTCTTCTCTCGTTTTATGTTCTATATAACTTATCGTCCTGGCTCAAAGAATGGTAAACCGGATGCCTTGTCCCGCATGTTCAGCGACCCAGTGGTATCCTCAGAACCTGATACTATTCTACCAGCCAAAAATGTTTTGCTTCTTCAGGCGGATTTGACGTCTCAGATAAAAGCAGATGGCTCTTCAATTGAGGGATGGTCTGTACTTTCATAAGGAGCAAATTTTTATCCCTGAACAATTCAGAGTTGCTGTCCTGAGGCGATGTTATGACCACCCATTAGCGGGCCACTTTGGAATTCGCAAAACGGCCGATCTGATCTCTCGTACATTCTGGTGGCCAGACTTGATGCAAGACTGCAAAAGATATGTTAACTCTTGTGTGACATGCCTTCGGAATAAGACGGACAGAGCCAAAACTTGGGGCCTACTTGAGCCACTCCCTGTACCTGAGAAACCATGGAGCATGATCTCCATGGATTTCATCATGGAACTCCCCCCATCCGAAAACTTCACCCTTACAAGGAACTCCTTCGGCCACAGAGACCGCTTCAGCTTTCATCAAGGAGATTGTAAGATTACATGGTGTCCCTGATAGCATCATCTCTGACCGTGGGGTGCAGTTTATGTCTAGATTTTGGAGGGCATTATGCCAAGCACTGAACATTGAACTCCACCTCTCCACAGCCTACCATCCACAAACTAATGGACAAACTGAAAGAACCAATCAAACCCTCGAGCAGTACTTAAGGTGTTTTTCCTCTTTTGCACAAGATGACTGGCTATCACTTCTCCCACTGGCAGAATTTTCATACAATAATTCCATCCACTCTGCAACCAAGCAATCACCCTTTTTTGCCAATTATGGGTACCAACCCTCTTTCTTACCTGAGCTGGCCAC
Source organism: Aquarana catesbeiana (assembly GCF_042186555.1). Lineage (NCBI taxonomy): Eukaryota > Metazoa > Chordata > Amphibia > Anura > Ranidae > Aquarana > Aquarana catesbeiana. The sequence continues at coordinate 104,283,918 of NC_133326.1, forward strand.
TGAATCATCTGTACCTGCTGTACAAAACAGATTAAACTTCCTCAGTACTAATAACCAATTACTGCAAGATACAATCTCCAAGACTCAAGCAAGCAATAAAAAGTTCTTCGACAAGAAGAAGAGAGGTAATCTGAACCTTAAACCTGGAGACAAGGTCTGGCTTTCCACAACAAACTTGAAACTGAGCTGTCCTTCAAGAAAACTTGGCCCAAAATTTTTGGGACCCTTCCCAGTCAAGAGGAAAATTAATGCAGTAGCATTCGAGTTGGTGTTACCCAAGAATCTAAAGATTCACCCTGTATTCCATGTCTCTTTGTTGAAACCAGCTGTACCAAATCCATTTCCAGATCGGGTCTCTGAAATTCCTCCTCCGCTGCTCATCGAAGGGAATGAGGAATTTGAGGTGGAAGCCGTGTTGGACTGTAGAAGAAGGCATAACCAAACACAGTTCCTCATTAAATGGAAAGGCTATGGGTCGGAAGAAAATTGCTGGGAACCAGCTTCAGATGTGCATGCTCCCAAACTAGTGCAAGCCTTTTTTCAATGCCACCCAGAGAAAAGACACTTGAAGGGCATCCGGAGGCTGCCCTTAAGGGGGGGCAATGTAAGAGAACTGTCAGGATGCACCCGGCATGCACACGTGCGCATGCGCGCATTCACGGGCATCGGCAGATTTCCTTGCGCAGGAACACACATCTGACCACAATTGGCACCTGACAGCCTATTTAAGGGTTGATCTGATTTCTGACAGGTGCTACTTGATCTGCAGCTGTGTCCTGAGATTCTGAAACCCTATTTGTTTGACTTGACTTCCTGTTGCTGAAATCCTGGCCTTCCTGACCCTGTTTCTGGACTCTGATTACTCTGATTACCGGTTCCTGATCCTGGCTTCCTGTTTGACCTTGCTCCTGTTTATACCTTGGTACCTCGCTGCCCACCCGTTACTCAACCCGGCTTACCTGATGACCTCGCTCCTGTCTCCTGTTTGGCTCCACGCTGTTTCCAAGTACCTGTGCTGGTTGTCCATCCTCTCAGCTTTGCTGGTTCCAGCTCTTCACCAGAAACCCTGCCTGCACTTCCCAGTCTGCAACACTTCCGGCAAGTTCTGCACGCAGCATTCACAGGCACTCGTGTTCCTCCTGATCCTTGCCACCATCTGTTCCATCTCCAGTGGGGCTTGGATTGGAGATACAAGAGAGGCTGACCTCGTCATTTCAGACTCCTACCAGGTACATGACATATATATATATATACCTGATTCTAGACTTCAAGGTTTTAGGTGGTGCGCTCCAGCTGTGATTTTACACGGCAAGAACTGATCAGCGGGTCCCGCGGACCTGATTTCTGCCGGCACCCACTGATCATTCGTTGCACTGACAGAATGCCAGTCTGCCTATGTAAACAAGGCAGACTGTCATTTTGTAAGTACAGAAGACAAGGATGCTGTGTTCCTGTAAAGCAGAGACACAATGATCAATGTCTTACAGTAGAAAAAGCACCTTCCACACTACACTGAAACATTAGCTAGGCATACAGTTAACCCTTTCATTGCCCCTGATGTTAACCCCTTCCCTTCCCAATGTCATTAGTACAGTGACAGTGCATATTTTTTAGCACTGATCACTGTAATAATGTCACTGGTCCCCAAAAAATAGTCAAAAGTGTCAGTAAGGTGTCCTCCGCAATATCGCAGTCCCGCTATAAGTCACTGATCACCGCCATTACTAGTAAAAAAAAAAATTTTAATAAAAAAAAATGTTTGTAGACACTATAACTTTTGCGCAAACCAATCAATATATGTTTATTGGAGGTTTTTTTACCATAAATATGTAGCAGAATACATATTGGCCTAAACTGATGAAGAAATTTGTTATATTACATTTTTTTATTTGATGTGTTTTATAGCAGAAAGTAAAAAATATTGGCTTTTTGTCAGGGCTGGGCTCTCAGCCCTTCCTTCTCTGTGCTCAGCTGTCTGTTAATTGCCAGAACTCCTTGTTTCACAGTGGCTCACCTGTTGATCATCTCCTGCTCATCAGTCAAGCCCACAGCCAGCCCCTCCTGGCCATTTACATTGCCTGGCTCATTTCATCAATTGCCTTCACCTTGGTCAAACATATCTGTGTTCCTGTTGAAAACTTGCCTGGCTGACATCCCTTCTGGTTCCTGATCCTGTCTGCTGCCTCTGACTACACTGATCTCTGGCTTGTTCTGACTACCCGATTTGGTTACCAAACCCTGGATATGTTTTGACTAAGTTTACCAGTTGTACCATCTTTACCATTTTATTAAAAGGTGTGATTTTTTGCATTTGTGGGAAAAAAAGAACAGAAATTTTATTTGGGTACAGTGTCGCACCACGACCGCACAAGTGTCAGTTAAAGTAACCTTCTCGAGGTGAAGTGGTTAAAAAGAGATGAGTCTGACCGACCACCTGACTATTAAGATAATGTAGAATGTTTATAGGGAATATACGTTATGAATGCTATTTTTCTACTGTAATATTTCTGGATTTGGGCATGAGTAAAAGAAACAACATTATGTTATTAAAAAATGCAGAGCTGTTTTGTGGTACTCTTTCAGGTTTAATTTTTCAGGTTGTAATTCATTCATTCCACTTCCTGTAAGCCCAGGCGGTCATGGACCCACCCCCGGGGAGTGCATCATAATATCTGTCTGAGAACACAGTACAATACTGTAGAGAGCACCAATCTCTGAAGTATTAAAGATCAAAATGTAAGACTATTGATAACAGGCATCAAAGGTAATAGATCCATAAAGACTAAAAAGTCTAAGGGCATATTTTTATAAATCAGTGAAAGTGACATTCATCAAACATTCACAGCAGGGTGAATAACTAATTTTAATTTTTAAAAAAATGTGCATCATGGAGATATACCTATATTGAATGTTTGGTGAAACTTACATTCAATGCCTTATAAATACACCCAAAAATGTGCAGTTGTGATAAATAGTGACCAGATTCCTTGTTTTTTTACATAAGAAACAGAGACGGGTCGCAATGGACTATTAGTTCACTTTTTTCTTGTTTTATCCAGTCTACTATAAATAATTTTTTTGCTTGTTTTTTCTTTTTAAACAAACTACGTATCTTATTTCTCATTTATGCATTTTCCCTGTAATTGTTTAGAAAAGGCCTAAAGGGAAATTGCTTTTTTCCATATATTTATATAAGGTAGAAAAACAGCCATAATTTGCACAGCCTTAGCTAAGGTTTTCATCTCCGTTCTTTACCCTTGTGTATTGAACGTTCTAGTATAATCATTTATATTAAAAGAGAATGTTAAGTATTTAACTGTAGTGTCTGCTTTTTTTGTATTACAGTCACGTACTCCATGTATATATTTGTATCAGGGCAAGAAAAGTGATGATTCGTTTATTCCTGGCGAATGTAGACAAGAGTAATAAGATAAAAGTCACCGATAAAGTCATCTATACAAATACATTTTTGTAACCAGAAAGTTTCCACTTCTTTGTATAATGTTTTGCAGATATTTTAAGGATTATAAAACATACATGGCTTTATTAAAGTCATATGTAAAGCCAACATTTCATATTCCTGATATGTACCTGCTGTACCATGTACTTGTATGAAAAAGTATCTTGCTCTCTCTGTATTGCTTCCATTGTGTGAAATCCCTGGTGTTCCTGCCAGTCCCTATGTTTTCCTATTAAAAACTGACCACACTAAAGTCAGTTCTCTAGCTATGCTGGGAACCCAGTCTATTCTCCTCTAATAATCAGACTTGTCATAACACCCCCCCCCCCCCCTTCCCTGCACAGTCATTCACTGAGAAGTTCACTTTACTGCTGTTTCTACTCCCCTATCTCTTATGCAGCACAGAACAGAGCTAATTTGATTACTCACAAAAAAGGGTAAAAAAGTGTTTATCATTTTTTTTATATCTATACACAAATGTTTTGCCTTTCATTTTTATTTTAAACAGAACTGGTTGTTTTACATGGTGATGGTTTACATACACTTTAGGTTACTGGCTATCTTAATATTTCACAGCCAAAATGTAGAAAAAAATCCCAGGAAGGTATTTCTCAAAAAGCAGCTAAAGTAATGATGGAGCGCTTAATGTCTTGTAAAGATGACAAAATGAATGGCCACAGAGTCACAGAATACTATTACTTTGACAATGTTATATGAAGTAAGTTTTTAAAATAAAGAACCTCAGAAAGAGCACTATCATACACTAAACATAAGAAAAAAAAAAAGGAAAAAGTCACTATAATAGAAAAATGTTTCAATCACAAATGACTAAACAACAAATAAAAAAGGACTTATAAAGAACTGTGAATCTTGAATTACATTGTATTAGTGAAATTCACTTTATTATACATATTTTGCCTAAGTTTTAAGTTCATGTTTAATTTCTACATAATTATGAAACTTTCTTCTGTATTATGTACTTAGCCTTGCTATACACCTAATTTTACAAAAATTTCCTTTTTCACATAACTGGTAGAATAAAATGGCACCATCTTGTTAAAGCAAGTGTTTGCTATACTAAAACTTCCTAGGAAAGTAATTAAGGGTAAAGAAGCACATAAATATTTTCCTCTCCTGCTAAAAAACATCCCCCAAAGTCTGCTGGAAAATGAATGCTTCCAGGAGTGTCGATCTTATGTGCCTTCTGCTGCAATATAATGGTTTTGACCTCCACACCTCTACCACGTGGTCAGTGATGCAGAGATTGGTGAAATTAACCAGTGAGTATAGCAGGGGACACAGGAGATCGACACTTCAGATAGTTTTGGTTTTTCAGCAAAGGAGCTGTGTTTGGTTTAACGGGCAGCAGATTTACAGGAGGAATTACAAGAAGTAGCTAGATTATTTCAGTTCTTCTTTTCAGGTTCCCTGGGGAATTTAGTATAGGATTAGGGTCAGTTTAACCCACTGGAATTTCTACCCAAGGGGGTAATTTTCTGAGAGAGATTTTTCCATTCTAGTCTACATTCATTACGAAAACACATCCAGGTGAATTTTAAAACCACCTAAAATTAATTAATATTTGTACTAAAAACAAACTAGATTAAAAATGACAAGTTTAGTAAATGACCCAAATGACCCCCCTAGATATGCACATTGAGATACTCCCAAACTTTGTCAGAACCCCTATGGTGGGCACACATATTGATATGATCATTCCATTTAAACAGTAACTCCACTTTTGTTGATAAAAAAAAACATTTAACTCTAGGTAATCTATGTACATTGCAGGGATTTTCAAAAACTTTGTTGCAGATGTCTACCTTTTGTTATTCTGAAGAAATCACTGTTTGTTCCTCTGTGTCTCTGTACTGAGTAAGTCTAATGGGAGTGGTTTCATAATTATCAATCAGCTGCTGCAGGGCTGTAATGAGGAACTGCAGGGTCTGCATCCCTTTAGACGTTTTCCTATTTCCTATTGGGAGCATCTTACCAAAAATTACATTTTTGTTGCAGGGGATACCAAAAATCTGACTTGTATCTTAGTGCAGACTTCTGGGAAAAACGGTGAGCCAATCACACAAGCAGAAAATGATGTTTCTGGGGGGGGGGGGTGTTCTGTACACATTCTGTGTACAGAACACCTCCAGGTAGCCATATTGCATTGCATTTTACAAAAAATTACAGAGCTGCAGATTGAAAAGGAAAAGTAATTTTTATTAACATTCAATTAAAATATGACTTGTGTCGCAATTGTATGTGGTATATTATTATTATTTATTAATGTATTATTTTTTTCCCCATGAGTGACCTTTAACAGTTGATGCCATTAAACTGATTACATTGAATAAGAATTGCAAGCCAGAGACTTCTGTTCAACCAATTTAGAGAGCTGTTTCTTAATTTCTACTAATCAATTTAAATAGTGGTGGAATTTTGTCAAACGCTTCTGATTGCTCCAGCCAATATCCGTGTGAGTGCTGGAGAATGAATCTTAATACATATTGATAATATAATCAGTTGATCCTTTAAAGTGGTTGTAAACCTAGTTACTCCACTTGTACCTACAGGTAAGCCTATAATAAGGCTTACCTGTAGGTACTGTAAATATCTCCTACACCTGCACTGTTTGAGATATATTTACCATATACGCTTGCACCGACGTCCATTCCGTTTCTTCACTAGCAAGTGCCATAACAGCTCCGGCGCACATGAATGGGAGTGACGTCACACGACTCCTGCCAGTCACAGGGCCAGAGTCCGCGGCCCCGGGAGGAAGAGGGGCGAAGATGGATGTTCCCACCAGTGGGGACAATGTGGGCTTGGTTTGCAGGTAAGTGCCACATAATGGGCTAGCATGCGATGCATACTAGCCCATTATGTTTTTACTTTGCAGGGGAAAGCAGGGGAAAAAAGAGTAAGTAAAACCCATTAGGGTTTACTTCCTCTTTAAATTGTTTACATTCATGATGAATCATATTTTTGATAAATAATTGTAATTGACCGCAATAGTGGAACAACCCATGGTTGCAGGAAAGAATTTTGCACCATGTATGGCTGGCCTAAGGGAACTATAAGCACTACCAGTGCTTACTTTTCCATCTGAAAATTATAGTTGCCAGGCCTCCATGCTGATCCAAATGGATTTAATACTTTCTGGGCCTGGGACACATAAGCAAATCAGAATTAACTCTAATTTGCATGCTTTTTCAAGGTCAGTAACTCAACGCGTGCAAGCCATGGACAGCCTGCAACTAGTTTTCTCAGAAGGAATTAGAAAATAGCAGCCACCATATTGCTTTTACTGCAGATTTCCATGAATAAAATACTGCATTGTATCCTAAAACACTCGGGAAAGGTAAATCTGTTGAATGAGAGTGCATTTCAGTTAAAAATATTCCGGACCATTCACCTATCATTGAGGTGTGTGGGGAGATGATAAAATATGTATTGGCAATGAAATAGGAGAGAGATGGGTATGTATCTGAGCCACTGTTCTTGCAAAAAAGGCAGCAATGAAGAAATAAAGTCTTAATCTATATAAATCTTTCCAAGATGCGTTACCTTTTATTTCCTGAGTTGTGTAAGATAGAAGCACAATTTCTATGGCATGGTTTTGTAAATCACAAATTTGGAACACTGCTCTGAATTTCAGAATTTCTGGCACCAGCTTCGGGTCTTGCTTGTGGCCTTTGATGAAGAAAATGACAACATATGCACTACATTCAGGTCACTATAGATGTCAAGCTGTGGATCTTTGATCAGCACAGCAGCTGGAGTCTAGGTTGCTGTGACCTTCTTCAATATGTAATGAGGCTGCTCTGTAGTCAGGGGACTTGTCCTTTTTTATAATGGAACTTTAGCTATTACCTTTGCTGCCACTATATAGTAGGACAGAACACTAAATGTATATGACTGGAGAGGGGATCTGGAAGGATATCTAAGGATGAAGCACCCACAGTATAAAACAATTATTTTACATTTAAAGTCACATGTTACATGGTATATGTTACCGCTGCCACATTATAGCCATAGTGTCAAATATACAGATTAAAAAAAAAAAAAAGATTAGCACTACAAGGTCTGTATTTCACTTTACCTCCCACCTTAATAATCCAGATGTTTTCGGAATTATCTCCAGATGACAGACCCCTGCTTTCACCAACTCTTGGCATTGTTGACCCCCTATATTAAGAAGCAGGACACATGCATGCGGCTTTTATATTATTTTTTGGTTGAATAATAATGATTTGATTTGGTATATTTTCTATATTTTTGGATGCATAGAATGCACTTTTTGGTTAAGCTCTATTGGCAGATAGCATGTCTAATTTTATTTGTTTTCTTTTTTTAATGCACAATAAAAAAATTGTGGAGAATAATACTTGACTATGTGTTTTACTTCAGATGACAGTTTGGAAGTAGGCAGTTAAAAAAATACAATGTAAAATTGACAAGGGACACCAACATAGTTATATCTTTTGATCTTTCTTAAAAACTACGGGATAATGGTGTTGTGGTAACTTGCCAAAATCAAAAAAAAAAAAAAAAAACATAATAATATTATTCTTGATATCACTAGAAAAAAAAAACGCTTGAAAATTTGTTTGCAATAACTCCATCAGTATCACCAGAAAACCAGCTTCATTATTATCCCATTAAAGAAGAAGAGAATTGTGCGCTGCATTTGGAGATTTCATAATTTGCACGTCACAAATGTTAATTCTCCATTACGAACGCTAGTTTACAAGACCAACCGCTTCTGGCTTGTCCTTGCTTCCGAGCATGCGTGTTTGTACTTTGGACTTTTGTAAGAGCGTGTACACATGCTCGAAAAATCCAACAACAGACATTTGTTCACAGAAAATTTTAAAACATGCTAGCCAACATTTGTATGCGGAAAATCTGACAACAATTGTCCGATGGAGCATACACACGGTCGGATTTAGCCTGTCATCACACATTTCCCATCGCAAAGTCCGATCGTGTGTACGAGGCTTAACCTCCCTGGCGGTATGCTTTTTTCGGATTTTAGGTGCTGGAAGCGGTACAATTATTTTGCATGGAAATTCGGAGTTCTATATTGTAGGCCTGTAATTCTTAACAATAACACACTTAAATCTGTCCACCAGGAGTCTAGTAGATATCCCGGGTATGATGAAGTTTAAAACACAAAATCATAAATTATAATATAATAAATAAATATAAATAATTCAAAAAAATAATAATATAATGATAATAAAATAAATTTCCCCACGATTTACTATCGCTCGATTCTGCAAGTGTTCTAATTTACTATTGCTGTTTTTTAGCTGGTCTAAAGCCACTTTTGATGTAAAGGGACACTTTTTGGTTGCTATGTACAATCTCAAGTTTCCAGGCAGAAAGAACAGTATATATAATATAAAACTGCATGCAGGGCATGGACCAAAGCACTGGGGACAAAAGGGAAGTGAAATGATTTCATACAGTACTGTAATCTGTAAGATTACAGTACTGTATGAAAATATGAGGGGGTTTGGGACTTTAAATGAGGCACAATTAAGTGGCTCCATCCCGGTAATTTGTACAATTAAACAGGAAGTTGGGACTTTAAATGAAGCGCTTGGGTAGTGGAGGTAAAATAAACCATATTTAGAGATACATTATGAAATGTTTATTGATTATACACAATGGCAAGCAACAAAAAAGTATTAATTTCATATACAGTAAAAAAATTCATAACATATATGTATAGGAAATGTACACATAGCATAGGCATAATAAAAATTTATACACATATAACAGCACATGATCTAGTATAGATAGAATAAAGTAATAAAGCATAATTACTGGCAACAACATGCCTGGTGTCGACACGTGCACCCACATGGTAAATGTACATTTATTGAGTATGAGAACGATTAATATAATTGGAAGGAGTAAAAGATATAAATAACTATGGTTCCATATAAGATGTAGCTGGGGCATCAAAAAGTAACAAAGCTTGACGCGTTTCGTGGGTATCCCCACTCATCAGGAGCTGATGCAATAAAATTTCCTATGAAATATATATAGAAAGAAGTATAATGAACCATAGTATCGATATAAAAGGTAATAAATGAACATTAAATCTATATGGCTGTTATTACCAAACACACTCACCAGCTCAGGCAGTAAGTGTAGTGCGCGGAGGTGGGTGCAGGGTGGGCTAGGAACATAGCCTCTCCATGAGAGCTGAGGCGGCATAGATATATCTAGATGCGACATCGGGCAGGAAGAAAAAATGGAGGGGTATGTAAGTAGATACATACCTGTATCTACTTACATCACTATCTGCCTTGGAACTCACTGGGTTCATTATATATTACTTAATTAGTATCTATAAAATATTATTATAAACTATACATACACTCAATGGATTATACTATTCTGTTCCCAGATTCACATGCTCCCACGACAAATACATTCCCGCCTGTGGACACACTCTGCTCCATTTTTTCTTCCTGCCCAATGTCGCATCTAGATATATCTATGCCGCCTCAGCTCCCGTGGAGAGGCTATGTTCCTAGCCCACCCTGCACCCACCTCCGCGCACTACACTTACTGCCTGAGCTGGTGAGTGTGTTTGGTAATAACAGCCATATAGATTTAATGTTCATGTATTACCTTTTATATCGATACTATGGTTCATTATACTTGTTTCTATATATATTTCATAGGAAATTTTAATTCCATCAGCTCCTGATGCGTGGGGGATACCCACGAAACGCGTTGAGCTTTGTTACTTTTTGATGCCCCAACTACATCTTATATGGAACCATAGTTATTTATATCTTTTACTCCTTCCAATTATATTAATCATTCTCATACTCAATAAATGTACATTTACCATGTGGGTGCACGTGTCGTCACCAGGCATGTTGTCGCCACTCGCCAGTAATTATGCTTTATTACTTTATTCTATCTATACTAGATCATGTGCTGTTATATGTGTATACATTTTTATTATGCCTATGCTATGTGTACATTTCCTATACATATATGTTATGAATTTTTTACTGTATATGAAATGAATACTTTTTTGTTGCTTGCCATTGTGTATAATCAATAAACATTTCATAATGTATCTCTAAATATGGTTTATTTTACCTCCACTACCCAAGCGCTTCATTTAAAGTCCCAACTTCCTGTTTAATTGTACAGTACTGTATGTGTTATGATTTTTACATTCTGTTGAATTTGCTGCCAGGCTCCGCCCCCGTGCATCGCGACGCTCGCAGGGAATGGAGCCCGGCACAGAGAGGCTTCGGAGGAGGACAGAGCCAGCAGACAGCGCGGGGGGACATCGCAGGATCCTGGGGACAAGGTAAGTATACCGCACCAGGATCCTGCAATGCAATCCCAAATGTGGCTCGGGGTTACCACTAATGGTGCTGAAATTTAACCCCGAGTCACACTCAGGATTACCGTAAGGGAGGTTAAGAGCTGGTTTACATATGTCCGGCTGCTGTTTAATTGCAATTTTCAAAGGAGTCTGGTGAGGTTTCGTTCACCGGTTCAGGTGCAATTTAGGTTCCAGTTTTTAGCTGAACCAGAGTATAAATCATATATCCTGGAATATTTTTAAAAACGCAGTGTGGCCAGCCCGCACATATGTGAACCGGCTCCATAGAAAGATGATTTCGGTTCACATGTCATGTAAATCGGATGCGGTTCAAAATGCATCCAATTCACATAGATGTGAATAAAATGAGCCTTATAAAAGCTTTCAATCATTCATTTAGTAGTAGAGCAAAACCCTTTTTCCAAAAACTTACAGTCCTCTTTTTATTAGAAGAGCTTAGTGAATGAGGTGAAGTTCTGCTGATCACCAATCTTCCAGCATGCAAAAGTGTTGTTTTCTTAGTTTCTTTGCGCCTGATTCTGTATTCTTTGCAAAGTGGAATATTACCACATTCAATAAGCTCTGGGGATAACCCCCTTGCAAAGTGAAGAGCTTATTTGCCTTTAGTAAATGCTTGATCAGTTTGTAAAAAGCTATTCAGTGCATACTGTAAATATCATAGAGCATGTCTACCAAATGCAGTGGCAGGCACCCAGATGACACAACCACTCCAACAAAGCAGAGATATTTTATGAAGCGTACTGAGCCATTTGTCTGCTAGTATTTATCTTCCTATTTTACAGATTTTGTGTCAGGGATAGTACTTTAGAACCTATTCTGTCTTCAAAGTCATTCCTGACACTGCACTGAAATACAACGTTAAAGTGGTTGTAAACCCTACAGGTAAGCATATATAGTAAGGCTTACCTGTAGCTACCCTGGATATCTCCTAAACCTAGAGGAAGGGGGATGTGCTGGTGTTCTATTGCCGGCTCGGATCTCGTCCTTTCGGCCGTCAGGGTGTGGGATCTGGTCACAGGCTATCTGCTGCATCCACTGTATGGAGAGCTCCACGCTGACCACTCTGGAGCGCGGAAGCGGAAAATACATCACTTAGTGCACGGCGGGCATCCAGGCAGGTGATGGGGACGGTATGGATATTCACTACTAACAGAGGTAATGGACACCCTCTGAGGATGGCTGCCTCCTTTTTCCAGATGTTATTACCTGATGTTAATGTGCTATTATAGCTACCATTGCACCATTGATTCCAGACATCACATCATTCGGGGCGCCGGAACCCCCCTCTTTCTTTATCTCCTAAACCTGCATGGTTTAGGAGATATCCCCTATATCAGCATGTGCCAACGTCATCGGCACATGCGCACTGAAGCAATGGCACATTTGTGTCGTTGCTTCAGCTAGTGTGCCGTTACCGGTGGTTCCCACGCGCATGCACGGGAGTGACGTCATCGCGGCTCCGGCCAATCACAGTACCGGAGCCCGCGATTCCCGGAAGTAAATCCAAGAGTGATGTTGCCAGGCGGAGCTGTGTATGGGGACCGCTACGGGGGCTTCAATCTAAGATGAGTATTTCATAATGAGCTAGTATGCTATGCATACTAGCTCATTATGCCTTTGTTTTGCAGTTTTTTTTTTTTGTGGGTTTTTAACCACTTTAACCACTTAAGCCTCGAGCCTCATTTTTACACTTTTTGTTTACAAGTTAAAATATTTTTTTTTTGCTAGAAAATTACTTAGAACCCCCAAACATTATATATATTTTATTCTAACACCCTAGAGAATAAAATGGCGGTCATTGCAATACTTTTTGCCACACCGTATTTGTGCAGCGGTCTTACAAGCGCACTTTTTTGGGAAAAAATACACTGTAAACAGTAAAGTTAGCCCATTTTTTTATATTGTGAAAGATAATGTTACTCCAAGTAAATTGATATCCAACATGTCATGCTTCAAAATTGCGCCCGCTGGTGGAATGGCAACAAACTTTTTCCCTAAAAATCTCCATAGGCGAAGTTTAAAAATTTCTATAAGTACCAATTTTGAGTTGCAGAGGAGGTCTAGGGCTTGGATTATTGCTCTCACTCTAATGCCCCGTACACAGGGTCGGATTTTCCGATGGAAAATGTCCAATCGGAGCGTGTTGTCGGAAATTCCGACCATGTGTGGGCTCCATCGGACATTTTCCATCGGATTTTCCGACACACAAAGTTGGAGAGCAGGAGATAAAATTTTCCGACAACAAAATCTGATCGCGTCTATTCCGACCGTGTGTGGCCTGTTCCGACGCACAAAGTGTCACGCATGCTCAGAAGAAATTCCAAGACGGAACAGCTCGTTCTGGTAAACTTAGCGTTCGCAATGGATACAGCACTTTCGTCATGCTGCAATGTTCAAAATGGTTTAATACAGCGCACTCTCTTCTTCTTTATAATGTGACAAGAATTAAGTAGTTTTGCTGCTCATATTCACACACACTTCTCACAAACTTATTTCGTTACTATTTATCATGATTCCCTCAATATATTTTGATTTCTCACATCTGACAACATATTTTTGTATATTTTTTATATATTTTTTGGCTTTAATGTAGATTCTTTTTTTGTGTTTGTATTTTATTTTTATTTTTTTTTGCGATTTTGATTTGTACTCCTGAAAATGTTTGTGTGTGTTTTTTGTGACAAGTTCCCACAACACCATTGATATGTTGTTCTATTTAATCTGTAGGAGATTGTTTGGTGTTGTTGTCCCTTGTTAATTTCACATTTTATGTTAGAAATGTACCTGAATCCTCACCAACAAACTGTCCTTTTTGGATGAAAACACACACAGGAGAGTAGAATTTACCTAAAAAATTTTATTAAGGGCTCACAACTAAACAAAGAGGGAGGCAACGCTGGAGAAACTGCAGAAGTGGGCGAAGCCTTGGACCCCCACGGCAGACATCAACTATTTTTAAGCAAAATTGGTGGCCTGAGGAGTCCTTATCTAAGGGAGGGCAGTCTGGTCCAGAAGTCCCAGAGATCCGGAAAGCAGCAGATGACATCTGTGTCCCCAGGCTGTGGTCATACGAGAGACTGCATCTTCTGTCAGACCAGACTGAACCCAGGGTCATCACTCTTTGGTCTTCTTTCCACGCCTCCTTCCACGCGGTGGCTGTGGTGGTGGAGTTGTGGCAGCAGGAGGAGGAGGAGTAGGAGGAGGAGGATGGTCCAACTCAACCACGTCGGTCTTGGGTGTTAGTTCCCCACTCACCCCCTTACGTAGGACTTTATAAAGCAAGTCCTCACAGAGCTTGCGTTGACCCTCCTGCATGCCCTGCAATTTGGTGGCAGCCATGCAGGCAAAGGCCTCTTCAGGAGTTGGTAAGGCTCTGAGGGACGCCGAAGCCTCCTGGATCAGCCTGAACGCTGAATCCTGCACGGGACTCGGAGTGGCCTTCCTGGCGCGTTTATATGGCAGGCGGAGGGGAGGGACCTGAGACTCAGTCAGGCTGCGACTGGTCCCAGGCTTCTCTTGGCTGACACTTAGCCCCGCCTCCTCCTGGCTGCCACTAATCCCCGCCTCCTCCTGGCTGCCACTAATCCCCGCCTCCTCCTGACTGCTACATTCCACAACCTCCTCCTGGCTCAGGTCTTCCTGTGTATGAAAAAGGGACATAGTTTTAGTATTTTTTCAATCAATCACACACAATTTTCACCTCCTGACTGTTGCAAATTGAATGTTAACAAATATAACAGACTATCATTCTGAGCCCAGGATTTTTCATTCTTGTCCCAATTTTGGGTGCCCACTACTGTCTATTGATATGTAAAACACTTTTTTTAATCAGCAATTAGTGATCAATAATAACATCTAGTAAACATCATTTATTTATTGACCAGAAATCTGTAGAAGAATGCTATACCTGACTCCAGCTGGGCTCCTCCACTTCTTCCTGGCTGGAAGGCCCAGGTTGGACATCAGAAGCCTCAGCTGGTATGGAAGGAAGCGTGGAAGGAAGAGTGGAGAGGGATTCCCTGACTTCAGTGTGGTCTGACAGAAATCGCAGTCTCTCGTAGTACCACAGCCTGGGGACATAAATGTCATCTGCTGCAGCTCCGGACCTCTGGGAATCTGTGACCTTCTTGCGTTCCCTAAGATATGTGCTCCTCAGGCCACCAATTTTGGCTTTTAAATAAGGGATGGTTGCTGTGGGGACCACCGGCTTCACCAACTCCAGCAGTTTCTCCAGCGCTGCCTGCCTCTTCTGTTTGTGATTATAGTGGGGGTGTCTCACTTGCCACAGACAGGGCAGCTCCCTGTACTTGTGTATGAACAGGGGCAGGAAATTGTGGTCATTGAACCCATCCATTTTCTCTGCAAGACACAACACAAGACAAACCCTAAGGTCAGGCCAAACTCTCCTAATCTTGTTACAATACAGGCTTCAATTTCCAAGCTGTATAGGCCCAAGTTTAGATCTTACCTATCACGATCGGCGTCTCCGATGCTCCTTCCTCCGCTCACAGATCGTACGTAATACGCACGTGTGTTACGCTTTATACACACTGCGCATGCGTATAACTCCGCCCGCCCCTGACGTTCTTTCTAGTCTATTCCCCGCCCCTTTTCGTTCGGCGCAGTGGGGGAAGAGCACATGGCGGATAGACAGCAGGATCGTGCTAATTGTAGCAACGAGGAGGAGGAGGAAAGGCCGGAGCCTGAAACGTCCCGATCCAGAAGGAGATTTAAGGACTCAAATATGTCCTTTGGGGAGATGTTGGAAATGGTGGACATCCTGAAGAAGGCCGACTATGATGGAAAGTATGGGCCTTACCCCAATGTCCAAAAGGCCAAGATCATGGCGAAAGTGGTCAGGAGTCTGCACCGGAATTTCGGGGTACGATGATCGAAAGATCAGCTCAGGAAGCGGTGGTCGGACCTGAAATTACGAGAACATGAGCAGTACAGAAAGATCCGGAGAGTGCTGCAAAAAAGTAAGTAGTTGTGCTGTGTTCCTATTCTTTTTGTGTTTATTACGTTCGTGCTGCTCCATGTGCTTTTAGGAACTGTTGTACAGTTTAAAATGGCAACTTTCATGTTCATGGGCACATTATTCGTTTGGATCAAACATTTTTCGTTCCAACTATAAAATACCATTGTTTAGCCCATATGCATTTGGCCACCATTTTGACGCCCTATACTTGTCTTCAAAGAATTGGGTTGTGTAGATGGCTTTGTTACTAGAATGAAATGCAAACTAGATTCTGTGTAAGGAGAGGACACTCAGCATCTGTTTTCACATCTGGACACTGTAGCACTAGTGTGGGACACCAGAACACCATTTTTATTAGGGGGGCCACACAGGTGCTCCAGTGTATACTATAGGGGGGTCTCCATCTGTGAAGCTTGTACCAAACAGGTAAAGTATTGTAGGTTGACAAAGGACACTAAAAAAGCTACATCTTGGAACTCTGCTAAAATTGACAATTGTACCTCACTTCCAAGCAATGTTTCCTATTTCTAGTTCTGACATTAAATATCTGTGTGCTAAGTATACCATTTTTGTTTTACATAGGGGAGAAAAGACTCGGAGGACACCCCTCATCCGAGGAGACCAGAGCCCCCCCTCTGGAAGAAGGTGAAATACCACCAACCCAAGCTGAGCAGGAGGATGAAGAGGTGGTGGAACTAGTCACCACAACAGGTGAGTGTCTGCAACCACAGGCTCAGATAAGAGATGGATGGCGGCATTTTTTTTAAACCAAATTTTTTTGGGGTTCCTCTCTTTTTAGGTGATCGTAAAAACATAATTGATGTTTTGGGGCGAGTTTAAAACCCCTCCAAATCACTTTCTTCTTTTGTGTGCTACAATGTGCTAAATGTTTTTGTGATTTTTCCCAAAGCCTTGATTGGAGGATGCACGCAGTGTGTCAACATGTGCTATCTGCCATCACGGGAGATCAATGGACGCGTTTTGGGGTTGTAACCCCTTCCTCAATAATAAAGTAGCGGTGAGGAAGGGGTTTCTCCCCCAAAACACATCCCTTGATCCCCCGTGATGGCAGCTAGCACATGTTGACATTGGGAAATTTGTGTGCATCTTCCAAATTTGGCTTTTCCTGGGGTGATTTCCCCCCATCTGAACGCAATATCAAACACAGTTCCTAAATACTCATGTCTGATATTGCCTTCAAATTCGACCAAATGTGACGTTTGTAATTTCAAGATTTGTGTCTTTTCTTGTTGGTTTTACACAGGCCTGTTTTCTATAAAATGGACATTTTGATTTTGGATAATGCCACCACAAAAATTGTTATACAACAAACATGTTGGTTTGTTTGAAAAACCTTTGGTAAATGCACATGTGATTGTGCAGGTATTAAAAAGAGTTAATCAAGAATGTGTGGATTATTGTCTCAACACTACAACACTTTTGGGGTGATGTAATTGTTGTTTTCTGAGAAAATGGGGGTTATTTCTTAAGGGCAAATCCACTTTGCACTACAAGTGCAGTTTCAGTGCAGTTGCAAGTGCACTTGTAGTGAAATGTGTTTTTGCATTTAGTAAATAACAGCCAACAGTGCTTTGTATAAGGTTACACAATCACGCAATTTTCTGCACTCAAAACATTTCTGTCAGGGTCAGCTAAAACAAACACAAGCAGTAAATGTCCACAAAGAATTTTTTTGTTTTTTTTATTATAAAAAGGCTTCACAGATTGTCTGGCATATTGATAGCCCCTGTACCCGCAAAGAACTCCAGGTAGCGTAACCGGACATCACGGGCACTCAGGGAGGGCAAGCCAGGATGGCCGCTTTCAAGCGCCGTCAGTGTGGTTTGATGTATGATTCCGGCCTCAGGCCCAACTGAGCCAGCATAGTTGGCCGAATGTTTCCTTAAAAAGTTATGGAGAACACAGCACGCAAGTATAATATGGTTCAGTTTATACTCCGCCATATGGATGGGTGTCATAAATAGGTGGAACCGGCTGGCCAGGATTCCAGATGTGTTCTCCACCACTCTTTGGGCTCTGGCCAGCCGGTAATTAAAAACCCTCTGTTCCGGGGTGAGGGTCCTCATTGGGAATGGCCACATCAGGTGGT
Source organism: Aquarana catesbeiana (assembly GCF_042186555.1). Classification (NCBI taxonomy): domain Eukaryota; kingdom Metazoa; phylum Chordata; class Amphibia; order Anura; family Ranidae; genus Aquarana; species Aquarana catesbeiana. The sequence goes on from NC_133326.1 coordinate 104,301,853, forward strand.
CCCCCAGCGCAAACGCTTCATCAGCAACGAACACAAATGGAAGTCCTTCAACATTGTCCTCTGGAGCTGGCAAGTCCAAGCTGCCATTCTGGAGATGCCTGTAGAACTCCGTCTGGGCGATGACTCCACCATCGGACATCCGGCCATTCTTCCCCACGTCCACATACAAGAAGTCGTAATTAGCCGACACCACCACCAACATCACTATACTATTGAACCCCTTGTAATTATAATAGTACGACCCCGAGTTGGGTGGTGGGATGATGTGGACGTGTTTCCCATCAATTGCCCCTCCGCAGTTAGGAAAGTCCCACCACTGGGCAAAGTGGGAGGCCACAGTCTGCCATTCCTGTGGCGTGGAAGGAAACTGTTGAGGAAAAAACAATAAACATTACTATTTTTTCACAGAAACATGGCAAGCAGATTAGACACAAACATTATGGGGCAACCTCAAGATAGCATTTAGTAAGGGGAATTTAACAAGGCCAAAGTATAAGGTACACCTATCATATTCCCCCTCCCCCCCTCTCATGGGCCATTTCTAACATTATAGGGGGTGTGTGGAAATCTTGGACAGGTAACCCTCTTCACTTCATTGAGAGATGAATGCCTAAATAATGGGTATTACTTTGAACAGCCCCTCCTTAGTTACACTATTGGCAGCCCACTGGACAGGTAAGAAGTGTCATAATACAAAGATATAAATACACACTGTACACATTTGAGGACATTTGGACATTCTGCTATTACCTATCAAGATAATAATAGGATACAAAAACTTTAAACAGTACCATTGGAAAGTATACAGGCAGGCCCTTGCACTACATGCTTTGGGGAATTCATCCATAAATCTGATCACAAAAGAGATGGGTATAGTGTGTATGGGTTTGGCAAAGTCAGCAGATAGATGATTGAGGATAGATAATTGGGATCAGCTGACTTAGCAGTTGGGGGAGGGAGGGTTACTAAAAATTATTTGGGGACAACACAAAAAAAAACCTCTGGCACTCTGCCTGAATTTAAATCAAAAATAACATTTCCAAACATTTTAGGGGGTGTTTGGGGTAAAGCACTACTATGGAGCTGATAAAATACATTGTTAAGTGACTACATGAGGTGAATATAGGGCCAGAAGACACCATGCTGGGGAGGTTAGTGAAGGGCAAATATGTATGAACGACCTAAAATAATAATTACATAAAAATCCAGCATGCATGAGGACAAAGGGGACATTCACAGCATATTACAATCATGGTAATTAGGGAATGAGGAAAGAAATACAAGATATTATCAAACATTCAATACAATAAAATGTGATATAAAAGGATAAAAATCTTACCTTCATATACTCCTTCTGCAGGACCTGGATGATGGCAGAACAGGTCTCTGGGATAATGATCCCCAGAGCCTGGGGGGAGATGCCTGTCGAGAACTTCAAGTCCTGCAGACTTCTCCCTGTCGCCAAATACCGCAGGGTAGCGACCAACCTCTGCTCCGGAGTGATGGCTTGCCTCATGCAGGTATCCTGCCTGCTGATATAGGGGGTCAGCGAAGCCAACAGACGGTGAAACACGGGGTCCGTCATCCTGAGAAAGTTCCTGAAATCATCAGGATTATTCTCACGGATCTCACGGAGCAAAGGCATATGAGAGAACTGGTCACGCTGAAGCAACCAATTCTTGGTCCATGAACTCCTCCCCACCCTGTTCATGGACTGGACTTGTGTCAAGGTAAGGACCCCAACACCAAGCCCCCGCACAGCACGAACTCTACGAGGAGTACGCATACGAAACATGGCTAGAAAACGGTCGGCTGCTCAGAACGAAGTAAGAGAACGCACTGAAGAACAGCAAGGCCTGTGAAGAGCGACCTGAAAAACAGCAACGAGCGGGCAAGATCGCACAGAAAACTCCGATACGAACTGACTGCACGCACTGAAGAGCAGATACAAACCCACAAGCACAAACTGAACGTCAGAAAACGATCTGAAAGCCACGAGTCTGAAAAAGCGCGAATCGTCTCTCACCAAACTTTTACTAACACGAGATTAGCAAAAGGAGCCCAAAGGGTGCCGCGCTTGGTTCTGAACCGGCCTTTTCTAGTCTCGTCGTACGTGGTGTACGTGACCGCGTGGTTGGCGATCGGAAATTCCGACAACTTTGTGCGACCGTTTGTAGACAAAAAAAGTTTGAGCCAACATCCGTCGGAAAAAATCCTAGGGTTTTGTTGTCGGAGTGTCCGAACAAAGTCTGACCGTGTGTACGCCCTATTACAATCGTGGCGATACCTCACATGTGTGGTTTGAACACAGTTTTCATATGCGGGCGCTACTCGCGTATGCGTTCACTTCTGTGCATGAGCTCGTCTGGACGGGGTGCTTTCAAAAACATTTTTTCCTTTCTTATTTATTTTACTTTTAGTTTTTCATTTTGGCACAGTTTTTTTTTTTTTTAAATTTGGGTCACTTTTATACCTATTACAAGAAATGTAAACATCCTTTAATAGAAAAAAAGCAAGACCTCTTAAATATGAGACCTGGGGTCAAAATGATCTCATATTTACACTAAAATGCAATAAAAAAAAAAAATTCTGCTTTAAGGGCTATGGGGCCATCTTCCCCTTAGTCGGCAGCCAGGCATCCACAGAAGAGGACCTGCTCATCTCCGACGCTACCGGCGGGTCCTATAAGCAGCGGAGAGGACCAGAGCCCGGCGGTAAGGGGGGCACCTCTCCTGCCGCCGATAAAAGTGATTTTGTGGTGAATCCGCCGTGGAGACCACTTTTATCTTAAAGAGAAATGCACGCTGTTCCTGAAAATACCAGGGTTATGGCAGCTAGCTGCTGACATAATCCCATTAGTTAGTGTCAAAGTACCGAAGCATGGGTACGGTGATTTGCGTGAAGCGATTAAGTCTTGCCCAGATATTATAGTTCGCTCAAAGCTACCATATCAATATTTATCGTTTCCGTTACTGTTTTAAACCAGTCATCTTTAGAGGGGGGTTTCTCTGCCTGCCATCTCTGCGCTATTAATTTCTTTGCCTGGAACAGGCACCTTAGCACTACTTTAGTTTTAATGTTCCCCAACCTCTCCCCCACTCCCATGATACACAGTTTTGGGTCCACTTTGAGTGACAACTTAAAGATCTTATTTATGGTATCTAATATTTCTGTCCAATAATGGTATAATTTTGGACATTTCCAAATCATGTGCATCAGGTCCCTGGTATTTTGGCACCTAGGGCATTTAGCATCCCCCCTCCACCCCCATTCAAACAGTTTTTTTAGGAGTATAGTATGTTCTATGTAGGAGCATTAAATATGACATCTTCTGGGCAGGCGAAAGGGAAACTTGGTTCCCCCCCGCCAATATCTTTTTCCATTGCTCATCCGAAATTCTACCCAGATCTCTTTCCCACTTACTTCTGCAATTAAGGTTTTCTGAACCCATGATACTGTTTCTGCATATCTGTGGGTAGAATTCCGCTATGGATCCGTTAGATCCTCCGGAACTACTTATTCTTTCAAATATGGTCCTTGTTCCCCAAACTGAGCTTTTAAAGCATGTTTTATTTGTAAATAGCTATAGTATGAATTGTTTGGTATATCAAAATCCTCTTTTAGTGAAATAAACGTTTTTAGGGAGCTGCTATTATATAGTTTATCCAGGCTAACTATACCCTTTATTTCCCATATCTTTATTTTCCCCATTGATCTTAACTCTTGTAGGTTCTTGTTGTCCCAGTGCGGGGCACCTTTAACCATACCCCCCATTCCCCTCAGATCCTTTATAGTTTTCCACACTTTTATTATTAGCTTAACCGTAGGGGGTCTATAAGCAAAAGAGTTCGCTTCCAGGACCTCCACTAGTGTCTTATGCGGTGCATCTACAGTCATCAGTCCCCCATTTTTATTTCCTTCTGGGTCAGTATCTGATACCAGATGTTGTAATTGGGCTGCTAAGAAATAACTCCGTGGATGCGGTACAGCAAGACCCCCCTCTCTAGTTGGCAGTTGTAAGGTTTGAAGGCCTATCCTAGGCTGTCTTCCTTTCCATATAAGAGCTCTTAGTAGTATATCTATTTTTTTAAACCATTTCCTTTGAATCCAAATTGGTGAATTATGCAACAGATACAATAACTGGGGTAACCACAGCATTTTGATCAAGTTGCATCTACCAGCTACTGATAAAGGGAGTCCCTTCCATATATCGCTCTTATTCTTAAATTTAGATAATAGAGGGACTAAATTGTTATTTATATAATTATTTGGGTCTTTGGTTATATATATGCCTAAGTATTTTGTTTTCTCTACTATTTCTACTTGGCTATTTTCTAAACAGGAGCTCTTCCTAATGGGATCTATTGGTAACAATGCTGATTTCTCCCAATTTATGGTAAGACCTGAGAGTGCTCCAAACCTCGAGAAGATGTCCATCACCTGTCTATGTGATCTCTCTGTATCCCCTAAAAAAATGAGGACATCATCCGCATATAACGCAATCCATTCTTCTCTGTCCCTTCTCCGGAACCCTTCCATAGTCCTATTCTGCCTTACTGCAATTGCTACTGGTTCCATTGCCAGAGCAAAGATCAGAGGTGACAACTGACACCCCTGCCTAGAGCCCCTTTCAAGTTGGAATCCATCCGAAAGAACATTATTAACTCTGATCTTTGCCCTGGGGTTGTTATAGAGAATTTTAACCCAACTAATATAGGAAGGCCCGAACCCAAACTCCTTCAGTACGCGCCATATATACCCCCATTCAAGACTGTCAAATGCTTTTACCACATCTAGCATCATCACAGCCCTTGAGCCTGTATTTTCAGTTGGTATCTGCAGGTTCAAAAATAACCTTCTGATATTCCTGCTGGTTGATCTTTGGGGTAAAAATCCTGTCTGATCAGGATGGACCAGTTTATGAATTATTTTCTTTAGTCTGGTAGCCAAAATCTTTGCTAGGATCTTCACGTCTGAACATAGTAGAGAGATAGGTCTGTAGGACCCGGGATCCAAAGGATCTTTCCCTTCTTTGTGCAGCACTATTATCGTGGCTTCGGTCATTGATATGCCCAATCAAACACTTTAAGAAGCTCCGGGAGTAACACTGTCCCATAATATAAGTTTCAACAGGGAGGCCATCAGGACCAGGAGATTTCTGATTTTTCATTTCTGTTACAGGTAATTTAATTTCCTCCAGAGTTATCGGGGCTTCCAGTGCCTCATTATCAAACTCTATAAGGGAGGGCATCTCAATGTTACCAAAAAATGTATCTAGGTCCTCTCCCTCCACGGCCCCCCGGGATGTATACAATTCTTCATAATAATTTTTAAATGTATCTGTAATCTCATCTACCTGAGATGAGATCTCTCCCCTCATTGTCCTAATAGCGGGTATCATGGAGGGTGAGGATCCAGATCTAACTAAATGGGCCAGCATCTTCCCAACTCTTTCTCCCTCCCCATATACAATTTGGTTTTGAAATAGTCTTTTATGTTCAGACTTCCTAATCATTACATCCTTGTATATTTGTTGTTTATTTTCCCATTTACTTTGTTTGTCCGGGGTTGGCTCCTTCACATACTCCCTTTCTGCTGTTATTACCTCTTTCCTGACCTTATCCTCCCAGTCCAGTGAAGATTTTTTTACTTTAGAGATTTGTTGTATAAATAAACCCCTCAGATAAGCCTTCAATGCATCCCACATCATCCCTCTTGTTGTGGTATCCATATTAAACCTCACAAACTCGTTTACCTTGGCTATTATCCCATTCTGATCCTCTATTATTCCAAACAACATTGGGTTCATTTTCCATAATCTACCAACCTTCTTATTATTTATACTTATCGAAATCGTCAGCAGCGAGTGATCTGAGACACCCCTAGGTTGGTAAGCTATATTTTTAATTGTTTGGGAACCTAGCTCATTACCCAATGCAAGATCTATTCTGGAAAGTGTAGAGTGAGAACCCGAGTAACATGAGAATTGTAACGTCACAGGGTTCCGTATTCTCCATAGATCCAATAGACCAGCTTCCCGAAGGAAGTGGCTCATACGGTTTCCCTGTGGCGCCTGTCCCTGGTTACCTGGGGGGAACCTATCTATCTTTTTATTTATTACCACATTAAAGTCCCCAACTACTATAATTGGTATGTTAGTCTTATCTACTATAAACTCTAATAGATCGTACAAGACATCTAGTTTAAAAGGTGGAGGGATATAAACATTTGCTAGTACATATTCCTGATTTTCTATTATACAGTGCAAAAAAATATACCGACCCTCCCCATCTATTTTGCACTGTCTGCAGGTGAAGGCCACCCCCCTCCCAATTAACACTGACATCCCCCTGGAATAGGTGGTGTGCACAGAGTGAAATTGGCACGGGAATCTCTTGTTTCTTACTTGAGGATTTAGTGTCTTGAATCAAATGTGTCTCCTGCAGACAGGCAATTCCTATTTAAAAAATATCCAACATATCAAATACAGCTGCTCTTTTGGCAGAGGTACCCAACCCACGGACATTCCATGATCCAATATTCAATACCATTGATTTTTTATATAACATCTATCGAAAAAAAACAAAAAGTAGCAGCAAAAGCTAGATCTTAATAATATCAAGGAGAGATACCCAGTTATCCATAGGGAATCTATTAGTGCTAAACCCAAAAAAGTGTATTTATCACTATGCCCCTCTGTGTCAAAAAATTTTTACCTTCCCCGTGATTACAAAAAAACCCCATATTTTCATACTGTAAACATTCATGTTCTATCTATATTTATTTTATCGATGCCCAATGTGTTATCCTATATTCCAGTGTGCCATTTATATTTTGTTTTACCAGTACCCAATGTGTTATCCTATATTCCACTGTACAGTATATCTCCTTATAATTCCGTGTGCCATAAATTCCCCTACTAGATATATCCCTTTTCCTGTAGCCCTTGCCCCCCCCTCCCTCCCCAAACCCCACCCTCCCAAAAACCCACCCTCACTGCCCCCCCCACACCTTTCTAGGTTACCCCTAGGGGCTTTTTTAATAACCGTCTCACACCCTACTAGATATATTCCTTTTCCTGTAGCCCTTGCCCCCCCTCCCTCCCCAAACCCCTCCCTCCCCAAACCCCACCCTCCCAAAAACCCACCCTCCCTGCCCCCCCCACCCCACACCATTCTAGGTTACCCCTAGGGGCTTTTTTAATAACTGTCCCACACCCTACTTTAACCACACTCTCACCTCCCCTGCCCCCATCTCCCCTGCCCCCACCCCACATACTTTTTAATCCCTTTCCTTCCTAAACCTAAATCCATTTACCGTTTCAATTCTCCACCCCACCCTTCTCTGAAAAAATTAAATAACTCATTATATTTGTGCCCCATTATGTGTAACAACTTCAACCCGGGCTCCCTGTTATTTCTTTGGTAACTGATCTCTTTTATCTTCTAACCATGCTAACGCACCCGCAGGCGAGTCAAAAATCTGACTTTCTCCGAGTGCGTTTATCCGAAGCCTGGCAGGGTAAAGGAGAGCATAAGTGATGTAAAATTTTTGAAGGCTACGTTTAACTACTAAAAACTCAGCTCTGCGTTTCTGAAGGTCAGGAGAGAAATCAGGGTATATTGATATCCTAGCCCCATTAATGGAAACATTCCCCATCTCTCTAGCCTTTTTAAGGAGCTTTACTTTATCTTTATAATTTAAAAATTTCACTAATAGCAGTCTCGGGGGGCTTCCTTGAAGGGAACTCTGTGTGCTCTTTCGATTGAAAACTGCTGTGAGAACGAGTCTCCTCCAAAGGTTTCAATCAACCATTTTTCTAAGAATACTACTGGGTCTGGGCCTTCACTCTTTTCGGGTAACCCCACCACCCTCACGTTGTCCCTACGAAGTCTGTTTTCCATTTCATCAAATTTTTCCGTAAGTTTATTTATTTTCTCTTTCCATGTCTTGGATTCTTGTTTCATAGGGTACAAATCGTCTTCTATCAGACTTATTCTCTTCTCCATTTCCATTACTTTTTCCGCTGTTTCCTTAAGTTCATGCCGTACCAGGATTAACTCCTCCTTAATATCTTTCATTTGGTTACTTAGTTCACTCAAAGAATGTTTACATGTATTAATCGCCAGGAGGATATCTTTCAGGGAGGGCTCACCTTCTGCTGGAAGTATCGGATTGATAGAAATTTCTGTTTCCTTCCCAACCACTCCTGACCCTTTACTTGAAAGGTTTTTGGTACCAGTGGTCCCTGTGGACATACTCAGGTGACCCTGGCTCTTTCTGTCCGCTGTTGATTTAATTTGGGTTTGCTGCCCCCCTTTCCTTGGTGTATGATCCGTGGCATGGACCATTCTCTCTAGCTTGGCGGTCGCTGTGACAGCTGCTGCAGTTGCGCCCACCTCAGTGGACTGAGCTCCTTTTTCCTTGTCTTTGGCCAAGCGTAGGGATTGAACTCCCACATTCTCCTGGTTGGCTTGTTCATCACCTTTCCTCCTTGTTGACATTATGCCTATCCTACTATAGAGATATTTAATGTAAGGAAGCAAATCAGGTTCCCTGGGAGTCAGAAAGGCAGTAATAAATGACCTCCAAGTTTAAACCTCTTGCTCTTTCCGTTTACTAATACTGGAAGTTGCAATAGATAAGTAAAGGAACAAAATGAGGACACAGTCATTTACAGAATATGCATGGAGATAGTGTTCATATTAGATCCACATTAGACCCCCTCTTCCTTGAGCCCAAAATGAATTAAATGTTAGGAACCCCAATTAGCATAACCAGCAGTCCAATATTATCCTGACCAACAAATAATAGCAGAGGTTCTATCCGCCCAGAAAGAAAAAACACCCCCCTTCTCAGGTTCCCTTGTAAAGCTTGCAGTTCACCAGAGACTCCGTTCACCTGGAGAGATTACTGTCCTCCTCCACTTTATAGCGAGCTAACAAACAAAGAGAGATGGAACTCAGTACCTCTTCCTGCCGGTCTTGACAAAGTCACACTGTTCCTTCCCAACAACGCTGCAGGGACTAATGCGTGCACTTAATTCTCTTTCCAGATAGCTCTACCTCCTCTTGTTCCTCTGGGCGGCATATACAGTGTACCGAGTCCACTCCGAGTACACTCACAGGAGCCTCCACGGCGGACACCCACCGTCAGTCTGTTCCCGCAGCTGTGTTCCGTCCTCTCCTTCATGTTCTCGCGGGATTTCTACTTGTCAAAAGCCGTGGGCTAGGAAATCCCGGGAGATCAGAACACACACCGCACTCCGCTATACTCACTCCGGGCATGCCAGAAAGGGGACCGAAGAGGCAGACAGGTCACTGCAGCTCACATCGCCACACGGGTATTGTCTTCAGCGTTTATCCCCAGGGCAACACGTTCATGAAGCAGGAAGAGCGGGGTGGACACACGCACTCACTCCACACCAACTAGCCCCTCCATCCACTTCCGGTCACGCCCCCTCAGAGAAGGGAAACTTCCGTGTGAGTGGGAACATACCATGGAGTCCAGTGCCTACCATATCAATATTTGATTGCAGAGGTGATGGGAAGATGGACAGAAAGTGATATAATAGCTCCCCCTTCTACAAATTCAACTTATAATAGTTATAATGATTTTATAACTGAAACTTTCAGAATATGACAGTGGCTAAGTGGTTAGCATTTCCACTTGGCTAGGGTTGAGTTTGCATGTTTTCTCTGTGCTTTTGTGGGTTTGCTCCCACTCTCCAAAGACATGCTGGTAGGTTAATTGGCTCCTGTCTAAAACTAGCATTTGTATGTATTAATTTTAAATAGGGATCTTACATTATAAGCTCCTTGAGGGCAGGGACTGGTATTATTATTATACAGGATTTATATAGTGCCAACAGTTTGCACAGCACTTTACAAAATAAGGGCAGACAGTAAAGTTACAATACAATTCAATACAGGAGGAATCAGAGGGCCCCGCTTGTAGAACTTACAATCTAGGGGGAAGGTCAAGTGATACAAAAGGTAATAACTGTGGGGGATGAGTTGATGGAGAAAATAAAAGTACAGTTATTAATTGGGGGACAGGATAGGCTTCTCTGAAGAGGAAGGTTTTTAGGGATCATCTAAAAGCAAACAGATTAGTAGATAATTGGACAGATTAGGGTAGGGCGTTTCAAAGGCTAGAAGAGGCTCTGGAAAAGTCCTAGAGACAAGCATGGGAGGAGGTGATGAGGAAGCTAGAGAGCAGGAGGTCTTGGAAGGAATGAAGAGAATGCATTGTTGGTATTTTGAGACCAGGCTAGTGATGTAAGTGGGGGCAGAGTTGTGGATGGCTTTGTACGTTGTTGTTAGTATTTTGAATCTAATTAGTTGGGTGAGCGGAAGCCCATGGAGGGACTGACAGAGAGGAGTAGCAAACAATGAGAGGTTGGTAAGGTGGATGAGCCTGGCAGCAGCATTCATGATGGACTGAAGGGGGATAGCCTATGCAAAGGTACGCCAATGAGAAGGGAGTTGCAGTAGTTGAGGCGAGAGATGACCAGGGAGTGAACTAGGAGCTTTGTGGTGTCATTGGTTAGAAAGGGGCTTATTTTGGAAATGTTACGGGGGTTGAGGTGGCAAGATTTGAACAGTGATTGAATAAGGATAGATCAGAGTCCAGGATTACACCAACTATCAGCGAGGATGGGCTGATAGTTCTGCCATTGATCTTGACAGAGAGATCAAGGAAAGGGGCACATGGGAAGGAAAAATTATGAGCTCGGTTTTGGATAAATGAAGTTTGAGGAAGTGGTGTGACATCCAAACTGATATGTCTGTTAGTAAATTAGTGATTTGTGATAAATGTAAAACATATAAGTAAAGTGCTGCACAAATTGTTGGTGCTATATAAGAATTTGTAATAAATAAATATGACCAGGAGTAAAACATCCTGCAGGAGCCCATGAAGAAGACATTTTCTTGTTCTTCTCTTGTGGAAGATAAATATGAGAAGATAATTCAGCCCTGAATTAAACCTGAGGCATAGTACAGCACATGCCTGTGTGAGGGCCGTGTTTGCCTGCACAATGAGGCTGAGGAGGCAGTATAAATGGGCTGTTCATGTCATGTAATTTAGGATGCAGCAGTGGCACAGACACAACTGCTGCTCCTGATTTGACGGTCATACAGGTGCGGGTGCATGGCCCTGAATGTACACTATCTGTGCTCAGGGCCGTGCACCCGCACTTGCATTTTTGTCAGATTGGAAGCAGTGGCTATGTCTATGCAGTTGCTGTGTCCCAATTGACATGAATGGGACTGCCTGCCATTTGTGTGAATGAGGTTTTACTGCAGTAAAAGAAAGAGAAGTAATTTACTTACTTCAACCTTGCCTCACTAAGTAAATTAAAAGATTATAAGTTTGCTTAGTGCCAGTCAGGAATAGTCATGATGCATCTATGTTGATTAGTTATAGAAAATTATTTGATATACCGTATTTATCGGCGTATAACACGCACTTTTTTCCCCTTAAAATCAGGGGAAAATCGCGGGTGCGTGTTATACGCCGATCCCCTGCGATCCTGACCTGTCAGAATTAAAAAATCGCTGACCGCGATTTGAAAATGGCGCCGCCGGCGCCGAAATACACAGTGCCGGTCCTCGGCTCTTCTCGGCGGCTTTCGGTTTCACTCGAGCGCCGCCCGAACCTAGCCGAGTATACTCGGCTAGTTTCGGATAGCTCCGCTCACCGTCCGAGTGGAACCGAAAGTAAACGAGAGCCGCCGAGAAGAGCCGAGGACCGGCTCTGTGTATTTCGGCGCCGGCGGCGCCATTTTCAAATCGCGGTCGGCGATTTTGAAGCTCACAGGCTTCAGCAAGGCTGGACTGGGGCAAGGCTGGACTGGGGCAAGGCTGGACTGGACACTGGGGAAGGCTGCACTGACATGGCTGCACTAGCAAGGCTGCACTGACATGGCTGCACTGGCAAGGCTGCACTGGCAAGGCTGCACTGACATGGCTGCACTGGCAAGGCTGCACTGACATGGCTGCACTGACATGGCTGCACTGACATGGCTGCACTGGCAAGGCTGCACTGACATGGCTGCACTGACATGGCTGCACTGACAAGGCTGCACTGACAAGGCTGCACTGGGCAAGGCTGGACTGGGGCAAGGCTGCACTGAGAAGGCTGCAATGATGGGCATTTAAATGTAAGTTTTTTTCCCTTCAACTTCCCTCCTAAAAGTTTTTTTTCCTTAAAATTCCCTCCTAAATTGAGGTGCGTGTTATACGCCGGTGCGTGTTATACGCCGATAAATACGGTACTTTTAGTGAGTTAAGTTTTAGAATTAAAAAAGGAAATTTCCACAGTAATCTTATGGTTCATATTAATGTAAGAGAATAAAAACAGTGGATATTCAAATGTCATAAAAACCAATAAAAACTATATATTGCATTTAAGAAGAAAGTTTAGTTCTCCGAAATATATTATCTGTACCTTTGATAGAGACCTTTCTGCTTTAAAATTATTAAATAAAATGTTTTTAGTTACCAATTTTCATATTGCTGAGTATAGCATAATTCAAAACATGTTACTCAAGCAAAGAAAATGATTTTCAAAATTAAAAAAAAAAACCTAATTTATAACCACGTTTGTATTTGACGGCTACTTGTCATTCATAGACTTGTTTTCCTGTTTCAAGAAATAGAGTAATGGAAATGTTTCCTGAGATTAGTCTCTGTTTTCCCTGGCATGTTTTTTTCTCAGTATGGTTTCATGTCTGTTACCATGGCTACTTCTGTCAATCACGTATTTCACATCTTATTTTTCAGTGATCCATTTTCATTCACTGTGTGATTATCACATCTGCATACATTTGTTTTGTGAGTATATTGTACCAAGTTTTGCCTTTGTTGTTTTCATGTTTTTGTTTTCTAATAAGTATGTAGCATTTTTAAGTAATTTGTTTTAAATTTGGTGTACTAATTTTATGCTTGTGACCATAGTGCAGCTATCCATCAGAATACATAAGTGAACTTCAATACACCCCATCTTCTTTAATGATGAGACAATTAAGAACATTTGCAGATAAAATCTGTAACCGTTTCTTTGCTCTTGGTGTCTCCTGCTGTGCTGGGACCATCAACAGTTCTGTTAATTTATATTCAAATCCATTTACTACTAATAATAATATCTACAATGTAATATCAAAGAGAGCATCTCCGTAGTTATTTCCAATGTGTGTTCCTAGCTAACAATGGGCTCACCTGAATAATCACGGAGTATGCATATCTAAAGGGATGTCAGGGATGCTTTCTTATATATAAAGGATAAGTTCATCTTTTAACAAAAAATAATAAATGCACATTTTTTTGCAGGTAAAAAAATGTGCATTTACTATTTTTTGTTTTGTAAAGCATTGCACTAGCGACCAGCAGATTGCTGGTACCATGCAGGACTCCTGCAGACCGCAGACCTATCAGTGTATCGGTTTGTCATACCTCAGCTGGCAGATATTCACTGACAGGAAGAATGAAGGAACTACCAAGGCGCTCAAAAGCGTTGTGGTAGTTAATGGAGAACTACAAGCTGAAATCCACAAAGGCTGTCGGGACTTGTAGTTTCCCATTCACAAAGGACTGTGAATGAATGACGTGGTCAGGTGGACGGAGCCCCGCATGGCCACGTTAGTTTCAAACAGTAATAGTGTGCACCGGGGGAGATGACCGCTCACTGTCACTGGGGAGCGAGGGAGATGGAGAATGGCTGCAGCTGCTGGAACATTTTACACCCTAAATACGGGTGGAACATGTAACATGTTCCAAAAGATGAACTTATCCTTTAAAAATGGAAATCATCTCAAACTCAGAACTGTTGTCTATATGATCCCAGATACTTCAGTAAAGACCTATTCTGTATAGACATAATGTTATTTTTGCAAGCTGACAGGTATAGATCAATTATACAGTACTTTACAAATATTTTAGGCAGACGTGAAAAATGCTGTAAATTAAGAAAGCTTTCAGAAATAGAAGTGTTAATAGTTTATTTTTATCAATTAACAAAATGAGTTAAAAAAGTAAAAATGACCAGAGAAATCCAAATCAAATCGATAATTGGTGTGAATACCATTTGCCTTCAAAACAGAATCAAATTATTTTGGCACATTGGACACAGTTTTTGAAGTAACTCAGCAGGTAGCTCCAAACATCCATCTACGAGAACAAATCACAGATCTTCAGAGGATGTAGGCTGCCTCAAATCCTTCTTTCTCTTTATGTAATCCTAGAAAGACTCAATGATGTTGAGATCAGGGTTCTGTGGGGACAATACCATCACTTCCAGGACTCCTTGTTCTTCTTTATACTAAAGATAGTTCCTAATGACATTGGCAGCATGTTTGGCGGCATTGTCCTGCTGCAGAATACGTTCACAGGACTCCCTGATGATATGGCATGATGGATATGTATATGCCTGTGATTCTCAGCATTGAGGACTTCATTGATCCTGACCAAATCCGCAACTCCATTTGCAGACATGCAGCCCCAAACTTGCAAGGAACCTCCACCATGCTTCACTGTTTCCTGCAGACACTCATTATTGTATTGCTCTCCAGTCTTTCGTAAACAACCTGCCTCCTGCTACAGCCAAATATTGACTCATCAGTCCAGAGCACCTGCTGCCATTTCTCTGCACCTCAGTTGCTATTTTTTTGTGCATTGTTGAATCACTTAGTCTTGTTTCCACGATGGAGGTATGGCTTTTTGGCCTCAATACTTCCATGAAGACAGCTTCTGGCCAGACTTCTCAGGACAATAGATAGGTCTACCTGGACCCCACTGGTTTCTGCCATTCCTGTGCTGATGGCACTGCAAGACATCTTCTGATTTCAAACTGAAGTAAGCCTGATGCGTCTTCCATTTGCTACATTAAGTTTCCTTGGTCGGACACTGAGTCGATGGTCCTTAACTTGTTTCTTTATGCTTCTTCAAAAGAGCTTGAACAGCGCATTTTAAAACCCTGCTGCTTTGAAATATTTGCCTGTAAGAGACCTTGCTGATGCAGTATAACTACCTTTTGTGCTCAGTCTTGCCATGGTATATGACCTGTGACATGAAACTGTCTTCCACAACCTCACCTTAGTAGCAGAGTTTGGTTGTTCCTCACTGAGTTTTAAGCCCCCTACACAGCTGTTTCTGTTTCATTTAATGACCGTGTTTCAACCTACATATGAGATTGACGATCATTAGCACCTGCTTGGTATAATTTGTTAATCATACACCTGACTCTAATCCTACAAAATCACTGACTTTGTGCAAGTGTAATAAAGTGTGCAAGTGTAAGAATTGATGCTGGTTTGAAGCCAAATGGTAATCACACCAAATATTGATTTGATTTTGATTTTTCTTCTACTCGCTCACTTTGCATTTTGTAAATTTATAAAAATAAAGAATTAAAATATATAACTTTGAAAGCATTCTTTTTTACAGCATTTATTCACACCTGCTTAAAATGTTTGCACAGTACTGTATATGGGGAGTGTCATGTACCTGACTGTGGAGTCTGAGATGATGAGGGTGGCCTTTTGCGCAATTCCCATCCAAGACCTGACAGGGAGCAACATCATTGCTCATTTTAAACGTTACTTTTAGCAAAATGTTGCATATGTATTCTGATTATTGTTGACAGTATTTTACTTTGTCCTTCATTCAATAATCAAACAACCTGAACTAGATCCCATAACTGTGTTTTGGGGACCCACCAGCTATTAAATATGACATTCACTATACTATTTATATATGTGAGATAAATACTGTATAGTGATATTGCATTAAAACCTCAGTGTCCTATCACAGAGTTGCAGCCTGACTTTATACAAACCCTCACAGTTTTAAGAAATTATGACTAATCATGCTGCTGTGGACATCTTCAAAGCCAATCTCTAGGCAAAAATCCCTTCATCCCTTCCAGCAAACACCTCCCTCACCACCCACTCATATATATTTAGGACTTTCCTGATCTGTATTCTTGTTCCTGTTTCAGAATACAAGTCTCACATATGCAGCTTTATCCCCTCTTTATATATATACAGTATCTCACAAAGGTGAGTACACCCCTCACATTTTTGTAAATATTTTATTATATCTTTTCATGTAAAGAAATGACACTTTGCTACAATATAAAGTGGTGAGTGTACAGCTTGTATAACAGTGTAAATTTGCTGTCCCCTCAAAATAACTCAACACACAGCCATTAATGTCTAAACCACTGGCAATAAAAGTGAGTAAACCACTACGTGAAAATGTCCAAACTTGGCTCAATTAGCCATTTTCCCTCCCCAGTGTCACGTGATTTGTTAGTGTTACAAGGTGTCAAGTGTGAATGGGGAGCAGGTGTGTTAAATTTGGTGTTATCACTCTCATTCTCTCAGACTGGTCACTGGAAGTTAAACATGGCACCTCATGGTAAAAAACTCTGGATCTGAAATCCCGTTAACGTCACACGGAAAGCCCGCCTCCTTTATTTTTTGGTGAAAAAGAGGTCAGGCTTTCCATGTGATGTCAACGCATAGTCACGCCCCATAGCTGTGTAAGAGATGCCAGACAGAGGGTGACAACACAACCAAGGAAGATGGCAGCGAGGAAGAACATGGCGGCATTCACCTAAAAAAGCAGTGAAAAGTGACAAAAGACAATAGCTGGTTTTTGACAATTCCTTTATTAAAAATGTCTTCTTCTTTCCCCAGCTTCTTCCTCCATCTTCCTTCGGTCTTCCTTCGGTTTTCTCCTTCTTCCTTCCTCCAGCTGCTTCTTCCTCTGCTTCTTCCTTCATTTCCCTCCGCTCCTTCCTCCGGTCTTCTCCATCTTCCTCTGGCTTTTTCCTCTGATCTTTCTTGTCTGCCACTCCTGCCACTGACCCGCTGAACATGAAAACACGAAAACAACGACCCTCCTCCAACGCTGCGGTCAATAGCGCACATTTCATGTATAACTATGGGGTGTGGCTACCGGATGACGTCAGCAGGAGATCCCACCCCCTTCTGACATTACTGACCCATCATGCCCCGGGCAGTGAAGTCACAAGGGGTGGGGTCTCAGAGTGACATCATGAGCCCCATCACAGCATCAGAGGAGGTTCACTTTTTGAATGTTCAGCAGAAACGGTGGAGGAAAAAGACAGAGGATGAAACGGGGAAAGAAGAAGCCGGAGGAAGATGGAGAAGACCGGAGGAAAAAGCAAAGGAAGATGGAGGAAGAAACAGGGGAAGAAGCAGCTGGAGGAAGAAGGACAAAACCGAAGGAAGACAGGAGAAAGATGGAGGAAGAAGCGGGGGAAAGAAGAAGAAATTTTTAATAAAGGAATTGTCAAAAACTGGCTATTGTCTTTTGTCACATTTCACTGCTTTTTTAGGTGAATGGCTAGGGGTACAATGTACCCCTAGCCATTCACTTGGGGGGCCGGGATCTGGGGTCCCCCTTGTTCTCCCCACCCGCAGACCCCCCCAACCACTGGGCAAGGGTTGTGGGGATGAGGCCCTTGTCCCCATCAACATGGGGACAAAGTGTTTTGGGCTCACCAAAGCATCCTCGCCATGTTGAGGGCTTGTGGCCTGGTATGGTTGGGGGGGGCGCTCGCTCACCCCCCCTTTCTGACCTCCCAGGTTGCGTGCTCGGATAAGGGTCTGGGATGGATTTTGGGGGGACCCCAAGCCATTTTTTTTATTTTGGCATGGAGTTCCCCTTAATATCCATTCCAGATTCAAAGGACCTGGTATGGACTGGTGTGGGGAACCTATGCCATTTTTCCTTTGCTTTTTACTCTATATTGCTGGGAACCGGTAATTCATTACAGCCATGAGCAATTTTAAATTACGGTTTTCCCTTTAGAAATGTCATTTTGCTGTGGTACAGTAATAAACACAGGAAAGATGCGCTACTTTACAGGCATAATAAGGACACCCCCAGGCACGATATTTAAAGGCATTTTTAATTTTTATTGTTTCACTTTAAGCATTATTAAAATCACTGCTCCTGAAAAAATGTCTGTTTTAAAAACATTTTTTCCAATTGATACGTGTCCCCTGGGGCAGAACCCAGGTCCCCATACACTTGGCAAAGAACTTGCATATAAGCCTTCAGTGAGAACTTTGGATTTTGCAGGTTCGAGCCCCATTGACTTCCACTATTCCTGCATATGTGATCTGACGGGCATGTTTGCCGGCAATAGCGCTGCTTTCCATGTGCATTAGCGCCCAGTTTCTGAGAGTCTTAATTGGCCTTAATTGGGCACTATTTTCCATTACTGTAGGATCATTTATCGGCGCTATAGTAAATTACCCCCTATATGGTAATTTTATGGATTTTTTGTGGGGTTCTGAAAATGCTCCCATATTTTCATCTATTTTTATTTTAGTTGTAGTTCTTCACTAGCTGTGCAACAATACATTTTTTTTGGTTGATACCTTTTTCTGTCTACAAATTAGCACAGCCCTGCTGACTCCTTTCAAATATAACCTCTACGAACCTTATTCCAATGATCATTGATAAACCAAGAGAATAGAATAACTCAGTCCATTTCTATTAAAATAAATAGCAAAAAATGTACAAAATATTGTTGCGCTACTATAAAAAAAATATAAATAAGAATAGCAGCCAGCATCAATAGTGTAGTGACAATGTGAAAGAAACTGGAATATGTATAAAAATGCAGCGCTAAACACAAAGAATATAAATACACAATACAATGCATATATATGGCAATCAGACTTTCAGCGCGATGGTATAGAAACCATATGTGAAAATAAAAAGGAGGAGTGAGCTTCAAAGGAAAACAATATAGTTCATAATCGCATGAATGTCCATCAATTTAAACAACATGTGTTCTTCGATGTCAAAAGAGAAGAATAAATAATATAGGTGCAATGTGAATCGCAAAGGTGATCTTCCTGTACTAGGCATCCACAAGTGAAAATAGAAGGAGCAAATACGCTTACCGGAGAGGGTGGACACGTTTGCCGTATGGCTAGGTGTCATTCAAGCTTGTGGATCAACCGATCCAGGTAGATGCTTGCGGAGAGGTGTATGCGACAGGTTCTACTGATTCCTTTCTGAGGACCATAGGCGACCTAGGAATTTCTGATGTTCAGGATATATATGTAGTCACCTTTCCGGCAGATAGATGACCAGAGGGTATGGCTTTTACTCAGCAAGCGTGGAAACATGCAAAAGGAGGAGAAGACCCCACATAGTGCTTGAATCCATAAAATTAGGTTTATATATATCTATATGCCCCAGTAGAAGGACCTCTCGTCCGAAACATGTCGGGTTGCTATTAGCTATTTGCCCTTCGGTACCACGCTGTTTTATCTCTATTGTGATCACTTTTAACTGTTGCTGCTGCTGTCTGAATTTGTATTTTGTTTGGTTTGTAATAAACCTGTTTTTATGGATTCAAGCACTATGTGGGGTCTTCTCCTCCTTTTGCATGGTTGCACGCTTGCTGAGTAAAAGCCATACCCTCTGGTCATCTATCTGCCGGGAAGGTGACTACATATATATCCTGAACATCAGAAATTCCTAGGTCGCCTATGGTCGTCAGAAAGCAACCAGTTGAACCTGTTGCATCTGCAAGCATCTACTTGGATCGGTTGATCCACAAGCTTGAATGACACCTAGCCATACGGCAAACGTGTCCACCCTCTCCGGTAAGTGTATTTGCTCCTTCTATTTTCACTTGTGGATGCCTAGTACAGGAAGATCACCTTTGCGATTCAGATTGCACCTATATTATTTATTCTTCTCTTTTGACATTGAAGAACACATGTTGTTTAAATTGATGGACATTCATGCGATTATGAACTACATTGTTTCCCTTTGAAGCTCACTCCTCCTTTTTATTTTCACATATGGTTTCCATACCATCACGCTGAAAGTCTGATTGCCATATATATGCATTGCATATTTATATTTTTTGTGTTTAGCGCTGCATTTTTATACATATTCCTATTAAAATAAATAGTTTCTTACAACAGCCACCTGGTCTTAACATACTAAATGCAATGACAAACACAAAATAATTTGTCCTTTCCCTACCGTAATGCTATCTCACAAAGTTTACTTTGATTTCATAAAATAAATTAATAAGAAAAACAATTAAGCACTAAAATTTATTTTAGAAATGCCATTATCATTTTGTGCTTGTGTAGAAATCATAAAAATACACCCGCTGTTGTGTCTTTTGTCCCTGTACCTTTCAGAATCTCCTGTGCACACACTATTTACGTTAACACCTCCTTTCTGTATTGCCTACTCAAGAGGTTGCCACACTTTTGCTAATTTTCATACAGATAACATAGCATACATAGGCAGAGAGTCACAGAGGGGGAAATTTACTAAATCTGGTGCAGCTGTGCATGGTAGCCAATCAACTTCTAACTTCAGCTCGTTCAATTAAGCTTTGACAATAATACCTGGAAGCTGATTGGTTTCTATGCAGAGCTACATCAGCACACTCCAGTTTTAGTAAATATCCCACAGAAAGTGTCACCTTTTCTTATCTCCAGTGCTGCCATACAAAGTTATGGGAATCATTCTTCTTGAACTACTTAAACTTGAAATAATTGAATTTCTACTTGTCCAAGCCACAGTTATGAAAGATCCAAATTATAAATTAGTTTCTCTACCTATAACAGTGAACAAAAAGCAACAGTATGAGCTGGACACATTTCCATCTCCATATAAAGATGAGTGCATCCCCCTTTCATTGCACAGATACAGCTGTGAGCCAGCTGTAATAACTGAAAAGCTAATTAGATCATTTGGCTCTGTAGCTGTTTTCCTTCATTTAGCACTAAATGGAAGACACTAAAGCAAAAGCGAACCAAATGAAGGGATAGCAAGGTGCTTGAATACATTAAAAGTTCAATAAGATGTTGCAAATATGAAGCCAGCTAACGATGTTCTATCAATTCCCTTGAGAAGGCAACAGAATACAATGTTACCATCCCAATTTGCATTTATATTGCTCCTTCCAAATAGATTTCCAGCCTGGTTTACAGTCATACTTCAGGTGCATGCACGTGGCGTCTAATGAGGTGGAAAGTCGGCACATTTGTGCTTCTTATATCATCTGGGAAGAAAGGGACAACATTATTATTACCACCCAGTGAATACAATCTTTCTCTGCAGATTAGCAAAAAAAATGATTTATAATAGGAGCTACTGTGGGTTTGTTGGCATTGATACCGTTTTTTTGTTATACAAATCCTTAAGTGAATTTTGTCTGATTCTGAGCATATTTACAACCATGTTGTTTACCTGCTTGCATATTATGATATTGTAAATCAGTCCTGTGGGTTCATATGGCTCAAGCAGAAGTTATTGTCATCATTACTTTCACTCAGTAATGATTTAGCTTCAATTTTGAATCAGAAAATTAGTAATTAGCATAAATCATATAGCATTACATTAATTCTAACTGCAGACAAAAGAAGCATCCCAAGAAAATGATTGCTTTGCAGTGATTTTCATTGTGTAGTAGATCTTCACCTCCTACCTGCATCTAGATATCTTTGCTGTTAATTACTGAGTCTTTGTCAATACTGTTCAAAAGCCCCAAAGATTCAGTTAACTCTTCTGTTAACGACTTCAGCTCCCAGGTTTGCCCCCCTTCCTGACCAGGCCATTTTTTGTGATACGGTACTGCGTTGCTTTAACTGACCATTGTGCGGTCGTGTGTCGCTGTACCCTAATAAAATGTTGTCCTTTTTTTCCCCACAAATAGAGTTTTCTTTTGGTGGTATTTGATCATCTCTGCGGTTATTTGCGCTATAAACAAAAAAAAGACTGACCATTTTGAAAACAAAAACCCAATATTTTTTTACTTTCTGCTATAAAACATATCCAATAAAAAATTATACATAATCAAATTTCTTCATCAATTTAGGTCAATGTGTATTCTGCTACATATTTTTGGTTAAAAAAATCCCAATAAGCTATGGGATATTTATTTATTTATTTTATTTTTTTTACTAGTCAGAGACTTATAGCGGAACTGCGATATTGTGACACCTAGCTGACACTTTTGACATCTTTTTTGGGGGACCAGTGACACTAATACAGTGATCAGTGCTAAAAAATAGGCACTGTCACTGTACTAGTGACACTGGCAGGGAAGGGGTTAACATCAGGGGCAATCAAAGGGTTAAATGTGTTCCTAGGGAGTGCTGGCTAACTGTATGGGATGTGCTTGCACTGTGGGAAGGCAGAGATCTGTGTTCCTGCTTAGCAGAAACACAGGATCACTACCTTCCCTTCTCAGAGAACGGCAATCTGCCTTGTTTACATTGGGAATTTTCTCGGGAATGATCGGCAGGTCCCGGTGGACATCGAGTCTGTGAACCTGCTGATTGGCTCCCACTGCGTCCAATCACAGCAGGAGCGAATCACCAGCAGCACGTGTGCGCGCCCCAGACCCAGGAGTGTCAGATCATGTACTAGGTACGTGATCTGGCACAGAGCGG
Source organism: Aquarana catesbeiana (assembly GCF_042186555.1). Lineage (NCBI taxonomy): Eukaryota > Metazoa > Chordata > Amphibia > Anura > Ranidae > Aquarana > Aquarana catesbeiana. The sequence continues at coordinate 104,324,330 of NC_133326.1, forward strand.
ACACCCTGCCGCAGTATATGTGAGTGGGGCGGTCCACAATCGGTTAAAGAAAATACAGTACAGTGGTTAGAATCTGTTCTAGGCATGTTAGCCTTTTGAGCTGTTTTTTACTTTATTATGCATTAACTACATCATGTTGATGATGTAATATCACATTCAGATAGTTTGTTTTTAACATACATACAGTTATAGGTATCAAATGGTAATTAAATCAGGAAAGGATCTCAAAATATTAGTACAAGCACAGCTTTGAAGTATCTAAGTCAATTGATTTATTTTCCAAGATATAACAAAGTTTTATCCTCTGAGGTACATCAAATATAGTGCCCTGCAAAGGGGGTGATGTGGAGGATCATGTGATGGTGGCAGTCCAACAATGTTTGTAAACTCACCACCAGTTTGGAGTAGAGAGGTTCTTTTTATTTTTAAACTCCAGCAGAAATCTTTTCACATACTAATGCCCCGTACACGCGGTCGGATTTTCCGACAGAAAATGTGTGATAGGACCTTGTTGTCAGAAATTCCGACCATGTGTAGGCTCCATCACATATTTTCCATTGGATTTTCCGACACACAAAGTTTGAGAGCTTGCTATAAAATTTTCCGACAACAAAATCCGTTGTTGGAATTTCCGATCGTGTGTACACAAATCTGACGCACAAAGTGCCACGCATGCTCAGAATAAATAAAGAGATGAAAGCTATTGGCTACTGCCCCGTTTATAGTCCCGACGTATGTGTTTTACGTCACCACATTCAGAACGATCGGATTTTCCGACAACTGTGACCGTGTGTATGCAAGACAAGTTTGAGCCAACATCCGTTGGAAAAAATCCATGGATTTTGTTGTCGGAATGTCCGATCAATGTCCGACCGTGTGTACGGGGCATAAGAGAGCCCACATTTGAAAATGGGTTCCTTTTTTTGCAGCACGAATTCTAATTCTTTAGGGCGGTTTAGATCACATACGTCCTGTGACACACACAATGCACATCAATAATGCATCACATTTTTAGCATTATAGAATCTTTTCTTTCGTACATGCCAAATGTATTTACGTGTTTATTTTCATATTTAACCAATACCGGGCAATTTTACCATCTTTCTCCCAAGGCCACTTTTCAGCTTTCAGCGCTGTCGCACTTGGAATGACAATTTTTTTTACACAAATAGAACTTTCTTTTGGTGGCATTTAACTACCAATGGGTTTTTTTTCTTGCTAAATAAATCCAAAAAAAAAGTTCAAATATTTTGAAAAAAAATGCGCTTTTCTTAGTTTCTGTTATAAAATGTGGCAAATAAATAATCTTTCTTCATACATTTAGGCCAAAATGTATTCTGCTACTTTTTTGAGTGTAAATAACCAACATCAGTTAATATTATTTAGTCTGTAGGAACCTTATAGAGTCCAAAAACTATGGTACATACCTGAAAATCGATCAATCCTGATGTACTGACGGCTTGAAAACACCAGGACAGTACAGATATCCCCCAAATTACCCATTTTTTTGAAAGTAGAAAGTCCAAGGTATTAAGTAAGAGGCATGGCAAGTTTTTTGAAGTTGTAATTTTTGGTCACAATTTTTTTGGAAATGAAGAAATAATAAAAAAAAAAAAAAAATCACATTTTATTTTTTTACATACTGTCACCAGTGCAGTACAGTGTTATAATAGAAAATGTGTGGTGGTCATCAGAAACATTAACTGGTGACAGTATGTAAAAAACAAAACAAAAAAACAGTTCATTCCATAGTAAACCTTCTTCATAAAATTTCTCCATGCCCAAAAATTCATAAAGTGCTGAAGTGCTCCAAAAATATCATGCCGTGAGAGTGTAGCACACACCCCTCTCATGCTCCTACTCACCAGAAAGAATGGACCCCCAGCTTTTCAGCATAAGGGTCTAACATGCTTTAATCTGGTGAGGGGGTGCTCAAAGAACCTCTTCTCGCCTCCTGTGTCTCCTGCAGATAGGTACCTAAAGTATGCAGTTGCCACTGTAGGTATCAATCGTGTCCCACCAGGGTCAATAGAGGGAGAAAAACTCTCATAGTGTAGTAATTGGATTTATTCAGTAAAAAAGGTAAAAATATACACTTTCAACAAGGAAGGCAAGTTTCACACATTTTGCCCCTCCCACAGGGCATTATCAAAGACAGTCTTTGGTCTTTGATAATGCCCTGTGAGAGGGGCAAAATGCGTAGACAGAATTTACGGTTTCTAACCACGTCGCGTTACTTCCACCATCTGTGGAACGCATGCTGAGTCGCAGCAGACCCGGATAAGGCTTGTACTGATTGCCTATACTCTGCAAAGCGAATACTTGCCTTCCTTGTTGTAAGTGTCATTTTACTGAATAAATCTAAATATTTCTAAAGTATAAAATGACACACCAAGGAAGTGATACCTACAATGTCAGCTGCGTACTTTAGGTACCAGTCTGCGGGAGACACAATAGGAGAGAGGAGATTCTTTGAGCACCACCTCACCAGATTAACCACTTAGGCCCCGGAAGGTTTACCCCCTTCCTGACCAGGCCATATTTTGCGATATGGCACTACATTGCTTTAACTGACAATTGTGCAGTCATGCGATGCTGTACCCAAATAAAATGTATGTCCTTTTTTTTCACAAATTTCTTTTGGTGGTATTTGATCACCTCTGCGGTTTTTATTTTTTGTGCTAGAAACAAAGAAAGACCGACAATTTTGAAAAAAATATATATTTTTTTACTTTCTGCTCTAAAACACATCTAATAATTTTTTTTTAAAAATCAAGTGTCTGCATCAGTTTAGGCTAATATGTATTCTGCTACATGTTTTTGGTAAAAAAAATCCAAAAAAGTGTAAATGAATTGGTTTGTGCAAAAGTTACAGCATCTACAAACTATGGGAAATATTTATTTATTTTTTACTAGTAATGGCAGCGATCAGTGACTTATAGCGGGACTGCGATATTGCAGCGGACAAATTGGACACCTAACTGACACTTTTGACAATTTTCTGGGGACCAGTGACATTATTACAGTGATCAGTGCTAAAAATATGCACTGTCACTGTACTAATGACACTGGCAGGGAAGGGGTTGACATCAGGGGTGATCAGAGGGTTAAATGTGTGCCTAGGGAGTGCTTACTAACTGTGGGGGAGGTGCTTTTACCACTTGAAGACATGGATTGGTGTTCCTGCTTCACGGGAACACAGGATCCATGTCTTCTGTACTCACGGAATGACAGTCTGCCTTGTTTAAATAGGCAGACTTTCATTCTGTCAGAGTACCAAACGATCGGTGGGTCCCAAGGGACATCAGGTCCGCGGGACCCGCTGATCAGCTCCCGCTCGCGCCCAAAACTTCAGCACTTTATTTATAAATTTTTGAGCGCGGAGCACTTTTATGAAGAAGGTGTATTGTAGAATGAACTGTCCTTGTCCACGCCAAAATGTAAACAATAATTGGGGTAGGGTCCCCCCCAAAATCTATACCAGACCGTGATTGAAGATGGATGGACATAACGGGACATTTTTTTTTTCTTTTTTAACCACTTGCCGACCAGCTGCCATCGTTATGCGGTGGCAGGTCGGCTCTCCTGCGCAAATCGCCGTAGCTGTACAGCGGCTCGTGAAGGCGCTGCGGGAGCATGCCCATGGGAACAGTGATCGGGAACAGTGATCTCTGCCATGTCCCTGTTAGTCATGTACACTTAGGCAGTGTAAAAAGTCTTTGGATCAATTAATACAAGTTCATGGCTTGACTTCTCAGATTCAGTTTTATTTATTTTTAGCAAATATGAGGTTATTCAGAAGCTTCAAATTCCACTGATATTCATCTCAGAACTTAACTCTGCTCACTGGGGATATGTACATATCCCAGGATTCTTCTTCACTACTGTAGGTTAATTTTTAAAGAATTATAGTAGAACATGGTTTGACTGATGTGTTTCGTTGTTTTTCATAACACCTTAGAACAGACACTACCTCCAAATAATATATAAATGCTATAATCACATTCCAATTACTTGAAAATTATTATGCACAGTTGGACATTGCTTCTAAGAACTCCCTCTGCCAATGTACTTGGCAAAATGTCTTTTTAACAAGTGTCATGTTGCTATTTTTAAGTATATACTAATTTATACATATAATTGAAATCTTCCAAGATCTAATCCATCCTTTCACTTGTAACTTATATTAATCTAGCATAGTATTCTTAGAGAAAATCAAATGCATTTTTTTTCAAGAACTGTGGTATTCTTATATCAGAAAAAAAGGGTAGAATGATTATTGTTAATTCTTTACTGTACTCTAAACACCTATCAGAAGAGTCAGGGGAGAGTCTAAGATTATTAACCGGATAGGTAAATCCAAGAGAACATATTTATTGAATCCTTTTTTGACATGCTTTCATGAAATTATCAGTTTTTTGGATAGATGCAAATGCTAATAAACATGAATGAAATTACTATATACTGACAGCAGCATGCTTACTAAATAACATTAGGATATAGTGTATCCTGCTGTTTTTTTTATTTGCTTATACTTAAAAAGAAATTTAAAAAATTAACCATGAAGGTGCTGAACCTGCATTAAAACACAGGTTCAACACTCTAACTGGACAAGTATTGCATTTTTAGTAGAAAACACAATTATTCAAGAAATTTGATTTAAAAATAGGTTGAGTGAATAAAAGGTGAACATGCAGGAAAGGAATGTTAAAGTAAAGGTGTGTCAAACTCAAAAATTAACACCTCCGGAAGATTTACCCCCCTTCATGACCAGACCATTGTTTGTAGTACGGCACTGCGTTATTTTACCTGACAATTGCGGTCGTGCGATGCTGTACCCTAATCAAATGTACGCCCTTTTTTTTTTGCAAGTAATCTTTATTGAGACACTTAGTTATGGTACAACAATTGTAGCGGAGAAGTTGCAAAAAAATACAAGGAGATTGACAATATCAGGTCTGACCCAAAATAGTAAGGGTCTAATATGTAGGGTAATTTTTTTTTTTTGTTTTCCTTTAACGGGAGGGGTAATAGGGATAAGGGAGGGGAAAGAAGGAGATCAGGAAAGTGGTAATGGAAAAGAGTGAGACAGTGTGTAGAAATTTTAGCAGTATCATCTTATGTTCTACAGTGTACAGTAAGCAGTGGTCCTTCCCGGATGACTCAATTCATGGCGGGCGAATAGGCAGATAGATGACCCTCTATAGGGAGGGCCATCAGATAATAAAAAGGAACTGGTGGCTATGCAAGTTATTAAGAACACGGTGCAGCTCGGGGATCTGACAGCCAATATTGCCAGTGATCATAAAATGTATTCACTTTCATCTGTGATTTGGCAAATAGGAGTTCCATAGAGAGATGATCATTTAGGATGTTAGTGGTATGGTTCAGAGTGGGTGCACTGGCCTGTTTCCAGAACCTAGCAATGGAGAGGCGAGCAGCAATTAGGATATGTGTGATAATGGGGTGAAATTTTGGGTGCCAGTTCGATAGTCCCAGTCCGAAGAGAGCCATCCGCGAAGTTAATGTGATAGATACATTAGTTACATCTTTAATGAGGTTGGAGACGTCCGTCCAGAAGATAGTAATGGACGGGCATTCCCACCAAATATGAAAGATATGTCCGTCCATATCACAGTTTCTCCAACATTTCCTCGAATGGGATGTGAACATTCGGGCTAATTTCACCGGGGTATAATACCAGCAGTAGAGGATTTTTAATAGGGTCTCCCAATGAGAAATGTTTCTGGAATATATGCTGGGGGTTCTTATAGCTTGATACCAGAGAGAGGGAGGAAGGTCACATCTGAGGGTGGATTCCCAGAAAGACATAGCTGAGGACCTTTCATCCTGTTTAGGCTTTATAAGCAGTCTATAGAGGTATGAGATACCACGCATTTTGTTATTGGTTAGGTTGAAAAAGGATAAGAGGTCCTTGGTCAGAGTGTTGAGTGAAGTCAAGATAGGTGCAAGGATGTGGCGGATTCTTAGGTAGATGTAGAAATCCTTATTGGGGAGAGCAAAGCTCCCTTTAAGTTGTTGGAAGGATATAAGCTGAGAGTTCTGGTATAGGTCACCTATTTTTTGGATACCTAGTGAGACCCATCTGTGCAGAGGCAAGTCCGTTGAGAGGAGAGACAAGGAAGTTAATGGCAGCTGATGCAGTGCTTGAGTATGCAGCCCCAAAGACGTTTGGATGATTGCTTTCCACGTGGATATTGTAGCATTAACAGTTGGCAAAAAGGAGCGCGGTGGATGGTATCCAATCCACGTGGCTGCTAGTATCGATGAAGGGCTTTGGGTCAGGGCTAAAGCTTCAATTTGAGTCCAGAGCTGTGTAGATGTAGAGTCCCAGAGTTTTTTGGTCTGGTCGAGTATAGTTGCCTTGTAGTAGGATCTGAGGTCTGGTACTCCCGGTCCAGCATATGTTTTGGGGATTTGTAGTAAGGAGGATTTAATGCGGGGCTTACGGGCTGCCCAGATGAAGTGATTAATGATCCTTTGTAGGTTGGCTACATCCGATTGAAGTATAGGTAATGGAAGCGTCCTGAAGAAATACAGAATGTGGGGTAGTAGAAACATCTTGGACAGGGCTATGCGTCCTGCCCAAGAGGTACAGACATTGAGTAGTGATTTGGATATATCCTGGAGTTTCTGGATCAGGATAGAGAGATTGGTGCGTAGAAGTACACTTGAAGGGGATGTTAATTGTATACCCAGATACGGCATGGATGAGTTGGGGGCCCAGGAAAAGGGAGAGACCGTGGTGATAGCCTTCTTGAGATGTGGCGGTAAAGAAACACCCAACATAGCTGACTTAGATTTGTTCAATTTATACATGGAGACCTGACTAAACTGGTGTAGGAGATCACAAAGAGGTGGAAGAGATTTCAAAGGGTCTTTGAGCCATATGATTATATCATCGGCATATAGGCCGATCTTATGTGAGTGTTGGCCGATTGGTAATCCAAAGATGCGGGGGTGTGCTCGTATGGCGTGAGCTAGCGGCTCAATGATAAGTGCAAATATTAGGGGCGATAAGGGACACCCTTGCCTAGTCCCATTAGTAATAGGGAAAGGGGTGGAAAGCATGCCAGAAGTCAATACCTTCGCTCTAGGTGTAGAATAGAGGCCTAATATTGCTTGGAGAAAGGGGCCCTGTATGCCAAATTTCTGAAGGACCAAATCTAGATATAGCCAGTTAACTCGATCAAACGCCTTCTCTGCATCTAAAGAGATCAGCAGAGAAGGCGTCCGACGATGCTCTGCCCAATGTATGAGGTCTATGAACCTACGAGTGGCATCGGAGGCTTGTCTACAGGGAATAAATCCCACCTGATCTGGGTGGATGAGGGCGGGCATATACTCAGCAAGACGCGTGGCTAATAACTTGGTGTAAATTTTGAGGTCGGTGTTTAGAAGTGAAATGGGCCTATAGTTAGCTGGATCTTGGAAGGGTTTACCAGGTTTATGTATGGTAGTTATCACCGCTTCAAGAGATTCTGATGGTATTTCCCTGGTTGTTAGAAATTTATTAAAGGTATTACATAGATGGGGTACTAATTGGTCTTGGAAGGATTTGTAATATTCATTTATAAAGCCATCTGGTCCTGGTGCTTTATGAAGGGGGAGATCTTTGATAGCTTTAGAGATTTCTTGATGTGAGAATGGTTGGGAAAGGTATTTAAGCTGTGTCGGGGTAATGGTAGGGAGTTGGAGAGGGGTTAGGAAATCATTGATTTTTGGGAGGTAGGATTGGGCTCGGATGCGGACTGCGAGAGGTTGTATAACCTAGAATAGAATGAGCTAAAGCCGTCAGCTATGTCTTTTGGGTTTGTCATTTTACGTCCCTGTTCGTCTAAAAGGAACGGAATTCTGGTTTGTACAACCCTACGTTTGTATTGCTGTGCTAGAAATTTACCGAGTTTATTACCTTGGGAGTACCAAGAGAGGCGAAGGCGCCTAAGATAGAAATCATAGCCTCTTTGTAAGTAGGAGCATAATTCGTTTCTAACTTTCCTGACTTCGTCTATGGTGTTTTGTGTAGGGTTTTGTTTGTTTAGGGCTTCAAGTGTTTTGATACGGTCAAGGAGAGAGTTAACGGTCATAGTTTTTTTCTTTTTTTCCTGGGCACCCAACTTTAGGAATATTCCTCTTAATACTGATTTATGGGCATTCCAAAGGGTCGCAGGGTTGGAAACGGACCCTGTGTTAGAGTTAAAGAAGGCAGAAATCTCAGAACGTACCTGTTCCAGAGTCTCCGCGGCACCAATGATGCATTCAAGCGCCATGGAGTGTGTCCAAATGTTCTGGGGGTTATGGACAAAGTAATGGATACCGGGGCATGGTCTGACCAGGTAATGACTCCGATCCTAGATCGAGAGATTTTTTGTAATAGTGCCTTGGAGGTCAGGAACAAATCTATCCTGGAGTATGAGTTTTGGGTGTTTGAGAAGAAAGAGTAGTCCCTCTCCGTACCATGTTGACATCTCCAGGGGTCGTAAAGGTCTTCAAGGGAGATTAGAGATGACAAGGCCGTGGATTTTCTACGTTTGATATTGGAGGAGTCCAACTGGGGGTCTATGACTTCGTTGAAGTCTCCACATATTATAATTCGGTCTCTGGGATAGTGTTGGATTTTTTGGATTATAGATTTGTAAAAGGACCTTTGTCGGATATTTGGAGCATATATATTTACAATAATAAGGTGTTGATTATTGAAAGAGGCAGATAAGATTAGGTATCTCCCCGAAGGGTCTTGATCGAGATGATTGAGGGTAAATGCTATGGAGGATCGAATTGCTATCATGACTCCTCTTTTTTTCTTATCAGCACGTGCATGGAAGCAGTGAGGGAACAATTTGTGGGAGCATTGGGGAGACTTATCCTCTGAGAAATGTGTCTCCTGAACGCAGAGTATATCTGCTTTTTGTGATATAGCCTCTTGCCATAATAGTGAGCGCTTAAAAGGGCTATTAAGCCCCTTCGCATTCAAGGAGGTAATTGTCAATGACATAGTGAGGGACTAGACGCTTATGTCTTGTTGGTACCGAGGTGAACTGTCTCTGTCTAAAGCAAGGGTGATAGGAAGGGGGGAAAGAGGTCAAGGAAAGTTTACTGTGGATACGCAAACAGTTGATACAATAGAAATAGTCTGGATTGGAGTCTGTAAAATAGAGAAGATCCAATTCAACTATTCAATAACAGTGAAGATTAGACGTATTTATAAACAGGTAACTTATAAAACTGTTAATACAAAACTGTTGGTGTAGAATAGTAAATGAGTGTGACAAATAAGTGTGCCTAGCACACTAAAACTGGGAAGCGTGGAGAGAGTTCCAAACGTGGTTCTACTCCTCCACTAGTAAAATCTGTTGAGCGACAGTATAAACCAGCCTGAGAAAGATCCCTCCTCTATGGAGGTTGTTGGATCAAGACTTGTTACCATTATGGCGGAGCTTTCGATGCCCAGGGGTTGGAGATTCTGGATGGTGGCCCTGATTTTGGAGTAGATGGGAGATCACGAGATATAATGCCCCAGTTATTCAGTTGCTTGAGCCCATCTTTGGGGGTGTGTATGGAAGCTTGCTGATTATGGTACGTGACCAGTAGCTTGGTAGGATAACCCCATTTATATGGTAGCTTATGCTCATTGAGTATTGCGGTTACTGGAGCAAAGGATTTGCGTGCTTGGGAAGTAGCTGCCGATATGTCATTGTACAGCGAGATTTTAGCAAAGGGCTCCGGGAGGGTGCGCAGAGATCTTGCTGTACGCATGATGTTTTCCTTAATGTGGAAGAAGTGAATGCGCGCCAATATGTCTCTGGGGACTGAAGCCGGTAGATGCTGTGGCTTGTGTATCCTGTGTGCATGGTCGATCAGCACATCATTCGTCGTCAGTGATGGAATGAGTTTGCGAAATAGCTGATGCAGATATGGGACTATTTCAGGGGGGGCCAGAGACTCAGGAACCCCCCTGATTTTAATGTTATTACGTCGCGACCTATCCTCTAGGTCTGCGACTTTTAGGCGGAGCATCTGAATAGTCACAGAGTGGTCATCTTGTGTGTGCACTACTGTGTTATGAGCTTTAGTGGCCTCAGATAAATGCTGCTCAATATGGGTGGTACGGTCTTCTAGGCAGGTGACTTTGTCCTGCAGCTGGTTAATGGACACTTTCAGTTCACGGTGGAGATCTGCCTGAAGGGAGAGCAGCATAGCTTTGATGGAGTGTTCAGAAGCTGGGTTGTCAGAGGTGGGGTAGGCAGCTAGGGGAAGAGTGACTGGACATTCTGCTGTGGGACTACAGGTCCCAGCGCCATGTTGCTTCTTCAAAGGGGGCTGCTTGTCAGGGGAGTGTGCAGAGGAATCGGCAATCCGCTTACCTCTATCCCCTGGTGAAGGTAGCTGCTCAGAGAGGAGATCTGCTGGGTCCTCCATGTCAATGGAGGAATTCTCTGTTGCCGCTGTATAATCCGGCGGGTGCTCCGAGTCTCCACACTCCCGGCCGGCGCCATTTTGATTCTTCTGCAAGGGCTGCATGTAGAAATCGAGCAGTCTGCAGGGACCCCTGAGCTTCGGTTTCACTTTGGACATAGTCCGTATGATGTCCTGTATGTCCCCCTCCTACTTGGAGGGCAGATGGAGGCTGTGCTGTGGCTGGTGAGGCTGAGGAGGATCGTGGAGGAGCAGAGCTCAGTAATCAAGCGGCCATCATTTTCCGCGGCCAGGCCACGCCCCCCCCAATGTACGCCCTTTTATTCCCACAAATAGAGCTTTCTTTTGGTGGTATTTGATCACCACTGCAGTTTTAATTTTTTGCGCTATAAACAAAAAAAGACTGACAACTTTGAAAAAAAAAAAAAAAACAATATTTTTTACTTTCTGCTATAAAACACATCCAAGAAAAAAAAAAAAAGGAAAAATGTAATTTCTTCATCAATTTAGTATTCTGCTACATATTTTTGTTTAAAAAATCCCAAAAGGCATATATAGAATTGTTTGTGCAAATGTTAGAGTCTACAAACTATGGGATATTTTTATTTATTTATTTATTTTTACTAGTAATGGCAGTGATCAGCAAATAATAGCAGGATTGTGATATTACGGCAGACAAATCGGACACTAACTGACACTTTTGACACTTTTTTGGGATCAGTGACACTAATACAGTGATCGGTGCTAAAACAAATATGCATTGTCACTGTACTGATACTGGCTGGGAAGAGATTAACATCAGGGGCAATCAAAGGGTTAAATGTGTTCCTAGCCAGGTCTTGTGTACTGTTGGGAGGTGCTTTTACTAAGGGAAGGCATAGATTAGTGTCCCTGCTTTGCAGGAACACAGGATCAATGCCTTCCCTACTGTCAGAACGGCGAACTGTCTTGTTTACAATTGGTGGGTGCCAGTGGACATTGAGTGGGGCTCCTGCTGTGGGTGATCAGAGCGGGAGCGAGTCACCAGCGGCACCCATGTGCGCCCCAGACCCGGTTGTGTCGGATCACGTGCTAGGTACCTGTGACGGAGCAGCTGTGCCACTTTGCTGCTGTATATCTAAGTTATAAGATTGGCAAGTGGTTAAAGCAATCTTTTCCTTTTCTATTGTTTTTAGAAATGGTTGTCAGTTTAAACAAAAAAACTCTGCTCCAATCTGTCCCCAGAGACCCAACTATTCACACACTGGGTGGAGACATCTTGTTTCTCACATAGCTTAGAGAAGGTGAAGCCAAGCTGTCAACCACAGCCCATATGTAAGACATCTCAGCCTATCCTGTCATAATCATGAGTGGCTGCTTGCTCTATGTGTCAGCAGCCAGGGATGAGTAATAATCAGGAAATAAATGCTTGGCTGATGACTTTTGACAAAAACATATTGAAATCAGAATATAAAAAAAAAGCACTCTGGGCTGCATGTCTGGGGAAGGATGTATATTTGAGATAATAGACTGGATTATAAAGGCCGTACTATATTTACAAGCTTAGGGAATTGAAATGTTCACCTTAACCAATTCAGCTACAGAGCAATTTTTTTTCCTTGTCGTGTACATGTAAAAATCCAAATTTTAGGCAATAAAATTACATAAACCCCCAGAATATTATATATTTTCTGAAAGCAGAGGCCCTGTAGAATAAAAAGGTGAATGTTGCAAATTTTTGTTTCTCATGATATTTGCGCAACTGTTTATTAAACGCAAATTTTCCCGAAAAAATATAATAAAATGAATTTAGTGCAAAACCACAACATATAATACTCATTTTGTAGGAATCTGCAACAAAGTTTGTTAAAATTCTTGCAATGTACATTGATCACCGGAGGGGACTGTTTTTTTTACCCTACAAAAATTGGAGCTACTCTTTAAGCCTTTGTTGGATCAGAGGGGAAAACAGGCATTTGTCAGACAGTTTAATAAACTTAAAATCTGCTTTATGTGTCAGGAAACACAAACAATAGGTTTTGTCTTCAGCTGTATCTCAAACAGGTGCAGCTGCATGTCAGCGCAATGCACAGTCTTAATACTAAATGTAAAAGTGTGTCTAGCTTCAGCATGCTGTATGTTCAAAATCTAATAGGATAGGCACACCATCCAGGAAAGTTTCAGTGTTGGTTCACACTTGAATCGCACAGATACACGCTCCATGTTCCTGTGCGATTCAGTGTGATGTGATTTTTGGCCCAGTCATTTGAATAGGTGCACCGGGTCGCACCAAATGTAGTGCATACACTACTTTTAAATATGCACTGTAACCAGGTCGCATGGTACTGCATTTGTGATCTGCACTTTGGGTGTCGTTAAGAACCTATTTGGGTGTCGTTAAGAACCCGTAGCGGATTGCACACCTAGTGCTTTTGGAACATAGTGCGGGAACGCCCACGGAACACTGGTTTAATGCACCTCCTTCCAGTGTAAAACAACAATCAGCCAAGTGGCTATTTCATTGAGGTCCAGGCTGCACACAGGTCTCCTCTCTCCAGACACCAACCACTCCACCCCTCTCTTCACCTGATTTATAAACATTACTGTAGGGGAAGTATCTACCCTCTACAATGAACCCCCCCCTCAACCCTGCCCCAGGCTGACTCTCCACACCTTCGAATGTCTACCATAAACAAAGCCTATTTGCTTTAATTTTTGTCCAGGTAATGCTGTATATATTGCTGCCATTTATCAATAAACAAAACACATCCACAGGTTCTTTAATGTCTCTCACATATCGGAAACCTGAATATAACAGTACTAAAAGGTCCTTCATAGCCCCAGTAATGTTTCAAACTACCTTAGAAATGTAAAGCTTATTGGTAATATTCCAAGCAAAGAATGATGATGTTACATGGTAACAATTTTAGGACGCAGACTTCCACACACATTAGAGATTACCTGGAAGTGGATGGCTGCAGTGAATAATAACAAATGTGGTGATTTACTAATTTACAATGTACTATTTTATTTTACTTGTTGCTTTAAATCACTCTTTCAAATACAAGATGAAGCTTAAAGTGGTTGTAAAGGCAGAAGGTTTGCAGTCTATGCATTAAGATAAAAAGCCTTCTGTGTGCAGCAGCCCCCCTAATACTTACCTGAGCCCCTCCTGATTCAGCGATGATGCCTGAGAGAGTCGGCTGTCTGGGACTCTCCCTCCTCATTGGCTAAGACAGCAGTGAAGCGCCATTGGCTCCCGTTGCTGTCAATCAAAGTAAGTGAGCCAATGAAGAGAGAGAGGGGGCGGGGCAAGGCCACAGCTCCGTGTCTGAATGGCTTGGGTGCCCCATAGCAAGTTGTTTGCTGTGGGGGCACTCAACAGGAGGGAGGGGCCAGGAGCTCCGAAGAAGGACCCAAGAAGAGGAGGATCTGGGCTGCTCTGTGCAAAACCACTGCACAGAGCAGGTAAGTTTAACATGTTTGGTATTTAAAACTTTCAATGACTTATTTAAAGCTGATCTCTAGGTTTCCCCTATCCCCTCTCTCTCACACACTCACATTCACACACTTTAACTGCTTACTGGCATTATAAAAAAAGGAAAAACTTAACGACATTTTTACTCAACTAAAGCCACAGTCATGTATTGCTCCAATCCCAAGTCTTCTTTTTTTTTCTGCTTACAGAAGGCAGGATTGTGCATGGCACAGCTTGCGTAACGGTAGGAAAATAAAACATGCATGTTGGGTTAGTTAACGTTAACAAACCAAAATTAATCCAATTAAAGAAGTTGGAGTTTACATACAACACTGTTCTGTGATTATTCTAAACTTATTATTCTAACTACATTTTTCTTACAAAACACTGAGCTCTGCTCCCTAGAACCCAAATATGAGTTACAGCCCCCATCGGCGATAAAAACTTAGTTCTCTGTGAAGGCAGCAGCCTCCCACATTATTTTACATCCTTGGCACAGAAATCTCCTCCAGCATTGCCTGAGCCTATGGAGTAGCTCCTCATAGCTTTGAATGGAGCAGTGCTCCTATATTGGATATGCTAGAGATGCTCTAGGGCAGGGATATGCAATTAGCGGACCTCCAGCTGTTGCAGAACTACAAGTCCCATGAGGCATAGCAAGACTCTGACATCCACAAGCATGACACCCAGAGGCAGAGACATGATGGGACTTGTAGTTTTGCAACAGCTGGAGGTCTGTTAATTGCATATTCCTGCACTAGGGGTTCAACCTGCCCTGCAACAGCTGTGCCACAAACTGATCTCTAGCTGTAATATTCCTATTTTTGTATCCTATACATGTATCATATATTGTGCTATTAATAATAACTTGCATTTAGGTTTAGTTGCCCTATTTGTAGTAAATACATATCCAAGCATATGCTATATCTATTTATTTCCAGATCACTCACTCGGGGTAAATGTGGCCTAACCGATCATTCAAGTATTTATCCAGTTACCCAGGTGGTTTTAGATTATGTAGTCCTGGAAAATATATGTGACATAAAAGATTTCCTTTAACAGAGGCTGGGAAATCGGTGATACACTTATGTATGATTTTGTAAAAAAACTTCAGTACACATCAGGTAATTACATTTATTAAATAATTGTAAATGTTTTATGGATTCTACGTGCACTACAATTCCAGAAAGCATGCTTAGGACAATTTTTATATTCATATATCCAATTGCGATGATCATAGAAAAGCTTGTTTAATGCCTCTATTGCATTGCCTTCTAGCTCTGGAGGGAAATATGGTTCAAAGAAGGTCACAACACATTTATTTTGGGATTATGCTAAGGCTGGGTTGACACTATTGCGATAGCAGGAGATTTTGACCGGCTCTCTATGGAGCCGGCTCACATATCTCTGCTGCGGCTCCAGTGCGAGATTGCACAGGAGCCCTGCGCGTCTTTTTGGTCCATTTCAGTTCTGAATTCAGCCAAAAATTTTGACTGAAATCGGACCTGAAACGGTGAACGGGGATGCACCGGACCCCTGCTGTGAGCCGCATGCAAAGATAGTGTGAACCCAGCCTAATGCCGCGTACACACAATCGGAATTTCGGGCCGCAAAAGTCCGATGAGAGTTTTTCGGCGGAAAATGTGACCGTGTGTATGCTCCATCGGACTTTTGCTGCCCGAATTCCAGCCAACAAAAGATTGAGAGCATGTTCTCAATTTTTCGGTCGGGAAAAGTTCCTATCTGAAAATGCGATCGTCTGTGGCAATTCCGACGCGCAAAATTCCTACACATTCTTGGAAACAATTCGACGCAGAAGCATTGAACTTCATTTTCTTGGCTCGTCGTAGTGTTGTGCGTCACCACGTTCTTGACGGTCGTAAGTTCAACAAACTTTTACGTGACCGTGTGTATGCAGGGCAAGCTTGAGTGGAATCCCATCGGAAAAGCCGTCATATCTTTTTCCGACGAGAAGTCCAATCGTGTGTCCGCGGCATTAGACTATTAACTGGATCTCTCCAGTGTCATTGATGTCTATGAACATTCCAGAAAATGCTAAAACCAGCACTTCTTGTTTATTGATTATCAAAAAAATAAATGCACCAACAAATAAAGTGAAAGTCAGCTGCAAAGACTACATTTTCCTTAATTTTTCCCAGGAGAACATAAATGTGCTGTTTCAGGGCTTTTGTATAATGAGTACTGCATGAATCCAAACTGTTGGTTCTAGTTCCAAAAGAAAGATTCAGATTAAAATTCTTGTAACGTAGATATGTGTTTGGTCTAATAGACATATGGAGCATATGTGTTCTGCTCAATCCATCAACACTGTCTTCACTTGGGAAGTGCAATAATGAACTGTTTTTATGCAATGTGGACTGAGGGGAGTTAACGTACCAATGTGTCTACACAGCTGTCCAAGAGAAATAATGATTTTCAGATAATTAGCTAATTAGAGCAATTATACAACTGGATCATGAAGAGATATCATTAACATTTCCACAAGTTCGTTTTTTTTTTAACCACTTGTAGTATTCAGAGCTCTATACTGTCTGTTCCTGGTGTGCATAAAATATTTCATTTCATTTTGTACAACTGGGGACTACATTGCACTAAAAGGCTAAATGCTGCCTGATTGCTCTCTCAACACTTAAATAAATGTTCACTCACTCTCCATAGAACCCTCATAAATCCTTTTGTGTGCTTTAACCTATTGCTCAATTAACCTTCCAGTCAGCAGCACACATCAAATCATCCTGTCCCTTGAGGGTTTGTCATATAATTTCATAGAGTCTCGGATTCCTGTTACGGAAATATGCACTGGTAATGGTAAACAGCAATGCTTTTGGGGCTATGAAACATGCTTTCAAATAAATGACTAATGCATTCTAAGCAAGCCTGATAGTGTAATTTCATAGAGTAGCTAGCATATGTTTTGGCTGAAGAAAGAAATGGCTCATTAAAAATGTGCCTGTTTCCGTTCGAATATTTAATGTTACAGTTTAAAAATAGCTTTCATTATTTTAGGGCTCATGCACACATATTACGGTTTTATGCACACGTCATGTCTTGTGCCACCTGAAAGCCCCCATACAAGCCAGACAGCCCGGGTAATGTCACATCCATAATAGGTTTTTACTGCTGATGGATTATTTCTGCTAGAGAAAAGATCAAGTGACCCATAGAATAGGGAGCTAAAATTTGCATACATTATTATACATTGGATTTGAATATTGTTTAAGGGGAAATTAAAACCTTTGTAATGATTTCTAGATCATATCAATATATGCTTATGTAATAAAAGGCATGATTCTACGTAAAGTTTTTTTAAACAAAAGAGAGTGTTTCTGAGCTGAAGTGTAATGAGTTCAAAGATCTGCACCTATGTATCACCCAAATATCAAAAGTGATGTGAAAACATATACAGTGTCTTGAAAAAGTATTCATACCCCTTGAAATTTTCCACATTTTGTCATGTTAAAGCCCAAAAGCGTAAATATATTTTGTTGGGATTTTATGTGATAGACCAACACAAACTGGCACATAATTGTGAAGTGGAAAGAAAATGATAATAGATTTTCCAAATGTTTTAAAAATTAATATCGGAAAAGTGTGTTGTGCATTTTTATTCAGCCCCCTTTACTCTGATACCCCTAGCTTAAATCTAATGGAACCAATTACCTTCAGAAGTCACCTATTTAGTAAATAGCTTCCAACTGTTTGTAATTTATACTCAGTATAAATACAGTTGTTCTGTGAAGCCTTCATAGGTTTGATAGAGAACCTTAGTGAACAAACAGCATCATGAAGGCCAAGGAACACACCAGACAGGTCACGGATAAAGTTGTGGAGAAGTTTAAAGCAGGGTTAGGTTATATCCCAAGCTTTAAACATCTCAAGGAGCACTGTTCAATCCATAATCCAAAAATGGAAAGAGTATGGCACAACTGCAAACATATCAAGACATGGCCGTCCACCTAAACTGACAGGCAGAACATGCGAAGTTTGAACACGTGAATACCGTTAAAGTCTATGGGACACGAACGTGAAAAATCAAAAATGCTAATTTTAAAGGCTTATATGCAAGTTATTGTCATAAAAAGTGTTTGTGGACCCAGGTCCTGCCCCAGGGGACATGTACCAATGCAAAAAAAAGTTGTAAAAAAGGGCGTTTTTTCGGGAGCAGTGATTTTAATAATGCTTAAAGTGAAACAATAAAAATGAAATATTCCTTCAAATATCATGCCTGGGGGGTGTCTATAGTATGCCTGTAAAGTGGTGCCGTTTTCCCGTGTTTAGAACAATAGGACAGCAAAATGACATTTGTAAAGGAAAAAAGTCATTTAAAACTGTGTTGTCTTGATTATATCAGTGTCCTGATTATATTCCTAGTCGTCAGTATGAGGCAAAGCGCACTGATTACCTGCATTTGGGTGTTTACATGTGAACGGCTGTGATTGGACACAGCGGATCACATGGTTAAAGAGCTACGGCTGCGGCTCTTTACAGAGATCGGGGTCGCGCCATGTCCTAGCAACATGGCGCGGCCGCGATCACCGCACTGCGCGCCCATTCTGGGAAGCCGTCATATGACGTTCTCCCAGAACGAGAGCCGCACCGCCCCGCCGTCATTTGACGGTGGGCGGGCGGCAAGTGGTTAATGAATCTCTAGGAGAAGATAATATTACAGAAAAAAATAATGTTGGGGCCTAGGGGCTCATTTTAAAATATAGAGTAAGCACACCACATAGCAAAAATGCTTTAAGTGCATTACACTTCTGCCTTACCACGTGTCCTGCCTACAAGGTAAACCTTATCTGGGACCCCCAGTCACACTTCTTATTTTTTCAAGTTAAGCTTCTTTACATATAAAAAATAATTTTACAAATCTGCCATACACAGTCCTAGTAATATGGTCTCTTGATGTCTACTTAGGATCATCTGGGGGTCTTTGATTGGATCACTTGGTGATCTGAGTGACTTATTTACTTTTACTCATTTAGTTTTGAGTTACAATTCTACTCCTTTTTCCCTTCATATCCCCCATTTTCAGTTATAACCCAGTCGGTGTGAAGTGGGGGGATCCCAGTTTGGACCACCTGGGGCCCTATATCCGGGGACGCTCTGCAATACCCTTACCCTGTGGCAAAACTGAACTCCGCTTTTATACTACCTATGGCTGTGTTATATGCTATGGTTTATCTTTGATGGTATGTAATCTCTGAACCAGTTTGTAGTGAAGTTTATACCTTCATAATGTTATTTCTGTCATGATGATTGTTATGTTTTGTTATAGAATTAAAACTATGTGACCTTCTCCTAATAACACCCCTGAAGAAAGAATTGAATTCTTCCTGAAATGCATCAGGGATATAGGGAAGACAGTGTCACCCACACATGTATACTCTGTAACAACTCAGCCGTGTACTTTTGCTGTATTTGTTTTTAATACGAATTTAATACTAATATTAATGTTTTACACCTTTTTATATGGATGCAATACATTTTTTATATAAACCTATCAGTCAAAACTTTTTTGTGAGTTACCCATTAAGTACTTAGGGGATACTAACATTTTTCTACTGACTATGGGGATGTTGGCAACATAGATATAGCTTTTTTCTGGTGGTTCTTTGATAAGAAAGAGGCTGGGCAGCCTCTAAACATGCTACACCATCCCCCCAGTGATGTTTTAGGAAACAACGTCATGTCCCGTCTACGGACCTCACCAACAACTTCCTGATTCCACCAGCATCTGGATTCTGGCTATTACCAACAAAATCACTGCCTAACTAGGAATCTTTGGGGCAGGACACACCTGCACTTATTTTTCCATGCTACAATTATTCTGGCACACACTGGTGTTTTTTTAGCCTGGTAGATATACCCAGTTGACAGCCTTGAACACTTTATCCTGGACTGAATTCTGGCTCACTGCTGTGATGAGATCTACACCACTCAAGCCTGACTTTAATTATAAGTAAACTTTTACTGGCTATATGTAAGTTGCCAATTTGATGTTTTTATTAATAAATGTACCTTACTTACTACACTCAGATCATGCTCTCTGCTATTATTTTGCCCTTGGGAGCAGGGAGGAACCAGAAGTTCCTAGTGGTAGCCATTTTATGTAGGGAACATGTGCTTGGATGGTAAATTTGGTAGGAGGTTCTTGAGAAGGTATGAGATTCTTGAGAGAGGTTTTTTTTACATCCCGAAACATTGGGTTTTTCCTCCTCCTCTCTCTTCACCAGGGTCTGTCTCAGCAATCCTTTTCATTACTCTATTCTGGGTATTAAATACCTGTATGCATTTCTGAAGATCAGCTGCTATATGATTTAAGTGGTGCTCATTGTACCTATCAACATTCATGTATTTTTGTTGATTGGATTCAATAGTGGAGCGAATACCTATGCTGTATTATTCTTGATGTGATATACTTGGATAATTTCACCTAGTATATAATCATACGTATATGTCTAATAAAACTTTATAGATAACGTTTTTTTTTTATGTGGTGTATTTACTCTATATATTTAACCACTTGACCACTGGCCACTTAAACCCCCTTCCTTAACAGACCAATTTTCATCTTTCCGTGCTCTCACATTTTGAATGACAATTACTCAGTCATGCAACACTGTACCTATATGAAATTTTTGTCCTTTAGTCACACAAATAGAGCTTTCTTTTGGTGGTATTTAATCACCTCTGGGTTTTTTACTTTTTGCACTATAAAAGAAAAAAGACCGAAAATTCTGTAAAAAAATACATTTTTCTTAGTTGCTGTTAAAAAATTTTGCAAATTAGTAATTTTTCTTCATAAATTTTGGCCAAAATTTATACTGCTACATATCTTTGGTAAAAATAACCCAAATTGGTGTATATAATTGTATACACCAATTGTATACCTCCATATACCTTTAAACTGAACATTGACTGACTGCTCAAATGCATATTTGGTAAACCTGCGTTTATACCTCCATATACCTTTAAACTGAACATTGACTGACTGCTCAAATGCATATTTGGTAAACCTGCGCTTATACCTCCATATACCTTTAAACTGAACATTGACTGACTGCTCAAATGCGTATTTGGTAAATCTGTTTGTCACCACTGTTTTAACTCCATCTGTAGCCATGCTCACATTATTTCAATGTTTATTTAGCCATTAAGTCTTACCTAAATTATGGGTTCCCTTAGCTTTACAATTTTGGCCTTTTAGTCCCCTTGCAGTTTGATTGTGGTGTGAAAGTTATGCTCTGCTAGCTGTGTTCCTAATATCCCCTCTCAATTGATTAATTGCAAGATTCTAGCCACACCCAACACACAGTATAAAAACAAGGCCTTCCTTACGGGGGAACACATACAGGGGGCTGCACATACAGAGGGTTCTTCCAAAGAAGTGGGGTTCTTTAAATAAGTGGCACTTCTGCTCTTGCACTTCAGCGATTTGCACAAAGCAAACTACAACAGACAGCAGATGACCTCTATTCCAAATGATCTCACCTTCCTCTCTGAAACATGCGCTCTTTACCTCTCCTCCTTTTCACAATTGCTGCCTCTCTCCTCAAACTTTCTTTTCTTCACCCCTCTGCTCCACCCCACAATCTGTACATATCACCCTCACTTCTCCCCTCCCCCTATTACTGCACTCATCACCTCTTTCTAACTCTAAGCCCACTTGCTAACAAACCCCCCAGGATACTGAAGCATGTCCCCTCATACAAATCATATTCTCATATTACCTCCCTTACTCTTCTGCTTCTCCTAACCGCTGGAGATATATCCCCAAACCCTGGGCCTCCCTTATTTAACTCTGCCCAACACACCCAACACCATCACCCTACACCCTCTGGCAGTAGTGGCAATCTACGAAACTTAGTCTCCATTCCTCTTCTTCCCAACGCCAGCCTCCCTCTCTCCTGCGCCCTCTGGAACGCCCGCTCTGTCTGCAACAAACTCACTGCTGTTCATGACCTCTTTGTCACTAATTCCTTCAATCTACTTGCTCTCACCGAAACCTGGCTCCACGAATATGACACCCCTTCTCCTGCTTCCCTATCCCAGGGTGGCCTTCACTGGACTCACTCCCCTAGGCTTAATGGACGCAAGGGAGGTGGAGTGGGATTCCTCCTATCCCCCAATGCACCTTCCAGGTTATTCACTCTCCTCCCTCTTTTTCTCTCTCATCATATGAAGCCCACTGTATACGTCTATTCTCTCCTACTTCCCTAAAAATTGCTGTGATCTACCGGCCCCCTGGACCATTATCGACTTTCCTTGATGAGTTTTCTGCCTGGCTACCCTACTTTCTCTCTTCAGAAATTCCCACAATCCTTATCGGTGATTTCAACATCCCTGCTAATACAAACACTCCTGCTACTTCTAAACTTCTTAGTCTAACCTCTTCATTTGACCTAAAACAATGGGTACAGGCTTCTACTCACTTGACCTTGTATTCTCCTACCTATGCACTCCATGCAACTTCTCAAACAATCCATTTCCTCTTCCCGACCATCACCTTATTAGTTTCTCCCTCCCCCTGTCTTCCACCACCTTTCCCTCCAATCGCCTAACCATCACCCGTAGAAATTTTCGCAACTTCAACTCCTCTCTCCTCTATTCTGCTAATGACCACCTCTATGACAAAATCTCTCCCCTGTTCTGCCCCAACCAAGCCACGTCCATCTACAATAAGTCCCTGTCCTCCACCCTGGACAAGCTCGCTACCCTCACTACATGCAGAATCAGGCCATGACACCTACAACCCTGGCAGATGACACTAAAATTCTCAAAAAACGTTGTCGCGCTCTTGAGCGTCAGTGGCACAAGACTAATGCCCCGTACACACGGTCGGATTTTCCGACGGAAAATGTGTGATAGGACCTTGTTGTCGGAAATTCCGACCGTGTGTAGGCCCCATCACACATTTTCCATCGGATTTTCCGACACACAAAGTTTGAGAGCAGGATATAAAATTTTCCGACAACAAAATCCGTTGTCGGAAATTCCGATCGTGTGTACACAAATCCGACGGACAAAGTGCCACGCATGCTCAGAATAAATAAAGAGATGAAAGCTATTGGCCACTGCCCCGTTTATAGTCCTGACATACGTGTTTTACGTCACCACGTTTAGAATGATCGGATTTTCCGACAACTTTGTGTGACCGTGTGTATGCAAGACAAGTTTGAGCCAACATCTGTCGGAAAAAATCCTAGGATTTTGTTGTCGGAATGTCCGAACAAAGTCCGACCGTGTGTACGGGGCATAAGTCTCTCAAAGACTTCAACCAATAGAAATCTGCCCTCCAAAAATATTCTTTCCTCCACACTGCCAAGCAAACCTATTTTACAGCTCTTATTAACACCTTCTCATCCAGTCCCCATAAACTCTTCTATACCTTCAACTCTCTACTTTGTCCTCCACCCACTGACTCACTCACTGCCCAGGAGATCGCTAATCACTTCAAAAACAAGATTGATACAATCCGCAATGAAATCTCAACTCTACAGGTATCTCCCACAACTAAGACCCCATGTCAACAGGTACAACTGACACTCCCCCTATTCAAATCTGCTACTACTGAAGAAGTTGCTAAACTCCTTTCTATCGCCCACCCAACCACCTGTCCCCTGGACCCTATTCCCTCTCATATGCTACAGTCGCCCTCTGACTCCATCCTACACTCTCTAACCCACATCTTCAATCTCTCCCTCACCTCTGGCATCTTCCCCAATGCTCTAAAACATGCACTGGTCACTAGGGATGAGCTTCGTGTTCGAGTCGAACCCATGTTCGACTCGAATTGCGAACGATATGGGCCGTTCGCGCCAAATTCGTGTGGCGCGTCACGGCCCATAATTCACTGCGGCATTGCAGTGCATTGCTTGCTGATGATTGGCCAAGCATGCACTATGACCCGCATGCTTGGCCAATCACAGCGCCGCCTTAACAGAGAGCCATAATTGGCCAAAGCCAAGGAGGCTTTGGCCAATTATGGCTCAGGGGATTTAGTACACGCCCCACACTATATAAGGCCGCCTGCACGGCGGCCCTGTGCAGTGTGTTCCGGTGTGCTTAGAGAGAGAGAGAGACAGTGTCATTTCATTTGAGTTAGCTAGATTAGGCAGGACAGTCAGTCAGTTAGCTGCACTTAAAGTGTATTGTGTATATATATGCATCCCAGGTGTTGCATATATATATATATATATATATATATATATATACACTGTATTCAGTTTAGCTAGATCCGTTCCTGTTATCTTCTAGACTATTTACATTTAGTGCAGTGCGTCCTGCTCACAGTGTTCAGCTAGATCCGTTCCTGTTATATTCCTACTGACAGGCAGGCTTGTCTTGTTACAGTATTTTGAAGAAAATTACTGGTGTTCTTTTGATCCTATTAGTACCACAGTCAGGCAGCTAGACTATTTACATTTAGTGCAGTGCGTCCTGCTCACAGTGTTCAGCTAGATCCGTTCCTGTTATCTTCTTACTGACAGGCAGGCTTGTCTTGTTACAGTATTTTAAAGAAAATTACTGGTGTTCTTTTGATCCTATTAGTACCACAGTCAGGCAGCTAGACTATTTACAGTTAGTGCAGTGCGTCCTGCCCACAGTGTTCTGCTAAACCTACAAGTAAGTGGGGTGCGTCCTGCTCACAGTGTTCAGCTAAACCTACAAGTTAGTGGGGTGCGTCCACCTCACAGTGTTCAGCTAAACCTACAAGCTAGTGGGGTGCGTCCTGCTCACAGTGTTCAGCTAGATCCGTTTCTGTTATCTTCTTACTAACAGGCAGGCTTGTCTTGTTACAGTAAATACAGCTACCTGAAGAAAATTGCTGGTGTTCTTTTGATCCTATTAGTACCACAGTCAGGCAGCTAGACTATTTACAGTTAGTGCAGTGCGTCCTGCTCACAGTGTTCTGCTAAACCTACAAGTTAGTGGGGTGCGTCCTGCTCACAGTGTTCAGCTAAACCTACAAGTTAGTGGGGTGCGTCCACCTCACAGTGTTCAGCTAAACCTACAAGCTAGTGGGGTGCGTCCTGCTCACAGTGTTCAGCTAGATCCGTTTCTGTTATCTTCTTACTGACAGGCAGGCTTGTCTTGTTACAGTAAATACAGCTACCTGAAGAAAATTGCTGGTGTTCTTTTGATCCTATTAGTACCACAGTCAGGCAGCTAGACTATTTACAGTTAGTGCAGTGCGTCCTGCTCACAGTGTTCTGCTAAACCTACAAGTTAGTGGGGTGCGTCCTGCTCACAGTGTTCAGCTAAACCTACAAGTTAGTGGGGTGCGTCCACCTCACAGTGTTCAGCTAAACCTACAAGCTAGTGGGGTGCGTCCTGCTCACAGTGTTCAGCTAGATCCGTTTCTGTTATCTTCTTACTGACAGGCAGGCTTGTCTTGTTACAGTAAATACAGCTACCTGAAGAAAATTGCTGGTGTTCTTTTGATCCTATTAGTACCACAGTCAGGCAGCTAGACTATTTACAGTTAGTGCAGTGCGTCCTGCTCACAGTGTTCTGCTAAACCTACAAGTTAGTGGGGTGCGTCCTGCTCACAGTGTTCAGCTAAACCTACAAGCTAGTGGGGTGCGTCCTGCTCACAGTGTTCAGCTAGATCCGTTTCTGTTATCTTCTTACTGACAGGCAGGCTTGTCTTGTTACAGTAAATACAGCTACCTGAAGAAAATTGCTGGTGTTCTTTTGATCCTATTAGTACCACAGTCAGGCAGCTAGACTATTTACAGTTAGTGCAATGCGTCCTGCTCACAGTGTTCTGCTAAACCTACAAGTTAGTGGGGTGCGTCCTGCTCACAGTGTTCAGCTAAACCTACAAGTTAGTGGGGTGCGTCCACCTCACAGTGTTCAGCTAAACCTACAAGCTAGTGGGGTGCGTCCTGCTCACAGTGTTCAGCTAGATCCGTTCCTGTTATCTTCTTACTGACAGGCAGACTTGTCTTGTTACAGTAAATACAGCTACCTGAAGAAAATTGCTGGTGTTCTTTTGATCCTATTAGTACCACAGTCAGGCAGCTAGACTATTTACAGTTAGTGCAGTGCGTCCTGCTCACAGTGTTCTGCTAAACCTACAAGTTAGTGGGGTGCGTCCTGCTCACAGTGTTCAGCTAAACCTACAAGTTAGTGGGGTGCGTCCACCTCACAGTGTTCAGCTAAACCTACAAGCTAGTGGGGTGCGTCCTGATCACAGTGTTCAGCTAGATCCGTTCCTGTTATCTTCTTGCTGACAGGCAGGCTTGTCTTGTTACAGTATTTTAAAGAAAATTGCTGGTGTTCTTTTGATCCTATTAGTACCACAGTCAGGCAGCTAGACTATTTACAGTTAGTGCAGTGCGTCCTGCTCACAGTGTTCAGCTAAACCTACAAGTTAGTGGGGTGCGCCCTGCTCACAGTGTTCAGCTAAACCTACAAGTTAGTGGGGTGCGTCCACCTCACAGTGTTCAGCTAAAGCTACCTGTAGAAGGTTGGTGGTGTTCTCATACTACAGGCAGGCAGTTGATTTTGCTAGCTGCAGTATCAGTACATATATATATATATATATATATATATATATATCCCAGCTTAGTGCAGCTACAGGCCATTAGTATGTCTGGAAGGCCAAGAAGGAGAGGCAGACAGTCCCAAGCCAATAAGAGAGGGCAAGCAGGCTCTGTGTCTACTGCTGGTCGTGGAGACGGTGCATCCTCATCAGCACGTGGCCATGGGACACGCTTGGCCTTTTTTTCGGCAGCTGGCCATGTTGAGCCGCAACATGCGGAAGACTTGGTCGAGTGGATGACCAAGCCGTCCTCATCCTCCTCATCCTCTCTCACCCATGCCCAGGGTACTTTGTCTGGCAAAGCAGCGGCCTCTTCCCTTGGCTCAATGTCATCAGTGACTCCTTCCCTAGCCCCACCATGTCCTCCTGAGGAGTCCCTCGAACTGTTTGACCACAGTGTTGGGTACATGCTCCAGGAGGATGCCCAGCGTTTGGAAGGCTCTGATGATGATACTGAGCTCAATGAAGGCAGTAACACGAGCACGGACAGAGGGGGTGCCCAAGAAGGACAGCAATCTGGCAGTCATGCTCCCCCTGCTGCAGCATACTGCCAGGTTTGCTCCAGTGATGAGGAGGGAGGGGATGATGAGGTCACTGACTCAACGTGGGTGCCTGATAGGAGAGAGGAGGAGGAGGAGGAGGAGGCGGCACATCACCAACGAGGCAGGATGCCCTCCAGGGGCCAGCCTAAGGGCAGCACATTGACTGCATCACACCCCAAAGCTCCACATGTGCAGGGCGCTGCAGTCTCTGCGCGTTATTCAAAAAGTTCTTTGGTGTGGGCTTTTTTTGAGACGAGTGCATCAGATCGCACCGCTGCTATTTGCAACATATGTCTCAAGCGTATCTCGCGTGGCCAAAACATCTCCCGCTTGGGTACCACATGCTTGACCAGACATATGTTGACCTGCCATGCAGTTCGTTGGCAAGCGTATCTAAAAGACCCACACCAAAGAACAAAGAGGACCTCTGCTTGCTCCTCATCAGCTGAGATTTCCAACCCCACTAGACCTTCAGTCCTCTCTGAGACCTGCACTGAGAGGAATGAAGGTGTAGAATTAGGTGTGTCACAGCCACGTACTTGTGGGCAATCTGATTTTGGTACACCGACGTCAGTACCAGGCAAATTTCCCTGCCCCAGCTGCTGCACCGCCGAAAGAAGTTTGCTCCCAGCCATCCACATGCCCAACGGTTGAATGCTAGCTTGGCAAAATTGCTAGCACTTCAACTGCTGCCTTTTCAGTTGGTAGACTCTGCCCCCTTCCGTGAGTTTGTGGAATGTGCGGTTCCTCAGTGGCAGGTACCCAAACGCCACATTTTCTCACGGAAGGCAATTCCGGCTCTCTACCAGCATGTGGAAGGCAATGTCCATGCCTCGCTGGACAGGGCGGTCAGCGGTAAGGTGCATATTACCGCTGACTCATGGTCCAGCAGGCATGGACAGGGACGTTACCTAAGTTTCACGGCGCATTGGGTGACTCTGCTGGCAGCTGGGAAGGATGCAGGACAAGGTGCAGTAGTGTTGGAGGTTGTTCCGCCACCACGCCTCCAAAATGCTAATGATTGTGACACACCTCTCTCCTCCACCCCCTCCTCTTCTTCTTCCTCCATGGCCTCTTCCTCGGAACCAGCGGTGCTCCGTAATCGTTCAAGGGGCTACGCAAGTACGCAGGCCAAAAGATGCCATGCGGTGCTTGAGCTGGTGTGCTTGGGGGACAGGAGCCACACTGGGGCAGAGGTTCTGTCAGCTCTGCAGGGGCAGGTTCAGAGGTGGTTGACGCCACGCCAACTTAAGGCAGGAATGGTGGTTTGCGACAATGGCACCAACCTCCTCTCTGCCCTCCGACAGGGACAAATGACCCATGTGCCCTGTTTGGCTCACGTCCTTAACTTGGTGGTGCAGCGGTTCTTGGGCAGGTACCCGGGCTTACAGGATGTCCTGAGGCAGGCCAGGAAAGTCTGTGTGCATTTCCGCCGGTCATATAATGCCAGTGCTCGGCTGACGGACCTCCAAAAGGAGTTTAACCTGCCCAAGAACCGCCTAATCTGTGACATGCCCACCAGGTGGAACTCAACGTTGGCCATGCTGCAGCGACTGCACACGCAGCAGAGGGCCATCAATGAGTACCTGTGCGACTATGGCACCAGGACAGGGTCAAGGGAGCTTGTTTTTTTTTCCCCACGCCAGTGGGCCATGATCAGGGATGCATGCACTGTCCTGTCACCATTTGAGGAGGCCACGAGGATGGTGAGCAGTGACAGTGCATGCATCAGTAACACTGTCCCCCTTGTCTACCTGTTGGAGCACGCGCTGCGTGGAATAATGGACAGGGCACTTGAGGCAGAACAGAGGCAGGAAGAGGAGGACTTCCTTAGCTCTAAAGGCCCCCTTTATCCAGACAGTGTTCCTGCGTGCCCGCCGATCACACAGGAAGAGGACGAGGAGGAAGAGGAGGAGGAGGAGGAAGATTGTGTCAGTATGGAGGT